>NC_134717.1:46087500-46775000 GCF_049634645.1 Pelodiscus sinensis | reverse complement strand
AGTTTTTATATTGATAAAATGTTTTCATTTAAGAAACATTAGGAAATCTTAAACAAGGGCATGCCCCAGATTTGGGCAAATGAGAAAACAAATTTGCACCCATATCTTTTAAATTATTAATCACAAATTTCAGAACAGAAAATGGTCTAGAGAGTTTGCTATTTTAAACTTATGTTGTTCTTAGTGTTATTTAACCAGAATTTTTTTTATTTTGCAACAGGATTTATAAACTGGGGAATTAGTGATTGATACTGTAAAACTGCCAGGCCAAAAAGGAAAAAAAGAAATGTGAGAGACAGAACTTTGATTGTAGCGTAGGGTAAGAAATTAAAAGTTGGAATGCTTCTTTTCAGGATTTAAAAAGGTTGAAGAAGTTACATCAAAGTCCCAGTGGCATGTTTCTTCATCAGTTTCACTTAAGAAGGAGCCTGTTGGCCAAAGGCCCACCTTTATCCAGCCTATTTCAAGCTGCAACGTATGCAGCGGGGAAACAGTCAGATTTCAAGCCAGGGTATCTGGTATGCCAAAACCAGAAATCCAGTGGTTTCATAACCAACAGCTAATGTTGCCAACAAAAGATATAGTTTTCCATTTTGATGAGTCTACAGGCACAGCTATGCTTATAATAGTAGATGCTTATTTAGAGCATGCTGGCCAATACTCTTGCAAAGCAGGAAATAGTGCTGGAGAAGCAACTTGCACAGCTACACTTACAGTGACTGCCGAAGGTAAAGCCCCATTTTTGTTCAAAAGGATTCCGTTTGTTATATTCCACACTGTT
Source organism: Pelodiscus sinensis (assembly GCF_049634645.1). Lineage (NCBI taxonomy): Eukaryota > Metazoa > Chordata > Testudines > Trionychidae > Pelodiscus > Pelodiscus sinensis. The sequence goes on along the minus strand of NC_134717.1, from coordinate 46,774,219 downwards.
ACTAATTGCCTCCTTTCCTCTTATCACATCTTTTAGTTAGCAGCTAGTTCACTAATGTTGGTAGTTTTCTCTATAACCAATAAACCACTGTCATTTCTTCTACCTTAATATGTCATATAACTTAAAATCTCACAAAACTGTGTCCTATATATAGAAAATGTAGACATTTTACTAAACTAAAAAAGCACACACTTTAAACCAGAGCGCTGGTGACAGTCACACCATTGTCACATATACTCTACACGGGGGTGTAAAAGCTAACAGAAAATATGTCCGTAAAGAGTATCATAACAGATTATTTGATATCAGAATGGACAGCTTCAATGAAAAGAAGAGACGAAATATCAACTGTGGTTATCAATTGCATGAGTGCAAGTTATTTGCCATTCATCCACGTGAATTAATTTTCTTTTGTGTCAAGAGCATAATGCATCTGGCATGCTGAATTTTCCCATGAAGAATTCTTATTATCAATACCATTTTATTTTGTTCTGACGTTAGCCCATTAAAATACTTTAGATGTTAATATTGTTATTTTTTTGTTACTTGATTACACAGTGCAAGCCATAGATAGGCAAAGTTCTGGGAAAGATGTAAAAGAGTCTGTCCAGTCACAGGCAATATCAGAAGTTCATGTTGCTTACCCTTTCACAATGAAGGAAACCAAAGCATATAAAAAAGAAATTAAAAGAGTGCAAGAACCATCGTACCAGCGGGGTGTGCAGGTTTCGGAATCTCTAGCAGAAAGTTTAACCATGAAAACTACATCTGTGAAAGAAACAGAAACTTTCCACACAACTGTCTTTTCACAAACATCACAAAGCACAACGAAAGTATCGACTGCTGCTGTTCAGGAAACAAGAGAAGCATCCCCAAATATTCTCCTGAAACTCCACGACCAAACTGTGAAATCTGGTGAAACTGCACAGTTCATCTGTGCTTTAGAGAGTGAACACTTTCTAGAGGTTCTGTGGACCCATGAAGGTGAAAGGATAAAGGAGTCTAAACGAGTGACACTATCACAAAATGGAAGTGTCCTATTGCTCACAATTATAAATGTCCAACTATTAGATCAAGGACTGTACAGATGCACTGTACGTAATGATCATGGACAGACGACAACTGCTGCTGTACTAACAGTAGAAGGTGATTTTTAACATTATGACTTACCTCATTTCAACCTAATCCTCTCTGCGTATAGCTCACTCACATTGTCTAACACTAGTATTTAATTTAGAAAGCTATAGTTCAAGTTTTTTTCACATTTTGGACTCTATTCATAAAATATTTTTTCGGCATCAAGCATGGAATTTTGTAGCCTGTTTGAGGAAGTACATCATGGTTGTTTCCAGCAAGTTACAGTAAAATGGAATTTGTATCCATCAGTTTATCAGTGTAAGTCACTGATATCCAGTGAGACATTGAGAGAGTGAGAAATATACACTTGGAACAAAACACAGAATGGGGCAGAAGGAAACCATTTAATTTGCAAGTTATGCAGGTTTCTGAAGCTGGAATTTGAGATGATTTTTTTAAATAATGAAAAGGGAGGAATGTTAGATGAGCAAATGGTCCAGAGCTTAGACCACTCATTTGCACAGGGTCTCATACTGCTGCTAACTCAATCTGACTCCACCTTGAGAGGCACAAAAAGGCAACATATTTGCAAGGGTTTGTATTTTAAGCAATTTATTTGCATAGTTTTCTACTAGCACTCTAATTCTGGACTGTTTTTTACTCTTGAACACGTCCATTCATTGTGCTCAGTGCTACAAAATCCTCATTTATTTATTGGATTTAGGAGCTTCTCTTTCCCAAAGCAATATTCATGACCTACACAGTTTTTCTCTACATCTGTGTGCAGGTTGTTTCTTTTGTTTTGTTTTCTTGGTTTTTTTTTTATTCTTTTCCCCCTTGCCATTTTTCCAGTGTATTAAAATATCAGCAGGTTCTGCACATATAATAACATCTCTAGAGTACAGCCATTGATTTCCTTGACTCCTGTAGACCCCGAATGGGCCTCTTGTTCTTTTTCCACTGCTCACCATACATAATGTAATAGCTGCGTTTATGAACCCAGAAGATGAAGCAGCATGAACAAGAAAATAAAACTATCTCATACTGTTCCATGAAGTCATTTGCCATGCATCATTTATCCGGCTCTTATGCACCGGTTAACTTCTTTCTTTGCCATCAATCTAAAGTGTTGTCTTTACATGATTTTCTGTAGTTACCATTCAAAGGTAGTGGCATCACTTAAAATAAAGGCTCTCAATCACAAGTGATTTATATACACAAATTAACTAGATTTTAAAAAGTTCTCAATAATCACAGTTTCAATTGCACTGTTAATAATAGAATACCAATTTAAATGTATTAAAAATATTTTGGATGTTTTTCTACATATTTCAAATACATTGATTTAAATTACAATACAAAATGTACAGTGCCTTTATATTATTTTATGACAAATATCTGTACTGTAAAAAAGATAAACAAATGAAAAATATTCACCTCATTCAAATACTTTGGTGCAATCTATTGTAAAAATGCAATTTACAGAAGTAGAACCATTTTTTTTCATATAACTACACTTGGAAATAAAACAATGTAAAACTGTAGAGCATACAAGTCCTCTCAGTCCTACTTCTTGTTCAGCCAAATCACTGCAAGTTTGTTTACATTTACAGGAGACAGTGCTGCCCATTTCTTATTTACAATATAACCTGAAAGTGAGAACAGGTATCCACATGGCACTACTGTAGCCAGAATCACACAATATTTGTGTGCTACATATGCTAAGCATTTATATGCCCCTTCATGCTTTGACTTACAATTTGCACTTTATAATGTAAATACTTGTAATAAAACATAATATAAAATGAACTTCTTATGTCTTGTAATTGAAATCAATATATTTGAAAACATAGAAAAATATCCAATAATATTTACAAATACATTTAAATTGGTATTCTATTGTTTAACAGTGCTTAATCATAACTATTTTTAATCTTGCAATTAATTGTGATTATTTTTAATAGTTTGACAGCCCTAATTAAAACTAAAGTTGTGCTTGCTTGTGTTAGTCATTGTAGTCCAAGATGTAGTCCCATTTAAGTCAATGGGAAACATCCTACTGACTTAATTGGAAACTTGCTTTAGCCTAGCATGAATAGAGCCCTTAAATGTGTCATAGCTTGTATATTTCGTAGTTTATTTTTAGTTTGATCACTAACATGCTGAGCATTCCTTTTCCATAGTAAGGCTTTATTAAAAGTATAAGGGTGTTTTATTCCTGCCAACGGTCTAATCTAATGCTTTTCCTAACTTTATTCTTACCTAGCTAAAGAAGCACACGCCAAAGCAGTAACAAAAATTATGCTTGAATCAGATACTAAAAGCATTAAACCAGTCAAAGAGTCTCAGATTCAAACAACCTCCGAAATTAATGAAGAGTCTTCAAAGAAAACATCAAGCATATTAATCACATCAGCTCAAAGACCACAAGGAACTAAGAAACAAAGGAATGGAAACTACTACCCTGATGTCGTGCCATATGAAGAGATTATAGAGACTGGTGCCAAAGTACCAGTATTTCTTGAAACTCTGCTCCCAGAAACTATTGTAAAAGAAGGAGATGATGTGTCACTCTTTTGTCTGATAAAGGGTGTGCCTACTCCTTTTGTGATTTGGCTGTACAATCAGCTGTTAGTTGAGGAGTCTGCATTATGTTCCTTAAAACATGATGGGCCACTGTGCAGTTTAAAATTACTGAAAGTTGGTCAGAATCAGAGAGGTATATACAAGTGCAGAATAGTTAACTCTGCAGGACAAGCCGAGTGCAGCACTCATCTGAGAGTGAAAGGTTGGCAACTGCATGTTCTTTCCAAACATAAGTTCCTCTTGCATACCATCATTGCATTCAAGTACATTCAGCCCATGGGAAACAGTAAAGAAAGAAAAATGTCACTCATCTATGGATTGTTGAATGTTTGCTTCCCAGTGTTAAGGCATGTTAAAGGCATGCTAAATTGCAAACAAAAATCATAAAAAAGTCATAGACAAGTATACAATACAAATATATGTTTTGCAGCATTTGATCACTATTTCGTCAAACCTATCTGCTGTTCAAATTCGTTTAGCATGTACTTGTGTATGTGTGTGTGGATTTTTCTATCATTGCAACAGATATTCATAGTTTCAACCTTACAGCTCAATAACTGATGCTGTTAGCAATCATCACAATAATCTCTCTTTTTATTCTAGCTCCGGAAAAAGTTCTTCAGGAGAAAATAGAACAACAAATTGAAATGGAAGTGAAAGGTACAGTCAGATATGGATGATATGCTGAAGCACTGATTTATCATAAAGAATTAGTAAATCATCTAAAGCTTTTATTTGGTAAAATACCATATATGACAAGAAAAGTAAAACACACTTTGGAGCATATTTGAATATGCTGCATGTTTTGTTTTAATATGCTAAGGGTGACCTGCATTACAAGGTTAAGTTTTAAAATCAATTTAAAACTTTAAATTTATAATTGTGCAGCTGTACTTTTAACTTCTACTTCATGCTTTGCAGCTGTTTACTGCTTAAGCTTTTATTTGTTAAACTCTCTTGTTAATGCATGGGACAGTTTAAATTGGAACAAAAATTTAAAATCACAATGAAATTACTTTTAAACAAGTAAGCAACCTAACAATCGTTCTAAGGACACAATTTGATGGAAGGAGTACAATAGAAAATGTATGTTATTTAGGACATTTGAAAGCTACATATTCCCTTTGCATCCTTACACTTCATATACATACATTAATTCATCGTTATACATTTCTTACACTGGCTTGCAGATAGCATATGTGGTCCATGTTGCTTGCTTTTTTTGCATAATGTTGTGAAGTTAGTGGCTGTATTAGTTCGAATAAACGCCTTCTCATATTATTTTAGCTAATTATTTACAGCTACATTTTTATATATCTTTCAAAATATTTTTTCTCAATTGTTTGAAAAATTTACCCATAATCAAAGGGCTCAGAAAGGGCGTTTATTCTACTGTCTGCAAGTCAGGTAAGATTTTCTTCTTTGCCAACAAAAGACACACAGCTTTTCGGGCAGCAAAACCATACACCCCTCCCCCCCCAGGAACATGTTATTTTGAAATTCATTTTTGCTTGTTCAAGAAGAAATGTCCACAGTTTGAAGAAAGAACAGACAACGAACGATTTTCGTGTCAGAATCTTTAAAACAGAGCAAGGCATTGCGTTTATTCGAACAAATATGGTGAGTGAATTTTTTTTTTCTGGATTTGTGATGAAATCCGTAGCATGCCCCCTACTTAATTTAATATCTTGCCATTTCATTTTTTTCATATTATAAATATATGACAGAAGCAACAAAGTATGCTGTAATGTAATGTCATTCTCTTACAGAACTGTTCTTCAAGGAAGAACCTGCATGTCCGGAAAAGCGAAGAGAGATGCAAGATGTTTTCTACAAGACTGAAGACCACTTACACCATGGATTTGTATCTGCGCAGAGAAGTTCTTGGTCTGACAATCTTAAACCTTTTTTCACTCAAAAGCTGAAGTTTAGATCTGTTTTAGAGGGGGAACCTGCAGTTTTCCAGTGTAAAGTTGTTGCCTATCCAACCCCAGCAATGACATGGTTTCATAATAATAGGCCTATCCCAAAAGATCAGCGCAGAATAATAAAGACAGAGAATGATATGCAGATTCACAGCTCCAGCCTAGAGGTTAAAAATGTTCAGGAAAGGGATTCTGGGAGTTATAAAGTGTTTGCCATTAATAGTGAGGGTTCAGCCGAGTCAACTGCATCTCTGCTAGTTGCACAGAGCGAGGAGCAAAATGCAAAATATTTAGATTTCCTGAGAAAGTCCAGACAAGCCCATGAAAGTACTGAATGTCTGGCTCAGAAGAGGAAAGAGGATAGGCTGAAGGTTTATCTGCGGTGTACTGGCTCTCCTTTTGATAAAAGGCAGGAGACAGAAAAAATGTTAAGAGACTTGTCCCCAGAAAAGGAGAGGGTGAGAACTATAAGGTTTCCAAAACTCCTCGTAGCAAGGAAACAGGAGTTAGTGTACGATAAAGAACAGGTAGGGAGGAAACGTATTGCAAGGGATACAGATCATGGAAATTATGCTCTGCTTGATGAGGAAACAAAAATGAAGCTGCAACGACTACGTGAGGCCAAAAGAATCATGCTGGAAAAGAAGAAACTGGGCTTGTCACAGCAAGAGACTGAGTCACATCTTGAATCAGTGCAAAGCACAGACTTTAGAGATGGTAAAGAGTTAGGGACTCCTCTGGTCCATTGGGGCACTAAGAGTGAAGCAATACACTCTGACTTCCAAACAGTAAAACCAATCCATAAATGCACCTCTTCATCCAAAATGCCAAATGGTGAGGGGGGTGCTGCATGCCATGCTAAGCCAGAGAGTGTTAGGACACCAGAGGACTTTCACCTGCGAATGGAACGAATCCTAGGACTTTCCAAACCCTCGCAGAGTCCTCAGAACTCTTCTGAAGGAAACATCAAGGCAGAAACATTTCAAACAACATCAGCAATTGCACTGAAAGAACCAATGAGAGAGCAGGTTCTCGGAGACCCTCCATTAGAGCAACCAGAGCCAATTGTCAAAGCTACCTCCATCGACCATAGTCATACTCACAAGGAATCAAGGATAGATACCAAACCAAAAGCACAGCTGGGGAAATTCCAAACAATGACAGCCAAGAAAAAAAGCCCTGATTCTATAATCTATGTCCTTCTCTGCAATGGATTTAGTGAAACTACAAAATCAGAGAATGTGATGTCTGAGACAATCACAATAAACATCAATGAGCCTGTTGATACTTTTGAAAGTGTCAAAACAGAAAAGGCTGAAGAAAATGCAGTGTTAGTGCTGGAAGACTCTGCAGAAATCAGAGAGTCTGTATCGGCAGAAATCTGTGAAATAAAGGAAAAGCCTGCCAGGTCAGAGAGTCCTATTTTACAGCTTCTGAAGCCTGCCCCCCCTTTGTTTCTTCAGGAAATCGAATCTCAGGAAGCAAAGGAAGGAGCGAGTTGCATATTTGGTTGTAATTTCCGTGGCCATCCACAACCTATTGTCACTTGGTATAATAACGACAAACCCATACCACGTAATCAGCACTATGCCATTCACACAACAGAGAATCAGTCTACCTTGACTTTCTGCTCAGTTCTCCCACAGCATGGAGGATCCATCACATGTGTAATATTTAATGAGTATGGAACTGCCACAACATCAGGCATGCTCAAAGTGAAGATTAAAGAGAAGACTGAGGCTGAATCATTCACCACTTATAAAGCTAAGCTATTAAAGGATTATGCAGAAGAGGAAGAAGAACTTAGTCTTCTGTTTGACAAAATGAAAGAGAATCAACCAACTTTCAGTCATGACAGTAGAGCCACCCTTCATGTTCCTCAAGGTAACCTGTCCATGCCTTGTGTTTCAGACTTAGACCTGCTTTCACTTCCTGTGGAAATAAAAATAACTGCTCCTACTCCTACTCCAGAACAAGATGAAGAACTGAAGGACATAGTTCAACATGTTAAATGTATTGCTGAGCAGCCACCTCAGGACCAAGTTTCTCAGGCAATAAAACATAAATTTAAATTTTCCTTTGATGTGGTAAATAAACCACCAAAAATTGTGAAAGAGACACAAAAGTATATTAATTGTAGAGAAGGGGATTCTATTGTATTAGAGTGCTCAATATCTGGTGAACCTCAGCCAGTTATAACTTGGTTTCAAAATGGCAAAATCCTAACTCCAACTGAGAAGTTTCAGTTTGAGGAGGAAGAAGATGGTAATTACAGGTTATGTATTGATGAAGTTTCTGTGTCAGATGCTGGTACATACAAATGTATTGCTGAGAACACTGCAGGTGCAGTAGAAACTGTTTCCAATCTTACAGTAGACTCTAGAATGCAAAGCTTTTATAGTCATGCACAACAGATTAGTGATGCTGAAGAAGAAACTGTTCAAGATCAGAATGTAAAAATTCAGGAAGGGGCTACAAAGGAAATTTCACTTAATCTTTATGAATCCTCAGTTGGATATATTGCTGGTAAGTTTGATGATAGAGAGTATTCTGTAAGTGAATATTTTCATAATCTTAATATACTGAGGCAAGTAGAGCTCACAGAAAAGGAACAAAATGCATCCCCCAAAGAAACAGAATCTAAACTCCCAAGATTTATGTGTGACATTAGAAAGTCCATACTTACTGAGGATCTGCCAGTAACTGAAAGCCCATACTTCCAACGACAGAATGAAAAAGATGAGAATATAAATGTGAGTGAACAGGAGGAGTCAAAGATGGAAGAAGCCAAAGTATTCACTTTTATTGACAAGTTAAGCCAGGTTTCACTCCCTGAAGAATTGTCAATGTCTGAAAACCAAGATTTCCAATACCCGGTTAAAAAAGAAGAGACAATAAATGTTAGTGAACAAGTGGAGTCAATGATAGAAGAAGCCAAAATAGTCACTTTTGCTGGCAATTTAAGCCAGGCTCCACTTCCTGTACAACCATCAATATCTGAAAACCCTGATTTCCAATTTCTGATTGAAAAAGAAGAGAAAATAAATGTGTGTGAACAAGTGGAGTCAAAGATAGGAGATGTTAACGCACCTGCTTTTGTTGGTGATTTAAGCCAGGTTTCACTCCATGATGAAATGTTAGTATCAGAACGTCCAGATTTTCAGCACCAGATTGAAAAAGAAGAGATTATAAATGTGAATGAACAAGTAGAGCCAAAGATAGAACCCGAAGCATTTGCTTATATTGGTGATTTAAGCCAGGTTCCACACAGTGAGGATGAGCCAATGATTGAAAGCCCAGATTTCCAGCTCCCAATTGAAATAGAAGAGAAAATAAAAATGATTGAACAAGTAGAGTCAAAGATAAAAGAAGCTAAAGTACTTGCTTCTGTTGGAGATATCAACCAGGTTCCACTCCCTGAAAAGCTAAGAGATCAGTCTGTTACAACAGAGGAAATAAAAAAAGAAATTACTAACACACAGTTTTCATCAAGGAACCAACTTGAAAAGATAATTGAAAGTCATACAGAGAAAGCTACATGTATTAATATAGAAACTCCTGCAAGTCAGGATACTGATGATGAAGTAAAGAGTACAAAAGATAAAGATGCTGGTTTCGTGGAGAAACAATACTTAAAAAATACAGTTACTGAAGAATATGTTAGCAATATTGTTACTGATCTGCCCCAGGTTGACAGTGGAAGCACTCCAGGCAAATCCTTTAGTAATGGCAATGAAATGCAAATCCAGGGTGCAGGGTATTTTTCAGAGAAATCAGAGCCCAACCTACGCAGTCCTGCTCATGAGCTAACTCTCAGTGCACCTCCTGTGGTATGTTCTCTCAGTGACAATTTAGATGCACCATTTTCGAATGTAAATGATCAAATGCATGTCTTTGAGCAGAAGCTGAGTGCAAAGAAGAAGGAATCTGAGGATCATAGTTTTTTCAGTCCTATATCCAAGATAGTACAAGAAGATAAAGATCTGCATGAAAAACATGTATGTGACACTAACTTAAATAGGACATTTCAAGATTCAGCTACAATAGAAGAGAATGATGTGCCCTATTCTCCTGGGATATGTGATGAATTCAAAGGTACATCTGAATTAGAACAAGTTAGTTTTTATGATCCTAATGAAATAAATCATCCACAAGAACACATAGGGCAACAAAAAAGAACCATAGAAGGAAAAGAACAAGATTACAGAAGCTTTGTGCATGACGTAGAAGAAAATGTCTTTCTTCATGATAAAAAAATATCTGACTTTAGAGAGATAGAACAGAAGGAAACTTATTTTGATGAACAAACATTAGAAAAAAAAGAACCCGAAAAACATGACAGTTTATTTGATTTAAAACAGACTCCTTCTGTAGATCAAATTTTACAGGAAGAAGTTAAGAGGCAACAGGAAGAAACACATTTAAAAGATCAATACCGGGCCTGTGAACATGATGCAGCCGATATTGTATTTGATTTGAAACAAGTTTATTCTGCTACAGAAAATATTGGTCAAGAACAAGAGAAGCTGCAGCAGGATGAAATATATTTCAAAGGTCAACATTCTGTTTCTGAACAAATGGAACTTGATGCACACCACATGGAAGAAAATGTACAGAAAACCATATCACCTGAAGGTCAAAAAATTGATTCTTATCAAGAGTTTTCCAAAGAGAGTGAAGCTATTGGGGAAAATGATAATTCTCAAGAAGACATCTTATCTCAAGAAAAAGTAGAACCCCCAATCCAGGAATCAACATTTAATTTAAAACAGCATGTAGTGACTTTTTCAGCAGAGTTCACATCCGAAGCAACCGGTAGCACATCACCAGAAGAAATATGTTCCTTAAACAGAGTGTCATCTCCTGAGATCACGGAAACAGAAATGGAAAGAAATTATTTACAAAGAAATGACGAACTTGTAGAAGAAATTTCTTTAAGTGAAGAACTTCATGTTAATTACAAGATGCAGCTGGAGGGAGTTTATGTTCAAGAGCGGACTGTGTCAACAGAAACTGGAGTGACTGAAATGCAAATATTTAAAAGAGACCTAGTTGGCATTCCTCTTTCTACAGAACAAAGATCACCTGCAAAAGGAATTGATGAATCTGAGAAAAATGTATGTGTGGAAGTATTATCAAAGGAACAAATTAAAGACTTGACATTGGAGCAAACTGAGTCTATGCCTACAGAAGAATCCAAAGTGTCTATAAGTCAATATTTTCAAAACTTAGTGCAAGAAACAGACATTTCCGAAGGGGTGGAACCACTAAAGACCACAGACCCCAAAGCAGACAGTTTCATAGCAGACTTGAAAAAAGCTGCAGAGGAGAAAAAACACACTGCATGTAAACTGGAGCAGGAACAAACGCACATTCTTCAGGTACGGCATGATGCAATGAAAGAAATAAGCAGCTCTACTTGTAATGAAAGTAAAAGTGAAATTGTATCTTACACTAAAGAAATTCCTGAAGACTATCCTGCTATTCATCAGGAATCGGACACACAGGACACAGAGATTTCTTTTGCACAGTTCCTTCGTTCCTTAAGAAAGGAAGAATCCATGGTCCAGGAAAGACAATCAAGCAAAGAGTTAATTGCCTTGGAGAAACAGGAGCATAATTTAGCAGATCAGCTTGAAAATAAAATTTCATTTCAGACTAAAGAAATTGTAAATGCTGCTGAAGGAAATCTGGATGAAAGGGGCCTATCACAAAATGTTTTGCAATATCAAGAACTGAACACTGCTCAAGTTTCAGAACCTAAATCATGTGTGTCTCTCTCCAAATATTTACTTTCAGCCAGACAGCAAGAGATTCCTGATACCAAAGATTCTATTTTTAAGGTCTGTGACCAGAAGGAATCTATCACTTCTTTGGAAGTTGAAGATGTCACTTTCAGCACCGTTTATGACTATTATAATCAGCAGCAGGAGCTGATCCGTCCACTCTCTCCTGAATCAGAAATGTCAATAGAAATTGCTAGCATAAACGGAGATGAACTGACGGAGTCTGATCCATTCTATACACCACCATCATCAGTTGAGAATTTTGAATCTCCCATGTCTTTTGACTCTTACCACACTCCAGTTAGCACTCCTGAACGGTTCTCAACACCTTCAGAAGAACCATCCATCAAACTAAAGTCCCCTGAAGATTTGATAAGGGATGGTACACCACAAGAGGACTACAAAACTCCCACCGGTGAATATTCTGAACCCAGAACATTAAGTTCTCCTTTCCAAGAAAGGAGGTCACCTTATGACGAGCAACGTGCAGAGATGTTTGGCACACCATGTGAAGCAGTGGAACCAAAAGGAAATGAGATGCCTCCAGCATTTATCAAACCCTTGACCAAGAGGAAGATCTATGAAAACAGTTCACTGGGTTTTATAGCTGAAGTTACAGGCTTTCCCATTCCTGATGTGAAATGGTATCGGAATAAATCATTGCTTGAACCAGATCAGAGAGTCAAAATAGAAAAAGAGGGTGATATATGTATTTTGGAAATCCATAATGTTCAGAAATCGGAAGAAGGAGACTATATATGCCATGCAGTAAACATCATAGGGGAAGCTAAAAGTATCGCCCACCTAGAAGTTTTGCCTCAAAATGGAAGGTCCTTGGCATTACCTCCTCCAGTAACACACCAGCATGTTATAGAGTTTGACATGGAACAAGCTACAACTTCAAGGTCACCTTCTCCTCAAGAAATACTTCTGGAAGTAGAGCTGGATGAAAATGAGGTAAAGGAATTAGAGAAGCAGGTTAAAATAGTCACAACTCCTGAATTTAGTCCCAATAACAAAAGTATGGTGGTTTATCTTGATGTCCTCCCTTTAGCTCTGGTGGAGCAAACCACTGGCTTCACTGCACAAGGAAATGAAGATGTGAAAATTGATTTTGAAGTCACTGAAATGCCCCCACGCTTCACCACTCCCCCTTTTGATTTGGAAATTCTAGAAAATTCAGAGGCAGTGTTTGAATGTACTGTAACAGGTTCACCTACTCCCCAAGTACAGTGGTTTAAAGAAAATACCTGCATTACCGCAGATGGCAGGAGGTACATTGTGAATGATGAGAAAGGAAACCATAGTCTTAAAATTAAAAATGTAGGTCATTCTGATAGTGGCACATATCAATGCAAAGCAGCAAATAGTGTAGGAGAAGCTATGTGCAAATGCTCTCTAGTTGTACTAGATTCACAGAAAGCTCTTGCTAGCGCAAGTGGGGATGGAATGACAGATATAGCTCCAGGCAGCACTATGAGTAAGCCTCAGAAGTTTGATTTGCTTGTAGACAATACTCTTCCAAATGGCAGCCAAACTGAAATAGAGATTGAGTTTGAATTTGAGCGCAACATTGACGATTCTCAGAAAGCTGTCAAGTTGGTAGCTGCCACAGAACAAGAGTATGAAGAGGAAGGAGATAAATATGTCAATATTAATTTTGATGTATTTGCTGAGCCATCCAAAGAGGAGGAGATAGAATTTAAAGCAGAGAGTTCAGATAGTTGCTCCTTTGAATTTCAAGTCACAGAAATCCCTCCTAAGTTTATCAAACATATTTTTGACTGCACTTCATCAGTAGGTGCCTCTGCGTGTTTCCAGTGCCTTGTAGTCGGCTTTCCAAACCCAAATATCAGTTGGTACAAAGATGGGATACTGCTTGAAGGAGATAGGTACTGTATGGAGGAAAGGCAGATGGGCTTTCATAACCTGATTATTGGAAATTTAATCCAAAACGATGAAGGGGAATACAAATGTGTAGCTGCAAACAGAGCAGGAACGGCTGACACAAGTGCTGTGTTAAACATATGCTGAATTTTCAAATATGATTTCCAATACATGTTTGGATTAAACTCACAATAGTTTTGCACTGTTCTTAAGTTCTCTTTGTGAACATGTAGCATTCACTTTAGGTGCTTCCTTTATTTTAATGCTCATTGAGAAGTGAAATTCACAACTGGCAGGCACCACTCAAGTTCCACATGTTTCAGGAACTTGAGAGAGTTAAGTGTGGCAGAAGGCTTGTGCAGGCATTCTGCACAGTGATGAATTTCATTTCTTGCATGTTCTGCTAATGATACCCTTTTTATTGTTGTTATTCACATATGTAGAACTCCTTTGTCTGTGTCTTATATGTGTATATATACTTGTGTTATTTAAAAGTGAAATCATTTCTATGTTAACAGGTCTAGCACCATCTTGAAATATGAAATCCATTGTGTTCTTGTACTTTAAGTGTACAGAGTACTGGATTATACATACGCTTCACTCTAAATACACTACACCTACATTTAGTATTCCTCCTTCATAAGGCTTTGTCAGAAAACACTTTCATTCAAATCCTGAAATGCTTATGCATTATTAGCCTCTTTCCATCTTTCCCAGACCTGAAGAAGAGATCTGTGTAGATGAAAAGCTAGTCTCTTTCATCAACATAAGTTGATCCAGTAAAAAATATTACCACCTCCACCTTGTCCTTATTTTATACAGTCCCTATTCCATCAAATTGGCCATTAAAGACAATGTACCTGATTCTGATCTTGATAGTAAATCAGGAATAATTTCACCGCAAGCAATGCATATGTGATCAGAATCAGATCCAGTTAAAGTTCTCATGCAGTAAAGATTGAGTAGGAACTTCAGGATTTGTATCTTTACGATCAAATAATAAGCCTGGATACAAATAGATTTGTGCTGTACCTTTAGGAGTTACAGGAAGACATGAGGAGTTCAATATATCAACGGACAGAACACAACTATGAAATGATAAAAAAAAGTTCTTTTTCCCTGCACTTCTGTGCTGTGAATTCAAAATACATAGCAGTAAGAAAGCAGGAGACTTTCATGGAACATTTTCATTTTAAGATTAGAACTGAGTCTCCAGGGGTTCATATTTCTTCTATCAGTTATTATTCTATTGACATATAATGTTAAATACTGAACTGTTGGAAACAGCATGGATTCAGACTCTATATGAATCTTTATTTTAGTATAAGGACAGTAAGGGCATGGCTACACTAAGAAATTATTTCAAAATAACTAAATTCAAAATAATTCCCAAAATAACAAAATTGAATTAGCATGTCCCCACTACAGGGAAGCCTTGAAATTAGTACAGGGAAGGTTCCATTATAGAGGTTGTGCTTTCTCAACTTAGAGCCCCAGGAAGCTCTCAGGAATAACTGTGAATTACCCTGGAGAGTAGTTATTTTGAAATAGAAGCAGTGGAGCATCCATATAATGCTATTTTGAAATAACTGTTTTGAAATAGCATTATTCCCTGAGGAAAGCAGGAGTACAGTTTTGAAATAACCAGCTAATTATTTTGAAATAACAGACTTGGTAATGTGGATAATCTGCTTATTATTTTGAAATAAGTCTCTATTGTACACCAGGGCTTACTGTCCTCTAGATTAATTATATCTATGCAATCAAATATTTTAGGTTAAGAAGTAAGAAAGATAAACAAATTATTTAGGTGGAAGAGTCAATTTAGATTGAAGTGATCAGTTCAGGTCTAAGCTTAATTAGCTTACACAAAAATGTACACCCTGGTAAAACAATTATTTTTACATTTAAAAATATTTAATAATTCATTTGTAGAAAAAGAGGGAAAAACCTATAAAGTATGTGACTATGTAGCACTTTAAAGACTAACAAGATGGTTTATTAGATGATGAGCTTTTGTGGGCCAGACCCACTTGAAGTCGGTCTGGCCCACGAAAGCTCATCATCTAATAAACCATCTTGTTAGTCTTTAAAGTGCTACATAGTCCTGTATTTTGTTTCAGCTACACCAGACTAACACGGCTACATTTCTATCACTATCCTATAAAGTATATGACTGCTTTCTGGTTACACAAAAATACACGTGACATACAGATGAAATCCCAAATTCAGCAACCCTAGAGTGTTGCTTTAAATATGAATAATAATTCTTTTGCTTCCCTTTTACACAATACTATGGCTACCTAATAATTTTTGTCAGTTGACTTTTAAAATGTTTTAAGAGGCATGATGATTTAACACTTAAAAGAAATAATGCTTCTGTATAGTCAATTGTTTCATGCATGTTCTTATTTCTGTGTTTGACATGTATTTATATATGGTTCTGTATGTCTCAAAATGTTGTAGACATCACAGAAGCTACTCTATGTCACTGCATTAGTGGGGATTCATTCTGAACTTAGCATCCTCATAGAATCCTAAAGTTCCTGAGAAAATTGGGTCCAGTGGCATTTATCTTAAAAAGCCATAGCACATATGGGAAAATTTAAAAATTAATTCTTATTAAAGCTCCATGAAATCTATCAGCAGTATTCAGTCTGAAAATATTATTGAAGACACTTAGATGTTATAGTAGAAACATCTCCTAATTGGTGATAATGCTTTCATTATAATCCTTTTGAAGGCTTGCCTGTTTGTAGCAGTGGTTCTATGTGGGTGTTCTCTCAAGAGAGACAGGAAGAATCATCCATTAATGCAGATTTTAAATGGGGATAGGACAAAGGACTTAGGTGTAAAGAAAAATCCACTTTTTGTGGTTTGGAAAATTTTGGTTAACTGTAAAACAAAATATCCATTTCACCCATCACCACATTTTTGTATTCTGTTAGTCCAGAAATAGAAGTGCCCAAATACTTCGAAAGAGTGAATAGTTGTTGTTCTGATATTTCTTGTCCAACACAAAAGTGGAAGTATTGAAAATCTCACAAGTCAAACTATTTTTGTGACATTTCCAAAACTTGTTTTATAGACTCCGTTTACGTAATATCCATAAGGGAAGGGTATTAGACCTTTTGGTGCTTAACTGACCCAAATTTACAAACCTTTTGAGAGTCACATACCATGAATTTGGAATATACTCAATAAAATATCTAGCATTATTATTGAAAGACTCTATTTCCTGACTGTGTTATGGAGTTTGGAAAGACTTACCTGCCATTACACACCACAGGTGCCAAGTAATGATTAAATTAAACTGAGTGAATGAAGTCCATTGCTATATCACTTTCCTTAGCTAAACTCTACTAAGTACTATGGAAGACAGATTTCAATACCACTGATAACCACAAAATAAATAATAGTATACTTTGAAGTACGTATGTATTTTAAGTAGCTAAGATTAGTACAATGACATAGTCATTAAACCAGTTTCTGCTGAAAATGCTGGAGAATAAAAGAAATGAGAGTGGTTTGTTCCAACGCTGAGCTGGTTAGGAATGATTTTGTGTTGTGTCTATATTCATTCCCTGTACAGATGCACAGCATTTACTGATTTCTCATAGAGCAGAGGTCCCTAGAGATGTATGCATGAAATGTATTAATTAAATATGACATTAAATACCTGATCCACTGAAATGAATAGCCATACTGACTTTATATTAGAACCTAAACAATTATCCTAGATATTAAATATATGAATCTGGCATACATTTTTAGTAGAAATTGGGTAACATTAAAATTGCATCTCCAAACTCTGGGAAGGTTCAAATCCAGATCTGAACTTAATAGCTGAGAGTCTCTCTCTACTATATATATAAAATGATATTGAAAATGTCAGCTTCATGCACTGCATAAATTTGACCTAGGACACTAAAATAAAAATATTGTGTGCCAGGGTCTGATTTAAGTTTCACTGACATGAATCTGGAGCTATTCTTGATTTCAGTAATGTTATTCCACAGCTACTGGTGTAATTATGATCAGTATTTGACCCCATAACTTTTAAAGGTTGTGCTAAAATAGAACTTACGAAAATTAGTAATTTCATTGTCAGGTTAAATGTGGATTTTTTTCATTCTTTATAGATATTTTAAAAAGAGGGTACTCGATGTTTGTAATCAGTACTATATTTTAAATATTACTGTAGATGACATTTGTGAAATAAATATGTAAATAATTAAATGTGTTGTTTCTGGTATTTTATTAAACACACGTTAAAGTATTCAAGACACTTTGTGGATTTACTGTAAAATGTACTATCTTGGAACACACCCAAAAAACATTAAGTAAGCAGACAAAAGATATTTGTTGCTTTCCAGTCATTATTACTGTAGCTGAACTCATGGATTGAAATTCCATTGCACAGTCTTCACAAAGTATAAGAACCATCTTTACTCACATTGACTAGTTCCTTATTAGGAGAGAACTCCCTTTTGAGCTCTGTGGGATTTAAAATACTTTTCAACACTATACAGTGGGTCATTACCCCCTCAAGGTAATGGCCATAGCAGTTTATGATACATAGGAATCATACAGCACCCTTCTTACCCCAAAACTCATAAATCTACAGTATAAGCTCCTTTTTAAAAGATGATAATATATAAATAACTGCATGCATGTTTTTCTAATGTTTGTAATATTTTTTCCATCCATCTCCTTCAGTGATTTTTAAAATGTGTTGGGGTTTTTGGGGGAAGGGAGGAGAAAGATTCACAACTTCTAGTGATATGAATGACTCTGAAGGAGCATTTTATTGCTGTTTAGCTTTGTGGTTGGAATGCAGTATTTTCTCAAACCTACAACTGTGAACATGTAATTTAATTGCTAGACAACCACATATATTTTTGTACTAACTGTTTTTAATTTTTGTTGAAACCTCCCACATTCTTCTAGGGCCAAATACTGCAGGCCTTATTCAGAATTCAGTGGACATTTTGCCCAGTAAGGACTGCAGGATTTGGTTTCCACACTTTCTACATTCTGCTGGGGAAAAATATAGAAATATTGAAGGTAAACAACCTGGCTGTAACAATGGCTCCATTACTGCCTTTTGTGCCTACACAGGGCAACAGATATATCTATCAAAGTCTTCTTCATCTTCTTTTAAAACTACTAACCAAGTACAACAAATCATCAACATTAAGTTAACAGGAAGGAACTACTTTAATAGACAAAATCAAGGAAACAGAGTTATCTAGTATCTCTCTAGATACTGGGGGAATTCTGATGCTTAGCATCATAGATTTATTGTATCCCCTGAAATATCTTGGCATAACAGAAAACAATTTCGGGATAGAAATGGTGTTCCTGGCCTCCGTTTGTCAGAGGCTGGAGAGGGATGGCAGGAGACAAATCGCTTGATCATTGTCTTCGGTCCACTCTCTCTGGGGCACCTGGTGCTGGTCACTGTCGGCAGACAGGCTACTGGGCTAGATGGACCTTTGGTCTGACCCCGTACGGCCGTTCTTATGTTCTAATTAAAGACAGTGTCCCATACTGCTCCCAGTTAAGCCAATGTGATTGAGGCCACAGTTGTTAGCATAATGTATTAGTCAGACCCTTTTCGTAAATTTTACATAATTGTTTATTATTATGTATATACAGGCAGTCCCCGACTTACGCGGATCCGACTTATGTCGGATCCGCACTTACGAACGGAGCTTTCTCGCCCCAGAAGTCAGGGCGAGAAAGCCCCGTTCGTAAGCTGCTCCGGTGCCCTTGGTCTGCTGGAGACCGTCTCCAGCAGACCAGGGGCACCGGGCGGGTTCCCGCGCTTCAGAGGCTTTGCCAGAGCAAAGCCTCAGAAGCGCGGGAACCGCTGCTGCTGCCCCTTGAGACCCAGTGCCTGTGGTCTGCTGGGGACGGTCCCCAGCAGACCACAGGCACCCGGACTGAAGCCGCAGCCACGGGGGGGTCCCGCGCCTCTGAGGCTTTGCCAGAGCAAAGCCTCAGAGGCGCGGGGAACCGCCGCTGCTGCCGCTTTGACTGAAGCGGCAGCAGCGGCGGTTCCCCGCGCCTCTGAGGCTTTGCTCTGGCAAAGCCTCAGAGGCGCGGGACCCCCCCCGCGGCTGCGGCTTCAGTCCGGGGGCCTGTGGTCTGCTGGGGACCGTCCCCAGCAGACCACAGGCACCCAGACTGGAGCGGCAGCAGCGGCGGTTTCCCGCGCCTCTGAGGCTTTGCTCTGGCAAAGCCTCAGAGGCGCGGGACCCCCCCGCGGCTGCGGCTTCAGTCCGGGGGCCTGTGGTCTGCTGGGGACCGTCCCCAGCAGACCACAGGCACCCAGACTGGAGCGGCAGCAGCGGCGGTTCCCCGCGCCTCTGAGGCTTTGCTCTGGCAAAGCCTCAGAGGCGCGGGACCCCCCCGCGGCTGCGGCCGCTCCAGTCTGGGTGCCTGTGGTCTGCTGGGGACGGTCCCCAGCAGACCACAGGCCCCCGGACTGAAGCCGCAGCCGTGGCGGGGTCCCTCGCCTCTGAGGCTTTGCCAGAGCAAAGCCTCAGAGGCGCGGCACCCCGCTGCCGCTGCGGCTCTGCTCCCCGTGTCCCTGGTCTGCTGGGGGGGGGGGGGGCACAGCTAGTGTGCTACCCCCCCCAAGACCAGGCTTTTGTTTTGGACTCTGGGGCAGAGCAGCTGGGGCGCTGCCGATTGGTCCTGCAGCGCCCGTGGGCACTACTGGACCAACCCGGCAGCACCCCAGCTGCTCTGCCCCAGGTCCTGATTCAGCCGCTGCTGGTCAGTTTCAGCAGCGGCTGAATCAGGACGTCTGGGGCAGAGCAGATGGGGTGCTGCTGGGTTGGTCCAGTAGCACCCCAGCTGCTCTGCCCCAGGCGTCCCCAAGTCAGCTTCTGCTGAAACTGGCCAGCGCTGACTACAGGAAGCCCCAGGCAGAGTTGCTCTGCCCCGGGCTTCCTGGAATCAGCTGCTGATCAGTTTCAGCAGCAGCTGACTTGGGGACGCCTGGGGTTCTTAAGTTGAATCTGTATGTAAGTCAGAACTGGCGGTCAGTTTCAGCAGTGTCTGAATCTGGACGCCAGTTCCGACTTACATACAGATTCAACTTAAGAACAAACCTACAGTCCCTATCTTGTACGTAACCCGGGGACTGCCTGTATATAAAATATGCATATAAATGCAAAATGTTTATTCTACTACTTAAAATGCATAAATAACTGGAATATTAATATTTTATAATTGAATGAGTTAAAAAATGGGCCAGATGGTTCAATCAGTTTTTTGGCAATTCTCCCCAGTGATCCAGACAGGGAGTTCTCTATAAAAATGAATAGCATGATACAATTCTCAGTTTAGTGGAATGATTTAGTCTGAGTTATGACAGAAAAAAGAATTCGTGTTAATTGGTAAACTGTTATAGTATTGAAAATGCCATAAGGCATACAAAAAATGATATAACAGACCTTGTTTTATACATGTTCACTAGGAATTACTAAATAGAAATTTTCAGCAAAACAATTTAGTAAAACTACATAATTTTTTTCCATACAGACTTTTCTAGTTCTGTTGTTGTGTCTGCTGAGGAAGAAGGAACCCAACGTTACAGCAGCGGCCTGCAATTGTCTGATAGAGATAAAACACTTGAATGTATGCCTGAAAAATCAGTTTACTCCAGCAAATTAGAGATGAAAACAGAGGAGGGCAGTGTCCCAGTTTTCCTCAAACAGGTTTCTAATGCTGAAATAAGTTTAGGAGATGTAGCTAAACTCTCAGTTACTGTTATTGGCAGTCCAAAACCTAAAATTCAGTGGGTCTTTAATGGAGTAAAGTTAACCTCTTCCATGGATTACAAATTTGTATTTGATGGTAATGATTATAGCCTTATCATTCTGGATACAAAATCTGAAGATGAGGGTGAGTACATGTGCATTGCCAGTAACAAGTATGGAGAAACTGCATGCAGTGCCTATCTAAAGGTGAAGGCAAAAATGACTGGAGGAGTCTACAAAAAATCGGCCGTTGAACTAGAGATGGAGAAACCCCCGGAAAAGAAAGTAAGTCCTCACCGCCCTTGCTTTGTTAAGAAACTGGAACCTGCGCAGTGTGCTCAAGGTCTACCTGTTGTATTTGAGTACGCAGTGCTTGGCGAACCTGGCCCCGAGGTGCAGTGGTTTAAGGGAGATCAGCAGATTAATTCTAATGACTACTACACTGTGGTTCACAATCCCGACGGCTCGGGTTCACTAACTGTCAATAAATGTCAGAGTGATGACGGCGGGTTATACACCTGTAAAGCCACAAACCCCCTCGGCCAAGCCACGTGCTCTGCAGAGCTGCTCGTGCCCCTGGGCACAGCCAGCGGGAAGGAACAGCACGGTGGGAAACCGCTGGCGAAATCCTCCGAGGAGCCGGCAGGAGAGCAGACGGAAGAGTCCAGTTTCTGGCGGCAGGAGCAGGAAGCGTTGTGCACCGTCGGGCCAAAGGACAGGCAGCCGGTGCAGAGCGGAGAGGCGGCCCCGCTGCTTGAGGTTTCTCCCTCCGCCGCCAGCCTGCAGCAGGAGACGACTCTTCCCTGGCACGCGGCGCTACTCCAGGCCCCGCGGGCTGAAGGGTGCCTGGACGTTTCCCCTCACACTGCAGAGCCGGCGGCTTCAACCCCAAAGCCGCTTCCACCCGCAGCCTTTACCACGAGCGAGGTGCGGAAGCCCCTGAGCCTGCTGGAGCCGCGTCTTGAGCCAATTCAAAGTCCGCCAGTGGCTGAGCTGCCCGCCCCTCAGCGGCACGGGACGCCCGCGCTCTGTGTGCCGGTAGTGCAAGAGAACAGCCCGCAGGACAAGGAGACAGACCTGCACAGCGGCGCCCCGGGGACGCTCGAAGGGACGGCTGCCCGGGAGCCCAGAGCGCCCCTTCTCTCCGCCGTGGCCCGCGAGCAGCGCGTAGTGACCGCCAGCTCGGCGCTGCCCCTGCCGAGCACACAGCCCCAGGCCGGGACCGCCGGCCACGAGCCCCAGCCCTCGTTCTGCACCCCCCGGGTGGAAGACATCCTGGAGCTGCCGAAGGAAACGTGCTTGGCGCTCCCGGGACCCGCGCGCCAGGCGGCGCTGCTGCGGCTGGAAGGCGAGGAGGGATTTCAGCTGGCCGTGGCGCTAGCGCCGCAGCCAGTGGGTGAGGCTCATGCCACGGAGCTAGACGCCCTGGAGGTACCTGCGGAGGCAAACCCAGTCCAGGAACTGCCCGCGCCCTTGCACAGGCCTCTAACCGACTCCCAAAAGCTGTGTGCAAAAGAGGGCTCCTGGTCTGCCCCGGCAGCAGCTCAGTACAACGGGGCTTTGGCGCAGGAGCGGATGGTACACGCTGCTCTCCTCACGGAGGAAAAGTGGCAGCTCACGGGGGAACATGCGCACCAAGTGCCCGGACTAGACAAGCTAGTGGCTGCAGAAGCCCAAAGGGAAGGAGCGAGGCTGCTGAATTTGCCGGTGGTAGGTGGGCAAACCACACTCCCCAAGGAAGAACCTTGTAGTTTTGTGGAGCTGCCCGAAGATCACGCAGCCGCTAGGAGAAGCCCTACGATGCTGCACGCCTTAGTCTGGGAAGAACGGAATGCCCTCTGCGGTGAAAAGTCTGGTCAGTTTCCTGCCCTGGACGGGGCGATGAGCGTTCAGCCTGTCAAAGAGCTCCCTTCCGCCCTCCACCTCCACACAACTCATTCAGAGCACGTGTTGCCTAAGGAAGACATCCTGGCTTTTCAAAAACCTGTCTCCCATGTGGCTTTCCAGAGAGAAGAAAAAATGTGTAATCGGGCAGCCACGGCAGAGGAGAAGAGAGAATTATCTGCGGAACAACTGGACGGTTTTCGGAGCAGTCCGGAAGGAATACAGCCCACAGCTCTAGTGGAACCTCAAATACAGAACTGCCTTGCCACTGTGGCTGAGGATATCCCTGTGCCAAAAGAACAAATCATTAGTGCGACAGAAAAGGAGCAGAAAGCTGCCCTGAGAAAAGAAGACTCTCAAACAGTTATGCAGCTATCAAGCGTGATGGAGAGCAGGGCTTTAGCAGACCAGAGTCTCGATGAAACATTTGAGGAGAATCAGACAGTGAGCGGTGAGGTGAAATCGGAACCCAGATTCCTTTCGGAATCCGTTTGCACCGAGGAAAGAAGTGTTCCACTGGAGAGTGCAAATGTGTTAGAAGCCGCACAACATGATTTTGCTGCAAGAATACAAGAAGGTCAATCAGTGAGGCTTCCATTAATACTAGAAGAAAAGCAGCCTCTCCAAGAAGAACATGCAGTCGAACTACAGAGGTCAGAAACTGGAACCATAAAGGCAGAGAAGCAACCAAAGGAGACACTGAGAGCACATGAAATAGAAGACAGAGAAGTCCTGTCCAAAGAAAACCAGTTTGTTGTTCAAGTTCCTAAGAGTTGTAGCTTAGACATAAAGACTCAGATCAGAAGTGCCCTGAAAGCTGCAATCACAAGTGAACAACTTCTCTTGTCTTCCGAATGGCTGAGTGATATAAAAAATATTGAAGTAACAAGAGTGAAAGTCAACAAAGAACCTAAATACACAATGTGCACCTGCCTTATAACCATTGGGAGTTCCAGTGCCATAGAGATAACATTCTTTCTAGAAGAAATATACCCTCAGACAGTTGGCTTGAAGACTGAACTCAAGGCTGCTTTGTATTCGATTATTTACGAAGAAAAACATATTTTGATGGCAGAACAACCCCGAACTATGTCAGTAACTATGCCTCAGAAGTTGTTTATTACTCATGCACCTTTTGCAGAAATCTCATCTGCTGCCATAGCTGATAAGACGGTGCAGCAGGAATCCTCAAGGCCTATTTCTGATGTGTTGGAGCTGCAGCAGGGGGAAATAACCTTAGAATCTGAGGCACCACTGGGACAGCTTTTGTCCGCACGAGCAGTCAGCATGGTTGCTGTTGAAAGTCAGATCAGAGATGTCGGTGCAAACACAGTCACTGCAGACCTTGCTTTGGCAGCTGTGCCACTGGAGAAATCAGTGGAGACACTGACCGTGAAACAGAAAAAAGAAGAAATATCTGAGGACGATGGTGGAGAGGTTCTCTTAACTCAGGCAGGGACACCAGAGGGCAAACTAGTTAGAAAAGATTATCCTGTCATTCACAGAAATCTTGTAGACACTATTGTCGAGGAAGGCGATAGCTTAAGTCTGGTATCAGTAATAACAAATGTCCAAAAGGTGAATTGGTATTTTGAGGGTAAACTGGTGTCTTCAGGCAAACAGTTCAAGTGTTCACAAGATCATGACACATACACACTAGTAATCAACAAAGTACACAAGGAAGTGCACCATGGAGAGTATGCCTGTGAGGCACTGAATGAAGGTGGAAAAACAACAACATCAGCGAAAATCACAGTTGTAAAAAGAGGTTGGATTACGGGGATAAAATATTGCCTCCTAATATTCACTAATTTCTAATTAAATAGAACATTTATATCTGTATCTCCATATGGATCTGGATACAGATATGAAAAGTAATTAGTCTCCATTAATGTAATCACTGAACTAACGTAGTTTCCCCTTATTCTTTCTCCACTTCCAATGTCCTTTTTGACATTCTGTAAATTATTTATGTTACCTTCCCACTTTTTTCCTGAAGTTATTCACATTTTTTCTCTTCTCTGTAGTACTGTTAGTTGCCTTTTTTGCTTTTGTCTCACAAATGATCAGAACCCAGTCCTGCATAATAGTGTAGTCTTTACTTGTGCTTGCGGCAGAATTTCTTAATAGCGCATGCATCAACAAACACTTCCATCCCCTTATCCACAGAGCAATGGTCGGTTCACTTCTTTTTATCCTTCTCATCATTGCAACAGATCTTTATAACCTTTGCACCATTTTTAGCACAGTTTCATACACTTCTTCGTTTTCCACTGTTCCAGTACAACGTGGTATATTTCTATATCACATTGTTACGCATGTGTCTGGTAGTATCACCTTTTAGTACTTTTCTGGTTTCGTTATGCACTGCAATGTAGTCCATTCACTAGGTTTAGCACTGCTTATAGTCTGCTTCCATTTTGACAGTCATTTTGTTTTCTTTACAGTCACTTTCCTTGGATTGCTTGTAAATCATCTATTTAATTTCAGATGGTCATTTAATTATCAGGTTTTTGGGGGGGGGGATGTATGCTTATGAGCAGGTATTCAGATTGATGTGTACTTTTATTTCTAGTTGCGCCCATACTGAGGAGGAGAATCGAGTCGCAGGAAGTAGCCGTTAACCATCTTGCTAAATTTACCTGTGAGATTGAGACTGCTCCTAATGTCAAATTCCAGTGGTACAGAGCTGGCCGAGAAATATATGACAGTGACAAGTATTCCATACGTACTGCTAAATATGTGTCCACGCTGGAAATTCCAAGACCTCAGGTAGTTGACTGTGGAGAATACAGCTGCAAAGCTTCCAACCAATATGGCAGCGTAAGCTCCACTGCTATTTTAACTGTGACTGGTAAGTACGGCATCTTAATGCTAATTTCATTTTTGCATTAGCATCATCCTACTACTTTGCATTCATTTCACTGATTTATCACACAGGCTCAGTTAGCTAATTTTTCATCTGACAGGTCGAAGACAGAAAAGAATTGAATTTTGACACCACGAGTGTCAGGGTTTCCCCTTCCCCTTCTCCCCATCCATCTATGGAAAAATCATCTTGCAGTTGGTAATTGATTCAAAGGGTTTTAAGACGTCATGAGATGAGGAAGGGGGGGATCAAATCTGCCTTAAAATGATGTTATAATTATCTTATGAAATCATAATTTAAAATCATAAGATAATTATAGATTGATATACTTTATAAAAAGCCTATTATTTTGTATAACCACGGTGATCTCTGAGCCATCGAGTGAGAATTCAAGGTCTTCACCTCTGCGAGAATTCAAGGTCTTCAGCTCTGCGAGAAGAATTTTGAATTATTTTGTAATATATGACATTATTTGGCTTAAAGATTTGTATTGGAACCAGTTTCTTTGTTGTAGTGCTCAATATTTCCTTCCCTTAATTCATTTTCTAGCTGTGCTCTGCCTTATTTAACATTAAAATGCCTTGCTTGGATAATAATTACTGAATGGTTGGCTGTAGTGATCTTGCAATAAATAAAAGATGTTTACAGGCATATTCCAGCTTAGGGAATGTTATAAACACACCAAAAATACATTTATAATATCTTCTATGTTTCCCCCTATATTTTGCTCCGGTCTAAATGTACAGATTTATTTATTTATGTATTTATTCAGTTTCCATTTCTTATCGGATCAGACATTACTGGTTAAATTGTGAATTTAGCATAAATTAATAACAATCACAAGCATTTGACAAGCATTTTGGTCAGTCTTGCTAAATGAAATGCTGGCTTTTGGATCTCTACATGTCAATATATGGGTCCAGAAGGTCAAAATGTTTTCTTTCTTTTTCCACTTTTCAGTTTCTTTGTTGCTCACTGCTTAGTTTAAACAATTTTAACACGCGTGTCCGAAGACAGTCTTGTGCTCCTTTTCTCTTCCTTTGGAGTGAATAGTGATAATGGTGGCTTTGGTGTCAGCCCAATATAACCATGACACTATTTCTTTTTGCAGAAGCATTCCCTCCAACCTTTCTAACCCGACCCGAATCTATCACTACTTTTGTGGGTAAAAGTGCGAGGTTCCTGTGCACAGTGTCAGGCACACCGGTGATCGACACAGTGTGGCAGAGAGACGGCTCTGCCATCTCTTCTTCAGAGCACCACAAGATTTCAGCAGTTGATAATAAGCATATTTTAGAGATTAAACATGTCACAGTAAACGACAGAGGAATTTACACCTGCAAAGCCTCAAACAAGTTTGGCGCTGACATCTGCCAGGGGGAAATGATAATTATTGATAAGCCACATTTCATTAAGGAATTACAGTCGGTGCAGTCCGCTGTCAATAAGAAGATACGTTTGGAGTGCCAAGTAGATGAAGATAGGAAAGTGTCAGTAGTGTGGAATAAAGATGGGAACAAAATACCCCCAGGCAAAGATTACAAAATTTATTTTGAAGACAAAATAGCATCGCTTGAAATTCCTTTGGCCAAACTTAAAGATTCAGGAAACTATGTATGCACTGCTTCAAATGAGGCTGGAAGTAGCTCCTCTTCTGCAACTGTCACAATCAGAGGTAAGAAAGTTGTTCGTCTACTTTGAACATTTTATTTCATGAAATGTGTAAATCTATTAAATCTATACAGGCGATAGAAGGGATAAGACGATATCTACTTCCACTGAGAGAGAAACTGTTCTGGATCTTTGATTCCCAAAGTGTCCGGTCTCAGAATTCTGCATGGACTCCTGTCTTTCTTGAACCTACTTTGTCTGTTATTAATAAATGTTCCTTTTAGCTTTCAGTGTATTCCGTGGTATCTAATATTTCTTTTTTACTAATACGTTCTTTAGTTTATTCTGGGGTTGAAAGGATGTAAACTTCCTTACGTTATTTAAATAAGCACTTTTTTACAGGGATCACTAGAACTGTGGCTTAGTTGAGATTCCTGTTAGCACTGTTAAGTGTGAATGTTTTCTATCAGTCTTTCAGGGCTTCAGATTTCAGGTTTCTTTCTTTCTGAAATCTTTCTTTAGAACCACCATCTTTTCTGAAGAAGGTGGATCCATCTTATTTATTGACGCCGGGCGAGTCAGCGCATCTTCAGTGCAAAATCAAAGGGTCTCCTGAAATCCAAGTTTCTTGGTTCAAGAATAACAAAGAAATTAGAGAGAGTAACACCTACAAAATGTCATTTGCCAACTCTGTAGCTGGGCTTGTCATTTCCGACGTGAGAGTTGAAGATAGTGGAAGTTACTCTTGTGAAGCAGTTAACGATGCTGGCAGTGATAGCTGCAGCACTGAAATAGTTGTCAAAGGTTTGTTCTTACAGTCACTGGTAATTTTATTTGAGAAATTATTTTCTGATTTGGTGTCAGTAACTAATTCTTTATTGGTGCTTTAATACTTTTATAGAACCTCCTTCTTTCATCAAAACACTTGAACCGGCAGAGATAGTGAAAGGAACAAACGCTACACTTCAGTGTGAGGTTGCTGGTACTGGACCATTCGAGATTAGCTGGTTTAAAGACAAGAAGCAGATTCGCAGTAGTAAAAAATATAGAGTGATGTCTCAGAAATCTCTTGTTTTCCTGGAGATTTCTTCATTTAATAGTGCAGATGTTGGTGAATATGAGTGTGTTGTAGCTAACGAAGTTGGTAAATGCTTCTGCAGTGCAACATTCATACTGAAAGGTCAGTGGGCAAAGGAAAACTCTATGTAACATACTATAGAAGTAGAAGAAATCTACTCTCTTAAAAACTTTGTTTGTTGTTTCCTCCTATTTTCTTATTGCCATCTTAATGTGCCATCTTGTGTGTCTCTACCATTATGCTTCTGAATTTCAAAGGAAAGGCAGAAGGCAGCTTTTGCTAAAATTGCTACCAGTGCAGAATCTTATGCTAGACTGCAAGAAGTGAGAGCAGTTTAGTTACCTTTCACCCCTAGGGTGATTGAACACTTCCTTAAGTGATGTGTTCAACCCTTCACTTATCCAGGGTGGAAATGCAATTTTCCTCTTCCTTCCCCTCTCCCCTTCCCAAAACATCCCTACGGTTGTAGCTGATTAACTGGTGCATTGATACTGTATACTAGGCAAATAGATGTTTTTAAAAATAACATTAATGTACAGCAGCTAGGGCTTGGAAAAGGCGTAGTAATAAGTAAGTTTTTCTTTTTCGAATTAGAACCACCATCTTTTATTAAGAAAGTTGAAAATGTTACTGCACTTGTGGGAGACACAATTACCTTACAGTCCGTTGTGAAAGGGTCTGCTACTATTACTGTAACGTGGATGAAAGGAAAAGACATTATTAAAGAAGATAACAAAGTCAAAGTGACCTTTGAAAATGGTCTTGCAACGCTGCAGATCACGGGTGTCGATATTAGTTCTGGTGGCAAGTATACCTGTGTAGCTGAGAATGATGCAGGAAGTCAAACCTGTTTTGGAGAATTAGCGGTGAAAGGTCAGTGTAGGAACACTCTTCGCTTCGTAGCATTTTGCAGATAAAGGGAAGCGATTCCATGATGCGCCTAATGACAACTGTTTAATTCTGTTGTAGAACCCGCCCAAATTACTGAGAAGCCTGAGTTGATTCAGGTGACTGCAGGAGACCCGGCCGTTCTGGAGTATACTGTCGCAGGCACGCCAGAGTTAAAAACCAAATGGTTCAAAGATGGCAAACCGCTGCCTTCCAGCAAAAAGTATAGAATTAGTTTTAAAAATAACGTTGCCCAGCTCAAGTTTTATACCGCCGAAATACAGGACAGCGGCGAATACACATTCGAGATTGCGAACGATGTTGGAGGCAGTTCGTGCACCACCACCTTCACTGTGTTAGGTTGGTAACTTGCTCCATGCAGAGCGCCACGCGGGGCAGATTGAAAGCCCTCAGAGGGCAGAAAGCGGGCTAGACCTTGAAATGCTCATTGCACATGTTCTTCTTTTTCTTTCTTGGGTCCTGAGCAGACCGAACCATTGCTCCGTTCTTTGTTAAGCCACTGAGGAACGTTGACAGCGTAGTTAGCGCCTCCTGCCGCATGGACTGCAAAATCTCTGGCTCCCTTCCCATGCGGGTTTCCTGGTTTAAGCACGAGGAGGAGCTAACGACCAGTGCCAAATACACAGTCGCGTTTGCGGAAGGTTCTGCCTCTTTGGACATAAAACATCTAGACACGAACGATTCTGGCATGTACACTTGCAGGGCCACCAACTCTGCGGGCAGCAAAGAGGGCAGTTGCACTCTGGTTGTAAAAGGTTTGGCAGCTCGTTTTGTATTTTCTTCTCGATATGCCCATTAATTACTCATTTTCCCCCCGCCACGCAGGGTACACTTCTTACTCTTTGCAATTCTTTCTTTTGAACGCCCCTTTAGAGCCACCCAGCTTCATTGTAGAGCCAGAGTCCCAAGAAGTAGCTCCCGGGTCGACGGTGCGCTTGAAGAGTTCCTTAAAAGGGACGCCACCACTCACAATAAAATGGTTTAAGGGCGCCAGTGAGCTAGAGACCGGCGGAGCCTGCTACATTATGACTGAAGCCTTAGCGAGTTACTTGGAACTCTACGCTGTAAAGCCCTCCGACTCAGGGGACTACACTTGCCAAGTCAGCAACGTGGCGGGGTCCGTTGCATGCAGTGCAAACTTGTTTGTGAAAGGTTTGCATTCCCTTTCTTTATTGGCGTCTTTGGGTAGTTGGGCTGCTCTCAGTCACATGAATTGAGAGGTTGGCCTTTTGCATCTTGTGCCTCTTTCTGTATTCTTAATGCTTATCTTAAATCCATAGAACCTGCCACCTTTGTTGAGAAGCTAGAGCCATCCCTGCTGTTAAAGAAAGGAGATTATGTGCAATTAGATTGTCAAGTAGTCGGCACCAAACCGATTAAAATCACCTGGTTCAAAGGTGACCGGGAAATTCACGAAAGTGACAAATACAAGATGTCTTTTGTGGGCTCTAAAGCGACTCTGCAACTTACAGAAGTGGCAATCGAAGACAGTGGAGAATATATCTGTGAGGCCAAAAATGATGGCGGCAAAGATATTTGCAGTAGTGTTGTCTCGGTCAAAGGTTTGTATTCAAATTTCCCCAGTTCCTTCTCCAAGTTCGTTGCATCATTAAAAGGTCCCAACAATTAATACAAGCCACAATCTCTCTCTTGCGATATAGAGTCACCTTATTTTAGCAAGGAGTTTGAATCCCTGGAAGTACTGAAGGATTCTGATGTGGTTTTGGAGTGCCAGGTGTTGGGGACACCTCCATTTGAAGTCTTTTGGTTGAAAGACAACAAGCCAGTCAGAAGTAGTAGGAGGCACAGACTAAGCACTGAGGATTCCTTGATTAGCCTCCACGTGTTTAGGTTTGATGCCTCAGATGTTGGAGAATACCAGTGCAGAATAACTAACGCAGTAGGAAGCTGCGTCTGCAGTGCTGAGGTGACCCTCAAAGGTTGGTATCATTCGGGGAAATAGAGAACAGGTGTATTCCACCCTGACTTTCCCGCAGAAATTTACCCAGGGTCTGTTTTGTCTTCTCGATAGAGCCCCCGCAATTTGTGAAGAAGATTGAAAACATTAGCTCGCTTAGAGGAGGCACCGCTGTGTTTCAGGCCGCCCTGAAGGGCTCTTTGCCTATCACGGTGTCTTGGCTGAAAGATAACGATGACGTAATTGAGGATAGCAACATCAAAATGACGTTTGTGAACAACGTAGCCACTCTCCTTGTCAGGTCTATTGAAGTGAAGCATGACGGGAAATATTTCTGTCAGGCTAAGAACGATGCGGGAATACAAAGGTGCTCAGCTCTACTAACAGTGAAAGGTTGGTTGAAGCGCTGAGTGTTTTCAAAGATTTCGAACAATCTCATCTTAGCGTGTACGGTGTATATTAATACAATACACTTAACATACACATATATATCCCCGTATTTATCACAGAACCTGCAACTATAACTGACAAGGCCGTGTCAATTGACGTCACTGAGGGAGACCCAGCAACCTTACAGTGTAGATTTTCAGGCACTAAAGACATTACAGCCAAATGGTTCAAAGACGGAAAGGAGCTGACTTTGGGCCCGAAATATAAAATCAGTGTTACAGACCAAGTCTCCGTCTTAAAGATCATTCACACGGAAAAGAAAGATAGTGGAGAATACACTTTTGAGGTTCAAAATGATGTTGGGAGCAGCAGCTGTACCGCTAGCATGAATGTGCTAGGTTTGTATTGTTTCTAGTAGGGGGTTTTAAATATATCTGTGCTTTACTTTTGTGATACCAGAACTAGCACTATGGCCAAATGAGCTAATACCTTGTTTTTATTGTGTTGGATAGATCTTATCATACCGCCCAAATTCACAAAAAAGTTAAAGAAAATGGACAGCATTAAGGGTTCTTTCATTCACTTAGAGTGCATAGTGTCTGGTTCACATCCTATAAGTATCCAGTGGCACAAGGATGGCCAAGAGATAACGGCTAGTGAAAAATACAAATATTCCTTCCATGATAACACTGCATTCCTGGAAATCAATCAGCTGGAAGGTGCAGACAGCGGATCTTATACTTGTGAGGCAACAAATAAAGCAGGAAGTAACCACTGCAGTGGATATTTGACAGTCAAAGGTTTGCGCTTCTTAGTCTTTCACAAGAACAAGATCTTCCAATTTATTATTTATGACGTTTTTGGTCATACAATAATTCTTCTCCTCCCTTTCTTTCTCCTCCTCTGTTTTACTTGTAGAACCCCCGTATTTTGTGGAAAAGCCACAGTCGCAAGATGTTATACCCAATGCTAGAGTTCTGTTCAAAGCTCTTGTGAATGGCACCACTCCTATGCAGATAAAGTGGTTTAAAGATAGCAAAGAACTTATTTCCGGAGCTACTCGCTCTGTCTGGAAGGATGACACCTCAAGTGTGCTAGAACTGTTTTCAGCAAAGACTTCTGATTCAGGAAACTATACCTGTCAAATAAGCAATGACGTTGGGACAGCTACTTCCAAAGCAGCCCTGTTTGTGAAAGGTGTGCAACTCACAGGTTCTGTTTTTTATTAGAAAAAAATATTTCTTGAATATAAATGGAGTAAATAAAATCTTACCTTTTTGTTCATATTTAGAACCACCCAAGTTTATTCAGAAGCCTAGTCCTGTAGTAGTTTTGAGAAAAGGACAATCCACTACTTTCGAATGCCAAGTAGCAGGCACGCCCGCAATCCACATTACGTGGTACATGGATGGGAATGAAATAACTGACCCTGCTAAGTATGACATTGCATTCGTAGACGGTTTTGCCACTTTCAAAGTTACCAGTGCGAAAGTAGAGGATAGTGGGATTTATGTTTGTGAGGCTCACAATGACGCAGGTAGTGAAAGCTGCAGCATTGAACTGAAAGTGAAAGGTTAGTTATTAGTTTCACCCTACTCTCTTTTTTTCTCACAGCCCCGTGGGCTTTTTTTCGTATTTTCCTAGTAAGTTGCTATATGTTGTCCTCCTGCTTTTTTATAGAACCTCCCACATTCATAAGGGAGTTGAAACCTGCTGAAGTAGTGAAGGGTTTTGATGCCTTGCTGGAATGTGAAGTCTCCGGCACTCCTCCGTTTGAAGTAACGTGGCTGAAGAATAACAAGGAGATTCGCAGCAGCAAAAAATACGCCATGAGCGACAAGGAATCAGTATTCACCCTTGTCGTAACCAACTGCGATTTTTCAGATGCTGGGGAATACCAGTGCATTATATCCAATGATGGGGGTAGTTGTTCTTGCAGCACCAAAGTCAGTTTGAAAGGTCAGTTAAGTTACCGCGATAGGGAAGAGAACTCTAGGCATGGGGTTTCCTAACTATTTTTGATTCACTTAACTAGGATTAAACACTATCTTTTATTGTGGCTTCTTTTTGTGAAACACAGAACCACCCTCCTTCATAAAGAAGATAGAAAATGTCACTACGGTTTTGAAAAGTTCCGCTGTTTTCCAATGCACTGTAGCGGGTGCTCATCCGTTGACAGTGTCATGGATAAAAGATGAAAAAATTATCGAGGAAGATGAGAACGTCCATATTACGTTCGAGAACAATGTGGCCACTCTGAAAATAAAACATATTGATATTGGTCACCGGGGGAGGTACACCTGCCAGGCAAAGAATGAGTCAGGAGTTGAAAAATGCTTTGCTTTGCTCTTAGTACAAGGTTTGTGAGCTGTGCACTTTCAAGCTTATTTCGTAGAAGTAATTTAAAAGAGTAGTGCCCACTCCTAGAGATAACTATAATGAATCTACACTTTAATTCTTACTGCAGAAGCTGCTCAGATCATAGAAAAGGCTAAGTCAGTTAAAGTAACTGAAAGAGACCCAGTGACCTTGGAATGCACTGTGGCTGGAACACCAGAACTCAAATTGAAATGGTTTAAAGATGGCAAACAGCTTCTTCCCAGTAGATATTATACCATGAGCTTTGACAATAACGTGGCCAGTTTCAGGATTGAATCGGTAATGAAGGAGGACAGTGGTACCTACGCTTTTAAAGTTGAAAACGATTTTGGAAGCAGCACCTGTGAATCTGTTTTGACAGTGTTAGGTTTGTATTTTGCTTCATTGCATTTTGCTTTTTCGGTGGGGTGGAAAAAATTGGATTGCCTACCGGCATTTGTGAAGCTATTTGAGATGAAGGACATTAACTGTTCTGTTTTTACCATTGTGTTTGGGCAGATCAAACAATTCCTCCATCATTTACCAAAAAGTTAACGAAAATAGATCAAGTTCTGGGCTCGTCAGTTCATATGGATTGTAAAGTTTCTGGCTCACTCCCCATTACTGCTAAATGGTATAAAGATGGAAAAGAATTACATGATAGTGCAAAATACAGGAGCCTGTGCCATGAGAATACTGTATCAATGGAGATTTTAAATCTGGAGTTGGCAGATACTGCAAATTACACGTGTAGTGTGACTAATGTTGCGGGAAGTGACTCTTGCAGTGCCGTCTTAACAGTGAAAGGTTTGGAACTCTTTACATCTTCTCTTACTTTTAGTAGTTATTGAAAAAAATGTCTTTTACAAATAATTGCAATCTTACTTCTTTGAATAATACTGCGAAAAGTTACAGTATAATTTTTGCTCTTTCTGTGACGCTTCGTTTTCCTTAGGAGCTATTTAGAACTCTTTAATTTTCTTGATTGCTCACTTTGTTTCCTTTTCAAACATTCCTTCTGCCGAGGATTTAACTAAACGTATCCTTCCCTTGAAAACTGTAGAGCCAGCAAGCTTCCTAGTAAAACCCGAAAACCAGCAAGCCATCCCGAATTCTATGGTGGAGTTTAAGGCTGTGTTGAAAGGAACACCACCGTTTACAATAAAATGGTTTAAAGAAGATTTGGAACTTGTTTCTGGAGCTAATTGTTATATTGGGATAGAAGGATCAACGGGTTTCTTAAATCTCTATTCGGTGGATATTTCAAAGAGTGGACACTATACCTGCCAAGTTTCCAATGACGTTGGTAGCGATTCTTGTACTGCAACCTTGCTGGTAACAGGTGTGCACATTTGCTTGTTTTGTATTGCTCTCTTCTTGTCTGTCTTTTGTCGAGCCCAAATATTGTTCTTATAAATATTTCCAGGCTAGTTCTTTCTGTGATTTTGGTTTTAGAAACTCTTAACTCATGCTTAGAATCGGTTTTCTTTCATTCGTTCTTTTCTCTTTCCTTTTCAACATTAATTTAGAAATCACCTTTTCCTCCCCTATTCATTCCACTTTTTGTATGTTTCATAGAACCTCCGAAGTTTGTTAAGAAGCTAGAAGCATCAAAAGTAGTAAAACAGGGTGACTCGGCACGACTTGAATGCAAAATAAGCGGATCCCCAGAAATCCGAGTGGTATGGTACAGAAATGACAGTGAAATCATTGCCAGTGACAAATTCAGGATGTCGTTCAGTGATTCTGTGGCGGTGATTGAAATGAACCATCTGAGTACTGAAGACAGCGGGGATTACATATGTGAGGCTCACAATCCTGCTGGCAGGACGAGCTGCAGTACTAAGGTTATAGTGAAAGGTTAGAAATCACTCTTTCGCATATTAGTTTGTACTTAGATTTGTAATTCTCCCCTCCACAAGTACACATTGCTTATTTCTTTTCCTGGTGTAGCCTTTTTCTTCTTGTCCAGTTTGCCATTCTCCCTTATTTAATGGATAAGATTTTTTAAAGATGTAACCATTACTCCACTCTTCCCAGATGTGGAGAATAGTCCTAAATTACTCCTTGAATTGCACCATGATTCTCAGAATCCTGAAATCTGTTACCTCGTGGCGCTGAAATTTTAAGGACGACAAACCAGAAATCTGGTTAATTGTAGTTTAGCACAACAGTATTTGGTATGACTGCCTGAAGCCATGTGGGAATAACTCCTATTCTGTTTGTTTGGATTAGCTAAAAGAGTTGCTATGAAAGCATGTATCTGTCTTCTTATCAGCCTCCAAAATTGAGTTTATTATAGTATATGCCCAGAAAATCCGTGGAGAATGCAAATTCAGTCCACGGATTTTCCCCTAAAACATAAACTTGCTGTTACTGTGATGATAATCCTTGTAAGAATAATTTTATGTCTGTTACATAGACCCCAATAACTTTATAACGATGTCAACTGCTTTTCTTGTTGTAGAACCTCCTGTTTTTAGCAGGAAGCCTTCTCCTGTAGACATGCTCAAAGGCACTGACGTGAGTCTTGAATGTGAAATTTCTGGAACGCCCCCTTTCGAAGTTATGTGGTATAAAGATAAGCGACAAATCCGCAGCAGTAAAAAGTATAAGGTCACCTCCAAAAATTACCATGCGAGTATTCACATTCTTAAGGTTGAAGCCTCAGACATTGGTGAATACCAGTGCAAAGCACAGAACGACGTCGGGAGTGACTCTTGCATTTGCACAGTAAAACTGAAAGGTGAGTTTATTTGCACGGAATCTGTGTCGGGTCCTTCGTAGGAGACGCTTTTTGATGGTTTCTTGAGCGAATGCTGGAGGGCTTTACTACAGTCACGTGTTTCTTGTGCAGAACCACCAAAATTCGTGACGAAAATAAGCAGTATCTCAGTTGTGATTGGTGAACCAGTAGAATTACAAGCAAGAGTGGAAGGTTCTCAGCCTATTTCTGTCCAGTGGCTTAAAGACAAGGAAGAAGTCATCAGAGAAAGTGAAAACACCAGGATTACGTTTGTGGAAAACATTGCAACTCTACAGCTTGCAAATGCGGAACCAGGCAGTGCGGGAAAGTATATCTGTCAGATCAGGAATGATGCTGGAAGTCGGGAATGCATGGCTACCTTAACCGTTCTAGGTTGGTATCAAGGGTGTTGGCGGGATGCCGGGGTATACTTGCATCCTTTTAACATAAAAATGGCAAAGTGGGTCCGACCAAAAGTCCATCTAGCCCAGTATCTTGTCTTTTGACGGTGATCAATGCCAGGAGCTTCGCGAGGAGAAAGTTAATTAAATTAAGTTTCCCTGTCCATCCTTATAAAGTTCAAGCTGTTAGGTAACATATGAAGTTAACACACCTTTCTGAAGTGTGACCGCCTCTTTGTCCCCAACTATTATTAATCACGAAACCACTTCATAATTCGGCACCATTCATAATGCTTGTCCTCTGCTCAGGAGAGTTCAAAGAGACAGGGAGACTGGTAAAACGGCGTGGAGAAAATTTCGCCGCTTTGTCTTACACATCT
This sequence comes from Pelodiscus sinensis, assembly GCF_049634645.1. Lineage (NCBI taxonomy): Eukaryota > Metazoa > Chordata > Testudines > Trionychidae > Pelodiscus > Pelodiscus sinensis. Next base: position 46,736,639 of record NC_134717.1, on the reverse strand, counting down.
GCACAGAAGTGGAGTCCCTAATCTTATTTTATTGTATTTTTATCACAGCGGTTAAAGTCCCCAACCAAGATCCTCGTTGTGCAGGGCGCTGCACAAACCCATAGTAAGAGATAGTCAGTATGAGACAGACATAAGGGAGAAAGGAAGTTTCATAAATTCCCCTGATTCATCAAATTGCTATGCAGTGTGTACCAGATGTGGCCAAAACAGCTATTTGTGCTAATGCGACGTGATTATGTATAGAACCTAGCGACTCAAGTACGTTGTTTACAATGGCTGTTGCTCGCATCTCCTTCCAGAGCCGGCAATCATTGTAGAGAAGGCAGAGCCAATGCGAGTGACTGTGGGAGATGTTTGCACATTAGAGTGCAAAGTGGCTGGCACACCCGAACTTTCAGTTGGGTGGTTTAAGGATGGAAAAGAACTGACAAGCAGCCACAAATACAAAATTACTGTCCACAACAAAGTATCTACGCTTAAAATTCTCGATTCAGAAAAGGGAGACAGCGGCATATATACTTTCGCAGTGCAAAACGATGTTGGGAAAAGCAGCTGCACAGCCTCCGTTGATGTCTTAGGTTAGTTCTGTAGTTCTCGTGCGTTTCACCAAGTTATTCTTTGGGAAATGTTCCCGCCTTTTAAACCTCTGTGGATTTGTCCACGTTTTTCTCATACAGATCGAATTATTCCGCCTTCTTTCACACGAAAATTAAAAGACACAAACGGCGTGCTGGGCTTATCGGCGCTTCTGGAGTGCAAAGTATCCGGATCGCCACCTATTTCTGTTGCCTGGTTTCAAGATGGAAATAAGATAGTTAGTGGAGAAAAACATCAAACCTCGTTTTCAGATAATCTCTGTGTTTTGCAACTGAATTCACTGAATGCATCAGATACGGGAGGTTACACCTGCAAAGCTACTAATGTAGCTGGGTCTGATGAATGCAGGGCAGTATTGACCGTACAAGGTCAGTATGGGTTGGACAACTAGCACGTTGCCATAAACCCACTTCTATAGAACATTCTTTCTTGGCTATGTCTCTTATTTTCTGGGTATACATTTTTTGGGGGGGGAGGCAGAGGATATTCATTAGAACATAAAATGTTTTGCTCTTTATTTTCAAATTGTACATTTACAAACCAGGCTCACTTGATACTGACTTGATTTTTTTTTTTTTAAAAAATTGTTTAGAATCCCCTTCTTTTGTGAAGAAACCCGAACCCGTGGATGTTTTACCGGGCACAAGTGTCGCTTTCACAAGTGTTATCAGAGGAACGCCTCCATTCAAGGTGAACTGGTTTAGAGGGGTCAATGAACTTGTGCCAGGATATAAATGTAACATCAGTTTGGAGGATTCGGTTGCAGAACTGGAGTTGTTTGATGTTGATCCGCTTCAAAGCGGAGATTATACTTGCTTAGTGACTAACGATGCTGGCAAAGCATCCTGTACAGCACATCTGTCTGTAAAAGGTTTGTAGAGATTCAAATTCCTCTTTTCTTCTCTAAAATATCGACACCTTTGAACAAAATCACTCAAATAATGTTCGACTTCTTATTGCTCATTAGAACCAGCAGTGTTTGTGAAGAAGTTGAGTGATCACTGTGTTGAGCCTGGAAACCCCATAGTTCTGGAAAGCACATACACTGGTAGCCTCCCGATCTCGGTTATATGGAAGAAGAATGGCAAGCCTATAACTCAGTCTGAAAAATGCAACATCGTCACAACGGAAAAATCTTGCATTCTGGAGATTCTTAATAGTACAAAAGAAGATGAAGGAGAATACACTTGCCATGTTGAAAACGAGGCAGGAGGGGATGTTTGTGAAGCACTGGTGTCGACATTAGGTGTGATCACTTTTTGCTTAATTATTCTCATCAAAGCGTCGTTTGCACCTAAGATTAACTGTTCCTTACTTATTATATTTGTGGTTTTTTTAGAACCTCCTTATTTTGTTACACAATTGGGACCTCTGGAAGTGTCAGTTGGAGATTACACGACTTTGCATTGCCATGTTGCTGGAACACCAGAAATAACAGTATCTTGGTACAAAGGAGATACAAAACTAAGATCTACTCCTGAGTATAAAATGTTCTTTAAAGATAATGTTGCTACTCTAGTGTTTAACAAAGTGGATAGCAATGACAGTGGAGAATATATATGCAAAGCAGAAAACAGTATAGGAACTGCAACTACAACGGCTCTCTTAACAGTTCAAGGTAATGATTTTTCTGTGAGCTTGTTCAAAACTATTCTTTGGAGTTCTTTCCCGCACAACCTTAAGCAGAGAAAATATCACACCAAGTATATTTATAACATACTTAATTTTTTTTACAGCGCGCAAACTTCCGCCTTCCTTTGCAAGAAAATTAAAGGACATTGAACAAACAGTTGGCTTACCAGTTAAATTTACGTGTCGCCTAAATGGCTCAGAACCTATTAGCGTGGCTTGGTATAAAAATGGTGTACCTTTAAGAGATGACCATTATGTGCAAACCTCATTCGTAGAGAATGTAGCGATTCTTCAGCTGTCTCAAACCGAGATGAGTCACACTGGACAATACTCTTGCACGGCGACTAATGCTGTTGGAACTGCTACTTCTAGCGCTAGGCTCACAGTCTCAGGTTCGTTTGCTGTTGATTCAAAGCTCCGTTCACGTTTTGATTCTTTGTACATGAACTGATATCAACAATGTTCGATTTAAGGAGAATACAAAGCAATCAGTATTCTACTTGTTCTTTTAATTTGTAGAACCCAAGCAACCTCCTTCCTTTGATATAACACCAGCATCCTTGGAAGTTCCGAGTGGAGAAAGTGCGGATTTTGAATGTCATGTTACTGGAACCCAACCAATAAATGTCACCTGGGCAAAAGATGGCAGAGAAATCCGAATGGGAGGAAACTATAATATTACCTTTATAGCAAATACAGCTCACCTGAGAATTCTGAGAGCAGGCAAAGGAGACTCTGGCCAGTATACCTGCCAAGCAAGCAACGAAATTGGAAAAAACTTTTGCTCAGCCCAACTTAATGTCAAAGGTATTGCTATTAAGTAGGCCTCACTAGTGTGGCTTTTTTAGGAAAAAAAAGTAGTTGCATTTTATTTTTATGCCCCCCTGCATCTTTAAACGTTGGAGTTAACCTGAGAAGGTCTTTTCAAATTACGTTAAACTGTGGCTATCATAGATTTTAAGTCTTCATTTTTTTTTCATTCTGCAGTGTGTGAGAGCACAAATTTTGAGTATATGCAAATGAGTTAATTTCTCTCTTAATTTCTCTTGGCATTATCCATGTTCTATGTAGTTTTACATACGATCACACATGTTCTTTTTCTAAGTTTGATGGAGTTCTTTGATTATTGATTTAATTTTTAAGTTAGAACATGGTGGCACTTTTATGTAGCCATGCTTAGAAGAATTTAGTTGGTAATATGGCAAACCGATAAAAACGTAGAAACTGGAAAAAAAGTAATGTTATTTTATATTTTACGGGATTAAATTAAGTCTTCAACTTGAATTGATATTCACTTACCGTTTATGGATGGGTGAACTACTCTGGAGTCTGAACCATCCAGGGACTTCACACAAAAACCTGCATGCGAGAGAAAGAGAGATCGAGATTTATATACACACAAATTTTGGCCCTGCTGAAGCCTATGACAAAATTCCAGTTCGCTTGATTGGGGGTCTGGATTTTCAAGACATTCATGCTTTGAAGCCAACTCGGCTGGGCTCACCTATTTAGCTGTAGATACGATTTTCATCTTCTCTCTTCTTTTTGTCACTTGAAGAGAAGCTTAATTTACTTTTGTACCAATGGTATTCTAGGAAGTTACAAGATTCTTATCTGCTCCAGGGCATTTATTCTGCACAATCATTCTGACAAATAAGAGAAAACCCTGAATGTTGAATGTTATTGTTTATTTGTATTCATTTATTTTGTTTATAGAAGCGCCAAAGTTTGTTAAGAAATTAGAAGCTTCACGTTTCGTGAAACAGGGGGATTCAGTTCAACTGGAGTGCAAAATAAGCGGCTCCCCGGAAATCAAAGTTGTGTGGTACAGAAACGACGCTGAAATCCATGCTAGTGAGAAATACAAGATGTCATTCAGTGACTCTGTGGCAGTTCTCACCGTTACTGATGCTGGCATTGAAGACAGTGGTGATTACATTTGCGAGGCTCACAATTCTGCTGGCTCTGCAAGCTGCAGTACTGTTGTCACAGTGAAAGGTTAGAAGCCTTTGTGTCACACCTATCACACTTCCTTTCATTCTTGCTCAGTGCCGTTACCTACGCTACTGTGCAGCCTCAAAATAGCAAAATCAACCTACAGGGATAGCGGCTTCAACAGAAGGCTTCGACGTAAATGGCCAAACACTTTTTTTTAGAGCAAGATCTCACCCTAACCCAAAGGACTATGCGTATCACACATTAGTGGTATTAACAGCAGTAGCATTTAGAGAACCCAGCGAGGACCCATAGTTCAAGGCACTGCATAAATATCCAGTAAGGAGGCAGTACCTTCCATAAAGACCTGCCATTCTTGCCTAATGGCAAGATGCAAGCAGTGAATGGAACGAACAGATGGTGGGGTAAACGGAGGAGGAAGAAACAGGAATAGGACAACCACGTTGTTTTGATGTAAAGTATTAGTGTGTTCCTTGTAGCCCGCTCTCTGCCTACTCTCTGTGAGCGGTCAGAGTTCCGCAAGTATGGCAGAAATGAAATGTGAGAAGGCATATTCGAAAGGTAGTGGATTTATCCATTTTGGGGAGCTATGTCATGCATAAGGGCTGCTTGGGAAAGAGCGTAGGCCAGGTTGGGAGAAGCAGACTGGCAATAAAATCTAGAAAATTTAGGAGAGAGGAAGCTGCAGTGGACAAAGAAAATAGATCTGAGCGTAGGGTGGGCTAAAGTAAAGTCCTAAACACAAGGTCACCCTTATTGACATCCTATGTTTGGGGAACCGAATAGGATTTCTGAATTCAAAATATGTGCGTAGGATTCCGATTTCTACGCTAGGAATTGATAAATGTAGAAATAGATATGACCTCAGTGTAAACTGCTAGCTGCTCATCACTTTTGAAAGCTAGATCACATTTAGATGTCTAAATATGACTTTGAGCATGACTTTTTAGGCTCCCCCTACTGACTATCTTGGACCCTGTTGTTAACCAGAAACCTCTTGCAGGACACACACTTATAGGTGCTGATGTTATTCTTTTTTTATAGAACCTCCTGTTTTTAGCAAGAAACCTACCCCTGTAGAGACACTTAAAGATTCGGACGTTGTCATTCAATGTGAAATTTCGGGAACTCCGCCATTTGAAGTGGCATGGTTCAAAGACAGGAGACAAGTGAGAAGCAGTAAGAAGTTCAAAGTTACATCTAAAGACTTCACAGCCAGCGTTCACATTCTGAACCTCGAAACTTCAGACACTGGGGAGTACCAATGCAAAGCCATGAACGAGGTGGGAAGTGACACTTGTGTTTGTGCTGTGAAATTCAAAGGTTTGTATAAACAAGGATAAGCAGCATTCACAATCCTTTTCATAGCATTATGGCTATTTCTTTCTAAAGTTGACTTATCTTTTACTGTGACTCTTTCCATCATTAGAACCTCCAAGATTTGTTCAGAAGTTAAGTGACACGGTAGCCTTTGTTGGAGAACCGACTACGCTGCAAGCTGTAGTGGAAGGCTCTCAGCCTATTTCTGTTTTGTGGCTTAAGGATAAGGGCGACATCATCAGAGAAAGCGAAAATGTCCAGATTTCCTTTATGGATAATATTGCTATTCTTGAGCTCGGAAGCACGGAAGGAGCCAACACTGGAAAGTATATCTGCCAGATCAAAAATGACGCTGGAATGAGAGAGTGTTCAGCATTTTTACAAGTATTAGGTTGGTAAAAGCTTCTAACCAAAAATAAGCAAAGTATCGTCATACTTCTCAGGCACAAAATCTTTACAAGTAGATTTGACCGATTTAAATGGCCTTTTCTTCTTTCAGAGCCAGCAGTAATTTTAGAAAAGCCAGAGCCGATGTCAGTCACAGCTGGGAATTCTTTTACATTGGAGTGCACGGTGGGTGGAACACCAGAGCTTATTACAAAGTGGTATAAGGATGGAAGAGAACTACAGAGCGGCCGCAAATATCAAATCACCTTTTTCAACAAAGTAGCTACCCTGAAAGTTCTTTCTGCGGACGGGGGAGACCGGGGACTGTATACATTTGAAGTGCGAAACGAAGTTGGTGAAAGTAGCTGCACATCCTCAGTTGATGTTTCAGGTTCGCAGGCTGCCCACTTTTAGCTGTCATTTAGCGCTGTTTTTTCTATCAACAGATCTTCCCCTCATAATAATAATTTTAAAAACCAACCTGTGGTTTTGTCGCTTTTTCCCGCACAGATCGCATTGCCCCTCCTTTTTTCACAAGAAAGTTAAAGGAAACATACGGAATCCTAGGTTCTTCGGCGCTACTAGAGTGCAAAGTTTCGGGATCGGCGCCCATTTCAGTTGCCTGGTTACAAGACGGAAATGAGATTGTTAGTGGCGACAAATATGAAATCTCTTTCTCAGACAACGTCTGTAGATTGAAACTGAATGCACTGGACGCATCAGATACAGGACCTTACACCTGCGTCGCTACAAATGTAGCTGGGTCTGATGAATGCAGTGCCTTTTTTATTGTACAAGGTTAGTAAAAGATGGTCAAGATGCCTTAGGCAAAATAATTCCTCCATTTGCTGGTATTTGTTCCTTGGCAATTTTCATAGAGTCTGTGAAGCGCCAGCCAAACTCTGATCTGGACCATACCGACCATATTAATTCATATCTGCTTTCTGTACATCTAGAACCACCCTCCTTCGCGAAGACACCTGATCCCGTGGAAGTTCTACCTGGGATGAGTGTAACATTCACAAGTCTCATAAAAGGAACGGCTCCGTTCAAAGTTAACTGGTTCAGAGGCATCAGGGAGCTTGTGTCAGACAGTACCTGCAACATCTCTTTGGAGGATACAGTAGCAGAACTGGAACTGTATGAAGTGGAACCATTCCACAGTGGGGATTACACCTGTCGAGTCACTAATGATGCTGGCAGTGTGTCTTGTACCACTCATCTTTTTGTAAAAGGTTTGTCTCAATAGTTGCTTTTATTTATTTGTTTGCTTGTTTGTTTGTTTGTATGTATGTATGTGTGTGTGTGTGTGTTTATGACTGTCGGGGTATTTCTAATTCTCTTCCTTTTTTATTTTTTGTCTTCCTATTTGTTGCTATAGAGCCAGCCACATTTGTGAAGAAATTAAGTGATTTCAGTGTAGAGCAAGGGAAATCCATACTTTTGGAAAGCACATACAAAGGAACGCCTCCTATTTCTGTAACATGGAAGAAGAACGGCATTCCCTTAACACAGTCTCCGAGATGTAGCATAACAAGTACTGAAAAATCCGGCATTCTGGAAATTCCTAGCAGTACAAAAGACGATGAGGGGGAGTACACTTGCGAGGTTGCGAATGATGCTGGAGCAGATCTTTGCCAAGGCCTCATATCAATCCTAGGTGTGTTGTTATCGCCGATTCCTTCAGTGCTCTTGTATTAATAACGGTCGCTATAAGAGTTGCTCTCTTTCCTGTGGTGCTGATTGCAATCTTTTGTGCTTTAGAACCACCTTATTTTGTTACACACTTTGAACGGGTGGAGGTGACAGTCGGCGAGTCCGCAACCTTTCAGTGTCAAATTTCTGGGACGCCGGAAATCAAAGTCTCGTGGTACAAAGACGATACAAAACTAAGATCGACCCCGGCTTATAAAATGTATTTCAAAAACAATGTGGCAACGTTAGTTTTCAACAAGGTGGAGAGCAGTGACCTTGGAGAATACGTCTGCAGAGCGGAAAACAGCGTTGGATTTGCATCTTCCACAGCTCTGCTCACGGTTAAAGGTGATGGTTTAATTTCACATAATTCAGTGATTACTCTTTATAAGATTGGCTTATTGTAAATGGAAATGGGAATTGTCTCCAGGTTGCAGGATGCTTATTTTCTCCTCCCTTCCTTGCAGACCGTAAGTTTCCACCTACCTTTGCAAAAAAACTGAAAGACATCCACGAGACCGTGGGTTCCCCCGTTACCTTCGATTGTCGCATCAATGGCTCGGAACCTATTGAGGTGTCGTGGCATAAGGACGGGGAGTTGCTACACGACGATGAGAACACACAAACAACATTCTTAAACAACGTGGCCACTCTCCAGATCTTGCAGACCACCATGACTCACTGTGGTCAATACTCGTGCTCAGCTCAAAATGCTCTGGGGAGCGCTTCTTCCAGTGGCAGGCTCCTCCTCACAGGTGGGTAGCAGCTAAATCTTTCCCTGGCCATGAGCTGTAAAACCCTGCATTGCTGTGTGATGCTAAACGAACTGCTTCTATAGTGGTGGTGGTGAAGCAGCTGGTGAGAGTTACTTTTTGTACCTTTCCACTTTTAGAACATCTGAGACCTCCGGTCTTTGATGTGAAACCTGTACCTATTGAGGTGGCTCTTGGAGCAAGCGGTTCCTTTAAATGTCACGTCACTGGATCAGCGCCACTAAAAGTCACTTGGGCAAAAGATAACAGAGATATCCGCCCTGGGGGCAACTACAAGATCACCCTGGTGGAAAACACAGCCAGCTTGACAGTTCTGAAAGTAGGCAAAGGGGACGCTGGACTATACACTTGTTATGCGAGCAACAGCGTTGGAAAGGATTCTTGCGCAGCTCAGCTAAGTGTGAAAGGTATTTACAAGTGCAAGCCTGTCTCCCTTTCTTGCCAAGTGCATTACCTTGTTAAAGAAACAAAACAACATTGAGCTGCTGCTTCTTTAATCCTTGAAACGGTGCAAAACGGAAAGCGTTCAATGGTCTGAAATCCAGACCCGTTGTTTTCTTACTGGGTTGAAGAGAGGCTAGGATTTTGACGGCAATAATTCTCATGTTGTTGATTATTTTACCTTTGAGTCATCTTGATCGCCGACATGATTGCTGATCGAAATCCTTTCACCTTTCTAAAGATAACTTCTGCTTCCCCAACCCAACAGTCCCTTAGAATTCCAACCTTTTAGCGCTGACAGTAGCTTGGGGACTAATTTTCACCACCGGTGCTCTGTTTGGTTAAATACATGTATTGTTGAAATGTTTATATTAATAGAACTTTCTTTGATATATCGATGGCATCAGCATTAATAACATATAAATCTCTCGGTCAGTTCCCATGTCCTAAAAACACCTTTCTTAATATCTGTTAGCTTAGGTATTTCCAACATATTGCTGAGTTTGCCCGTTTTTATTGCTCTCAAAACGCTAATCACAGTTCCTCTGTTGGCGTTAGTTGTTGTGCAGTGCAGATATTACTTGAAAATTAGTTCTGTACTAAAGCGACAGAAAAGGACCCATAAGAAAAATTAAAATACAATAAATGCAAAAGTTTAAAGAGAAGATTTATGTATCACAAATGTACTTTTGCCCCAAATGTAGCTCTAGGAATAGTCTTTAGGCATATGCATATATGCTAGAACTAAGCTATACAGCTCGCACACCCATGCACACACGTATACACACACAGATATCTATATTAAATACTATAGCAGAAACTTATGTAGAATTCTCTTCTATGCATGTAACATGAACAGAATTCAATATGAATTTCTATTATGGCTATGGTTACTAATCAGCTGGATTTTGGCATGGAACTTGAGTGGATTTGAGCAGAAATCTGGAATTTTAAAAGGCTGTTACCCACAATAAGAGGTGAACATTTCAGTGAAACAGCTCAATATATATCTAGTCTTGTGGGCAGGACCTATTAGAAAATTGAGTATATGATCTGTAAACTATTGAATTATAGCCAAAGGTAATGCTTAGATCTAAATGCTCGTTAATTACTATTATGGCAATTTAGTATGCAATAATCTTTGTGCTAAATAAATACATCGTATTATTTCCAAGAAACTCAGAAAATCATTCTACTAATATAATATGGACCATTGGCAAATACCTACTAAGAAACTTCATTGCTTTGGTTTGTTATGTACGCTGTTCATTTTTGTCATGCTGCCCCCAGTTACATTACTCATTAGCATAAATTCACAATCTGTAGATACTTTTACTCTTTTCCAACCCAAAAATGTATACGCTTTCGTTTAGATATTTCATTGATGTAGTAGTGTTTTAATGGATGAGTGCAGTGCACGTTAGTGAATCATCTTGTTTACTACTGTTGTTTGGTTTTATAGAACCACCAAGGTTTATTAAGAAGCTAGACTCCTCTCGAGTTGTGAAGCAGCATGATTCCACCAGATATGAATGCAAAATAGGTGGCTCCCCAGAAATCAGTGTCACCTGGTACAAAAATGAAACTGAAATCCATGATAGTGAAAAATATAGAATGTCCTTCATAGACACTGTGGCAGTCCTTGATATGCACAATCTCAGTGTGGAAGACAGTGGAGACTACACTTGTGAAGCTCGCAATGCAGCGGGTGCTGCAAACACCAGTACCTCATTGAAAGTAAAAGGTCAGAACCTGCACTTTTCCTTTTATTGATGAGTCCCTCTTTTAATCTTCTGTGGAAGGCCAATCAATCTTCTCTTCAGTCTTTACTCTCCCATATTAGTTCAACATAGTGACAGAATTTACTATTAAATGTTCTTTTCTCTGTTATGTCCCACGCTGATCTAAAAGTTCCTTTCTCTGCTGTGTTCCAAACATCTTCTTTTCCTAGAACCCCCTGCTTTCAGCAAGAAACCCCATCCAGTTGAGACGTTGAGGGGTTCAGATGTTCATTTTGAATGCGAACTTCAGGGCACTCCCCCATTCCAGATTTCATGGTATAAGGACAAAAGAGAGATTCGAAGCAGCAAGAAGTACAAAATCATGTCTGAGAACTACTTGGCTAGTATTCACATTCTTAGCGTGGGTGATGCAGACATCGGCGAATATCACTGTAAAGCTGTAAATGATGTGGGAGGTGACACTTGCGTTTCCACTATAACACTAAGAGGTTTGTATGATTTACACATCAGTTACATACCTGGCATCCCATCGTCCTCCTCGTGAACTTCCCTTATGATGCAAACATGACGTATTTTATCTTCACCAGCACCACCGATTTTTGTGAAGAAGCTCAGTGATGTCACTGCTGTAGTTGGAGAGGAAGTTGAGCTTCAGGCCACAGTAGAAGGTGCCCAGCCCATTTCCGTTCTGTGGATGAAAGACAAAGGGGATATCGTTAGAGAAAGTGAAAATCTTGGGATTTCCTATTCAGAAAACGTTGCCTCGCTACGGATTGGAAATGCAGAACCAGCCAGTGCTGGAAAATACATCTGTCAGATCAAAAATGATGCTGGAGTTCAGGAGTGCTATGCCACTTTGTCAGTTCTAGGTGGGTAACAAGGACATTCTCACCTCACTTAAACTGATTATATCTGCTGTCCTGAGATCAAATATGTCCGTGATTTGCCTGTCATTTCAGAACCTGCAGTCATTGTAGAGAAGCCAAGCCCAATGAAAGTCACATCTGGAGACTCGTGTACCCTAGAATGCACAGTGGATGGCACACCGGAGCTCACTGCTAGGTGGTTTAAGGATGGGAACGAACTATCTACCGATCACAAATACAAAATTAGCTTCTTCAACAAAGTGTCTGGGCTTAAAATCCTTGATGCAAGGGTAGAAGACAGTGGGGAATATACATTCGAAGTGAAAAACAGTGTTGGTAAAAGCAGTTGTACAGCTTCAGTGCGTGTTTCAGGTTAGTTGAACAACTTGTGACTACAATTTCTTTAAAAGGCCTTACGTAATACGCTGCTTTCACTGTGGGAGGACTCATTACTAATGTGAATTTAGGAACCCTCTATGGGCCAGCTAGCTTTGCAGAAATCACTGAGGCCAGGAATAGGTTGAAGCCTGCACCACATATTTCATCCTTGAGAATATGAGGATATTGCTAGGGTTCGCTCTCATCAACTGAGTCTGCACATCCCAGGTGGTGCAATATTTATTGCTCTCCTTATGAGAAAGTGTGAAAAAAATTAAAGGAGAAAGGTGTCCCTCAAAAGAGGTGAGAGGTATAGAGAGAATACTCCACCCCACTCTTATCTTCTCTCACAACGTCAGGCCTCAATGAGTTGACCTGTAAACCAGTTTTGGATTCCCTGAAGTCAACCTAGGTGTGTCAAAGAAAAGTGCTGTACTTCGGCTAGATGCTTGGGAAACACTTTCCTTTTCAGTTATTATGCTGTAATATTTATAGCTGTGTTTTATCCTGTACAGATCGCATTATACCTCCTTCTTTCACAAGAAAACTGAAAGAAGCCAATGGTCTCTTGGGTTCGTCTGTTGTTCTGGAGTGTAAAGTGTATGGGTCACCGCCTATTTCTGTTTCCTGGTTCCATGATGGACAGGAGCTCACTAGTGGAGACAAGTATCAGACAGCCCTTACAGACAATGCTTGCTCTTTGAAAGTTAATGCACTAGAGGAGTCTGATATGGGAACTTACTCATGCACGGCGAATAATGTAGCTGGATCTGATGAATGCAGTGCATATTTGACTGTTAGAGGTTAGTATCCAGAATAAGGCGGAGCTTTCAGATATAAAATATATTCTTTGTTGTTGTTTTTATGTTTTGAGGTCTGTACACGTGAGTCTAATCACCTGCGTTTTCTGTGGGCATATTTTACTCTTCATCAAATGCACTTCTCCTTTATGTGTGTTTGTAGAACCTCCTTCTTTTGTGAAGAAACCTGATCCCTTGCAAGTGTTATCTGGGGCAAACATCACCTTTACTAGTATCCTCCAAGGCACCCCTCCATTGGATGTTAAATGGTTTAGAGGTAGCGTTGAGCTATTACCGGGACATACATGCAACATCTCCCTGGAAAAATCAGTTGCACAATTGGAGCTGTATGGTGTTCAGCCACACCAAAGTGGAGACTACAGCTGCCTGGTGACTAACGAGGCTGGCAAAGTTTCTTGCACAACACAGCTCTTTGTGAAAGGTTTGTCAGTCTTGCAATTTCACATGTTTCTCTACAGAAAATCTTTCGGCATCTACCTTTAACTTTTACTTTCATATTATTCGCTACAGAACCAGCCAAATTTGTGAAAAAACTGAATAATCTGAGTGTAGAAAAAGGAAAATCATTAATTCTGGAATGCACATATTCCGGTACCTCTCCGATTGCCGTCGTGTGGAAGAAAAATGGATTTGAAATAGCTCATTCTGAAAAATGCAGCATGACTACCACAGAAACGTCTGCCATCCTGGAAGTTTCCAGTAGCACAATAGAAGATCAGGGACAGTACACTTGCAACATTGAGAATGATTCTGGACTAGATCTTTGTAAAGCTGACGTCTCAGTATTAGGTGCGCTCTTTTTCCACCCAGGTCCTTTCTATTCTAATGATTATTGTGGTATTTAATTTTTGGTACTAATGACGTGTCTCTGTTCTTCAGAACCACCTTATTTTGTTACACGCTTGGAACCTGCTCAAGTGACTGTTGGGGATTCTGTGTCGTTGCAATGCCAGGTTGCTGGCACACCGGAAATTACTGTATCGTGGTACAAAGGAGATACAAAACTACGAGCAACTCCTACCTCTAAAATGCACTTTAAGAACAATGTTGCCACTTTGGTTTTCAGCCAGGTGGATACTGGAGATAGTGGGGAGTATATCTGCAAAGCAGAAAACAGTGTAGGAGAAGCTTCTTCATCAGCTTTGCTTTCTGTTCAAGGTGAATATTTGATGTTATCACATTTAAAAGGTTGCCTAACAAAAGGGTACTTTCAGGAAAAATATCTTTTCTTAGGAACATTCTGTGTTTCTACCTGACAAGTTAGCACCCACTCCTGCCCTATCTAGAATCCTCTTAGCACTGATTACCTTCCGCTACTGAAGGATACGCTGGAAATGCATTTCCAATGCCAGTCCTGAGTTAACTAGTCCTCTCTCTAAGGCAGTGGTCACCAACCAGTAGATTGGGATCTTCTGGTAGCTCTCAGAGTCTCTGACAGGTGATCCTGACTGGCTTAACCAGGAAGCTATCAAGTGCTGGTGCTTCAGTTGCTCCTCTACCCACTGTCATGCTGCTCCTGCCCTCTGCCTAGGAGCTGCCCTCCCCTGTCTCCTGCTTGCTGTGCAGAGTGTGGGAAGGAGAAGGGGGGTTTGCTGATATCAGGGTGTTCCTGTTCACCCCACTTCTGTGCCCCATCTTCACACAGAGAGAAGGGGATGGAGGGAGCTTGGCAATGCAAATCTCTGTCACTCTCACACACTGTGTGTGTTTCTGTCATTCTCACTAACACACTGTACTTCAATCCGATCTCCTGACCCAACACACACGTAGGGGGTTGTTGTTATTTCTTTTACAGCTTGCAAAGTGTGTTAGTTTTGGTTTTTGACTGGTTTGTGCATTTAATAATTTTAATTTCTCTCTTATGCTTACATTTAATTCTTTGAGTGGTGAGTTATAACATGCCTAACCTGTCATTGCTGGAGTAATTATCCCTGTGGTAATTGCTGCTCCTGGAAGTGTCTGGCTTGTCCTAGAAGCCCCTAAGAAAGGCAGAGCAGGGGGGTCTCCAAATGCCACCCTTGCCTGCAGACACCACTCCTGCAGCTCCCAGTGATCAATGACGGGAACCATGGCCAATAGAAGCTATGGGCTCGGTGCCTGTAGATGGGGGGCAGCACATGGCACCATGGAGCCATTGCTGTACATGCCAGCTGCTTTCAGGAGTAATGCAAGGCTAGGGCAGGAGTAAGCCTGCCTTAACTCCACTGCTCCACCACCCAGAAGCCATCTCACTTAAACGGTGCCCAGCCAGAGCCTGCTTCCTGAACCCCTGTCCCAGCCCTGAACCTCCTCCTGCACCTAACCTGCTGCCCCAGACATGAGTCCCCCTGCACGCAAACTCCTTCCCAGAGCATGAACCCTAAACCCCTCCAGGACCCCAGTCTCCCACTCTGGGCTAAGTTAAGAGCCTCTCCCACACTCCAAACCCCTTGGCCCAAGACCAGAGCCTGCACCCCAACACCCTAACCAGCCTGGTGCAAGTGAGTGAGGATAGGGAAGAACAGGGATGGAATGAGCAGAGAGAGGCCTCGGAGAAGGGGTGGAGCAGGGGCAGGGCCTCAAAGAAGGAAGTGGGACAAGGGAATTTGGGTTAGAGGCAGATCTTACATTGAGCTTAAATTGAAAAAGTGATCATGTGGTTAAAAAAATTGGAGACCACTGCCCTAAGGGACACAGAATTCTGATTCTTCCCCTTCAGAATAGGGCATTCTTGATTATGGTTATTCTTCCATTTCTTTCCTATGTAGGAAATCTGAAACTATTAATCAAAAATTTGAAACTATGTTGACTGGTTGTCCAGAGCTCTCCTTTCAAACCAGCAGCCAAGCTAAATTATCTAACCTATAGTCACTTTCATCTTTTCTGCTAATTTACTGTTTTATGTTAGGCAAGTTGGTTGAAAACAAAGCCTGCATTTCCAGTATTTTCTTATTAATCAGCTGAGTCTTTGACAACATTTGGCATCTTCTTAGGTAGTGCTTACTGGAGAATCCACTAAGAGCTTTCCCAGAGTTTCATTCAGCAACTCTTCTTTCCTTGCAGAGCGTAAACTTCCTCCTTCGTTCACACAAACTTTGAGAGACATTCATGAAACTGTTGGCTTACCAGTTACGTTTGATTGTGGTATAACTGGCTCAGAACCTATTGAAGTATCCTGGACTAAAGATGGCGCACCTATCCGAGAGGACTACACAGTGCAAATGTCATTCTTAAATAACGAAGCAACGCTCCAGTTTTTGCAGACCGACAAGAGCCTTGCTGGGCAGTACACTTGTACAGCTTCCAATGCTATTGGAACTGCTTCTTCCAGTGCTAGGCTTGTGCTTACAGGTTGGTTGGTTGTTAAATCATTTCCCTTTAACACCACCAGGACGTTTTTCAGGTTCCATCTCAACTTAAAACAATTCTATGTAAGAACAAGATTTAAATCAATTGAGCTTCGCAAAGCTAAACGTGTTTTTCTGTTTTTATCCCGCAGAAGGGAAGAATCCTCCATTGTTTGACATCCCAATTGCATCCATGGATGCTTTTGCTGGGGAAAGTGCTGACTTTGAATGCCATGTATCAGGCTCACAACCAATTAAAGTCACTTGGGCAAAAAATAACGAAGAGATACGGACTGGAGGAAAATACCAGATCAGTTATGTAGAAAACATAGCCCATTTGACAATTCTGAATGCTGACAATTCGGACTCTGGAACTTATACATGCCAGGCTAGCAATGAAGTTGGAAAGGACTCTTGCACAGCTCAGCTTAGCATTAAAGGTATTGCCTGAGCCACGTGTATGGTGTGTGCACATTGAAATTCTATAAATTTAAAATAAATAAGTGACCTTGTTACTAGATAAATTGGACACCATCTTTTCACTCTATGAATTAGGAAAATGTAAGGATTTATCAGGAGGGACCAAAAGATTTTAAAAGGAATGTATGGGGAGGATTAAGGAGTGGAGATAATTATTTCTTCAGTGCTCTTTTCTTTGCATCTTTGCCAATTTTGCCATCCTACACTGTTAATATGAAAGTCGGATTACTTCTTCTTGCTTATACATGAAGTCTTGATTTCTTAAACAAAAAGACATTTTTTCTTAATGGGAGCCTACTTAATTTCTCTTATTACTTTTTAACTGCTAATCACAAAACATATTTACCCAGTGTGATGTTTTGCTATGCAAAGAGTAGTGTTCTTTTCATACTTTTGTAAATAATTTCCTTTTCAAATGTATGCAATTTCTTAACAACATACAGTCATTAAATGCATTTCTTGAAAAGACCTATATTGATTTTTTTATTTTAAAATTTGTTTTTAGAATTTAAGGAATATGTTCATCTCTTACAGAACGAAAAATTCCACCTAGTTTTACAAAGAAACTATCTGAAGCAGTAGAAGAAACAGAAGGCAACACCTTGAAACTTGAGGGTTGTGTTACTGGTTCTCAGCCTCTGACCGTTGCCTGGTATAAAAACAACCAAGAATTCTATCAGAGTGCTAACTGTGAAATATCATTCC
Source organism: Pelodiscus sinensis (assembly GCF_049634645.1). Taxonomy (NCBI): domain Eukaryota; kingdom Metazoa; phylum Chordata; order Testudines; family Trionychidae; genus Pelodiscus; species Pelodiscus sinensis. The sequence continues at coordinate 46,719,520 of NC_134717.1, read as the reverse complement.
AAAACAACATTATACTTCTGCTGATTAAGAGTGCAGGGCAGGCTGATGCTGGCTTGTATACCTGCAAAGTGTCCAACGAAGCAGGAAGTGTATTGTGTACGTCCTCCGTTATTATTAAAGGTTAGTTACTTTCACATTTTGCCTCCCAGTAGTCTTGGTTTTCTTTATTAACATGTTAGCTATCAATATATGTCTTCCAGAACTAATTGAATAATTCTTACTAAAAATCTTATAATTAGGCCATATATAATTGTGTGCAAACATCATGGACATTCAGTACCATATACACAATGAGATAATGGCAGCTACTTCTTTAGATATTCAGGCAGAATTCCTGTGAACTTCAATGTGACTTTTGTGTATCAGGATAGGATTGAGCACAATATGTTTATTTCTTATGACTTAAAATGAAGTACTAATAATATAATATAACAGTGATTGACTGATTTCCTTTATCCAACAGTATTACCCAGATCTTGGTGCTATCAGTAGATATTTGTAGCAAATAATGATCCAAAGCTGTGTATGCTACCAATGGCTAGATCTTTACAGTAAACCTTCATTTTTTTGTGGCAATTAATTAAATTCCAAATCTCGATCAGAATGTTTGTTCACTAACATGTGACAGATTTTTCCAGTGCTGTGTCAGCAGTTTTCAAAAACAGCTAAAAACTCTTCAGCTACTTGTGCAAGAGTCTCACAATCTATTTTTATTTGATATTATTTTATTGTGTTACTTTTTGTATGCTATCCTTTGGGTTCTAACACTTACATTGCATGCATTATTCCGAGTAAGCAGTCTGTGGAAGCTGCTACCCTGAACAGGCATATTGCATAGAAGTCTTAGAACATATTTTGTCAATTATTGATCTAGACCTTACTAAGCCTCATGGAAACACAATTTTTACTCCATTGCATATCTTTCTCTAGCATTTGTAGGTTTTTTCTAATCTCTTTTGGTTCCTATAAAATGGCATGTGTCATATGTTAAAGTAATAGAGAGGACTAAATTACCCATTAAAATGGGTTGAGTCCCTACACTCCATGTTGTTGTATCTTTTATACTATGTCTATGGAGTGATTTGCTTGACCCAAGACTTGCATGTAACACATTGCAAAGACTTGAAGCATGTAATGCTTTTTTTTTTACCTGTATTAATGTCAATATATTTGCTTTTCTGCCTTTCCCACCAATCACATTGTCTCTCTCCCTCACTCTTGCTCTCATGGGTTGCCACCTGAGATCCAGACTCGAGTGAAGCTACAAACGCAAGAAAATCTTTAAATTTTATGGAATAAAATCAGACTAAATGTTCCTGTAAGCTCTGAGATGATGATGGTTGATGATGTAAACAGTGGCAGGCAGTGTGAACTTTGAATTAAAGTTGTAAAAACAGAACAGCTTGGATCTTTAGTGATATAAAAATGTGACATCCCATAATATCCATCAAATTTTTACTCATTTTCTTTTCATGAGTCACAGTTTAGCTGTAAAGAAGGTTCAGCTTTTCTTTCATTGTTGGAAGGATCAGAACAAATCCCTCTCTATCTACATTTGCCTCACTGGGGGTAGTGTAATGTGGTAGCATGGGGTTTAGTGGTAATTGGTATGGAAGTATAAAAAAGCTCCTGAAACAATTTCTGCAGATACAATTTCTTTATAGCAGTTGTGCTTTAATTTTAATTCTCCTTTTAAAAGGAGTGAAAATACAACTAAAACTATTGCGTTGAGAGAATATGGCATACATATAGATTTCTTCATGCATGCTTGTGAAAAAGTACTCTCTTGAAAGTAATTTTCTTTTCCCAGACTGTGCACAGTTGGTATTACCAGAAACCAGACTTTTATGTATATTTCAAGCTGTAACTTTTTGCTAGAGTTAAGAAAGTACTAATAAATTGCTTTTCTCCCTTATCTTCTTGATTATGAACTAAATATTTACTAATCTGTTCTCTTGGCTTTACAATTAGATATTGCAGTTTACACGGCTTTTCCTTCTTTCAGAACCAGCAGTAATTTTAGAAAAGCCAGAACCGATGTCCGTTACAGAAGGGGATTCTTTTACATTGGAGTGCACAGTGGGTGGAACACCAGAACTTATTACAAAGTGGTATAAAGATGGAAGAGAACTACAGAGCGGCCGCAAATATCAAATAACCTTTTCCAACAAAGTAGCTACCCTGAAAGTTCTTTCTGCGGACGGGGGAGATAGGGGACTATATACATTTGAAGTCCAAAATGAAGTTGGTAAAAGTAGCTGCACATCCTCAGTTGATGTTTCAGGTTAGCAGGCTGCCCACTTTAGCTGTCATTTAGTGCTGTCTTTTACTTTAAGAGATTTCTCCCTTTTAATTAAAATACAAACCAACCTGTGGTTTTGTTGCCTTTTCCCACGCAGATCGCATTGTCCCTCCTTTTTTCACAAGAAAGTTAAAGGAAACATACGGGATCCTAGGTTCCTCGGCGCTGCTGGAATGCAAAGTTTCGGGATCGCTTCCCATTTCAGTCGCCTGGTTCCACAATAGAAAGGAGATTGTTAGTGGCGACAAATATGAAATCTCTTTCTCAGACAATGTCTGTGGATTGAAACTGAATGCACTGGACACATCAGATACAGGACCTTACGCCTGTGTTGCTGCAAATGTAGCTGGGTCTGATGAATGCAGTGCCTTTTTTATTGTAAAAGGTCAGTAAAAGATGGTCAAGCTACCTTAGACAAAATAATTCCTCCATTTGCAGCTATTTCTCTGTAGCAATTTTCAGGGTATTTCTGAATCTTCAACCGCACCGATCATATTAATTAATTTATGATTTATTAATTCATATTAATAATCTTGCTATTATTTGCTTTTCATCTTTATGTCTGTGTCTTAAATCCTTTCTAGAGCCACCCTCCTTCGTGAAGACACCTGATCCTATGGAGGTGCTTCCTAGGATGAGAGTAACACTCACAAGCCTCATAAAAGGAACGGCTCCGTTCAAAGTTAATTGGTTCAGAGGCACTAGGGAGCTTATGTCAGACAGTACCTGCAGCATCTCTCTGGAGGATACAGTTGCAGAACTGGAACTGTATGAAGTGGAACTATTCCACAGTGGGGATTACACCTGTCGAGTCACTAATGACGCTGGCAGTGTGTCTTGTACCACTCATCTTCTTGTAAAAGGTTTGTTTTGACTGTTGGTGTTGATAGTATTAGTACGTATGTACGTGTGCACTGGAACACATATTTTTGACTCTTCATATTTCCCTCCTTTTCTCTTATGACTTTTCCTTACTATTTGTTGCTATAGAGCCAGCCACACTTGTGAAGAAAATAAGTGATTTCGGTGTAGAGCAAGGGAAATCCATACTTCTGCAAAGCACGTACAAAGGAACTCCTCCTATTTCAGTAACATGGAAGAAGAATGGCTTTCCGTTAACACAGTCCCCAAGATGTGCAATAACAAGTACTGAAAAATCAAGCATAGTGGAAATTCTTAATAGTACGAAAGATGATGAAGGGGAATACGCTTGTGAGGTTGCGAATGATGCTGGAGCAGATCTTTGTCAAGGCTTAATATCAATCCTAGGTGTGTTATCGCCAATTCCTTCAGTGCTCTTGTATTAATAATGGTCATTGTAAGAGTTGCTCTCTTTCCTGTGATGCTGATTGAGATCTTTTGTGCTTTAGAACCACCTTATTTTGTTTCACATTTGGAACGGGTAGAGGTGACCTTTGGAAAGCCTGCATCTTTAGAGTGCCAAATTGCTGGGACACCAGAAATCAAAGTTTCATGGTACAAAGAAGACACAAAACTAAAGTCGACTCCTACATATAAAATGTACTTCAAAAACAATGTGGCTAAGTTAGTTTTCAGTCGGGTGGAGAGCAGTGACCTTGGAGAATACGTCTGCAAAGCAGAAAACAATGTTGGCTTTGCCTCTTCCACAGCTCTGCTCACAGTTAAAGGTGATGGTTTCATTTCATACAATTCATTTCTTACAATTCAATCTTTATAAGATTGGCTTATTGTAAATGCAAATGGGAATTGTCTCCAGGTTGGCAGGATGCTTATTTCCTCCTACCTTCCTTCCAGACCGTAAGTTTCCACCTACCTTTGCAAGAAAACTGAAAGACATCCACGAGACCGTGGGTTCCCCCATTACCTTCGATTGTCGCATCAATGGCTCGGAACCTATTGAGGTGTCATGGCATAAGGACGGGGAGTTGCTACACGATGATGAGAACACACAAACAACATTCTTAAACAACGTGGCCACTCTCCAGATCTTGCAGACCACCATGGCTCACTGTGGCCAATACTCATGCTCAGCTCAAAATGCTCTTGGGAGTGCTTCTTCCAGTGCCACACTTCTGCTCACAGGTGGGTAGCAGCTAAACCTTTCCTCAGCCATGGGCTGTAAAACAAAGGGTGCCCTGCATTGCCGTGTGATGCCAAATGAACAGCTTCCATGGTGGTGGCGGTGAAGCAGCGGGTGAGAGTTATTTTTTTGTTCCTTTCCGCTTTTAGAGCATCTGAGACCTCCAGTCTTTGATGTGAAACCTGTACCTATTGAGGTGGCTCTTGGAGCAAGCGGTTCCTTTAAATGTCACGTCACTGGATCAGCGCCACTAAAAGTCACTTGGGCAAAAGATAACAGAGATATCCGCCCTGGGGGCAACTACAAGATCACCCTGGTGGAAAACATTGCCAGCTTGACAGTTCTGAAAGTAGGCAAAGGAGACGCTGGACTATACACTTGTTATGCGAGCAACAATGTTGGAAAAGATTCTTGCGCAGCTCAGCTAAGTGTGAAAGGTATTTACAAGTGCAAGGCTGTCTCCCCTTCTTGCCAAGCGTGTTACCTTGTTAAAGAAACAAAACAACATTGAGCTGCTGCTTCTTTAATCCTTGAAACGGTGCAAAACGGAAAGTGTTCAATGGTCTGAAATCCAGACCCTTAGTTTTCCTACTCTGGTGAAGGGAGAAAGCACTGGCTAGGATTTTGACAGCAATAATCTTCATCTTGTTGGTTGTTTTAGCTTTGAATCATATTGTATCTTGATCGCTGACATGATTGCTGAGCGAAATCCTTTCACCTTCCTAAAGATAAATTCTGCTTCCCCAACCCAACAGTCCCTTAGTATTCCAACCTTTTAGCGTTCACAGTAGCTTGAGGACAAACTAATTTTCCCCAATACTCTCTGCTCAGCTGTATGGTATGTGGATTCTTCAACCCACATATCTCTAAATTTAAGATTGGATTAATTTACCCTTTTGTAAAGTACACCCGTGCTGTTGGGATTTTCACCAATGCGATTTCCTTCATGTGGGTGGTCCCTTTGGGTTTGTAGCAGCTGTTCAGGAGCTGTAATTTCCATTGATCTTTAGACAGGATGAATGTTGGCAAAGCCTCTTAAAACAGTGTACTTTTTTTTCTTTAAAGACAATTTTAAATAGTACTCAAATACTTATTTGCAGGACTGTTAGCTAATCACAGTTAACTGAAGATATTAGCTCATGTAAAATTAACTAAATTAAAAAATAGCTCTGATTAATCACCATTTTATTCACACAGTAATAGAATGTGAATTTAAATTCCTTGGATGTTTTCTTAGTTTCAAATATACTGATTTAAATAACATTACAGAATAAATAACTAAATAAAAGAAATAGTGTTTTTCAATTCACCTCATATAGGTATTGTCGTACAATCTATTGTAAAAGTGTACCTTAGAAATTAGAATTCGTAATTGTTTTCACCTAACTGCACTCAAATTTAAAAAAAAAATTTAAACTTTATTTTAGATTTTTTTTAAACTTTATTGCCTACTTGTCCACACTAATCCTACTGCTTTTTCCAGCTATTGCTAAGACAAACAAGCTTGTTTACAGTTCAGCGAAATAGTTCTTCCTTCTTCTTATTTACAATGTTACTGGAAAGTGAGAAGAGATGTTTGTTGTAGCCAGTGTTGCAAGGTGTTTACATACTACATATGCTAGAAATTGGTAAATGTAAAAGGTAGATCAGGAAACAGAGTATAGTCATATGCATATGGATTGGAACTAAGCTACACAGCATACACATACACACCAGGTATTTATATACTAAATATAAATTTCAGTCATCGCTATAGTCACAAATCAGCTGTAATCTAGTATAGAACTTCTAAAAGCAGTCTTCAAATATAAAGTATGCATTTTAAGATGCTGTCACCAACATCTTAAAGAGGTGAATATTTCAGCGAATTGTCACTATATATCTAGTTTTGGATGCAGTAAATATATGTAAATCTAGGTATATGAGATATAAATTACTTAATTATAGCTGTGGGTAATTCGTATATCTAGATGCTCTTGTTAGCTACTTATTTGGTAATTTAGTAAAGAATTTTGTGTAAAATAAATATGTTGTAATCTTTCCAAGGAACTCTGAAAATCATTCTACATATCATCCAAGATATTGGCGAGGACATACTAAACTCCCCTATTTTTCTTTGATATACATGCTGTGTGTTAGTTTTTGTCATGTTGTGCCATCAGATACAATGCTGGCAGTGTAAATTTTCAATCTGTAGATACTTTTACACTTCCCCTACCTTGCAAAAATATAGTTTTTTAGAATCTAACCATTAGATTTGCCATTGATGTCATCATTTGAATGAATCTGCAGTTTAGTAAACCATCTTGTTTACTCTCGTCATTTGGTTTTATAGAACCACCAAGGTTTATTAAGAAGCTAGACTCCTCTCGAGTTGTGAAGCAGCATGATTCCACCAGATATGAATGCAAAATAGGTGGCTCCCCAGAAATCAAAGTCACCTGGTACAAAGACGAAACTGAAATCCATGACAGTGAAAAATATAGAATGTCCTTCATAGATACTGTGGCAGTCCTTGATATGCACAATCTCAGTGTGGAAGACAGTGGAGACTACACTTGTGAAGCTCGCAATACAGCGGGTGCTGCAAACACCAGTATCTCATTGAAAGTGAAAGGTCAGAACCCACACTTTTCACTTCATTTCTTTCTTTCTGATGTTTCTTCCTCTTAAGATGATGCGGAAAAATTATAAATCTCTTTACTCAAGTAGGCTAGTATGACCTTCTCAGAAGCTAGGATATTATCCTTCTAATTTCCTATGACATGGAAGCTATCTGTTACTCTTCAGTATCAGTGCAATATAGTGATAGAATTTACTATTTAAATATCCTTTTTTCTGGTATGTTCTCAACTTAATTAACAGAAACCTAAATTTCTTCTTTTCATAGCACCCCCTGTTTTCAGCAAGAAACCCCATCCAGTTGAGACTTTGAAAGGTTTAGATGTTCATCTTGAGTGTGAACTTCGGGGCACTCCTCCATTCCAGATTACATGGTATAAGGACAAAAGAGAGATTAGAAGTACCAAGAAGTACAAAATCATGTCCGAGAACCATCTTGCTAGTATTCATATTCTTAGTATGAGTGATGCAGACGTCGGTGAATATCACTGTAAGGCCGTAAATGATGTGGGAAGTGAAACTTGCATTTGCTTTATCACTCTAAAAGGTTTGTATAATGATTTATCTATTGGATATATCCCTAGTATCCCATCGTTCTCAGTATTCGCCTCGTGCACTCTCCTTATGGTTTAAACATGACGTATTTTCTCTTTACTAGCGGCACCAATTTTTGTGAAGAAACTCAATGATGTCACTGCTGTAGTTGGGGAAGCAGTTGAGTTGCAGGCTACCATAGGAGGTGCCCAGCCCATTTCTGTTCTGTGGATGAAAGACAAAGGGGAAATCGTTAGAGAAAGTGAAAATAATTGGATTTCCTATTCAGAAAACATTGCCACCCTACGGATTGGAAATGCGACTCCAGCCACTGCTGGAAAATACATCTGTCAGATAAAAAATGATGCAGGAGTTCAGGAGTGCTTTGCTACTTTGTCAGTTCTAGGTTGGTAACAGGAAACAGAATAATACAGAATGATATTTTAACCTAACTTAACAAACTGATTATATCTGCTGTCCTGTGATCAAATATGCATGTCATTTCAGAACCTGCAGTCATTGTAGAGAAGCCAGGCCCAATGAAAGTCACATCTGGAGACTCGTGTACCCTAGAATGCACAGTGGACGGCACACCGGAGCTCATTGCTAAGTGGTTTAAAGATGGGAAGGAGCTGTCCACTGATCACAAATACAAAATTAGCTTAGTCAACAAAGTGTCTGTGCTTAAGATCCTCAATGCAGGAATACAAGACACCGGGGAGTATATTTTTGAAGTGAAAAACAGTGTTGGTAAAAGCAGGTGCACAGCTTCAGTGCGTGTTTCAGGTTAGTTGATTAACTTGTGAATTATCTTTGGTTCTAAAATGCCTTTCAAAGGCATCGCACAGTACGTTGCTTCCTTCAATGTTATGTCAGGCCACTCTCAGACTCCCTGCTAATGTGAATTTAGGTACACTGTGTGGGCCAGTTAGCTTTGTGGAGATCACAGAGGGTGAGAACAGGGTGAAGCCTGCATCACATTTTTCACTTTTGAGAATATGAGGCTGTTGCTAGGGCGCAGTCTTATTAACCAAGTCTGCATGTTCTAAGTCATGCAATACCAATTGTTCTCCATATGAGAAAGTGTTGAAATAACAACAGGAGAAAGGCGGCCCTCAGATGGGCTGAGTGAGAGGTTTGGAGAGCACACTCCAACCTACTCTTACCTTCAGTATCCCAGGCTTCCGTGAGTTGACCTGTAGAACTGCTTTGTATTCCAAGCCAAGCGAGGTGTACCAAAAGGAAGTGCTGTATTTCGCCTTTTAAGTTGTTATGCTGCACTATTTATAGTTGTGTTATATCTTGTACAGATCGCATTTTGCCACCTTCTTTCACAAGAAAACTGAAAGACATTAATGGTCTCTTGGGTTCTTCTGTTGTGCTGGATTGCAAAGTGTCTGGGTCACCACCTCTTTCTGTTTCCTGGTTCCACGATGGGCATGAGATCACTGGTGGAGACAAGTATCAGTTGACTCTCACAGACAATACCTGCAGTTTGAAAGTGAGCACACTAGAGGAATCTGATAAAGGAACTTACTCATGCACGGCGAATAATGTAGCTGGATCTGATGAATGCAGTGCATATCTGACTATTAGAGGTTAGTATCCAGAACAAGGCAGAGCTTCCAGATATAAAATATATTCTTTGTTGTTGCTTTTACATTTTGGGGTCTGTACACGTGAGTTTAATCGCCTGCGTTTTCTATGGGCATATTTTACTCTTCATCAAATGCACTTCTCTTTTATGTGTGTTTGTAGAACCTCCTTCTTTTGTGAAGAAACCTGATCCCTTGCAAGTGTTATCTGGGGCAAACATCACCTTTACTAGTATCCTCCAAGGCACCCCTCCACTGGATGTTAAATGGTTTAGAGGTAGCGTTGAACTAGTATCAGGCCATAGATGCAACATCTCCCTGGAAAATTCAGTTGCAGAACTGGAGCTGTTTGATGTACTGCCACTCCAAAGTGGAGAGTATACCTGCCTGGTGACTAACGAGGCTGGCAAAGTTTCTTGCACAACACAGCTCTTTGTGAAAGGTTTGTCAGGCTTGCAATTTCACAGGTTTCTCCAAATAAATCTCTTGGTGTCTATCTTTAATTTTTATCTTCATGTTGTTCACTACAGAACCAGCCAAATTTGTGAAAAAATTGAATAACCTCAGTGTAGAGAAAGGAAAACCATTAATTCTGGAATGCTCATACTCTGGTACCCCTCCGATTGCCATCGTTTGGAAGAAAAATGGAATCCAAATAGTTCATACTGCAAAATGCAGCATCACCACCACAGAAACATCTGCCATTCTAGAAGTTCCCAGTAGCACAATAGAAGATCAAGGACAGTACACTTGCCACATTGAAAATGATTCTGGGCAAGATATTTGTCACTCTACAGTCTCAGTATTAGGTGTGTCATCATTCCACAAAGAATCTTTTTTACACTAATGGTCATTGTGGCATTTAATTTTTAGTACTAATGACATGTCTTTGTTCTTCAGAACCTCCTCATTTTGTTACACGCTTGGAACCTGCTCAGGTGACTGTTGGGGATTCTGTGTCGTTGCAATGCCAGGTTGCTGGCACACCGGAAATTACTGTATCGTGGTACAAAGGAGATACAAAACTACGAGCAACTCCTACCTCTAAAATGCACTTTAAGAACAATGTTGCCACTTTGGTTTTCAGCCAGGTGGACACTGGAGATAGTGGGGAGTATATCTGCAAAGCAGAAAACAGTGTAGGAGAAGCTTCTTCATCAGCTTTGCTTTCTGTTCAAGGTGAATATTTGATGTTAACACATTTAAAAGGTTGCATAACAAAAGGGTATTTTCAGGAAAAATTTATTTTCTTAGGAACATTCTGTGTTTCTACCTGACAAGTTAGCACCCTCTCCTGCCCTATCTAGAATCCTCTTAGCACTGATTACCTTCCACTACTGAAGGACAAGCTGGAAATGCATTTCCAATGCCAATCCTAAGTTAACCAGTACTCTCCCTAAGGAATACAAAATTCTGATGCTTCCTCTTTAGAATAGGGCGTTCTTGATTATAGTTATTCTTCTATCTCTTTATAATTCAGAAAATTTGAGTTTTTAAATTAAATGTTAGAGATAAGTCCTGCCCTTATTTACTGTTTTGGAACCACAGTAACTGGTCATCCTCTTCCTGGCATCTCTGTGCAAAGCTGTCCCTTCACACCAACTGCCAAAATAAATGAAGTAACAAATAATCTCCTTGATTCTTTATGAGTCTCTTTCGGTATTTTATTATGGAAGTCAGTTGACAATCATGACTAGATCTTTTAGTTTATCTTCTTGTAAATCTTTCCAATATTCTTCTCAGGCAGTGTGTACTGGAGAATCCATCAAGAGTCAGATAAGTTCCCAAAGTTTCATTGTGCAATACTTTCCTTGCAGAGCGAAAACTTCCTCCTTCATTCATACGAACTTTGAGAGATATTCACGAAACTGTTGGTTTATCAGTTACGTTTGACTGTCGCATAACTGGTTCAGAACCTATTGAAGTATCCTGGTCTAAAGATGGCGCACCTATCCGAGAGGGCTACAATGTGCAAATGTCATTCTTAAATAACGAAGCCACACTCCAGTTTTTGCAGACCGACAAGAGCCTTGCTGGGCAGTACACTTGTACAGCTTCCAATGCTATTGGAACTGCTTCTTCCAGTGCCAGGCTTGTGCTTACAGGTTGGTTGTTATTAAATCATTTCCCCTTAATGTCACCAGATCATTTTTCAAGTACCATCTCAATCTAAACAGTAGGGACAACATTTATTTAACAATACCAACTGAGTTTTTCAAAACTATATGTGTTTTTCTGTTTCTTTCACCCTGTAGAAGGGAAGAATCCTCCATTGTTTGACATCCCAATTGTATCTATGGATGCTTTTGCTGGGGAAAGTGCTGACTTTGAATGCCATGTATCAGGAACACAACCAATTAAAATCACTTGGGCAAAAAATAATGAAGAGATACGGACTGGAAGAAAGTACCAGATCAGTTATGTAGAAAACATAGCCCATTTGACAATTCTGAGTGTTGACAGTTCAGACTCTGGAACTTATACATGCCAGGCTAGCAACGAAGTTGGAAAAGACTCTTGCACAGCTCAGCTTAGCATTAAAGGTATTGCCTGATCTATGTATATGATGTGCACAACTAATTTTTATATATCTAAAAGAAATAAGTCATCTTGTTGCTAAATAAATTGGATGCCATCTTTTCAATCTATTGATTAGAAAATATACATTTAAATCTCTGTCAAGAGAGATTGATGGGGCTTCAAGGAATATGTTTAGCAGAATTGTGGAGTGAAGATAATATTTTCTTCAATGTTCTTTTCTTTAAATCTTTACAGAGTTCATCATCTTAAATGGTTTATAGAAAACTGTTTCTCCCTTATTGCTTATACAAAAAGTACTCATTTGTTTAAAAAAAGCATTTTTCTTAAAGGCAGCATAAGAGAAATGATACATTTATTACTTTTTATCTAGTAAAGCTCCATATCCATTTACATAGTGTGGTGTTTTGCTATGGTAAGAGTAGTGTTATTTGCATACTATTTTATCTAAAAATAGTCCTCTGTAAAATGTATACAGTTTTTTACCACATGTACAAGTACTTAGGATATTTCTTGAAAAATCTTCTACTGAATATTTGATCTTAATATTTATTTTCAGAATTTAAAGAGTATGTTAATTTTTTTCAGAACGAAAAATTCCACCTAGTTTTACAAAGAAACTGTCTGAAACAGTAGAAGAAACAGAAGGCAATGCCCTGAAACTTGAAGGCCGTGTTTCTGGTTCTCAGCCTCTGACCATTGCCTGGTATAAAAACAACCAAGAGATCTATCAGAGTCGTAATTGTGAAATATCATTCCAAAACAACATTATACTTCTTCAAATTATGAGTGCAGGGCAAGCTGATGCTGGTTTATATACCTGCAAAGTGTCCAACGAAGCAGGAAGTGTATTGTGTACATCTTCCGTTGTTATTAAAGGTTAGTTACTTTCACGTTTTGCCACCCTGTACTGTCAGTTTTCTTTATCAACATGATAGCCATCAATATACATCTTCCAGAGCTAATTGAATAATTCTTACTAGAAGTCTTATCTTTAGGCCATATGTAATTGTGTGCGAACAACATGGAAATTCAGTACCATATACACAATCGGATAATGGCAGCTACTTCTTTAGATATTCAGGCAGAACTCCTATGAACTTCAATATGAATTTTGTGTATCAGGATAGGATTGAGCACAATATGTCTATTTCTTATGACTTAATATGAAGTACTAATAATATACGATAACACAGTGACTGACAGATTTCCTGCAGACTTCTCCATTTCTTTTATCCAACAGTATCATGCAAAGTTTGGTGCTATTAATACATATTATTAGCACAGAATTACCCAATGCTGTGCATGCTACCAATGTCCAGACCCTTATAGTAAGCCATAATTTTTTCTGGAAATTAAAGAAATTCCAGATCTCACTCTGAATATTTGTTCCTTAACATGTGACAGTTTTTTCCAGGATAATGTCAGTATTTTTCAAAAATAGCTTTAAATATTTTGTTACTAATGCAAGATTTAGAGGTTGTTTATATTTCTTATGGTGTCCATTTTAGAATCTATTCTTGCTTATCTTGTACATATGATTTTTATTCAATATATCTCTCTGGAAGCCTGAATATTTAATATGCATTCCTATCATTTAACCTATTCTGCTTAGAATGTATTTTTATAGTTTAAATAGCTTTTAGCAAATCTAGTACAAATGCATTTTATATCCCACTGTATGTATTTCTCTTTGTTTGCCATTGTCTTTATTTTCTCTTTTCCATACTTTAATTTTATGTCTGTCCTCTCTTAAAGTAATAATAATGAATAGATTACTGATAAAATTGAGAATTACATTTTTAATAATGAAAAAGAGATGTGACTGACTCTTCAGTTGTATAAAATATGATGTTCCATTACATCCATCAAATATCTGTTAATTTTCTTTACATGCAGTGGCAATTTTGCTGAGCAACTTTTTCTTTTATTGTTAGATTTGTTCCAATTCTTCCGTCTGTATCTAAATTTGTATAGTCAGAGAAGTGGTAGCATGGGAATGGTGTGGAATAATTGTTGCAGTATTAAATCATAGAAATTTAGGGCTGAAAGGGACCTTGAGAGGTAATCTATGGCAGCAGCTTGTGCTGTGGCAGGGCTATGGAAACCTTGACAATCCTTGACAAGTTTTTGTTCAGTCTGTCCTGAAAAACAGCTAAAGATGGAGATTCCACAACCTCCCTTGGAAGCCTATTTCCAGAGCTTGCTTAATCTTATCATTAGAAAGTTTCTCCTAATATCTAATTTAAACATTTCTTCCTGCAGATTAAGCCCATTACTACTTATTCTACCTTCAGTGGACACGGGGAAGAATTGACCGCTGTCCTCTTTATCACACACTGAACATATTTGAAGACAGTTATCAGGCTTTCCTTGGTCTTTTTTACAAGACAGTTTTATTTAAACTTTCCTTGTAGCCCAGGTTTTCTAAATCTATTATTATTTTTGTTACTCTCATCCACGCTCTCCAATTTGCCCACATCTTTTCTAAAATGTGCTGCCCAAAATTGGACACAGTATTCCAGCTGAGGCCTCACTAGTTCACAGTAGAATTAGACAATTAGTTCCAGATTTTACATAGGACACTCTTGCTAATACGTCAGAATGGTGTGGTCGAGGTCTTTTTTTTGTTTTTGTTTTTTGCAACTGCACTATAATGTTGACTCATATATAAATTGTGACCCCCTATAATCTTCAGAACATTTTCAGCAGTAGCACCAGCTGTGCAGTTAATCCCTATTTTGTAGGTGCACATTAGGTTTTCATTCTTAAGTAAGGTGCTTTCTTAAGTACAGTGCTTTGCATTTGTCTTTCTTTAATGTCATAATTTCTCCAATTTGTCAAGGTCATTTTGAATGGTTATCTTGTCATCAGCTGCAAAACTTACTCTCCACTAGGGATGTTAGATATTGGTTAATAGAATAGTTGAGTAACCACATTAATTCCTATCAGTTACTCGAATATTCTATAGTTCCCAGGGCAGGGCCAGCAGCCAGTGTGCTCCGACCCCCCTCCTGAGGAGCCCCCTGCTGTCCTGCATTGCTGTGTCAGTATCAGACTGGCTGCCTGCTGCCCCATACTGCTGCCTCTGATACAGAAGCAGCAGTGCAGGGTGGCAGCAGCCCCTGTCTGCGGGCATTCCAAGCTCCCCATGAACAGAGACTGCTCTGCCTCCTTCAGTAAACCTGGGCCTGCCACGGACAGAGGCTGCTCTGGTAGAAGACCTTGTCCGCTGGAGCTGCCTCTGTTGGTGGGATGTGAAGCAGACTCTGTCCACGGGGAGCTGGGACACCTCCGCAGACAGGGGCTGCTGCTGCAAAGCAGCCTCTGTCTATGGGGAATCCCCCCGCATACAGGAGACTTGAATATGGTGTGTTCCCATCTAGATAACATTTCCCTAGTTTGCTTAGGATAATATTATATGTGACCATATCAAAAGACATACTAAAATCAAGATGTATCACATCTACTGCATCTCCCCATCCACGAACCAGTAACTGTCAAAAAAGGAAATTAGGCTGGTATTGGCATAATTTCTTCTTGGCAAATTCATGCCAGCTATTGCTTATAATATAACCCCATTATTTTTCAGTGACTTACCCATTGATTATATAATAATTTGTTCCAATGTCTTTCCAAATATCAAAATTAGACTGGAGGGTAAATAATACCTCCGGTTCTCTTTGTCCCCCTTTTTAAAGTTCAGTAGTATGGTTGTCCTTATGTAGTCTTCTAAGACCTTACAAGTCTTCCAGAAGTTCTCAACGACTGACACTTTCCTTCATCTTTCTCTGTTCCCAAATTATTAAATATCCTCTCATATTGAGCTCTTATATCTTCCTAAAAGTAACTCATTTTAAGCCTTAGCCCTTTCTGATTTTGTTTCTATATGATTGTGCTGTTCTTTTAGCACTTTTTACAGGTTCCACTTTTTGTACAATTCCTTTTTGATTTTTAGATAATTAAAGAATTCTTCCTCTCTGTCCTTTACATCAGAATGGTTTGCAGTTTTGCCTTTAACATTATCTCCCTGAGAAACGACATCTTTTCACAACAACTTTTTTCCCCTTAACTATTTTTCCATTGGGACTATACTCACCAGTATTCTATGTTTTGTTGAAGTTTACTTTTTTTATTGAACTCATAGCTTCTGTTCTTCAATTATTTCAATATTCTTTAAGAACAAGTGCCAATTAATTACTGTATCAAGATAAAATGGAAGACATGAAGCTTTCTTTTTGCATGCTTATAAAAATTACTTTCTCTATACTATTTTATTTTCCAATACTATGTTGCATTAGTGTTCCCAGAAATGTATGTATCCACACACACTGCTTATCATTCTCTTATTTGTAGATGTGACTTATTTATTACAGTCAATATCTCATTTATTTCTGGTGTTTCTCTCATGTTCATAACACACATTTTTTTCTTGCTTATCGCCTAAAATATTTTCCTATTCCAGAACCAAAAAAGCCACCAGTGTTTGACCAACCTCTTAGGCCAGTGACAATAGCAGAAGAAGACATTTTGCAGCTCAGCTGCCACGTCCAGGGATCCCAGCCAATCAGGATTCAGTGGCTGAAGGCTGGGAAAGAAATAAAAGCTTCAGATAAATGCAACATTAGTTTTGCTGATGGAACAGCTCTTTTGGAACTCACTGCAGTTACTAAAACTGATGCAGGCGAATATATGTGCAAAGCTACCAATGTAGCTGGAAGTGACTCTTGCAAGTCAAAAGTGACAGTAAAAGGTATAGTAAATGGGAAAAACTCAGGTCATGTGATGAGAATTTAAACCAAAACTACAATGATCAAAGCTTTGTTTTCTGTGAAGTAAGTGGTCACAGTCAAATAGAAAATAACTCATATTTTTTGTTACTTTATAAAATATCACATAATCTGAAATATTGGCCTTATTGGAGCATTACAGTTAAAGATAATTAACTATAATTAGTATCATAAATATACATCTATACATTGGGAGAAGAACTGTAGTCCCAAACCTGAGGGTTTAGAATTTATCCTGCAGACAAAACAAAGATTTTTTTCTAAGATGAAGCTGACAGAGCGAATCTCCATCATCTCTGGCGGATGCTTCATGGGGAAGATGGGGATTTAGGCATTACTTGTAGAACATTACTCTGGGAGGCTGGTATATTGTCAGTGAGAACACTCCAGGCCTATGCGACATCAAGAGACACAGCAAAGTCTAGAGTGAGCCAGCCAGAAACATAGAAGAGTAAGGAAAAAGGCTGAGGAGAGCATTAAGAGAGAACACTCTACCCTGCTTAGGTGCAGCAGTGCAATTAATTGCGCTGGGTTACCTCAGTTTGAACTCACACTGCCCTGTCATTCGATTGAAATTAATACAATTTGAGATTAAACTCATTCTCTGAAATAGTTATCTCCCCACTACTATTGCAGATGAGCTCTGCAGAGTCTTTAATATATTAAAATAGAACCACACCTGGCATGGAGGCAGCAGTTGACCTAAGACTGGGTTAATCTCTTTAAACTTCTTGCTATTAGCTGATCATAAGACTAGGAAACCCTGTAGGCCAGGTCTTTAAGAAATGGGCACCAAAGAGAAGCCACTTGGTACTATCATGAGTGGGAGTTGCTGGGTAATACTTGATCAGAATTTTTGAAAACCAGGCCACTTATTTATGTGCTCTTCTGTGGATTTAGGAGCCTAAATTAAAGTAATCAGTTTTCAAAAATATTAAAACCTGATTCTGATGTCATTTGTATTAATGTAAATTTAAATTTACAAGCTATAACATAGTCAGTCTGACAGAATCTGCATCCATCTTAGGAATCAAATGACAACTTATAGAAAGTCATCAGAAAGTACATGATATTTTTTCTTTCACACAAGGAATGCATATGTTGCTTTATTAAATGGACTTTGCAATGTTTTTTATTGTTGCAAAGCCCATTTACTGAAGTAACATGCATTCCTTGTGTGAAAGAAAAAATATCACGTACTTTCTGATGACTTTCCATAATCCCTTCCCATTTAGGAGAGTGAAAAAGTTGTTATGGCTAAAACTGAGGTGTTCTTTTAAACCCTCCATCCTAATTCCTTAAATCTATTTTCCAGAAAAACCAGCAGCTGCACCAGCAGTTAAGAAAGCACCAGTGGATGGAAAGCTGTACTTCATCTCAGAGCCTCAGAATCTCAAAGTTGTGGAAAGTAAGCTTATTCCTCCAAAAGTGTGTCATTTTCTCTGTTGTATTGGTAGTATGAATGTATTTCCTGCAGTCTTAGACATGTGAAAGGTGAACATTTTGAATTTGTATTTCGCTATAGAGAGTGTTGCAACTTTTATTGCAAAAGTTGGAGGTGATCCAATCCCAAATGTTAAATGGACTAAGGGAAAGTGGAGACAACTCAATCAGGGAGGTCGTATTATCATCCAGCAAAGAGGAAATGAAGCCAAACTAGAAATAAAGGATGCAACAAAAACTGATTCTGGACAATACAGATGTGTAGCTTTTAATGACCATGGTGAAATTGAGAGCAGTGCCAACCTACAAGTTGAAGAAAGAAGACAAGAGGTGATTGAAGGAGATCTGAGAGCAAAACTGAAGAGGTAGGCATAAGAATGTTTTCTAGATCATTCTCTAGTTCTAAGTGGGGGATGCTATGTCTCTGATCCAGATGTAATTTAATAGTTCTCACAATCTATTGAACAAAATGACACCAATTATATGTAGGGTTTGATCATGGCAATTCTTATTCCTGTCAGTCATCCCTGAGTAGGCTAAGAATCCTTTTGGAATCATGTGCCTAACAGTTTGGATGAGAAGGACCCTCCAGCACAAACCTAAAGGCTCGCTCTATACCAAACAATTTTAAGCAGATTTGCTTTCCCTAAGTATTCTCTTAGAAAGGAAAAATATTGACAGGTGGTCTAATGATTCTCATTACTTAAACAGTACTCCAACCAAAAAGAAGGAGGAGGAGGAGGAAGAGAAACCCATTGATATCATGGAACTTCTCAAAAACGTTGATCCTAAAGAATATGAAAAGTATGCTCGCATGTATGGAATTACAGATTTCCGTGGCCTCCTGCAAGCCTTTGAGCTGCTAAAGCAAAGCCAAGAGGAAGAAAGCCATAGATTGGTAAGACCATCTCTTTTTGCAGAATATCTTGGGGTATGTCTACACTACCCCGCTAGTTCGAACTAGCGGGGTAATGTATGCATACCGCACTTGCTAATGAAGCCCGGGATTTGAATTTCCCGGGCTTCATTAGCATAAGCGGGGAGCCGCCATTTTTAAATCCCCGCTGCTTCGAACCCCGTGCAGCGCGGCTACACGGGGCTCGAACTACGTAGTTCGGACTAGGTTCCTATTCCGAACTACCGTTACTCCTCGTGAAACGAGGTGTACCGGTAGTTTGGAATAGGCACATTAGTCCGAACTACCTAGTTCGAGCCCCGTGTAGCCGCGCTGCACGGGGTTCGAAGCAGCGGGGATTTAAAAATGGCGGCTCCCCGCTTATGCTAATGAAGCCCGGGAAATTCAAATCCCGGGCTTCATTAGCAAGTGCGGTATGCATACATTACCCTCCTAGTTCGAACTAGGAGGGTAGTGTAGACATACCCTGGGTGACACAGCTCTTGTAAGAGGACTGATGAGAAAGATAAAGTGAGCTGTAGGTTCCCAGAAAGTTCAGTTGGAGAAAGATGGATGACTCTCCAGACTTTTTGGTGGGGGTGGATTTAAAACCGTGGAGCCTAGTTATTTCATAATAATGTTCCTTCATTTTAAACCATGTCTTGTCTTTCTACAGGAAATTGAAGTCACAGAGAGAGCTCGCAAAGAAGAACAGGAATTTGATGAACTAGTATCATTTATTCAACAAAGACTCACGCAGACAGAGGTAACATGATGGCTTTGGCTTGATAAGAGCACTATTTAATCACATAATAGGAATGTCATATTGAAGTGAAGACTCAATCTTTCAAATTAATATTTTTCAGCCTATCACTCTCATCAGGGATATTGAAAACCAGAGCGTTGTAGCAAATGAGGATGCTGTCTTTGAATGTGAAATTAAGATTAATTATCCTGAAATCAAACTCTCCTGGTACAAAGGAACTCAAAAATTGGACCCCAGTAACAAGTATGAAATAAGAATTAAAGGTGATCGGCACATACTTAGAATCAAGAACTGCCAACCTACAGATCAAGGAAATTACAGAATTGTCTGTGGTCCACATATTGCTAGTGCTAAGCTAACTGTGATTGGTAAGTGTACATTGAAAGTTGCCATTTGAAAGTAATTTGTACTCTTAAGTTACTCTTAATACTATATATTTTAACATGCTGCTGGAACATGCAGTAGAACAGAATCTTCATGATGCTACTTTCAAGGAAGGATGCATGTGCATCCTGATTTGTCATTTTTCTATCTCAAATGCCAAATCTCAGCGGTATAGCAATGGGAAAACCATTAACATAGGAGGGAGTCAGATTTCTCATCTTCTTTGCTTTCATTAACAGCACAAATTTCTCTCTTGACTGTTTCCTCAAATACTCTCCTTTACGAGCATCACATTTTGCCAATATTTCTGCTACTCACTCAGACTCATAAATTTCTGCTTTTGATTAGCTATTTCATTAATGTATTGATTAAATATTTCATTGATTTAATCATTTAAATGGATCAGTGCAATTTAGTATATCATTATGTTTTACCCTTTTCTTTTTAGAACCACCAACGATTATTACAAAGCTAGATTTTTCTAGAGTTGTAAAACAGCATGATTCCACCAGATATGAATGCAAAATAAGTGGCTCTCCAGAAATCAAAATCACCTGGTACAAAAATGAAACTGAAATCGATGACAGTGAAAAATACAGAATGTCCTTTATTGATTCTGTAGCAGTCATTGAAATGCACAAACTCAGTGTGGAAGACAGCGGAGACTACATTTGTGAAGCTCGTAATGCAGCAGGCGCTGCAAGCACCAGTACCTCATTGAAAGTGAAAGGTCAGAACCACAATGTATTTCTCTTCTCTTCTCTTCTCTTCTCTTCTCTTCTCTTCTCTTCTCTTCTCTTCTCTTCTCTTCTCTTCTCTTCTCTTCTCTTCTCTTCTCTTCTCTTCTCTTCTCTTCTCGCTGGTAATGAATACAAATATTCTCTAGTCATATTGGTGAGTACAAACTTCTCAGAATGCAGGATACATATTGTACCAATGTGGTATGGCATTGAAGCCATCTCTTATTGTGATGCATTTATTCACTGTTACATATCAGCTCAAAATAGTGATATAATTTACCAGAAGTGTAAGTAAGCCGATGTGCCTCAGTGTGGTGCTCTGGCAAGAAGTTGGCTGTCTGGAGCAGTTGGCTGCAATGGCAGGGGTGGGCGCTTCCAGTCTGGCTCCCAGGGCTTCCTGTAGTCAGCCGCATTATGCAACAGGCAGCCAGGAAGATTAGAGGGGCTGGTGGTGTGCCCCTGGTGGTACTTGTCCCCTCTGGGACTGTCCCAGCCCTTACTCCCTCCCTGCCACCATTTTGAGGGATGGGAGGCTACGGCTGCACATACTGGGTCCCCGTTGCTTTTCCTGCTTCCTCTGACTAGGAAGTGAGGGGAAGTGCAGAGCCTTCTGTGTTTCCCCTCTGCTCCTACCCAGGGAAGCCAGGAGTGAGAGGAATGCAATAGGCTCTGCACTTTCTCCTCACTCCCTGGTCAGAGGAAGCAGAAAGCAGGAAAATCAATAGGGACCCAGTATGTGCAGCTGCAGCCTCCCCACACTCCTAAATGTCACCTTTGCCTCCCTGCTCTCTTCCCTCCACACACCCAGCCCTGCACCTCCATACCCCCCTGCTCTGAGCCCTCCACACGCTCATAGCCCCCTGCCCTGATTAACCCCACTCCAACACCCTGCCTCAAGCCCCTCTGCATACTCCCAACCCTGCCTCCTGCACACCAGCCCCCTACACTGAGCCCCTCATACCTCCAACCCTGCCTCCTGCCCTTTGCCCTGAGCCCCTCATGACCCCCAACAATGACTCCTTCACACCCCAGCCCCCTGTCCTCTCCTCATACCCCATAACCCTGACTCCTGCACCCCACACCCTGAGCTCCGTGCCTTGAGTCCCTCCTCATATTCTCTATCTTGGACTCCTAACGCCCTCCCCCCAGACCTCCAGTCTCTTGCCCTGAGCTCCTCCTCACTCCAAGCTCTTGCCTTGAGTCCTGCTATGTCTCCCATATTGCCCCTTGCCCTGAGCTCCCCACACTCCATCTCACACTTAAATTTCTTTTAGGTGTTGTTGCATCACACCCTTCCCAGAGTGGTGTGACATGACAGTACCTGTAAGAAACTGAAGTTACTTTCACCCTTGCAATTTACTATTTAAATGTTATTTTCTCTTTTTTTCTGAACTGAATTAACAGAAACCCAAATTTCTTCCTTTCATAGCACCCCCTGTTTTCAGCAAGAAGCCCCATCCAGTTGAGACTTTGAAAGGTTTAGACGTTCATCTTGAGTGTGAACTTCAGGGCACTCCTCCATTCCAGATTTCATGGTATAAGGACAAAACAGAGATTACAAGTAGCAAGAAGTACAAAATCATGTCTGAGAACTACCTTGCTAGTATTCACATTTTGAGTGTGGATGCTGCAGATGTCGGTGAATATCACTGTAAGGCGGTAAATGATGTTGGAAGTGACACTTGCATTTGCTTTATAGCTCTAAAAGGTTTGTATAAAAACTTACACATCAGTTATAAACCTACCAACCTGTGATTCTTGTCATTCTCCTCGTGCACCCCCCTCATGATGTAAACATGATGTATCTTCTTTTCACCAGCACCACCAATTTTTGTGAAGAAACTGAGTGATGTCACTGCTGTAGTTGGGGAGGCAGTCGAGCTGCAGGCCACTGTAGATGGATCCCAGCCCATTTCTGTTCTGTGGATGAAAGACAAAGGGGAAATCATAACAGAAAGTGAAAATCTTAGGATTTCCTATTCAGAAAACGTTGCCACTCTACGGATTGGAAATGCGACACCAGCCACTGCTGGAAAATACATCTGTCAGATCAAAAATGATGCAGGAGTTCAGGAGTGCTTTGCCAGTCTCTCCATTCTAGGTTGGTAACAAGGAAACAAAACAATATAGAATGACATAGAAGGACAACCGTTTTCAGAGAGCAGTTATTAACATTTCACGATCATGGTGGAAGGGCATAACAAGTGGGGTTCTACAGGGGTCTGGTTTGGGGCTGGTTCTGTTCAATATCTTTATCAATGATTAGATGATGGCATAGACTGTGATTTTTAAGTCTGCAGATGACTCCAATCTGGGAGCGGTTGCAAGTGCTTTGGAGGATAGAGTCAAAATTCAAAATGGTCTGGACAAACTAGAGAAATGGCCTGAGGTAAACAGGATGAAGTTTAATAAGGACAAATGTAAAGTACTCCACTTAGGAAAGAACAATCAGTTTCACACATACAGAATGGGAAGCAACTGTCTAGGAAGGAGTACTGCAGAAAGGTATTTAGGGGTCATAGTGGATGACAAGCTGAACAGTGTTAGACTGTTGCAAAAAAAGCAAACATGATTCTGGGATGCATTAACAGGATTTGTGAGCAAGACATGAGAAGTCATTCTTCCGCTCTACTCTGTGGTGATTAGGCCTCAATTGGAGTATTGTGTCCACATTTCAAGAAAGATGTGGAAAAATTGGAGACAGTCCAGAGAAGAATAACAAAAATGATTAAAGGTCTGGAAAACATGACGTATGAGCAAAGACTGAAAGAACTGGGCTTTTTTAGTTTGGAAAAGAGAAGACTGAGAGGTGACATGATAGTGGTTTTCAGGTATCTAAAAGGTCACAATGAGCAGGGAGAAAAATTATTCTTCTTGGTCTCTGAGGATAGGACAAGAAGCAACGGGTTTAAACTGCATCAAGGCAGGTTTAGGTTGGACATTAGGAAAAACTTCCTAACTGTCAGGGTGGTTAAGCACTGGAATAAATTGCCTAGTGGGGTTGTGGAATCTCCATCACTGGAGATATTTAAGAGCAGGTTAGACTGTATGACCTTTCAAGGTCCCTTCCAGTTCTATGATTCTATGACATTTTAACATCACTTAAGAAACTGATTAAGTTTCCTGTACTGTGATTAATATGTCTGTGATTTCCATGTCATTTCAGAACCTGCAGTCATTGTAGAGAAGCCAGGCTCAATGAAAGTCACATCTGGAGACTCGTGTACCCTTGAATGCACAGTGGACGGCACACCGGAGCTCTCTGCTAGGTGGTTTAAGAATGGGAAGGAGCTATCTACCAATCAAAAATACAAAATTAGCTTCATCAACAAAGTGTCTGGGCTTAAGATCCTCAATGCAAAAGTAGAAGACAGTGGGGAATATACTTTTGAGGTGAAAAACAATGTTGGTAAAAGCAGATGCACAGCTTCAGTGCGTGTTTCAGGTTAGTTGATTAACTTGTGATTCTACAATTTTTTAAAAAGGCCCTACATAACACATTGCTTCCTTTGGTGTCACGTAAGGCTGCTTCCATACTGGGAAGAGTCACTTTCATTGCCACCTGAGGCACACTTTGTGGAGATCATGGAGTGCAGGAGTAAGTTGAAGTCTGCACCACTTTTTCACCTATGAGAATATGAGGCTGTTGCTAGGGTTCAGTCTCATCTATTGAGTCTGAATGTCTCAGATCGTACAGTACCTGTTGTTCCACTTATGAGAAAGTGTTTAAAAAATAAAAGGAGAAAAGGTGGCCCTCAGAAGGGGTGAGTTATAGCTTTGGAGTGTACATTCCAAGCTGCTCTTATCTTCTCTCTGTATCAGGCCTCAGTGAGTTGACTTGTAGACCTGCTTTGGATTCTCCCAGACCAATGCAGGTGTACCTAAGAAAAATACTGATGCCTGGGAAACATCTTCCTTTTAACTTGTTATTCTGTGTTTTATAGCTGTGTTTATAGCTGTGATTCATCCTATACAGATCGCATTTTACCACCTTCTTTCACAAGAAAACTGAAAGATATTAATGGTCTGACTGGCTCTTCTGTTATGCTGGATTGCAAAGTGTCGGGATCACCACCTTTTTCTGTTTCCTGGTTCCACGATGGACACGAGATCACCAGTGGAGACAAGTATCAGACGACCCTTACGGACAATACTTGCTCTTTGAAAGTTAATGCACTAAAGGAATCTGATATGGGAACTTATTCATGCACAGCTAGTAATATAGCTGGATCAGATGAATGCAGTGCATATTTGACTGTTCGAGGTTAGAGCAGTTTACATTTTTGGATTTGTTACATTATTCTAAATATCATTAAGTTGTATGGGAATATTTTACTCTTCATCAAAATGCAAAAGTGCTTATTGTGCTTCTGTGTTATGTGTATCTTTAGAACCTCCATCTTTCGTAAAGAAGCCTGATCCCTTGCAAGTTTTATCTGGGGCAAATATAACTTTTACCAGCATCCTACAAGGCACTCTTCCATTGGATGTTAAATGGTTTAAAGGTAGCGTTGAGTTAGTACCTGGACATACATGCAACATCTCCTTGGAAAATTTGGTTGCAGAGCTGGAGCTCTTTGATGTTCAGCCACTCCAAAGTGGAGAATATACCTGTGTGGTCACTAATGAGGCTGGCAAAATTTCTTGCACAACACAGCTCTTTGTAAAAGGTTTGTCAAGCTTGCAATTTCATGTGTTTCTCCAGATGAATCTCTTGGTGTCTGTCTTTAACTTGTATCTTCATATTGTTCACTACAGAGCCAGCCAAATTTGTAAAAAAACTGAATAACCTCAGTGTAGAGAAAGGAAAACCATTAATTTTGGAATGCACGTACTCTGGTACTCCTCCGATTGCCGTTGTTTGGAAGAAAAATGGATTCAAAGTAGTTCATTCTGCAAAATGTAGCATCACCACCACAGAAACATCTGCCATCCTGGAAGTTCCTTATAGCAAAATAGAAGATCAGGGACAGTACACTTGCCACATTGAGAATGATTCTGGACGAGATCTTTGTCAAGCTGACATCTCAGTATTAGGTGCGCCCTTTTTCTACACAGGTCCTTTCTATTCTAATTGTTATTGTAGTATTTAATTTTTGGTACTAATAACATGTCTTTGTTCTTTAGAACCACCTTATTTTGTTACACGTTTGGAACCTGTTCAGGTGATTGTTGGGGATTCTGCATCATTGCAATGCCAAGTTGCTGGCACACCAGAAATTACTATATCGTGGTACAAAGGAGATACAAAACTACGAGCAACTCCTACCTCTAAAATGTACTTTAAGAACAACGTTGCCACTTTGGTTTTTAGCCAGGTGGATATCGGAGATAGCGGGAAGTATATTTGCAAAGCAGAAAACAGTGTAGGAGAAGCTTCCTCATCAGCTTTGCTTTCTGTTCAAGGTGAATATTTGATTTTATCAAGCATAAAAGTTTACTTTCTTCCAGCGTGGCATTTCAGGAAAGAAACATCCTTTCTTAGGAACACTCAGTGCCTTTACTTGACCAGTTAGAGACTACCCATGTCAAGAGACCCCACAGCATTTATAATCTTCCAGTAGAAAAGACTGGCTTGAAAGCAATTTGGCCTGTGCTTTTTCTAAGACATGGTATCTTCTGTTTCTTTCCCTTAAGTTTATTGCATGTCCACAGTTATTCTTCTAGCTCTTTTCAATGCAGAAAATATGAGACCATTAATCATACTTAGGGCTAAGTTCTGCCCTCATTTACTACTTTGGAACCACATGGACTCAGTGAGTCGGAAAGAGTACAACTGGTCATACTCTCCCTAGCGGCCCTGGTTAGGGCCCTCACTATACACCAATACCCAAACTAAATTATCTTGCATATAATCTCTTTGAACTTTTTAGGGACTCTGATTTGTATATTAGGCAAGCTGGTTAAAAACAAGGACTGGATCTTCCAGTATCTTCTTGTATGTCTGCCTCACTAGATCACAATGCAGTATCTTTTTAGGTAGTGATTACTGGAGAATACATCAAGAGCTGATTAACTTCCCAGAGTTTCATTGTGCAATACTTCTTTCCTTCCAGAGCGTAAATTTCCTCCTTCATTCACACAAACTTTGAGAGACATTCATGAAACTGTTGGCTTACCAGTTACATTTGACTGTGGCATAACTGGTTCAGAACCTATTAAAGTATCCTGGACTAAAGATGGCGTATCTATCCGAGATGGCTACAATGTGCAAACATCATTCTTAAATAATGTAGCAACACTCCAGTTTTTGCAGACCGACAAGAGCCTTGCTGGGCAGTACACTTGTACAGCTTCCAATGCTATTGGAACTGCTTCTTCCAGTGCCAGGCTCGTGCTTACAGGTTGGTTGGTTGTTAAATTGTTTCCCTTTAATGTCAACATTATTGACATTTTTCAAGTTCCATCTCAAAAGATTAGGTGGAAATTTATTTAATAACAGGCTTTAAACCAATTGCACTTTTTAAAGCTATATGTGTTTTTCTGTTTCTTTTGTCCTGTAGAAGGGAAGAATCCTCCTTTGTTTGACATCCCAATTGCATCCGTGGATGCTTTTGCTGGGGAAAGTGCTGAATTTGAATGTCATATATCAGGAACTCAACCAATTAAGGTCACTTGGGCAAAAAATAACCAAGAGATTCGGAGTGGAAGAAAGTACCAGATTAGTTATGTAGACAACACAGCTTATTTGACAATTCTGAATGTTGACAATGCAGACTCTGGAACTTATACATGCCAGGCTAGTAATGAAGTTGGAAAGGACTCTTGCACAGCCCAACTAAATATTAAAGGTATTGCCTGAACTATGGGTATGTTGTGCACATCACATTCCTTTATATTTAAAAGAAATAGGTCATCTTGTTGCTAAATAAGTTGGAGACCATCCTTCCAATATGTGGATTGAAGTATCTATCCACAAATGTGTATTGAAGTATTTATCTGAAATTCTTTGACAGAAAGTGGTGGGAAAATTCTGGAGAGGAGAGAGTGTTTTCTTCACTGTACTATTCTTTGAAAGTTTGTCAACTTTTTCATCTTCAGTGGTTTATAGAAAACTAGTTTATTCCTAGTTACTTATACACAGGGCCTTTACTTTGTTTAAAAAGGGTATTTTTCTTAAAAACAGTATCAGTAATTTTTTTTGAAAGAATAATGTTTCACAGCCTTTACACATTGTGATGTTTTGCTGTTCTAAAAGTGATGTTCTCTGTGTATTTTTTTGTAAAAACAAAAAAACCCAATAACCTACGGAACCCTGTTTAAATATATGCAAATAGTTTTTAATAACATATAACCATTAAAGGTATTTTTTGAAAAATCATCTACTGAATATTTTATCTTAATTTTTTTAGAATTTAAGGAGTCTTTTCATTTCTTGCAGAACGAAAAATTCCACCTAGTTTTACAAAGAAACCATCTGAAACAGTAGAAGAAACAGAAGGCAACACTTTGAAACTTGAGGGCCGTGTTTCTGGTTCTCAGCCTCTAACTATTGCTTGGTATAAAAACAATCAAGAAATTGATGAGAGTCCTAATTGTGAAATATCGTTCCTAAAGAACACCATAGTTCTGCAGATTAAGAGCGTAGGACAGGCCGATGCTGGCTTATATACCTGCAAAGTGTCCAATGAAGCAGGAAGTATATTGTGCACTTCCTCTGTTGTCGTTAAAGGTTAGTTACTTTCATGTTTTGCCTCTTTGTGATGTATGTTTTCTTGATAACATGTTAGTTGTGAGTATACATCTCCTAGAGCTTACTGAATAATTCTCACTGGAAGTCTTATCTTTAGGACATGTGTAATTGTGATTGAAGAATATTAAATTCAGATAAGATTGTGAGATATTATGTGTGTCCCAAGACATACATTTAATACTCAGTGAAAATTTAAAATCTCTAATACTTGTTTCTTTTTGCCCATAAAAATGCCAATACATTTCTTCTCATATATTTTCCATCAGTTTCATTGTCACTATTCCTCACTTTTTCTGTTAAGGGCATCCAAGATGGCATTGAGTTAAATGACAAAATCAAGCTATTTTTTCTGTTTTTTTAGGTTAACATTTGATTAATGATGCTTTAAAATGTATGACAATGATGGTGAGGTAACCAGTTATACCTGGTGTGAACTGCAGATAAAGATTGCAAAAAAAAAAAAAAAAACCCAGCCTAAACATTTAGTGATATAAAAATGTGAGGTTCTGTAATAGCCATCAAATTTTTACTCATTTTTAATGTAATGCCAGTTTTACTATGCAAGGTATGCAGATTTTCTTTCATTGTTGGAAGGATGCCAACAAATGCATCTGTGTCTAAATTTGTACAGCCAAAGCATTTTGCTGTGATAAAATGGAATTGAGCAGTAGTTGGTTGTGTAATATATTTTATAGTTGGTCTTATAAAAAGCTTTACAGTAATACTTGAAGAATAGCACTTGTGCGTTAGTTGTTTTAATATGCTTTAAGAATGAGTGCAAATTGAAACTTCTGCATTGAAAGAAGATGGAACACAGAAAGTTCTCTTCTTGCATTCTTGTGAAAAACTACTTTCTCTATATTATCTTATTTTCCAGTGCTATGTAGCATTAGTATTCTCAGAAATCAGACTTATATTTATCAAAACACATTGCTTATCATTCTCTTACTTGTAAATATGACTTTTTAGCAAGGGAGGTGGGTGAAGATAGGGCTGAGAGAGGCAAACTCCCAGGCAGGCACATGGCCACAGCCTTCCCCAGGGCATTGGGAGAGTAGGTGCTGGGGACAAAAACACTCCACCCCCACTATGCCTACAGTAGGTGTTCTGGGGGTGGAGTGTGAACGGGGCTAAGTGGGGAGTTTGGGAAGGCTTTCCCTGCCTGTAATACCTGCCACCCTTGCTTTTTAGAGTCAGGATTTCATTTATTTCCGATGCTTCTCTCATATTCATAACACAAATTTTTTTTCTTGCTAATTGCCTAAAATATTTTCTTTCCTATTACAGAACCAAAAAAGCCACCAGTGTTTGATCAACCTCTTAGGCCAGTGACAATAGCAGAAGGAGACATTTTGCAGCTCAGCTGCCATGTCCAGGGATCCCAGCCAATCAGGATTCAGTGGCTAAAGGCTGGGAGAGAAATAAAAGCTTCAGATAAATGCAACATTAGTTTTGCTGATGGAACAGCCCTTTTGGAACTCACTGCAGTTACTAAAACGGATGCAGGCGAATACGTGTGCAAAGCTACCAATATAGCCGGAAGTGACTCTTGCAAGTCAAAAGTGACAGTAAAAGGTATGACAAATGGGAAAAAAAATCCGGTCATGTGATGAGAATTTAAAGCTAAACTGCAATGATCAAAGCTTTGTTTTCTGTAAATTAAGTGGTTCACAGTCAAATAGAAAATAACTCATACTTTTTGTTACTTTATAAAATATCACATAATCTGAAATACTGGCCTTATTGGAGCATTATATTTAATGATAATTTATATAGCACTATAAATACACATTGTATGCATTAGGAGTTCTGTGTTAAATGAACCATAGTTTCCTAACCATAGGGATTAGAATTTAAACTTGCAGATAAAACAAAGAGGTTTTACTAAGACCAAGCTGACAGAGTGGGGCCCAGTCTCTAGGGCATGCGTGCATGTTTAGGCATTCTCTGTATGTTTAGGGATTTATTGAAGGCTGTTACTGAGGGGAGCTTGATATAGTGTCAGGGAGAGTACTCCATGCCTATGTGTGGTACCATTCAGATACAACAAAATCTGGAATGAGCCAGCCAAAAAGATAGGAGAGTAAGGAAGAAGGCTTGTGAGGGTATTAAAAAATATTTTTTTGCCTAGCTAAGATGCAGCAGTGCAATTAATTGGCCCTGGATCAGCTTTAAACCACATTGTCCACTCACTTGACTGGAATTAATACAATTTGGAGATGAGATTTTATTTCACAATGTATGCTATAGCATCTGAGCTCTTCACAGCCATCCTCATACTAAGATAGCATAACCTTTAGCATGAAGGCAGCAGTGTGGCTACAGCAGCTTAATAAGTTTAAATTTCTGGCTGTAGATTGACCATAGTGCTAAGAAACTTTGTAGGCCAGGCTTTAAAAATAGATGTGCTAAAGAAAAGCCCTTTTTGGTACTGTCCTTATTTGGGAGTTTCTTGGTAACCAACTAATTAGCACTCTGGGAAATCAAGCCACTTATGTATGTGTCCAGCTGTGGATTAAAGAGCCTCAATTTAAGTAATACATTTTTTAAAATCTTAGAACGTGGTTCTGATGTAATTTTATTTACTTGCTATAATAGAGATCAGAATCAGGCCCACGGTGTCTGCTTCCATCTTAGGAAACAAATGAGAACTTAATGGAAAGTCATCAGAAAGCATGTGGCATTTTTTCTTTCACACAAGGAATGCATATGCTGCTTTGAGTCCACTACAATAAAAATATACTGATAGTAAATCCCTTCCCATTCGGGAGAGTGAAAAACAGTTTTATGGATGAAAGTGAGCTGTTCTATTAAACCCTCCATTCTAATTCCTTAAACCTATTTTCCAGAAAAAACAGCAGCTGCACCAGCAGCTAAGAAAGCACCAGTGGACGGAAAGCTGTACTTTATCTCAGAGCCTCAGAATCTTAAAATTGTGGAAAGTAAGCTCATTCTTCCTAAAATGTCATCTTCTTTATTTGTTATATTGGCAGTATAAGATCTCTTGCAGTCTCAGACACGAGAGATTAACTTCCTGATTTTGTATTTTTCTATAGAGAGTGTTGCAACTTTTATTGCAAAAGTTGGAGGTGATCCAATCCCAAATGTTAAATGGACTAAGGGAAAATGGAGACAACTTAATCGGGGAGGTCGCATTTTCATCCAGCAGAAAGGAAATGAAGCCAAACTAGAAATAAAGGATGCAACAAAAACTGATTCTGGACAATACAGATGTGTAGCTTTTAATGACCATGGTGAAATTGAGACCAGTGTTGAACTTCAAGTTGAAGAAAGAAGAAAGGAAGAAGCGATTGAAGGAGATCTGAGAGCAAAACTGAAGAGGTAGGCATAAGAATGTTTTCTAGATTACTCTCTGGTTCTAAGTGGGGGATGCTGTATCTCTGGTCCAGATGTAATTTAATAGTTCAGTCGTGCTCACAATGTATCAAACACATTTACACTAATTATATGTAGGGTTTGATCTTTGTAACTCTTGAGTAGCGAACACTTCTGTGCCTAACAGTTTGAAGGAGAAAGACCCTCCAGCACTAACCTGAAGGCACTTGGTCTATACCAAATGATATTAAGCAGACTTGGGGTACGTCTAGACTACATGCCTCTGTCGCCAGAGGCATGTAGATTAGGCTACCAGACATAGGAAAATGAAGCAGCGATTTAAATAATCGCCACTTCATTTAAATTTACATGGCTGCCACACTGAGCCGACAAACAGCTGATCAGCTGTTTGTCAGCTCAGCCCGATAGTCTGGACGCGCGGGTGTCAACATCAAAGGTATTTGTCGACCACCCAGGTATGCCTCCTGGGATGAGGTTTACCTGGGTGGTCGACAAATACCTTTGATGTCGACACCCACGTGTCCAGACTATCGCGCTGAGTCAACAAACAGCTGATCAGCTGTTTGTCGGCTCAGCGCGGCAGCCATGTAAATTTAAATGAAGCGGCGATTATTTAAATCGCCGCTTCATTTTACTATGTCTGGTAGCCTAATCTACATGCCTCTGGCAACAGAGGCATGTAGTCTAGACGTACCCTTGGTTTCCAAGGAATATCTTAGAAATAAGAAACATTGGCATGAGTTCTAATGACTCTCATTACTTAAACAGTACTCCAACAAAAAAGAAGGAGGAGGAGGAAGAGAAACCAGTTGATATCATGGAAATTCTCAAAAATGTTGACCCTAAAGAATATGAGAAGTATGCTCTCATGTATGGAATTACAGATTTCCGTGGCCTCCTGCAAGCCTTTGAGCTGCTAAAGCAAAGCCAAGAGGAAGAAAGCCAGAGATTGGTAAGACCTAATCAGACTGTAGCATCGGGAAAGTTATGAGTAATATGGTTTCTTGAAACAGTCTTCATGTCCTAGCTCTGACATTGCTGTATGCATTAAATTCGGATTCCAATCCTGAGCTTCTTGTTCTCACATCCCAAACTCCCAGCATGTTCTAGCACTGGCTGTCATAGTACCAACACTGACTCTTCTGTCCAAGCAAGTGCTGTTCCCCATGTTTTCACCTAGAGGTTAAAGTGAACTTTGGGTTTCCAAAAGATTCAATTAGCGAGAAAGATGATTCTATTGACTTGCTGATGGGGCAAATATAAAAGCATAGATCCTAGTTATTTCCCAATAATGTTACTCCATGGTAAACCATGTGCTGTCTTTTTACAGGAAATTGAAGTCACAGAGAGAACTCTCAAAGGAGAACAGGATTTGGAAGAACTTGTATCATTTATTCATCAAAGAGTCACACAGACAGAGGTGATATGATGGCTTTGGCTTGATAGTAAACTGTTTAATTAATTACATAATAGGAATGTGACGTTGAAGTGAAGACTGAACCCTTTACATTAATATTTTTCAGCCTGTCTCCCTTATTATGGATATTGAAAACCAGACCGTTTTAGCAGATGAGGATGCTGTCTTTGAATGTGAAATTAAGATTAATTATCCTGAAATCAAACTCTCCTGGTACAAAGGAACTCAAAAACTGGACCCTAGTGACAAGTATGAAATAAGAATTAAAGGTGATCAGCACATCCTCAGAATCAGGAACTGCCAACCTGCAGATCAAGGAAATTACAGAGTTGTCTGTGGATCACATATTGGTAGTGCTAAGCTAACTGTGATCGGTAAGTATATATTTAAAGTTTCCATTTGAACGTATTTTTTACACTTTTTAAATTTAACACTCTTAAATATCTACTAAAATATATATTTTAACATGGTAACAGCACCTGAAGTTGAACGGAATCTTCATGATACTGCTTTCAAGGAAGGACGCACATGCACCCTGATTTGTCAGTTCTCTATCCCAAATGCCAAATCTCAGTGGTATCGAAATGGAAAAGCCATTAAGATAGGAGGGAGATATTCAACACAAGTCTCAGAGAAAACACACAAACTAATCATCAAAGATGTTAGAACAGAAGACCAGGGACAGTACACCTGCAAGCTTCACAATCTAGAAACAACTGCAGATCTAACCATTGAAGGTTTGTAAGCAGATGGAAATCTCTTTGTTATGGTTACTTTAAAAAGTTTCTGGATGCTGCATTAACAAGAAGAGATTGAAAATAGAGTTTAAAACAAATGTTTCCAAGTCTGAAGATGGACCTGATGGAAAATTTTGCTGATCCATTCCTTTGAAGGAGATACCACTGCCAGGATAATCTAATAATATCTTGCTGTATAATTAATATGACCCATTATCCTGAAACAGTTTGAAAGAGTTATATTTATCCTGCTTAGTCGCCTATTTCTGAGATGCTTATATTTTCTTGAGATTTCAGATTTTCAGTGGGCCTATATACCAAGCATTCTTTATCTTTTCTTGATTGCCTTTGACGTCTCTTGAATACTTCTCAAAATAATCTTCTTGTGGAAATTCTCTTTTGTCTTCTTAACTTCTCTCCTAAACGGAGGACTTCAGGAGATAGAATGAAGAATACACATTTCTTTGTATTTCTTTGTCTTCATTTTCTTTTTCAATATCTTAGTAGAAGTCTATTGTTCGTTGATGGAATCACAAGAAATTATATAAGCAAACAAATAAAGATCTTTGGCAACAAGTATAACTAATATATTTTTGTTTTCTTTCCAAACCAGCTGAGCCTATTCAGTTCACAAAGAGCATACAGAATATAGTGGTGAGTGAAAACGAGTCTGCAACCTTTGAGTGTGAGGTTTCTTTTGATGACGCAGTAGTGACATGGTACAAAGGCTCCATTGAACTTAGGGAGAGTCGGAAATACAGCTTTAGAAGTGAAGGTCGCTGTCATTATATGACTATCCACAATGTCACTGCACAAGATGAAGGTAACCTTAATGGGATGTTCCCATTGTCACTGTTGTTTCTCATTATTTGTGTTTTTTAATGTTCAATACGAAGTATGAACTAAAATGCTTCCATGTTGTAGGTGTGTATTCTGTAATTGCTCGTCTTGAACCAAGGGGTGAAGCAAGAAGCACTGCAGAACTCTATCTGACAACCAAAGGTTAGTGTATATAGTGAACAGTTTTGTGAGTGTCGCCATGTATAGCAGCTGAAAGAGCATGTTGAAGAGCAAAATTATTCTAAATATAAATCTCTTGTTCTTTTGCAGAAATGAAACTAGAAGTGAAGCCACCAGGTAAGGAAAAATTGTGAATATGTCTATGAATCATTTGGCACTGATTTAATTTTGTGCCCTCCTTGTTTTTTTATCTTTGGAACTCCTATTTCTGGGTTTGATTTTAGTAAACCAAGGCTAACATATTGAGAAGGAATTTTCAGATCATAAAGAAGGAAGATTTTTCCCATAGGCAACAATTGTGAATGTTCTGATGACTCCACAGTTAGTGAGGAATTTATGGGCCTTGGGTCCTTTTTCACCTTACAGGAAGTCATCTTCACCCTTTCCTTGGGGCTCAGAGTGGACAGTGAATTGGGTATGGGCTATTAATGCAATATGGTGAAGCTCTGAGAGGAGGGAAAAAACAACCAATCAAAGATAGCCATCAACATATTATAGACAAGGAAGGGGATCATTCTAATTATACTTTCAAATCTTCCTTTCTATGGCTGTGTGTGTGTGTGAGAGAGAGAGAGAGAGAATCTACAACACTAAAATCTAGTTTTTTTTTTTAAAGACCAGAATGCAGGGAGTTAGGGAGCGATGCATTTGAAATGTTAATAGAATTAGGTGTGTGTAACTTGGCTAAACTATGATTGAGCAGGGGGACATGATAACTATACACATGTATTTTTATTATGTTAAATCAAAGGAGAAAGAAAAATTGCATAAGGTGGCCCAAGAGACCATAAATACATGTATTGAGTAAAACTGAAGAGAGGGAATATCATCTGAGTGTTTCCTAATTATGAGAATTCACAGGCTGATGAACAGGTTCCTATGGGAAGGATGGAATTCCTATCTCTTGAGTCATTTAAAATTAGACCTTAGAAAATATTGTGACCCAATCCTGTTAATCAGAATCTCTGCTTTCTATACATTTCTATCTATTTTGATTTTCTAGATGTTCCTGATGCCAGAGTTGCAGTTCCAATTGAAGCACCAGCTGAAGGTAAGATGAATAACCAGATTTTTATAATGGGATTTCTCTTTAAAATATAGGCAAAGGCACAGTGGGAATTTTGGAGATTCAGGAACCTCCAAGAAAATCACCCCTTTCTGTCCAAAGCTTGAATAATCTGAATTTGCTGGGGGGCGACAGTGACATTGTTACTTCTAGTGCTGGATGTATACTAGCACCCACTAACTTTAATATTTGTCAGGATAGACTGGCCAAGTAGATGTAAGTATGGGAACGGTCCCACAATCTTGAGGAATTTTTCTGGCTTCTGTACTACCCTGGGGGAATCAGACAGCAAAAAGATCTGTGTCCTCACTCCAGCTCCCCTTGCTCAGATGCCTGCCTGACTTCACGGATTCCTCTTCCACTCTCCTGCGTGGCAGTTTTCATAGCCCTAATAAGGAAGGGTCACTTAGGGCGAGGGTGTCCCCACTCCAGGATACTTTATCCACACCTGCTACTTCTCTGATCCATACTCCACTGATCATGCATTAAATTTAAACCAAGTACGAAGAGTGGTGTGGGAGCATTTTACTAGTGGAGGTGCTGAAAACCAGCCTCCTTACCCTGTCCACCTCCCCCACCCAGCTGGTAGTGGGCTTAGTCACAGGGGCAGAACCTTGTGGCTAGCAGAGAGGAGCTAGAGGGTGTGGCCACTGGGAACTAGAAGGGGAGTTGGCAACTGGGACCCCAGGCACCAGGCTGTGCAGCATCCAGGACCTGGGGAAATGGGGTAAGGAGCATTGTGGCAGGCAGGACTGCAGGTGTGGGGTTGGCAGCAGAGCCACAGCTAAAACTTGGGGGTGCTGCAGCACTGCCTACTCCCTTAGTTCGTACACCTATGTATACACCTTATTAAACAGCAACTGTAAGGAAAATAAAAAGAAAATTGAAAAGTTTAAAGGATCAAGGGGCCCTGCCCTATGGGCATGGGGAATACTAAACATCTGTTTCAGTTACTTAAGAAAAGTTCACAGAGCCTATTCCTCATATGCCCCAGCCTCTCTCCCAGGACCTGTCTGTGCTGCAGTGATACCAAGGGCAAAGCACCTGCTTAGGTGGAGGTACACATTCTCCCGTTGTGGGTGGCAGGACCCTTCTCCCCAGCATCAGGCCTATTGTTGGGTTCAAGGTCTCATTTCCCTTCCCACTAGATTCAGGTCTTCAAGGCTCTCTTGCCTGGTGATGTCTCCCTCCTCACTGGACCTTTGCTGTCCAGAGTCCCCAGATCCCTCTCTCCAGCTGCTGACCACTTTTGGATCTCCCCAGTTCTGGCCCTGCAGCTCCCTGAAGTAGCTCAGCCCTGTCTCCCCATCAGCATGGCTAAGTGCCATTGCTCCAGCTCCCTGGCTCCAGTCTGCTTCAGTTCCCACAATTCTGGCTCAGTGCTGATGCTGCTCTGTGTCCCAGGCCAGCTTTGGTGGCTGCTGCTGCTCCTTTTCCAGGCTACCTCTGTCTCTGGACTCTTGCTCTCTCCCCAGCTCTGTGGTGGCTGCTACTTCTTCCTTAGCTGTGTCCCTGCCCTACTCAGCTCCAGCTCACATAGAAGACAGGCCCCAGGCTCTTAACTCTCCATTGGCCTGTCTACTCTGTCAATCTGGCAGATTTATCACATGGGCCCTGGGGACTGTCAGTCACAGGACCTCCATTTCCCTTTGGCCTTTCTCCCTTTTTCTAGTATTGGAAGAGGGACCAAAAATAAAAAAAAAAACATGCTAAGTTTTAGTAGGGCAACAGCCCCCTTTACATTAGGATGAATATGCAGTTCCCACCCATGGAAAGTATTCTGACTGCTCCAATCCCCACCACAAGTACCTCTGATTTTTTTTAAAAAATTGTAATACTATCATTTTGTATGTCTGCATTCACAGTATATTAAGGACTTTTCACATATCTTTAGGAATGTAACATTGAAATACTTTAAATATAAAAGATACTCTTTATTTTTCTAAGATATCCCTATTCCTGTTTTGCTGCCTTTTACTGTTCCACCACCAGAAGACAAGAAAGGTAAGAACTTGTAGATTTAAAAGTGGAAATGTTGTCAAACAGAACTCACTGTGTTAAATCCCACTTTTCTTCTGATAGCTGTTAAATGCAAACAAAAAATGTGGGGTTTTTTTTAGAGACCAAGAAAGTTCTTGAAAAGAAAGTCTCCAAAAAGGTGGTTTCAAAAGTTCCTGAAGAAATTACGCCACCTAAAGGTAAAATGGATTTCTACATTATTTTTAAAATGGTATTTTTTTAAAAAGCAAATATATTTAATGAGAAATAATGAGAAGCTGTGGTGTTTGACTTTTTTATTTTTAAGCTATAAAAATGCTTATTTAAAGTCTAAAGGCTCATTCTTTAGGATATTTGAAAAATGTGTTCTGGAACACTGACATGTAGAAGTAAGGCAGAAGAAATTTCTCACATGATCCTCGTTAAACATTGTAAACTAGTGACACAAAGTATAGATAGAAAAAAATTAGCATGAACTATCGTACAATAACCTAAACTCTAAAGATAAAAAATATGAAAAACGTAGTTAAAAGACAAGCAAAACAAACACAAAAGTTACTCTGTAAACATGTACAACTCTTATAGTGTTATTTTATGAAATTGTGGTATGCACTTGCCTAATTAAAAAGACGTAGAGAATATTATAGTTTCTTGCTTAGTCAAAGGCCTTGATCTTGTGGATTAAATCATTTAGAATCAGCTATCTTTTCAGTGTTTTTCCCATTATGCTAGTTTATATCTATAAAACATTGATATCAGCAACATTGATGAAGCATATGTTAAAAACTCTCTTTAAATTAATTTTTTATGTATGTGAGTATTATTCTTTTGTTAAACTCTGTGCTGAATAAAAATATTTGGGGTACAATAGCATATTCTCAAGATGCTAGTTATTTGTTTCCATCTAGAAAAAATTAGGATGTAGACAATATGCAACCTGCTAAAAAAACTCCCATTGGTATTCCATCCTTTGACTTCAGTGGGCTTACAACAATACACTAAGGACTTGATTCAGTGACATTAAAATCAGTGGGAGACTTAACTTTAACAGGGTTTCAAAAAGAACTGTATCAGTTCTTGGAAGATAGGCCATCAATGGCTATTAGTCAGGATGGGCAGGGATGTCTTCTGTCTATTAGGGCTGAGAATGGGTGAACACTTGATGTTTACCTGTTCTACCAATTCCCTCTGGGGCACCTGGCAGTGGCCACTGTCGGAGGACAGGATGCTGGGTTGAATAGAGGTTGGCCATGCCTATTTTCACCATTCTTATGTTTCATCAACTTCAGTGGGTGTTGGATTGGGCCTTAAATGCCGAATTTTAGGCAAGGTACTAATTTCCTCATAATCCCCTTTTTTAGGGTAACATTAGAATTGATCCTGTAACATTTTAAAGTAATGGGAGTTTTGCCATTGACTTCAATGGGTCAGAAAATCTGTGCCTCCCCCTATGCTACATCTTTTAGAGATTGATAAAGGAGATATACCTCCTCAATATGCACCTGTACCTGCCTTTTTAAAGTGAATGGGAGCTATGTGTACATATCAAGGAGCGATTAAACCACTAAACATAACATGTTTCTACAGTTTTAGAGGTTGAAAAGAAACCAGCCTCCTGGCCTCCATCCTAAAAGTACAGAATATTGTTTCAACAAAATAAGTGTATCCAAAACATGTATACACAGAAAATGATCCTCTGTGGAGAAATAGGCTACTCAGTTTTCCTACCTCATGATAATCCGAATCAGAATTGTGCAGATTAATTCTTACTTTTTCTTGCACTCATCACTTTCTTGCATTCTTCAGACAGATTTCACATTGTTACCAAGATGTGCTGATGACACAAATTTGAAACATTTTCTTTCTTTTCTAACTTCCTCTTAGTGTTGATATATAAGGACTCAGTGTGGTAGTCTTCCAGTGAATAAATGGTAGAAAATTGCCATTGAAATGTGGGTCCTATAACTCAAAATAATGCTATCCTGGTTACATATTGAGGAGATAGCTCTGACTTTCAGCTAATCTATTAGTAAACTGAATAACTGTGTGTAAGACCAACCAAGTTTGGACAATATCAAGATCAGCAAAAGACAGTAAAACAGCAATATAATACTTAGACTACTTTATAAAAATGTTTAATATGCTACTTGAATTGCATAAATATGTATATTTCTTAAATTCAATACATACATTATGCCTCACAAACTCCATGTTTTAATATCAACCATCTTTTAAAGTTCCCAAAGTGCCAAAGGACAGACAAGAGATCAAAATTACTTCTGAAGCTAGAAGGGAAGAAGTTCATGAAAAGGAGGAAATATATAAAAAAAGAGAAGAGGTTTATGAACAAAAAGAAGAAATTTATGAAGAACAAAAAGAACCTTATGAAGAATGGGAAGAAGATTATGAAGAAGAACAGGAATATTATGAAAGGGAAGATTATGAAGAAGGGGAAGAGGAATGGGAAACTTATGAAGAAAAACAGGTTTATCGTGAAGAAGGTATATTAGAATTTCTTCATTTTCTTAATCTTTTTCCTCTTTTTGTTCTTTTTTCTTCACTTTCCCCATCCCTCTATTCTCTTGGCCTTGCTCAGTTTAATTCATTTGTATAAAAATGTTACTGCTGAATATAATGGAACATAAATATAGAAATTACGATTAATATTTTGTATCATTTTTCTTGACCTGTTATCTTTTAATTACCCATTAAAAATATAGTGACCTGTAAGAGCTAACATTTCAGCAGCTGCCATGATTTTTAAAGGACAGGCAACTTTTTTTTTCTTTTGGGCCCCTTTCACAAAAAGGATATATGGGCTTTCCAGTGTGTTTACTGGCTACCTAGCATAGCAGTGACTGCTTTATGTGTTGCACTGGGGTGGTGCAGATCTTCCTTACTCCTCCATTCTCTATGGATCTGAAACTGAACTTTTGATTCTGTGGAAGTTTTCCATTAACTTTAATGAAAGCAGGATTAGGCACCAAAGAGCTTGTATGAAAACAGGAATGAGCAGGTAGGGAAAGAAGACTGAAGCTCACCTACTATAAATCCACATTTATCTTTGTCAGGAATCTGAAGCCATCTGAAATGTATTTTCATTTGACTGGGTGCATTACAGCTGCAGTCTGGGAAACCTATTCCAAGTAGTCTTATAGTATAAAGTTTAGAGCAGCTTTCCAGGAATTTGAGTTTGACAGCAATTATTTCTTATTTACTCTTGTTTCTTTATATATTTTCCTTTGTCCAGTAATATGCCCTGATCTTACCTTATTTGTTCCCTAATTGGCACATTTTTTAGAATCTTTGTTGCAGTACTTTGGGGCATATTGTGCTATCAATCTGTATGTAGAACTTCCCAAATGAAGTAAATTGGTAAGTCATGGCCCATCATCAAGCAAGGCCAGGATGATTTGAACACAGCTCAAGCTGACACATTAGAATGTGGTTATTATTTTGTAGATTTTGAAGTTTCATTTCATTTCATTTCATATGCAATATGAACCAATCATTGTTTTGACAGTTACATGTTTTTAAATTATTTGAGAGGCTTTTCTTCACATTTCATCCTATCCCAAACAAAACTGACTTGGGTGGAATGTTCTAGAAATCTTTTTTTGAGCATTGAGAGCCAAGGACATGCTTTCCAATTACTTCATTGGGAGCAGTGTGTATGTAGCTGAGACAGACTGTGGTCCTACAGCCATTATCAACAAAGATGGAAATGAACAGATTTCCCCATGACAACTGTTGGATGTTCATGATTGTGCTTTTTATTTGTAAAATGTTATATTATCACTTGATGTTGGCTTGTTCCTCATCTTGAGATCAGGTGTATTTCTTCAGAGTTTCTATTTCTTCTTCATTAACTGAGATACTGTTTTTATTAAAGTGATTGGAGTTCCTCAGAAGCCTGTGCCTGAACATATCACACCAGAAATTACAGCTGAAAAGAAAAAGAAGGAAGTAACTGTGCATAAAGGTACACAAAGGGTTAAGACATTTCTGTAGAGGTAGGGTTATGGGCACTCTGAACAAGTTTCAGATCTCTCTTATGCTGATGTAAATCTAAACAGTGGGATCCTCCCCCAGATGCCTGCATTCCTATCTTCCCTATCTCTGACCCTGGCAGAATACATATGGGGCAAGAGGCTCAGGAAGACTGGGATCTCCCCTGTGTAAGAAAGTGGAGACTGGGGAGGGGATCTGGTTACAAAATGCTGCAGAGATTATTGGGAAAGGAAAATACAGGCCAATTCCCCCCACTCCCACCCTGATATACCAGTCTCAGGCAGCTGTGGCCAGGTGGAGTCCTTAGCAGAGCAATGAAGCTGCACTGCTATTCATAAGGATCATCTGGCCTTCTACGGAACCCTGGAGATCCACCAAGTTTGTGAATAAGCTGTATGAACCATTTCACAGGGGTCACCCTCACCCGTGATCCATGTGAATGGATGTTGAAGAGGGAATCCTGGCAAAAAAAAAATTAAAACATATCAAAGTCTTATTAAATAAGAGCTACCACACCCTGCTCTGACTGATCTGTATCTGGGTGATCATTTGCTAGATTAACTAAAATGTTGTGAAATGTCTTTAAATCACCTGCAGTTGTTAGGAAACCTGTAGCTGAGGAAGTTGAGATGACCACTCAGAGGCTTGAAGAGGAGGAAGTCAGACTGCCCAAAGGTACTGCTACCTACTGCATGATTTTAGCACCACAGTTACCTGAAAGAAGTGGGACGTTTGCACTTCGTGTGTTTGAAGAAACAAATGTTTTTCCTTTAACATAGATCTGACCAATTTTCAGTCAGTCTCTGAGTTACTGATGGTAACAGTCCTTGCCCAGCTTTAGTGAAAGGAAGATAAATGCAGCAGTTTGAGAGAGAGAAATGCTTATGTAACACCCAATACTTGAGGGCAGGGAGTTCTAATAAACTACAGTTGGGAAGGAGCATCCCCTTCACCCTTACTCCCCCCATATCTGACCTTCATTTCTCCTTCCTGGTTCATCAGTCAATTGTTTGGACATGTGGACACATCCCAGTTCCTTGCTGATTGGGCCCCTCCAGTTCAGCATTTTCCATTCCACAAAAGGGGTTACTCACCTGGAATCTAAAGCTTAAAAGAATGAGGAGACCAGGAATAGCCATTCAGCAGTGGTCACAAATTTCCTAACCCGCTAATAAGATTTGGAGAGTGGTAAGGGATCAAAAGAAACAAGCACTCTCCTAGTATCATTTTGTACTATCCCATGAAAGCCTAGCACAGCTCCAGGGCTGGATCATGTTACGTTTGTCTTGTTTGTGACATTTTCAACATATGCTGCAGATGTTAACTGTAATATTAATTTTAAATCCTCACTACATATGGGACTAACAATTGATATTTCTAAAGTGCCAGCAGTTCCCAAGAAAGTTCCACCACCAAAACCTACCCGGGTGCCAGTTGAGGAGGAAGAAATTACAAGAAAGAAAGGTACAGATCTTGTCCTCTAAATTACCTTTTCCATTCTTTCCAAAGTCACGTGTCGTTGCATGTGAATATATACGTGTCTATCAGTATTAATATCAATTTCACACTGTCCTGCAGTGACTACTTTCATTGTTTAATTAGTAGAATGTCCCATGCATAATTTTATGTCCCTGTATTTTGTTCTGTTACAGAAAACTTGTTTTTGTGTTCAATGTGTTTTCTGGGCAGCCTTCAAATTTTTAAATTCTGTACTTGGTATTGCAGTGTGATATGACTCTTCTTCTGTGTATTCTGTTTGCTGGCTTATATCTAAAGAGGAATGGTCTTTGCATACTGCAATTTCTTTGGAAAAGTGACGTCTATGTGCTCTTTTTGTGTAATAGTTACAAAAGCTACAAGCTCCTTTAAGATGCTTTTTGCACTGTGTAGATACTAAATTCATGTTTATTGCTT
This sequence comes from Pelodiscus sinensis, assembly GCF_049634645.1. NCBI lineage: Eukaryota > Metazoa > Chordata > Testudines > Trionychidae > Pelodiscus > Pelodiscus sinensis. The sequence goes on along the minus strand of NC_134717.1, from coordinate 46,675,636 downwards.
TTGTGTTTACTATTTTAGCACATACATACTAATTTTCTAAGTCTGTGCTTTAAGACTTAAATGTACAATAGACTCATGTATTTGATAAAGACTGATACATTGTCTACCACAAATGTGGTTCAGAAAAACACCTCTAAAATTAAATCCTATCTTTAAAGTACCGACTGTAGAAATGTGGACTATTTCAGAAGAAAAGATGTCTGTTTCTGTTCATGCAGAAGAAGAATATTCATATGTCCCAGGTATGTACAAAATGAAAAAGTTGTAAACACAAATTAAAATAACATTTCAATATTACTAGTTTCTTTTTATAGACAAATTATGTATTTTAAAACACATTGTACATTTATGTTTCATATTGCATTGCTTCTTTGTCATTGTTGTGTTCTTTTGTTTGATAGTCTTTGAGAGGAAAAGACTTTGAATATAACATCTTAACGTTATTAAAATGATTTTATTTAAAGAGCCAAAAGTACATGAGAGAACTGTCATAGAAGAAAAAGTACATGTTGAAATTCCTGAGGCTCCCCCAGTTCCAGGTAGATTATTTTAAAAATCTTATATATTTATTCATCTTTAATTCTTAATTATTAAAAATATAATCCTATTAATTGTGAGTATTCTTCCCCTCTTCAAATTATGCTGCAAATTTGTGAATGTGTTTATATTTGTGTTTTAGACAGCTTGCATACACATACAATATTCTTAAAATAACTTCAAAACTACTACAGACATTACCATTTAATATCCCTACATTTAATATCTTTAAAGTTCCTGAGGTACGTAAGAGAGAAGAAAAGAAAATACCTGCTGCTGTTCCCAAAAAGGTGGAGGCTCCACCAGTTAAAGGTAAATAAAATCTGTGCATCTGTGCTCAGGTATCTATTCTTCCAGTTGGCTACAGAATATAATGACAGACTTGCTCAGATTTCTCCCACTAATGGCTACTTCCTCAGAAATTATATGCCCTTATACAAGTATACAAGCATGAGTCTCAGCAAGTTAAGCCATATTCTTTAATGTTTGTTTGGTAAGCAGTTAGTATGTTCTTTGGTGCGTACAAAACATATATATGTTTAATACCAGGGTCAACTTTTTGGATTCCTTAGTATTTGTGGATGTACATGTTGAAAGTTGTTTTCAGTGTTTTGCTAAATAATTTTAGTAACCTCCTAAATATTCACAACTCTGTATCTTTAAAGTGCCTGAGGTGCCAAAGAAAACTGTCCCAGAAAAGAAGGAACCTGTTCCTGTCCCTAAAAAAGTAGAAGCTCCACCTGCTAAAGGTACTCCAATTCTTATGAAAAAAGCAAGGTCTTTTTGGTTTTTATTATTTTATTTTTTGTTGTCTTGCATACATTTGTGATTATACAACTTTGTTTTTACGTTATCTTTATCTACTGTTTGATTTATTTAAATATCATTTGTGCTGGAATACAGCTTACAATCACTTCATTTTAAACTTTGTCCTTCTTTTTCTTAGCCTTTTCTTTGACTTTTATCTATATGTAAATTGTATGCCCTTTGGTTAAGGGAGGGGCTTTTGTTTACTTCTGGAAGCACGATGGGAATTTATAGTGCTATATTAATAGTATTGACAATGCACTGTCCCTAGCTGTCAGTAATTTATAAATAGTTGTCTACATATCTTAATATCATATAGCTATATGTTGTGATATGTGTTGCAGTGCTTACATCCTTAATGAGTCCCGATAACTGTAGGCTCTAAAAAGGACTCTTTGGCACTGTACTCCGAATAAGTGTTCCAAAAACTAAAACACCACCATTTTGACAATGATATCTTTAAAGTGCCAGAAGTGCCCAAGAAACTTGTGCCAGAGAAGAAAGTACCTGCTGCCGTTCCCAAGAAAGAAGTAGCTCCTCCAGCTAAAGGTACATCACCTTTGAGTGTGTGCATTAACAATGTTTGTCTTAATCTTGTTGATTATTTCTAAATCTAACCATATGTTTTATGTAACTTTTATATCCAGTCTATCCAGTTTGTCTGTCTATTCTTTGTCTATGTATCTCTCAAAATCTTTTTAGAAATATTTTTTAAATCTGTTTTTAATATCTTTAAAGTGCCTGAAGCACCTACAAAATCTATACTAGAACAAAACATTCAACTTCCTGTATACACCTCTTTAATGTGCTGTTTTAAATATCTTTCGTACATTGTATATGTAAATAGTTTTGCATTAATGTCAGTGATTATTCGTGCATCTAACTGTATGTTTTATATACCACTAACTAGCAACAATTCTATTTTCTTCACTTAAAGAATGTGATCTTAAAATACATGTGTGCATATTCAGATTTTGGGTCTGATTTCTTCAGACACCTTTTCTTTTAGAAACCCATCTCTGTAAATTAAAGTATACAGCTTGTGTGTTATCTTCCTGAGAAGAACTGATGAGAACAGTTCTATAGTAATGTACCCAGTAATCAAAACTAGCATTCAGTATTCTAAATTTGATATTTTGAAGTGCCTGAGGTACCTAAGAGACCTGCCCCAGAAGAAAAAGTTGCTGTTCCTAAAAGAGAGGAGGCTCCACCAGCAAAAGGTATATTACCTTGTAGTACAAAAGACTGTTCTTTGGTGTTTTCGTTGTATTATGGAAATGTGTCTGAATGTAATTACCTCTTTAAATTTTCCATTTGTGTTATGTGTTGCTTTTTCCATTTTGTAAGTCCTAAAACTAAATAATATCTTTAAAGTGCCCGTAGTGCCTAAGAGAGTTGTCCCTGAAGAAAAATTACCTGTTGCTGTTCCTAAAAAAGTGGAGGCTCCCCCAGCAAAAGGTATGCTGATGGAGTGCTAGAACATGTTGATTTTTAAATAGCATCTATTCTTATCTTCTGTTCTTAAACTCTTGCTGTGTTTGTGTTGCTGTTGTGAGTTATATGTTAGTGAACTCTGTTTTTGACAGAGGATTATGAGTTTATTTTGTGTGTATTGTTGTTGTACTATTTTTGCTTTTATTATACAATATCACTGGTATTCAGTCTTCAAAAACCGAGTTACAGGAGTCTGTGATATTATCTACACATTGCCATTAGAAATTTATACATTTAATATTAGTACCTTTCAAAGTGCCTGAGGTACATCAGAAAGCACTTTGAGAAGAAAAAAATATATATTATGGAAAAGGGTATATCTGGTATAGACTCTAAAGGAGTGGAAGTCCCACCACCTGATGTTACATTGCAACCAGTGATCCATGTGACAAGAATCAGTTCTGCAGATTTTTCTTGTTGTCTTTTGAAGTGCAAATTTATTGTTCAAAGGCATGATTCCTAATACAGAAACGTGCCTCAGTTGTTATATGTGAATTTTTGCATTACATCATTTTACATGTGGAGTCCATAACTTCCCAGTTGTTCAGAGCTCTCTATGTAGTACCCAGCTCTTGAAAACTTAGTCCCTGATATGAAACCCATTGAAGAAGATGGAAAGATTCTTATTGATTGCAGTGGTTTTCGGATGAGAGCCTTAATGAAGACACTGTGGAAGTTAAGGATAACTGGAGAGTAGACACCTTTCAGGATTCAGTACCTAAGGGTTGTATCCATAACTTCCTTATCCACATGCAGAAGCACTATTCATTGTGCTACAGTTGAGAAACACTGGCTTGCTTTTGCACTATAACTCATTATCATTCTTGGGCAGATTCTAAGCTTGAATGTAGCTTGACTTCAATGAAACTAAGATCATTTACACCAGTTAAGGATCTGCCCCATAGTGTCCCAAGCCAAGATTCTCCACTTGTTCAATCAATTAATGAATAGTCAGTCAGACAGGGATAGTTAACTCATTTTTATTAAGATAACAACAAAAGAACAAAATTCCTAAAGTCCACATCTAAGTTACCGCGGTGAAACATGAATATGCAGAGAGGTATTTGTTTTATGTAAACATGTTCCTTTCTGCGTTCAGCTAGGCAAGCTGGCCTCTTGCCTTATCACAATTTGACTTTTTCCCTGGTTTCTCAGTTTATTTGTCAAGCACATCACCTGCCTACTTATTTAGTACTAGGCTTTCTTTACCACCCACAAAAAAGTAAGAAGGATTATTTAACTACTGCTGGTCCTCCATTGTAGCTGCCATGATGTTTGAGAAACTGTGGCACTCCACAGAAAAAACAGTTGAACTCTTAGAATTACTGATCATGTAGTTTGCCCACTGTCCCTAGTACATGGGCAAGGGACAGAATTTAGTGCAAAGCAAACATACACGTACAAAACACTTTGTTTCATGTGAATGGCTATAGTTGTCATATTGATTTTTATCATAATTATTATATCTCTGCTACAACCATTGTTCCACAAAACCTCTACAACTGAAACTGTCTTTAAAGAGCCAACAGTACAAGAATGGATAGAAGAAGAGGAGGAGGAGGAAGAAATGGTCACTTTTGTTCACAGAAAAGAGGAGATTTCATCAATTACAGGTATAACTAAAACTCAAAGGAATGTAGGCTAAAATGAAAACAATCTTGAAATCTTGCTATTTTAAAGTAATTTGTTGTTTTTTACCAAAAAGTATCACGTTTTCCCTCACTGTGTAGGTGGAGGCCTTTCATTACAGCATTTGTTTAAATGCTGGTAAAGTTTAATATATTATGACATTTTGCCACTGCTAACCATCTCTTCCACTTCTTCTGATCAGTCTTCAGCCAAACCCACCACAAAACAGCACAGCTTACAGAAAATAGATTTCTGGTTGCTTACAGAAAATAGATAAAAAACATCCAATCTAATCTTAAATATCAAAGGATCCCCTGTCCCTCAGTCTTTATGAAGATTGCTTGACCGACCAATTGAAAGAGCGTAAGGGGCTCTAAAGTATAACAACATTCTGTGGACTTCCGTAGACAATTCCATTATGTGTGAGAATGAACAAACCACAGAAACAGCTATCTCTTGCCAGTGTACGAAAGTGAGATTTGTGTGTTGCTTTTTTCTTTTTATATGTCTGGTATTGAAATTATTCTAATTTCCTAAAATTACACAATATTTTAAAGTGCTTAAGAAAAAACCACCAGACGAATGGATACCCCCTGTTCCTATTGAAATAGAAGAACCTCAGTTCACTAAAGGTAAACTAATGAAAATATTTTTTTCTAGAATCTTTATCTTTTCCTTTATCTTACACATGCTGTTTATTTGTGTTGTTTGTTTCAAATTTCTTTCATGTAAATATTTTGTGGTTTAGTGACAGTAACCATAGTCTGGTTATGTGTATTATCACTTGTTATCTTTATGTTGTTGTTCTAAATTGTTTCTTCTTCTTTTATGGTCCATTTTTGTATTAAGTTAAATTTCATGTATATTTTCTTTCATCAAAATCAAACAAGATTAAAAACTTTATTTGTATCTGCTCATTATTAAAGTGAATTCCAAATAGTACAATTAAATATCCCTACACTTAATATTTTTAAAGTGTCTGAAGTGCACACGAAAATTATCACAGAAGAAAAAGTAGCTATGGCTGAAAAGCAGGCAGCTCCACCCAAAAAAGGTACATTGCCTTTTGAAGCTATGCAACTGATGATTCTTTCTTAATATTGTCTTGTAACCTGACCTGTCTAATTGTGTCACATAAAATGTCGATTCTGGTGTGTGTGTTCATGTCCTCCTTACACTTGTAAAAATGTCAGGCCTCTATTCTTGTTGCCTACTTTCTGTCATTTCTGAGTAATTCAGTAGTTCTAAAAATAAACAATGTTTTTGAAGTTCCAAAAGTGCCCCAAAAATCTGTGCCAGGAGAGAAAGTACTGATTCCAGTTCACAAAAAAGTGGTTACTCCACTGACTAAAAATATTTCAGCTCTCTCTGGGGACACAGGAGACTTCTACATATCAAAATTTAGTGAGAACCAACAGGTCTTGGTTCTGTGAATTACCTGATTACAAACAATTTATATTCACTTGGTTATGAATTAAAAGAAACTTTTTTTTATCCAGTAAAAATGCAGAAAATTATGTGAAATGGTAACACACCTGCATTTCTTGTGCAGTCAAAACACAAGTATGCTAATTCAATAAGTATCATTCATATGCAGAAGCTCACTGCCTCTTTTCAAAAAGTGTATCACTATCTTTTCAGATCACTTTTATTTCAACTATGCGCCGATGTCCTTATCTTCTGTCATTTTCTTATGGACTTAAAAATCTTGCTTTTTTTCCCTTTTTTTCTGTGTGTGAAATTTTTTAGTTAAATACAATGTATTGGAAGCTACCAGCAACACTGAACAATCATTCATTTAAATTCCAGTGCCCTTAATATGCCATGCAAATATGTTTGTTATTTTTTTATGTACATGTCTCTTTCTATTTTTGTTTTCATGCTTTTGTAAGTATTGTTCCTGTAACTAAAACATACAATAATTTAAAATGTCTGAAATCACTGGGGCATTTACCCTCACGAATAAAACCTGGTGGTATTCTTAAAAGTTTATCAATTCCACAAGCCAAATATACTCTCATCTTCTTGTGCATTAAAATGTAAGTTGACTTGTTGTGTTTGTTAACTTAAATTTGTGTTTGTTTGTTGTTTGGTAACAACTCCATGTCTATTGAAGCTTACTTTCTAAGGGTACGTCTACACAGCAGTGTTATTTCAGAATAACTGATGTTATTCCAAAATAACAAAGAGCACACCTACATTGCAAGCTGTTATTTTGAAATAATGTCGATCTGGAGGACTTCTTACTCTGATTCCTGTAACCCTCATTTTACAGGGAGTAAGGGAAGTTGAAGGAAGAGTATTCTTCCTTTGACGTTCTGCTGCATAGACAGCACCAAAAGCCAAATTAAGCTATTTCAATTTAAGCTACACAATTGATGTAGCTGAAGTTGCGTTGCTTAATTCGAGTTTTGCCCTACTGTGTAGACGTCCCCTAAATGTGCAATCATTATGTACATGTTCATCCATAATTCCTTTACGTGAACATAAAAATAACAGAAAGAATCTGCATTTTGCAATTTACAAGTGTATTCTTACAATTACTATTTTTAAAATACCAGAAGTTCCAAAGCCAGTTGTCACAGAAGAAAGAGTGTCCATTGCTGTTCCAAAAAGAAAAGCACCCCGAGCAGCCAAAGGTACCCACATCCATGGATTAAATTATAACAGAAATGTTATAACTGCCGTGCTTTTGACCCTCCAGTCTGACTGCCATACAGCCCCAGTAACTTCTCTTCAATTCTGACATTCCACCAAAATCCCAGGAACTGCTAAAGGGCACCTGGGCAGCGCCATTTTATCAGGTGTCGGAGGTGGAAGGAGAGAATATAAAATATCATATTTCCCAACCATATTGAGAGAAAAGCAGTTATACTCTATCCCAATTACTGTTTCAGAGAAACAATGCTAAAACTAGACTTTGTCTTTAATGTATCCACAGTGGAAGAGCATTGGGCTTTGTCAGAAGACGTGTCCATCTCTCTTCACACAGAGGAGCAGGTTTCATACACAGGTATGAACTACACTGGAAGAGGTTTTGGCCCAAATAAAAATCGTTTAATCTTTCCATCATCTTTTTAAAACTATTTTGTTTCAGAAACAAAACTCCAGATTTCAAGCTGAGTATAAATTAATATTTTATATTGTATGTGGGGCATGTCAATATTATTCTGCAAAGTGGAGCCCTTTGATTTTTCTCTGTCCACAAGAGGCTTAATTCTTCTATCCTGACTTCCCTTTCGTTTTTTGGGGAATCTTATTCATTTACTTGGCTCCTGTCTTAGATGCAGCCCGCGTGCTGCCTGTCTCTCTGCCCTCTGAGGGGGAGCTGCCTGACCGGCTCCATCCTAAATACACAAGTAATCTCTTCTGGGTGGCCTGTCTTTCTTTCCCCCTCTCCTAAGGAAAGCCAACCCATCCTGAAGTAGTGATATAGGAAAGGCTTCTCTGACCCTTCCTCAGCTGCCCTCTCAGTACTTCATCTTACTCTGGCGCTGAGACAACCCAGAATGTCCCCAGGTATTGAAAAACCCCTTTGTTCTTCTCTGTTGAGAAACCTCTGATTGTTTCAAGACTGGGAGGAATTCAAAGACTTTTACAGGAGTGAGACTTGGCCTCACTGCAGCAGAATGACGGGTGGGATGGGCAGGGCAATGCACAGAGAATTGTGAGAAGAGGAGAATTGTAGGAGAAGGCATCTTGCTGGCCTCCCAAATAACAGTATGGGGGAGAAGACCAGCAAGCATCTTGGAGAAGAGCCCACACAGAGAGAATGAGCCAGGTGTCCCCCAAAGAGAGGGCACATCATGGTCTGTAGGCCTCCATCGGAAAGCAAGTGGAAATGCAAGGTGTGGGACAGAGTTTTCTTGGGCAGCAGAGTCTGCTGTGTCTGGTTTTGTAACCAAAACAATGAAAGTTCTCAGGCTCAATCTCAAGTTTATGGGTGAAGACTTACCTGGCACTTAAAATTAAACTTTGGGGCTCTTTCTTTATGTGCAGCCCAGCCAGAAAGTGATAAAGAAACTGGGCATGTTTCACATAGCCCTAAAATGTAGTGAGAATTTTGCAGGTTGTGGCTTTTGGTATCTAAAACTGCAGCCACTTGCTTGACGTTGACCCTTTAAGCAGCTTGCTGCTCCAAGCAAAGATTAGGTTGTTCCTTGGCAGAATATAGGTAGAAATATTTAGTGCAATTACTGCCAATTAGATTCCCTCTACCAAGAAGAAAGTTTGCTATGTCAGAGGACCTAAAAGGTCATCCAAATGCTAGCACACACTGGCTTTTCCAGGGTGACTTCTCATGTTAAAATATCTTCAGCAGTTTGAAAGATGGAAGAAGATATTACCCAGTACAATTTCAAAACGAGAAGACGCTCTACCAACAAGTGTGCACTCTTTCCTAGATAAATCTACACAGTTGATCATCCGTGCTTAAGCTTTTTGGAGTGTTTCCAGTAACTATCATGTCATTTTCTGGATGTAATCATGGGTTGCTTCCAATTTACTGCAAGCACAGGATCACAGCCTACTTCCATCTGTGCAAGCGGCATGTTTGTACCTGCTCTCCTATTTTACTGTAGGAAGACTAGGTTGGAATGTTTGGTTCTTCACAAATTCTTTGTCTCAGGTGACTGTCAAAGGGCTCTTGCTGTAGTTACTGGAGTATCTCAAAGAGAACCACAAAGGCATATTTTTGTGAAGGGGCCTGTTTTCCTCATTTGGAGAGGGAAAGTCACTGAGGTCACAGTGGGGCTGAATTTTTTCAGGATTGAATGGATTTTGTATCAAAGCTCTGACCTGGAATATGTATAAATACTCCGTTGGCAAGAAGTGGGTACAGCTAAGACCATCTGCTCATATGTATATGTTGAGGTGTTGGACCTTTTGTTGTATTAAATTATAGTGTAATGCTTCCGTCATACCTCATCAATCTGCACAGATCCCTTGCTGATATGAGAGCCACATATATGTTAGATACCCTTTTTAGATAACTTTCTTGTTTTTTGTTGACTTACACCATTGTCTATGTGTTCTACTTTTTACTCTAATATTTGTGCATCTGTACATTGTTTTTTAAAGTTCTTAAATGTGAATATTCTGTATCTTTAAAGTGTCTGAGATTCCGGAGAGAGTAGTCATAGAAGAAGTATTACCAATTTCTATCTCTAAAAAAGTGAAGAAGCCACCAATTAAAGGTACACTGTCTATAACATTAAATAGAATATATATGTGCTTTGTATGTCTGTACTGTAAACGTGAATTCCGCCTTGCATTTTTACTGAACGTTCTTCAATTGATGTTGCTGTTACTAAACTTACACAATTTAAAGTGTCTAGAGTGTCCAAAGAGTTTACCCAAGAGAAAACATGCTACTATTCTCTAAGAGTATGTCTACACTTGCACCCTAGTTCGAACTAGGGATGCAAATGCAGGCATTTGAAATAGTCAATGAAGCAGGGATTTAAATATCTCGTGCTTCATTAGTATGATCTTGCCAGCGTGTTACTCGGATCAACAGCTGTTTCGAAAGTGAAAGTGTGCGCCGGGACACGTTAGTTTGAATCAAACCCCTTGGTTCGAACTAACATTACGCCTCATTTTTTGCAGAGGAGCATCTGTATAAATTCTGAAAGCCAAATGTACATACAGCTCTTAGCACATTAAAGTTAAATTTGATCTGCTGTTTATACTAACTTGAACTCATGTTTGCTTGTTGTTTTGTGAGAATGAGCAAACTTACAGAGACACCTGTAATACAGGCAAAGAGCAGTGAGCACAAGGCCACTGACTAAATTTCCTCTGTTTATGAAATGTTGAATCTTTTTGTATCCAACTGGATTCTCCAGATGACAAATTTGAGTGAGATTTCCGTCTTTGTAAGGCCTCACTGAGGTCAATGGGAGAGTTTCAACTGGTTTCACTGGGCATTAGATCTAGCCCTGCAAAAAGCTGAGCAACTCTTTGGGGGTGCTGAGTGTTCTGGCCTGATCCAACTCCCAATTTAGTTATTGAGATTAGTTTCAGAGGAGGTTGGATCGGCCTTTGAAGGCTCTTCCTCCATACAGAAGCTCATCAGAATCATGTTCAGAGGTAGGAGGGATTTTAAATAAAAGTATTTATTTTATTATGAATTGATTTCCTTCCCTGTGTTTTTCTTAAGAGTTTGCAGAAAATGGTTGCATTAATTTTTAAATATGACAAATGAAAACCATGTTTTGAAATCTGAGCTAAAACCTTCCAGCAAATTATGTGCCTTTCATTTCTCCAGCCACTATTTCTCTAAACCAAGTTCAGCAAAGGCTATAATAATAATAATAATAATAATAAAAGACTTAGCTCAACACACATATTTCTACTTGAACTAAATGCACACATCCCCAGCCTAAAGTCCCCCTGTTGTAATTAGAAACCATCTAATCGTACATCAACACTGCAGCCTTCACTCTCCTTCCCCACCCTTCCCATGATAGTGAGTCTCAGAGCTTGAATCAACTGACTTGGTCTTGTGGGAGTCAAGTCAAGCTACAACACTAAAAATACCCGTGACAACATTCTGCTCAGGTTGGAGCCCAGCCTTTAAGACCTGCTCCCATCACTGGGTTTCCAAACCTGGCCTCCAAGCCAAGCAGGAACGGCTATTTTAAATCCATATAGTGAGAATCCAAGTAAGCTGACCCCATCTTTGAGACTTGTGGCTTCAAGTTTTGTTTGTTTGTTTGCACTGTAAACATACCTTAAGACTCCATTTAAGCAGCCACACCATTAGAACTTATTGTATGTCTGACTTCTTAGATACCAGTACGTTATTACATGGTTTGGCACTTGCTACTATTAATAGGCAGTACTCCTAGTGTAGATGCATACTGGGTGAATTTGATTTCTAAATCAAACATTCCACAGACCCACTAACCAAGAACTCTGTGGCTGTGTCTAGACTGGCCAGTTTTTCTGGAAAATCAGCCACTTTTCCGGAAAAACTTGCCACCTGTCTACATTGGCTTCTTGAATTTCTGCAAAAGCACCGACTTCCTACTGTAAGAAATCAGTGCTTTTTGCTTCTCCCGTTCGGGCAAAAGTCCCTTTTGTGCAAAACTTTTGCACAAAAGGGCCAGTGTAGACAGCTGAGATTTGTTTTGCGCAAAAAAGCCCCAATTGCAAAAATGGCGATCGGGGCTTTTTTCCGCAAAAGCGCGTCTAGATTGGCCACAGACACTTTTCCGCTAAAAGTGCTTTTGCGGAAAAGTGTCTGTGCCAATCTAGACGCTCTTTTCCGAAAATCATGCCAGTCTAGACGTAGCCCGTATGTCTTTTTCACAAAACAGTTTTTCTGAAAGTTTACAAGTATTCTCAAGAAAACAATTTGGAAGACCAACCAGCAAATATGTTGTGGGTGTCAGTACTGTATGTAGGTTTTTCCAATGATGTTATTACTTGTCAAGGCAGTACATGCAATAGTAGAACAAATACATATAATAGGTCAGTTGTGAATTCTAAATGTTAATATCTTTAAAGTGGCTGAAGAAGAGCCTTGCTATGTAGAAGAGGAAGTACCTGTCGTTGTTCCTAAAAAAGTTGAGGCTCCACCAGTGAGAGGTACATCATTTCTTTGCTTCCTTTCCTTCAATTTCAGACAAATACCTTTCCTTCAATTTCAGACTTTAACTTCTTAACTTGATGATTAAAATATAGCTTAGATGCTTCTAAATTTTTTAGCATTGAACATGTGCCTGTTTGTGTCATTGCCTGGGTACTCATGTTATGTGTGTGCTGCTTTTTCTTTTGGTTTCTTTGATATGGAAATCATTCAAATTTTCTAAAATTACAAAATATTTTTAAAGTGCTTAAGAAAAAACCACCAGAAGAATGGGTACCCCCTGTTCCTATTGAAATAGAAGAACCTCAGTTCACCAAAGGTAAATTAATGAAAATAAAATTCTCTAGAATCTTTATCTTTTCCTTTATCTTACAAATTTTGTTTGTTATGTTTCAAATGTCATGTAAGTATTTTGTGTTTTAGTGACAATAATCCTTCTCTGGACCTTCACTATGTAAAAACTATTATTTGTGCCCTTTGTTTATATTGGTTTTGTAAATTGTTTCTTATTTTACTGTCTCATTTTTGTATTGTGACATTTTATGTGTTTTCTTTAAACAAAAATTAGTCAAAATTAAAAAAAGACTTATTTCTTGCTTCTTATTGTTAAAGTGCATTCCAAATATTAAATTAAATATTCCCATCTATAACACTTTTAAAGTGACTGAAGTGCACAGGAAAATTATCATCGAAGAAAAAGTAGCTATGCCTGAAAAAGAGGAGGCTCCACCAAAAAGAGGTACATTGCCTTTTGAATCTATGCAACAGAGGTTTCGCTCTTAATATTGTCTTGTATTCTGACCTGTCTATTTATGTTGTATAAAATGTAGATTCTTCTGTAAACTCTAAGTTCTTTATTTAGTTTATAAAAATTTCAGGCCTCTGTACTTGTATTTTTGTTGTCTACTATTTTTGCCATTTATGACTAATTCAAAATTCCTAAAAATAAACAATATTTTTAAAGTGCCAAAAGTACCCAAGAAAGCTGTGCCAGAAGAGAAGGTGCCTGTTCCAGTACACAAAAAAGTGGTGGCTCCACCAGCTAAAGGTACATTAACTTTTTTTGGTGATACATAAAGCTTCTACATATCAAGAAATCAGTGAGAACCAACAGGCCTTGAACCTGTGAATTATATGATTTTTTTAAAAAGAGATTATATTAACTTCGTTATGAATTAAAAGGAATTTTGGTTTCTGCCCTGCAAAAATGCAGAAAATTATGTGAAATGGTCACACACCTGCATTTCTTATGCATTCAAAACTGCTGTAAATTATATGGTAATTTTGAGTGCACACTAATTTTGATAAACTGAGTAACACTCATATGCAGAAGCTCACTGTCTCATTGCTAAAAAAAAGTATTAATATCTTTTGAGATCATCAACTTTTTTTTCCAAAGATGTTCTGTACTTAACATCTGCCATTTCCTTGTTTGTGTTTAAAATGCTGTTATGTTTTTTCGCTGTGTGAAATTTTGTAGTTAAATTACTTGTAACAGATAATGCCAACAATGCTGAAGAATCTTACATTCAAATTCAAGAATCCTTACGTCTTACATATGCTTTCAACATTGTTTTTTGTGTGCTGTGTCTTTTTTTTGTTTTGTTTACATACTTTTATAAATATCATTGCTGTTACTAAAATCACACTGAGCAAAATGGGAAACTTTCAGTTGGCTTAGGTGGGCATTAAATCTAGTCCTGCAAAGCACTGAGCAACTCGTAGTGGTACTGAGTGTTCTGGTCTGATCTACCTCCCACTTAAGTCCTTGACAGTGATTCCATTTACTTCAGGGGAAGTTGGCTTCATTTTTGAGAGCACTTCAGATGTACAGCAGCTCAGCACCTTGCAGGATTGTGTCTAAAAGGAGGAGGCATCATAAAAGAGAAGCTAAAGTTAGCCTGATGAGATTTTCTTCCCAATCTTTTAGTTCAGAGGTCCTAGAACAGAGATGGGGAGCCTTTTTGGGTAGGAAGTCACTGACCCACTGAAAAATCAGTCGGGGACTGGAGTGCCAGAATGGGCTCCCCAATGCTGGGGGAAGTCCTAAGCCTCGGGAGCCAGATCAAGGCAACCCAGGGGCTGCCACCAGCCCTCGGGCTTTAGGTTCCCCACCCATCCTAGAAAATTACAGCACTGTATTTAAAATATGTGTATAAATGAAAACCATACTTTGAAATTTTGACCAAAATCTTCCATTACATTAAGCACCTTTCCTTCAGCAAACTAATGTTTCTCTAAAACAAATTCAACAGAGACTTCAATATAAGAAAGGACTTGGCTAAACACAGAAGATAACTGCTGACATAATTGTCTTTATCCCAAACCCAAATATACCCAGTTGTCTCTCCATTTGCTTTGTTGCAACTAACAGCTATCTAAGATTCCATTTGACATTCATGCAGCAAAAAATAAATGCCCCCTACATTTATTGTATATCCTGATTCGCAGATATTAGTAAATTGCTGCACAGTTTGGATCTTGCTACTATTTGCGGGACAGGCAGTACTCCTAGTGCAGGTGAAGACTAGATAAATTAGATTTTTAAATCAAGCATTCGATAGATACAAATTAATAAAGGACTAGATCAAATATGGTAAATATATCAATTTTATATCTTTAACATTAATATCTTTAAAGTAGCTGAAGAAGAGCCTTCCTACATAGAGGAGGAAGTACCTGTCCCTGTTCCTAAAAAAGTGGAAGCCCCACCAGCTAAAGGTATATCAACACTTACATATTAAATGTCAATTGTTCTGTATCTCAGCATTACTGAGTGTATTGTTTTTATACATGTCTCTATTACACACGTTATGTGTTACAAACTTCTTTTTTGAGTCACCAAGTGTTTGCTTACTGTTTTGATACCTTTCCTATCTCTAAAACTATACACTGTAATATTTTTAAGTGCCTGAGAAGCCTAAGAAAGTTGTCCCACCACCAAAAGTTCCTGCTGCTCCTAAAATTGAGGAAGCACCACCAGCTAAAGGTATAAAACAGTTACTGATTAAAATGATACTTACTTATCTTGAAAGACATGACAGAAGTCTTCCCTTCTCAGTTTCTTGGTTTCAGTGTCTGTTAATAAAGATGTGTTTCTTATAAATCAAAGTGTGACTGTTTGTATTACAGCTGTGTCTTCTGTTTACTATTATGTGTTTTTCCTTACTTAAACACGTTGGTTATTATCAAATAAAGGAAACACTATGATATTACAGACAAAATATATTCAGAATCCTACACATCAATATTTTTAAAACTTTTCTTTCTAAAGTGCCTGAAGTTCATAAGAAAGCCATTCCTGAGGAGAAAGTACCTGTTCCTGTTCCTAAAAAAGTGGAGCCCCCACCAGCTAGAGGTACATCAGTCATTTGCTTATAATTTGGAAATATGTCTTCCATTCTTTCAATTTCAGTCTTTAACTTCTTACCTTAATGAGTAAAATATAGCTAATATGCTTTTAAGTTTTTAGCATTACACATATACATGTGTCTGTTTGTGTCCATTGCCCATTGTATTCATAATCAGAGCTGTGTATTGCTTCCTGTATTTGTGTATTGCTTTCTTCTTTTAGTTACAGTATTGAAATCATTCCAATGTTCTAAAATTGCACAATATTTTTAAAGCATTAAAGAAAAAACCACCAGAAGAATGGATACCTCCAGTACCTATAGAAACAGAAGAACCTCAATTCACCAAAGGTAAACTAATGAAAATTATATTCTTTAGATGTCTTTATCTATTCCTTTATCTTACACATTTTGTTTGCTTGTTTGTTTTTATTGTTTGTTTCAAATGACTTTCACGTAGAGATTTTGTGTTTTTAGTGACAGTAACTACTGGTACTTCATTGAATATGGACTATTACTTGTGTCCTTTATATTGTTTTTGTAAATTGTTCCTTCTTTTGCTGTCTCATTTTTATATTAAATGAAATTTCATGTTTATTTTCTTTCATAAAAATACAATCAAGATTAAAAAGATTAATTAATAGCTGCTTATTATCCCAAAATGAATTCCAAAGATTATAATTAAATATTCCTATATTTAATATTTTTTAAAGTGACCGAAGTACATAGGAAAATTGTCATAGAAGAAAAAGTAGCTATGTCTGAAAAGGAGGAGACTCCACCCAAAAAAGGTACTTGGCCTTTGAAGCTAGCAACAGATGTTTCTCACTTAATAGTGTCTTATATTAGTAATACTTTAATTACATAGCCTAAAATGTAGATTCTAGTGCATGCATTTGTTTCCTTTTTTAACTTATAAAAATGTGAGGTCTCTGTATGTTTGTTGTTTGATTGTTTTTATAATTTGCAATTCAAATTTCCTAAAAGTAAACAATCTCTTTAAAGTGCCAGAAATGCCCAAGAAACCTGTTCCAGAAGAGAAAGTACCTGTTCCGGTACAGAAAAAAGCAGTGGCTCCGCCAGCTAAAGGTACATCACTTATTTTCTAGTGATACCGGAGGCTGCTACATATAGAAATCAGTGAGAATTGACAGGCCGTGAACCTGTGAATTATCTGATTTTAAAATGAACACTTTATACTGATCTGGTTATAAATTAAAAGAAATTTGGTTTTTGACTTGCAACAGAAAATTAGAAAATTATGTAAAGCAGTTGCTACCCTGCATTTCTTATGTATTCAAGACTTAGTAATTGCTATAATAGCTGCTAATTTTTATAAACTGAATATCAGTTGTCTGCAGAGGCTATCTGTCTCTTCTCTAAAAAAGTATCAGTATCTTTTCAGATCATCGTGTTTATTTCAACTATGCACAATTGTTCTTAAATTCTGTCATTTTCTTATGGGCTTAAAAACTCACTTTTACCTTTTTCATGTACTGGAAGATGCTAGCAACACTGAACAATTAAATTCTAGAGCCCTTAATATGTCATGTAAACATGTTTCAGTTATTCTTTTTATGTGCCTATGTCTCCTTCTGTTTTTCTTTTCATGCTTTTATTAATATATTACTGTTGCTAAAACAGCACAATGATTCAAAATTCTTTGGAAACTTACCTGAAGAAAAAAACTAGGTGGTATTCTTAAAACATATAAATTCCACAAGTAAAATGTATATCCATCTATTTGTGTATTAGAGTTTGAACTGACCTGTTGTCTTTGTTAACTCAAATTCATGTTTGCTTGTTGGTTAGTTAACATGTCTATGTCTATTTTTAGACACACAATCTTACTTTGTAAATGTACATTTATTTTGTACTTGTTCATCCGTAATTCTTTTACATGAGCACCAAATTAACAGAGCGTGTCCGCATTTTGCAATTTAGTATTCTTACAGTTGCTTTTTTTTAAAAGT
The DNA here is from genome assembly GCF_049634645.1 of Pelodiscus sinensis. Lineage (NCBI taxonomy): Eukaryota > Metazoa > Chordata > Testudines > Trionychidae > Pelodiscus > Pelodiscus sinensis. The sequence continues at coordinate 46,658,252 of NC_134717.1, read as the reverse complement.
ACCAGAAGTTCCAAAGCCAGTTGTCACGGAAGAAAGAGTGTCCATTGCTGTTCCAAAGAGAAAAGCAGCTCCACCAGCCAAAGGTATCCACATCCATGGATTAAATAACAGAAATGTTATAACTGCCTTGCCGTTGGTCCTCCTATCTGAATGCCATGTTGTCACAGAAACCTCTCCTGAAGTCTGATATTCCACCAAAATTCTAGGAACCTTAAGCAGTACTAAGTCAAAACTATGGGTGCATTTTCCCTCTTTTTATCTGGTGCTGGAATTGGCAGGAAAGAATTTAAAATGTCTTATTTCTGTACAAAGCACACAGGTCGGATAACGAATATACATCCTCTACCGGAAATACTGTTTCAGAGAAACATTACTATAACTAGATTTTGTCTTTAATGTACCCACAGTGGAAGAGCATTGGGCTTTGTCAGAAGAAGTCTCCATCTCTCTTCACACAGAGGAGGAGGTTTCATACACAGGTATGAACTACATTGGAAGACTTTGGGCTCAAATAAAATCGTTTAGTCTTGCCACCATTTTTAAAAATCTATTTTGTTTGACAAGCAAAACTCCAGATTTCAAGTTGAGTGTAAATTAACATTTTATATTACACATAGAGCAAGTCAATATTATTCTGCAAAGTGGAGCCCTCTGATTTTCCTCTGTCTGCAAGAGGCTTAATTCTTCTATCCTGACTTCCCTTTCATTTTCTGGGGAAGCTTATTCATTTACTTGGCTCCTGTCTTGGATGCAGCCCATGTGCTGCCTGTCTCTCTGCCCTCTGAGGGGGAGCTGCCTGACCAGCTCCATCCTAAATACACAAGTGATCTCCTCTTCTGGGCGGCCTGTCCTTCTTTCCCCCTCTCCCAAGGAAAACCAGCCCATCCTGAAGTAGTGATATAGGAAAGGCTCCTCTGACCCTTCTTCCCTCTCAGTATGTCAACTCACTCTGGGGCTGAGACAACCCAGAATGTCCCCAGGTATTGAAAAACCCCTTTGTTCTTCTCTGTTGAAAAACCTCTGGTTGTTTCAAGACTGGGAGGAATTCAAAGACTTTTACAGCCACTGGAGTGAGACTTGGCCTCACTGCAGCAGAATGACGGGTGGGATGGGCAGGGCACATGCACAGAGAATTGTGAGAAGAGGAGAATTGTAGGAGAAGGCACCTTGCTGGCCTCCCAAATAACAGTATGGGGGAGAAGACCAGCAAGCATCTTGGAGGAGAGCCCACACAGGGAGAATGAGCCAGGTGTCCCCCAAAGAGAGGGTAGGTCATGGTCTGTAGGCCTCCGTCGGAAAGCAAGTGAAAATACAAGGTGTGGGACAGAGCTTTCTTGGGCAGCAGAGTCTGCTGTGTCTGGTTTTGTAACCAAAACAATGAAAGTTGCCAGGCTCAATTGATTTCATCTCAATTTTATGGGTGCATACTTACTTGGCATTTAAGATTTTGAGGCTCTTAAAATTCATGCCCAGCCCTGTATAAGGAAAGAAACCGGGCTTGTTTCACACAGCCCAAAAAGAATACTTGTTATAAGAATAGTGATAGAAATGTAGCCGTGTTAGTCTGGGGTAGTTGAAGCAAAATGCAGGACAATGTAGCACTTTAAAGACTAACAAGATGGTTTATTAGATGATGAGCTTTCGTGGGCCAGACCCACTTCCTCAGATCAAATAGTGGAAGAAAGTAGTCACAACCATATATACCAAAGGATACAATTAAAAAAATGAACAAATATGAAAAGGACAAATCACATTGCAGAACAGAAGGGGGATGCGGGGGGGGGGGGAGGAAGGTAAGTGTCTGTGAATTGATTATATTAAAGGTAGGGAGAGTGGGATGTTTGTGAGTTAATGGTATTACAGGTGATAATTGGGGAAACTGTCTTGGTAATGGGTGAGATAGTTCAAATTATTGTTAAGTCCTTGTTGGCAAGTGTTGAATTTTAACATGAATGACAGTTCAGAGGATTCCCTTTCAAGTGCAGATGTAAAAGGTCTTTGTAGCAGAATGCAGGTGGCTAAGTCATTTAGAGAGTCCTTTCTGGTTAAAGTGGCAAGAAAACAGTTTCTTGCCACTTTAACCAGAAAGGACACTCTCTAAATGACTTAGCCACCTGCATTCTGCTACAAAGACCTTTTATATCTGCACTTGAAAGGGAATCCTCTGAACTGTCATTCATGTTAAAATTCAACACTTGCCAACAAGGACTTAACAATAATTTGAACTATCTCACCCATTACCAAGACAGTTTCCCCAATTATCACCTGTAATACCATTAACTCACAAACATCCCACTCTCCCTACCTTTAATATCATCAATTCACAGACACTTACCTTCCTTCCTCCCCCCCCCCCCTTTATCCCCCTTCTGTTCTGCAATGTGATTTGTCCTTTTCATATTTGTTCATTTTTTTAATTGTATCCTTTGGTATATATGGTTGTGACTACTTTCTTCCACTATTTGATCTGAGGAAGTGGGTCTGGCCCACGAAAGCTCATCATCTAATAAACCATCTTGTTATTCTTTAAAGTGCTATATTGTCCTGCATTTTGTTATAAGAAGTGAGAGTTTTGGAGGTTGTGGCTTCTAGCATAGAATCATAGATTCATAAATTCATAGAATACTTGAGAAATCATCGAGTCCAGTCCCCTGCCCTCACAGCAGGATCATCCTGGATAGATGTCTGTCCTACCTGCTCTTAAATATCTCCAGTGATGGTGATTCCACTACCTCCCTAGGCAATTTATTCCAGTGTTTAACCATGCTGATAGACAGGAGGCTTTTCCTAATGTCCATCCTAAACCTCCCTTGCTGCAATTTAAACCCATTGCTTCTTGTCCTATCCTCAGACCCCAAGGAAAACAATTTTTCCCTCTGTCCCTCTGTCATCTCTTTTCTAAACTAAATAAGCCCAGTTATTTCAGTCTTCCCTCATAGATCATGTTTTCCAGACATTTAATAATTTTTGTTGGTCTTTTCTGGACGTTCTGCAATTTCTCCACATCTTTCTTGAAACGTGGTGCCCAGAGCTGGACATAGTACTCCAACTGAGGCCTAATCAGCACAGAGTAGAGCGAAAGAATGACTTATTGTATCTTCCTCATAACACTTCTTTTAATGCATCCCAGAATCATGTTTGGTTATTTTTGCAACACTGTCACATTATTGACTCATATTTAGCTTGTCGTCCACTATAACATATAAAACATCATCCACTTGCTTGACCTTGACCCTTCTAGCAGCTTGCTGCACTAAGTAAAGATTGGTTGTTCCTTGGCAGAATACAGGTAGAAATATTTAGTTCAATTACTGCCAATTAGATTCCCTTTACCAAGAAGAAAATTCACAACTGATTTGCTATCTCAGAGGACCTAAAATGTCATCCAAATGCTAGCACACACTGGCTTTTCCTGGGTGACTTCTCATGTTAATAAAACATCTTCAGCAGTTTGAAAGATGGGAGATGATATTACCCAGTGCCATTTGAGAAAGAGAAGAAGCTCTACAAAGGATGCACTCTTTCCATGTCTTAAGCTTTTTGGAGTGTTTACAGTAAATATCGTATCATTTTCTGGATGTAGACATGGGTTGCTTCCAGTTTACACAGCCTACTTCCATCTGTGCAAGTGGCATGTTTGTTCCTGCTCTCCCATTTTACTGTGGGAAGACTGGATTGGAATGTTCTGTTCTTCACAAACTCAAGTGACGGTCAGAGGGCTCTGGCTGTAGTTACTGGAGAATCTGAAAGAGAACCACATAGGCACATTTTTGTGAAGCAGCCTGCTTTCCTCATTTGGAGAGGGGCAGTCACTGAGGTCACAGTGGAGCTGAATTTTTTCAGGATTGAATGGATTTTGTGTCAGAGCTCTGACCCAGAGTATGTATAAATACGCTGTTGGCAAGAAGTGGGTACAGCAAAGATCATCTGCTCATATGTATATGTTGAGGTCTTGGTCTTTTTGTTGTTGTTGGTTTTTGTTGTATTAAACTATGTATAATGTTTCCACAGTTTGCACAGTTGTGTTGGTCATATGTTAGATACTCTTTCTTATATATCTTTCTTCTTTCTCAACTATTTGTGTTTCTGTATGTTGTTTTGTAAAGTTCTTAAATGTGAATATTCTGGTTCTTTAAAGTGCCTGATGTTCCCGAGAAAGTAGTCATAGAAGAAAGGTTACCAATTTCTATTACTAAAAAGGTGAAGAGACCACCAGTTAAAGGTACATTCGATATAGTTCTAGCTACTATATGACAGTTCTTTAATATTAGAACATACATTTTTTGTGTATCTGTGTTGTAAATGTATTGTGAATTCTGCCTTTTGCTTTTACTGGGCAATCTGGATTTGATTTAGTTCTTTTTATTGCAATGTGTTGTAGTTTTGTTGATCTGTTCATAAGTATTTTTGTGATGATGTTTGAAAATCTTAACATTAATATTTTTTAAAGTGCCTGAAGAACGTAAGACAGTTGTCCAAAAAGAACAAATATATGTTGAAGTTCCCCAGTATGAAGAGGAAGAGGTCACCCATTATGAAGAGGAAGAGAAAGTTACCCAGTATGAGGAGGAGGAGGAAGAAGAGGAAGTCACCCTCTATGAAGAAGAAGTAACCCAATATGAAGAGAAAGTTCCTCAATATGAGGAGGAGGAAGAGGAAGTGCCTGAATATGAAGAAGAAGCTCCCCCACCAGTGAAAGGTATAATGAAATTTTGGGATAAAATCAAAACAGAACTCTTCTGGTTTGCAAATATGTGAAGATTTTCTTTTAGTTATTCCAATACATTTTTTCTTTGTTATGACAATTAATTATTGGTGTTTGTTACAAAGTGTGTGACATGTTTGAATCCTTACAGTTCATTACAATTTTTTCAAATACAGTAAGTGTTCAATGCTGTAAATAATCAATTGCTAGTGTAATGGAGTCTGGGTAATCAGATAAGGCAATGAATGTATCAGTTTTATTTCATGTTGGTTATCCTCCATATTTTAAATGTCCATTGACCTTATTGAGATTTCCATAATCACAAGAAATGGCATTTGCATCCAGATGTTGGGCAGCTTAAGTGGCCAAAAGTGGCTAAGTGATCTAAGAATGCCAATTATATTGACTTTCATTTAGATGTTTTTGAAAATTCTAAATAATTGTGGGATGTTTTTTAACATCACAGAGGCCAGAAATGGAAAGGGCTCTTTAAATTATCCAGTCCATCTTCCAGAGCTTTTAAATATTTTCATAGGGAGAGTAGTTGATGAAGATGCTTAGAAGTCTCTATCACCCTTGCATATTAATCTTAACCAAAAAGTTAAGCAGGTCATCCCAAATTCTTGGTAACAAAAATTTTTCAAACAAGAAGGAATTTTTCAATAAAACATTGTATTATAAGACTATGCCCATTAGTTCAGTCTGAATCTGTTTACAGGAAATATTAGCTTTCAACTAATCTCCTTATCCTAATATAAAAATAAATTTTCAAACTATCCTGTTTTGATATTTAAATTTTTGTCAATGTTTGGTTTGAAAAAAATTTCTACAAGATGTTAGCTAATTTATGCTAACATTTTACTGTGTAAAATGATGATATACATTTTAATCAATCTAATCCCTATTTTTAAAAATAGTTGGTTCATGAGCATTTTTGAGATTTCATCTTTTTGCCCTAATTTGGAGATGGAAATTTTTTCAAAATCTGAAAAATACTCTTACAACAGAAAAGCTTTTTCTCATCCAGCTCAATGTCCAATATCTCACAACATAACGTAAAGATACAGCACAAAAATCTAAAACTGCCCATGTGATTTAGGAAAAGTCCCAATTTCAAAAGAAAGTTAACGGCTTACCAAAGGTCTTATTTAATATTTTCTTCATGACCACTCCTGGAGGCGAATTTATGGTTTACTCTGACCATCTAATGCATATCAAAACTATACTTTGAAATTCTTGTGTACAAAATTAAACCTGTCAGTAAACACACTTTACAAATATGCCTTTTTCCTTGTGAAAACAAGATCAGGCTATGCTCTGTGGAAGCAAGTATGTGGTTTGTCTAGTTTAGGAAAATAGATTGGGGTTACTTAAAATCTAACTTGACCATCTAAAAGGAGCTAAAGTTAGTTGTTTGCTTTGTTGTTTTGTTGGAGTGACATGGTTATTTTAACATCTTATCCTAATCTAGACAAAGCCAATGGGATGATTTTCTTCCTTAAAGTTAAGCAGGGGTGAAAATCATTTTTTAGGACAGGGTTTATTACCCTGCCCAACGGGGTGGCCAGTGACTTCTTGCAGTCTACCATGTATCCCATCATTCAACTTGTGTTGAGGCTTCAGGGTTGTGGAATTCATTATTTTTTAAGAAATCAATTTGGTGAAATCTTGGCTCCAAAGACAAAATTGTCCTGATTTTAAACAGAGACAGAATACCATCCTTTGTTGTTTAAGAAAACAGTCAGGTATATTCTGCCATTCACCATTACTTTTATATATGAATTAGTAGATGATTCTAATTAGCTAACAGTTCCATTGTGTAAGCAAGTTAGTTGATGTAGCGAGTACCAGCAATATACTCAAAATTTCTGAAAAAAAGAATTGAATCTTAATATATATTCCACATCTGGCCATTCAGCATTCTTAAATATAATGTATTAAGTGCCTAATCAGTGTAAGAGAGTAGTTTCAGGAAAAATATACTTGATATAGTAATAGGAGCTAGTGACATTTTTCATCAAACATTTTCATGTTGACCAAAAACTGTATTTTTTGCCCAAATTTCCTCATCACCACTACTATTTTTACAAGCTCTAAAAACCTAGTTTTAAGGGCCAGACCATTTTGTCTTTACTGAGAACTTGGACAATTGACATTAAGATAAATTTGCCTCGGTGAGAATTTCAGGTTATGGCCAAAATAAGCATATCCCTTTATAGTGCTTTTTTTTCTTTGGATATAAAATTGTTGTTGAATGGTACTTGTTTGTACTGGAGTTATTTTCTTGTGTTACAGTTGAGTTTGTGTAGTTTATGTTCTTGTTGTTTTGTAAGTAAATTCCTAAAACAAAAATGGTATTTTTAGTGCCTGAGGTACCCACAAGACGTATCCCAGAGGAAAAAGTACCTGTTCCCAAGAGAAAAGAAGCTCCTCCAGCGAAAGGTACACCACCTTTTCTCTGAAGTTATCAGACTTTCTTTTGTATTTAATTAATTTTATTACTTCTTGAATATTTGTTTCATAGTTGTAGCCAAGTGGGTCCTAGGATATTAGAGAGATAGGGTAGATGAATTAATATATTTTATTCCTCTATTTTCTCTTGGTTAAATAGACAAACTTTTTGGCTTACCCAGAGTTCTTCTTGCGGTCTGGGAAAAGTACTCAGTGAGTCACAGTTAAATATAAGGTGGAACATAAGGAGTTGATCATAAGGAGTTCACACAAGTTGCAAGAGACCAACATGATATGGACAGTTAGCACCTCTACAGTTGTATGGCATATGAGGGCTAGCTGGTTACAAAGCCATAAATCCAGTGTTTTACTGAGTCTATGATTTTTTAGTGTCTAGTAAAGTTATGAATTTAATGTCTCATGCTCATATTTTGAAGATATTGTCCAGGTCTACTTTAAGGATGAGAAAGGAGAGGTCAGATATGAAGTGATTTGAAAAGTGTTTGCCCTGGGATGATAGCTTGTTTTTCGTTTTTTTTGTTGTATGTTTGATATAAACATTTTTACCCTGTTCTTTGGGAGGCACATCTTTGAAATCTTTGGGGGCATGACTTTTTGCTTTTCTGTTTGGAATGACATGTGTGAGGTATTCTCAACCAAAGTAATGTTTTAAAGTGCCAGAGATGCCACAGAAGCCTGTGCCAGAAGAAAAAGTGCCCATTCCTGTGCCCAAAAGAAAGGAAGCTCCACCAGCTAAAGGTACAACAGTTTGTGATTCAATGTATACATCACAATCTTTCATTCTTTACTCTCCTTTTCACCATTCAGTGCATCATGATGAGAAAGATATATCTGATCTTGAAAATTGTTTTTTTAATGGTCTTATGTCTCATGTCACTGTTCTGTATCTTATGGTTCAAAAATGAATTTCTCAAAGTACAATAATGTCTTTAAAGTGCCAGAGAAAGCTGTTCCAGAAGAGAAAGTGCCTGTTCCAGAGCCTAAAAAAGTGGAAGCTCCACCAGCTAAAGGTACATTAATTTATGATGCATCCAAGCAATTCTGTTATTGCTTGTACATATGGAACATTACAAGTAAGAAGCCTGATCTTGTTTCAAGTGAATTCAATAGCAAAGCCGCTCATTGTTTTCAGTGGGTTCAGGATCAAACTCCAAACTGTAAATGTATCTATAATGCACCATTCAGAAAACCGGCTTTGTACTTTACACATTTGTACCCTATATTTTATGTTGTCTTTCTGTTCTGGAGTGGCAGAAAGGATAACAATGATTCATAAATCAAAATAATGTTTCGTTAAGTTCCTGCTGTGCTGAAAAAAGCTGTTCCTGAAGAGAAAGTTCCTGTTGCTGTGCCTAAAAAACCAGAACCTGCCCCTGTGCCTAAAAAATCAGAACCACCACCACCTCCTAAAGGTATACCACTTTCTAACTGAGTGTAATTTTATATATTCAAGGTCTGTATGTGTACACACTGTATAGATATGTTTATATATTTGTGTGTTTGTATGATATACTACTTTTTGTTTTATTGCATCTTTAATATTCAAAAATATTTGAGACACTTTCATGTAATTCTCTTCTTAAATATTGTTTTATGTATATATTTTCTTCTTATATGTTGCTGTCTTCTGTTTTATGTTTTCTGTGTTTTTTGATGTTTACTAAAAGTTAAATTTGTTAAAACAAAATATCTTTAAAGTGCCCGAAGTGCCCAAGAAAGCTGTCCCAGAAGAAAAAGTACCTGTTCCTAAAGTAAAGAAAGCTCCATCAGCTAAAGGTACAGCCCTTTGTGCTTTACGGAAGTGAGTGCTCTGTCATTTGGACATTGATATTTCAGTGGATTTTGGTGATCACAATTTAGATCCTTACTTCCAAACCCCACTGTCCATTGTTAAGGAATACTAGGGCTCAGACAGGGCTTGATCCTGCAGCATTGAAATCAATGGGAGCTTTGGCACTAACCTCAGTGGGCTCAGGATCAGACCTTTAATTATCACTTGGTTTCCAATAATAATGATCTGCCAAAAACAAAGCTAAGAGCCTTGTTGTATGCTAATCAAAGCAACAGTGCCCTCAAATAGTGTCTGCATGGCATAATGTGTCTTCTCAACAAAATGACTGGTAGGATTTTCTTTGACTTTCCCTTGGCCAATGATGTGGTATGATCTTACTGCCCTGCAGCATCTCCAATACTTAGCCGAGAGATCTGCAGTAAAGTATATTCTAAAATCTCATAGTAAGCACTGCCAAATCTACTACAGAAAAAGGCACAAATATGTCTGACTGGGTGAATAACAAGAACTCAAATCATAACTGTGTACAAGCAGAAATAAAGACTATTGTGTCCAGATATCACCTGGTAATGCTGAACAATTTGTGCCTATTCAGCGGAGTGGTTTACAACTAAAAACTAGAAAGCAAAAACACTGGCAGCTCTTAGTGTACACAATAAGATACTGGAAGGGTTTCTATGTCCTCCTTTTTTGCAATGTGAATATATGTTACTCAGGGTACCTCTAGACTACATGCCTCTGTCGCCAGAGGCATGTAGATTAGGCTACCAGACATATGAAAATGAAGCGGCGATTTAAATAATCGCCGCTTCATTTAAATTTACATGGTTGCCGCGCTGAGCCGACAAACAGCTAATCAGCTGATTAGCTGTTTGTTGGCTCAGCGCGATAGTCTGGACGCACGGGTGTCGACATCAAAGGTATTTGTCGACCACCCAGGTATGCCTCCTGGGATGAGGTTTACCTGGGTGGTCGACAAATACCTTTGATGTCGACACCCGTGCGGCCAGACTATCGCGCTGAGCCGACAAACAGCTGATTAGCTGTTTGTTGGCTCAGCATGGCAGCCATGTAAATTTAAATGAAGCGGCAATTATTTAAATCGCCGCTTCATTTTCCTATGTCTGGTAGCCTAATCTACATGCCTCTGGCGACAGAGGCATGTAGTCTAGACGTACCCTAATAGTGTTTGACTGGCAATGTGTTGTAGATTGCCATTAGAGCAGGAAGTTGCCCAAGCTGATCCTTTTAATCCAATTCCACTACAGTGTTGCTATGAAATACACATACAGAATATTCTTTGCATCAGTGATTATTGTTGTGTAAGTTTGTGTTCTTTTGTCTTGTATTGTGTGTGTCTTTCTGATGTTGCTTGGAAATGAAATTCTTAAGATGAAATAATATCTTTAAAGTGCCTGAGGTGCCAAAGAAACCTGTCCCAGAAGAAAAAATACCTGTTTCCGTTCCCCCCAAAATGGAGCCTCCACCAGCGAAAGGTACATGAATTAATAAATAACAAGGCAAAAAAGCAATGTTATTATTCCATTACATTTTTAATAACTTCACTAACATCCAGTCTCAGACTGAGTGTGCAACTACTGAGGTTTTGAAATGGACTTCACCAGGATTAGGCCTTACAAGATGCAGTTATAATTCTGGCATATGCATTTGTATTTTGGTTTCTGTGTTGTCCTTTTGTTTCTGATGTATAAAATTTCTCAAATTGCTATTATAACATCTGCAAAGTGTTTGAGTTGCCTAAAAACACTGGCCTTGAATAGAATGTATCTATTGTTTGTAACCTGATTCCATCTTAAAAATGCTTACAGTATGTTCTTTAGATCAGTTTTTGCTTTCATTGTGTCCTATCATTTTATGTCATCTTTCTTTTTCTGATGTTACTTGAAAATTAAATTTTAAAAATCACATCTTTTGAAGTGCCAGAGGTGCCTAAGAAATCTGTCCCTGAAGAGAAAGTATCTGTTCCTAAAAAGGTGGAGGCTCCAGCAGTTAAAGGTATAGTAGTTTAAAAATAAAAATATTAACACTGACACTAATGTGATTTATTCAACTTCTTAGCACAAAGCAGTTTATTATATGTGCTTTGTGTTTCTTCTGTGTTTGGATATTTGTTTGTAGGATTGTGTTTCTGTTGACTGTAAGTTTATGTGCTTGGATGTTGTTTTCAACATTGTGTAAATCACATAATATCTTTAAAGTGCCTAAGAAGCCTAAGGAAGTTGTTCCTGAAGAGAAGATACCTGTTGCTCCTCTTAAAAAAGTAGAGCTTCCCGCTGTGAAAGGTACATGCATTCTAGACTATGTGTGTTATATGTGTTAAAATTCTTGATTTTAATCTTTCTAACACTTACGTTTTCTGTGTGGTCTGTCAAATTCCCATGTATTCTTATGTGACAGATTAATTGTTGCAATACAAAATCATGAGATTGTGTTTTGTGTTGTGTTCTTATTTGTATCATTTTTTAAACTATTTAAAATCCCTAAAAGAAAGCTGTATCTTTAAAGTCCCTGAGGTACAAAAGAAAGCGGTTCCTGAAGAAAAAGTCCCAGCTGCTGTTCCTAAACCAAAAGAAGCTCCTCCGGCCAAAGGTATAGACAAGTCTTACTGAATTTCTTCAAAAGACCTATTCCTTCTGTTTGTTCCTAAAATATTTTGGACTGTTATCACTTTTCATAGAATCTCTTCCTTTTAACAAAAACTTCTTGTAGTTGTATTTATAGTATGTGGTTTTCTTTTGACTCGTTTTGTCTTACTCTGTACAAGTCATTTCCAGCCCTTCAAATGTAGTAATAGTTATAATACTATTTCCAAAGTTCATGAGGTACCCAAGAAACCCAGCTGGGAAGAAAGAATCTCTCTGCCTGTTCCTGCAGAAAAGGAGTATGAATATGAGTATGAAAAGTATGAGACCTATGAGGCTATAGAAGAGTTTGAGATTCCGGAACATGAAGACATTGAATATGAGGAGCTTCCAGAGCCTGAAGAGATTTATGAGGAGGCTCCAGAACCAGAAGAGATTTATAAGGAGGTTCCAGAACCAGAAGAGATTTATGAGGAGGTTCCAGAGCCTGAAGAGAAATATGAGCAGATTCGTGTGACTGAAGAGGTTTATGAGGAGGTTAAAAAGGTTGAGGAGATCTTTGAGGAAGCTTACGAGGTCACACCAGCTATAGGTACACCAACTCCTGATTTTTTCATGCTTAGCTGTGTATGTCAACATTCCCATGTATTCTTTTCCCCCCTCAGGTTCTGTCCTCCTTTCAATGCTCAAGTCTGTTTTTCTTGTCTTAAGTCCTCCTTCCTGTGTCTTAATTGGTAGTGATAATCAACTTAAGGACAATTTTCCCTCCCACACCTCAGAAAACCTATTTGGGAATAAGATGAGAAGACTCCCATGGAGCCTTCTAAAGCAAAGACAAATTAGTTTAATTGTAAATAAAGCAATTTACACATTGTATGAATGACAGCTTCTGATGCAATTTAACTATGTTTTACAACCAGTATAATTATGGGTTGCTGGATTATTTATTTTTTCAGAAATCTTTTGTCTAGCAATTATTTGTCAACAGTAGAGCGGTTAAAACTTAGGGCCTTTTTTCCATCATTATAATTTAAAATTCTTTATATCAAGCAGATGGTGAATTGACAATTATCATTCCCCACCCTGCTGAAAAATGATCTTCCTTAGTTTTCAGATGCTCACATAACTCTAAGCATAGTAATTGTTCTAATTTATGTTGGTGTGTGTGATAGGGATGTGGTTCTACAAGTATGTGATTTTTGCTCTTTATATCTTACATTCATCCTAATTCTTTGAAAGTAACTTGAAAATCCATAATAAAATGTCTTTCAAGTGCCTAAAGTGCCTAAGAGATCTGTGCCAGAAGAAAAAATACCTGTTGCTGTTCCTAAAAAAGAAGCTCCACCAGCTAAAGGTACATCAGATATTGAATAAATGTAAAACTAAAGCCCTCTGTCTCCCCAGAATCCCATCTTCCAATAATTTGGAATTTCCAGTAACCCCTCTAATTATTTGACCATTAAGACTAGAGTTTTTATTTACCAACCAAATCAAAATTAGGATTAAGATATCAAATCAACAATAATTCATTTAAAGTCTTGTAGCTCCTTTCTTAGAAGGCAGTTTTCTTTTTGGTCATTGTATGACATAGGGAATGGAATTATATTTATTTATTAAGATTTATAAACCTAACCTATTGAAAATGGTATGAAATTTATACAAACAAGGGCCTTCCCAGCTGTTCCTTGCTGATGAATATCATCAAATCTGTTAAACCTCTTTTGTCCCCTCCCCTCTTCATGTCAAATGAGTGAACATATCTTCAGAAATAGTGAAGCTCTTTCTTAACTATAGCTATACTTCTAGGGGGAAAACAAGACCACTTTGAAATCAATATGAACAGGATTTTACTCCTAGTCTGTTCCCTATGTCAGGCTCTACTAATTCAGATGAAGGACATGGATAATAATGCCACTGGCAGGGTAGCAGAGTTTCTGCTATAGGCCAGACCTCTATACATTTCTCGCTATTGGACCATATTTGCACAAGATACCCAAACTGTGCCAAATCTGCTAGTCCTTACTCATACAAATTATCCTACTGAAGTCAATGGGAGGCATTTTTTAGAAGGATTTAGGGTTTGATCCAGCTTTCATTGAAGTCATAAGAGAATCTCTCAATTGACTTTAGTGGGAGACAAATTGAGGCCAAAATTAAGAGTGTGGAATGGGAGCTTTGCTTGCATATCAATAGCTAGATACAGCTTCGTAGTTAATGCAATACTTCATCATCTGTCTAAGAGACCTCTTTAAAAGTCCATCCCAATTTAAAATTAATCCAACAAGGAGTTAGTCACGTGTATCAAAAGGAGGTTGAACACCAAGAGTCAGGAAGCAAGAGGCCTAGCCAGCTAGGTCTCAAACTAATAAATGTTCTGTATGATGCTGTGTGCTCATGTTCTTTTAATTTCTGTGATTTTTCTGTTGAATTATTGTTTTCTGTTTGATTTCTTGTCTCACCTTTATTCTTAAATAACATACATACTGCAATTCCTAAAAGAAAACAATGTCTTTAAAGTTCCTGCAGTGCGTAAGAAACCAGTCCCAGAAGAAAAAGTACCTGTCGCTGTTCCTAAAAAAGAAGTGCCTCCCCCTGCCAAAGGTACACCTATTCTTTAGTTGTCATTACAAAACAATAAACTCTTTAGTCTTTCATCTTCATTGTTTATTAAGTAAGAGAGAAGTATGCTTTGTCTCAGTCATTCTTTGTTTGTCTTAATCAAATATGACCCTGTGTCACATATTGCCTTTCTGTTTGTAATGAATCATGTAGTTGTATATGTAAGAGTCCTTAAAAAAATACTATATCTTTAAAGTTCCTAAAGTACGTAAGAGAGCTGTACAGGAAGAAAAAGTAACTGTGGCTTTTCCTAAAAGGAAGGAGCCTTCACCAGCTAAAGGTACAACAATCCTTCATGAAATGATAGTTAACAGCCCTATTCTTTTCTCATATTTTCATTAGCATGAATGTCCCGCAAGCATCATTTAATTCTTGCTTGTTTTACAAGTGTGTCTTTCTGGGTTCTTGTTCTTTTTTCTCCAAGAACTTTTAAAAGTTCTAAAAGATTTTTAAAAAAAAGTCTTTAAAGTGCCTGCCATCCCCAAAACAGCTGTCCCTGAAGAAAAACTACTGGCTCCTACTCCCGAAATAGAAGTTCCACCAATGAAGGGTAGAAGAAGCTTTGACTGGAATTTTATGGAAAGACTTTATCTCATTCCTAACTAACATCTTTTAAAGTGCAATTGATGTTCTTTGTGATATAGTCAAGGTCCCTCGTCTCCTGCAGCACCTTAGATTCTATAATGAGAAGTAAGAAACTCCGAGTCTAACACTTCACTTATGTAACAAAAGTGAATTGGAAAGTAACTGCACTTTCTTCTCTTGAAATTAAGGGGGAAGGGTCCCCAACATTTTAGTTCTAAAAGTATATAAGTAAATTTTGTTTAAATTGAAAATGTTAGAGAAATAACTTATACACAGTATTTGTAAAGAAAAAAAAAACGGAGGTCATTGAAATATTGTGCCACAGATATCAAGTTGAAACAATTCAAGGTAGTCCTTGGGAACAGAGGGCAAATACAAGTGAAAAAGAGTAAATGGCATCTATTTCATATGGTACCGCACAAAATAAAAGCAAACATTTTCAGTATCTTCAAATCATTCAAATCTGCAGTATTAATTCTGTACTTGAAGTAATATCTTCTCCTAAAGAATTGCAGGACCCTGGGGACTTTGGCAGTACTTTATTATTAGTTATTCTTTGTTGTCTTTGTTTATATTGGATTTTCGTTTTAAGATTTGCAAATAATTTTGAGAGTTTTAAAAGAAAGCCAATATCTTTAAAGTGCCTGAGGTTCCTGAAAGAGTTGTCCCTGAAGAAAAAGCACCCACTCTTATTCCTAGAGAAGAGGAAACTGCTCCCTATGAAGGTACATCAACTCTTCACTGGAGTTACAAAGCAATGAACTGGAGAAAATTAGGCAATCAAATTCATGGTGCCAATCTGTTTTCTATATAATTAGAGGGATACCATCACATTTAAATTTAAAGAAAAATGATCTATAAAGACTTTTAAGTTCACCTCCATCTCTACTCTTGGGTCTCTATGCCTTTTAATTCCAATCATATTTTTCTACTTTCAAAATATTTTTCTCTGAAATTAATGCCCATGAAAGCCCCACCAAGAAATGGGCTCAGACTCTGAGTCAGGAAAGCATTTATGCAATGCTTTTAATTCTGATAAGACTTGAGTGGGTGCAGATTAAATGCTGTCTTTCTTGAGTAGTGCTCTGTGCTCTCCTGGGCATAACTCACTACACAGCAAAAACTGTGAAACAGACTATCCAAGAGTGCTGTCCAATATACAAATTAAACTCACTTGAAAAACAGAGGAAAAATGTATATACCCTATACACATATACACACTCACACACTTCTTTAGTAATCTTAATTGGTATTGAAGCAACAATAGATAAAAAAAATCAAATAGAAGTGTGACATTTAAATTGATAATATCTATTTAATTTATGAATTTGTTCAGTAGTTATGTTGCTTTATATGTCTGCATATAAGTACAGGCAGTCCCCGGGTTACATGGATCCGACTTACATCAGATCCCTACTTACAAACGGGGTAAGGCAACCCCGCACTAGCTGCTTCCCCCCAGCAGACCAGGGAGACGCGGAGCGGCTTTTCTCAGCAGACACCTCAACTTGAGAATAAAGGACTGAGGGAAGTGAAGTGTAGGAGAATAAAACTGAGCTCTGGAGAAATGTTTGGCTAGAGTTTCCCCTACAATATGTACCAGTTCCGACTTACATACAAATTCAACTTAAGAACAAACCTACAGTCCCTATCTTGTACGTAACCCGGGGACTGCCTGTAATTCATAAAGCAAAGAGCTCCAGTAAATTACAGGTATTCATCCTAATGATTCACATCAGGTTCCATGCAAATAATTCATGTGTTCATTCTAACTACTCCTTGATTGTCTTTTGTGTGTGTGTCTTCCATTGCCCTTCTGTTCTTTACATTTTGTATTTTATAAATTCTTAAAATAAACTAATATCTTTTAAAGTGCCTGCAGTGCCCAAAAAAGCTGTTCAGCAAAAGAAAATACCTGCTGCTATATCTAAAAAAGAAGCTCCACCAATTACAGGTACATCACCACAGTCTGAAATCTTAATGAAAGAAAAGATATGTTTACCATATTTTCTTTAGCATCTTTTAAAGTTAATTTCATGTTTTACATGAAATATCCAAGGCCCAATTTACTGCAGTGGCTTAGATGTAGACTCTGTAGCATTTTAATTCAGAGGCACAAGCTACTACAAGTATATTTTTTGGAATTATTGATTTTTGCCACAAATGCTTCATCTTGGTATTACAGAAATAAAGGGTAAGACCTAAAAAAATTCTGTAATAGCAACATATTTTAAGGTGGATGCTTAATTGGTTGGAAAACCATTCCCAAAGAGTAGTTATCAGTAGTTCACAGTCAAGCTGTAAGGGCATATCTCGGAAGAGTAAATCTAGAGGAGAGCAACAAAAAATTATTAAAGGTTAGAAAACATGACCTGTAAGGGAAGATTGAAAAACCTGAGTTTATTTAGACTAGAGAAGAGAAAAGTGAGAGGGGACATACAGCTTTCAAGTATATAAAAGATTGTTACAAAAAGGAGGGAGAAAAATTGTTCTCCTTAATGTCAAGGAATAGGAAAAGAAGCAATGGGCTTAACCACCTATCAGCATGGTTAAACTCAGGAATAAATTGCCTAGGGAGGTTGTAGGATCTCCATCATTGGAAATTTTTAAGTGCAGGTTAGACACACACCTGTCAGGGATGGTCTTGGTAATACTTAGTCCTGCCATTAGTGCAGGGGACTGGTCTAGATGACTTCTCAAGTCCTATGATTCTGCAACAATAAAAATCCAGTACTGCAGAATGTTAAGGGCCTTAGATAATATTTTGTTTTGTTAGTGCTCTTCGTTTTTGTTTGTAGTTTGTGTTCAGCTTTTGTCCTGGGATTTTGTAAGAATTTAGAATTATCTAAAAGAACACTATTATCTTTAAGAGTCTGTGGTTCCTGGGAGAGCTATGTCACCAGAAAAAAAACCTACAGTTGTCCCTAAAAAAGAAGACGCTCTGCCAGCTAAAGGTACATAAATGCTTCATTAGAATTATAAAGCAGTGAATTCCAGAAAATCTGAGCCATTTGTTTTCATAGTTTAATATAATTCATTTAGGGTTTTTTTTCCCACTAACTTCTTGTTTTTCAAAACCGTGTATTTTGTTTATCATTATATTGATATTTTCAACATTCCTAAAACAAACTAATATCTTTAAAGTGCCTGTGATGCCAAAGAAATCTGTTCCCAAAAAGAAAGTACCAATTGCTGTACCCAATGAAGAAGCTCCACCTTTTAAAGGTACATCAACCTTTGACTGGAATTTCAAAGACAGAAGAATCTCTTAATTTATCCTGTACTTTTCTAACCTCTTTTAATATGTAATTAATGTTCTGTCTGATATAAACCCTAATTGTCTGTTTCAATTTAGTGATAGATTTGGCAGTGAGGATTATGTGTTTGTGGGAAAAAAGCTCTTTGTCTCAAGTTTGTTTTGGAAACTGTCCTTCTTTTATTACAAATTAATTTAAAAAAATCAATGAGAATGTTTTCCCACCTTATTCTTGAGAAAATAAATTGTTTTTGTTTAAAGCACAGAGAATTACACTCCTGGGTCACAGATTAAAGTGCCCACCATAATTTCTCATAAAGTTTTTAATGAACAAAATATTAAGGAAGACACAGATCTTCATGATTTAAATATTTTAATATTTGTAGTACAAATAGCTTTAAAAAAGTGAGAGAACAGAGCAAATCGGGGAGGCAGAATTAGATGCCAATCAGTCCTCCTATATAAAATTTCATAAAAGAAAAAATAAGCAAACTGGGTCCAGTTTGTCTGGCGGATGTCACTTATAATTTGATCTCTGGAAATAATTTACGATGCATCAATCCCCCTCTCCTCCCTGATTCCACGCTGGCTCACTCCCTGGAAATGAGATGCAAATCCTGGGCATTAGAAGTCTTTCCTCCATGCAGCAGGCAAGGGAGCACCCACCCACCCTCCCCTAGAGGTGATGAATGTCAGGTAGGGTTAGGAGTTGCTTGAGGGCATTGTACTAATAACTCTTTTTAGGGAGGCTAGGAAGGAATATTTCCCTCATCATGATATTTGCTGTGGTGGAGTAAGCTCTCAGTGTACTCGGCAGGTTTCAGAGAGGACATTTTCTGGTGAGGAGAAACGGTGGTAGGCTATAGGTGGTCACTTATTTTGTAGGTCTGGTGTGGATGTCCAGTACAGCTACTTGATAGAGAAGCCATCCAGTGACCACATAAATGGCCTCATTAAGGACTTAAAAGGAGATGCTGGATAAAGAACAGAGTGTGCGAGGGAGATGGGGACTCCTATGATTGGTACACCCAGGACCCAACCTCTCTTTCTTATAGCCCACCTTAACTGTCCTATGAGGGGGTAGATAGGAAGGTCCAAGCCTTTTGGCTGAGGGACCTGGATGGAAAATGAAGGGGGTTTGATGGAAACCTCTGGTAGTTGTTTGAATAAACATGGATTTGCCTGCACTGGACACTTTATCTACGGGGTAATCCCAATTAAATCCCATATTAAGTGTCTTTTGGTATAGCCAGGCAACAGATTTTGTTTAATGCATCAGCCTCTACTGGCAATTGGCATACTTCTGAGAAGCAGTGAAGAGTAGCTTTGTGTATCCCACTGCAGGATAGGGCCCTATGTCTGTTGTTTGTTGTGTTGTCTTTTTGTTCTAAGATGTTGTAAGTAATTATGAATCTTCTAAAAAAACCCTAATATCTTTAAAGTACCTGAGGTTTATGAAGAAATTCCCCCAGAAGAAAAAATTTCTACTGCTATTCCTAGAAAAGAAGAATCTCCACAAATCACAGGTACATCTCTTCTTCAAAGAATTTACAAATCAATGAACTCCAGAAAAATACAATAATTCATGCACATGGTTAAATTCATGTTCAGTATGATCAGTCATTGTGTTGGTTTTAATTGTTCCTTGCTTGTTTTACCAATTTGTCTCTCTTTGTTTTACATTGTATCTTTGTTTCTTATATGTTATAATTCTTAAAACCAACTAATATATTTAAAGTGCCTGATGTGTCCAAGAAAGCTATCCCAGAAGGAAAAGTACAAATTGCTGTTCCAAAGAAAACAGAACCTCCACCAGCCAAAGGTATATGTTAACTGATAAAATTGCAGTTTTTATTAGAGTCTTATTTTACTGTGAGGGAAAAAAATCATCTTTGTCTACGACTTTATTCATACTTTGTAATTGTTTGGTTATTTGTAAATTCTGTGTCAAACAGTTGTCAGAATGTGGCATCATTCATGTTATGTATTTCCCATTCTTATGTTTCTTTACTATACTTAATTGTTTGCATATGTCTTTGGAATTTCTACGTTCCCAAATTAAAATACATGAATATCTTTAAAGTGCCTGAAGTGCCCAAGGAATCTGTCCCAGAAGAGAAAGTACCCATTGCAGTTTCTAAAAAGCCAGAAGCTCCACCAGCTAAAGGTACATCACCTCTTCAGGGACTTTTCAAAGCAATGAACTCTAGAAAAATAAAAACATTCATGTGCATGTTTTAATTCATGTTAAATATAATCAGTCGTTTTGTTGGTTCTAATTGCTCCTGGCTTGTTTTACCAATTTTTCTATCTTTATTGTTTGTTGCTTCTCTGTTCCTTATATGTTATAAATTCTTAAAACCAACTAATATCTTTAAAGTGCCTGAGGTGCCCAAGAAAGCTATCCCAGAAGAAAAAGTGCAAATTGCTGTGCCTAAAAAAGCTGTGCCTAAAAAAACAGAACGTCCAACAGCCAAAGGTACATGTTAACTGATAAAATTGCAGGTGTTTTTTAGAGTCTTATTGTTCTGTGAGACAAAATTGTTCTTTGTCTAGGATTGTAATTGATTTGGTAATTTGTAAATTCTGTGTGTCAAACAGATGCCAGAATGTGGCATCATTCATGTTATGTATTCATGTTCCTCATGTTTTTTTAGTTTTCTTAATTATTTACATATGTCTTTGGAATTTCTAAATTCCTAAATTAAAACAAATGAATATCTTTTAAGTGCCTGAAGTACCCAAGGAACCTGTCCCAGAAAAGAAAGTACCTGTTGCAGCACCTAAAAAGCCAGAAGTTCCACCAGCTAAAGGTATAAAGCATCATAAATGAAATCATGAACAAAAATAACCTTTTCTTTTTCACTTGTAATCATTGTTTTTCCTGAAGTTTGTCCTGTTCTTTTTGTCATTGCAAATGCACAGTAAAGTCCTTTCATTTGCTAGCAAAATGCAGGACAATGTAGCACTTTAAAGACTAACAAGATGGTTTATTAGATGATGAGCTTTCGTGGGCCAGAGCCACTTAAAGTGGGCCAGGCCCACGAAAGCTCATCATCTAATAAACCATCTTGTTAGTCTTTAAAGTGCTACATTGTCCTGCATTTTGCTTCAACTACCCCAGACTAACACGGCTACATTTCTATCACTATTCTTTCATTTGCTAGTTTCTTCTCCCTTTGATCTGCAAGATAACTACTATTCTCAAGGCATATAAAAGAATATCAGATAATTGGCTGAAAGAAAAAGGAATGAAAATGTATTAAACATTGTAATCAATATATAATAATATAGCTAAGCCCCGCACATGAAATCCTTACAGTGAAAATGCTGCCACCAAATGGATATCATAGCTGTCAGAGTTTAAATAGGAAACAAAAAATGAGGAGTAATGTTAGTTCAAACCAAGGCTATTGGTTTGAACTAACGCGTCCGGGCACACACTTCCTGGTTTAAATCAGTTGTGATTCTAACTAGTGCGCCAGCGAGGGTGCAGGTGTAGACTTACCCATAGTGTCTGAACATATGTGTATGTCAGACAATGACAGAAAAGATGGAATTAGTAGAGGCTCATGTTTCCACATTCCTAAACACTGGGAAGTCCTTCAACTTCCATGCTGATTGTCACATCCTCTGATCACCTGGTCTTGTCATTCTTCAGTTTCTGGTCCATTATTTCTCCTGTTTGATGCCTTTTTACCAGAGTTTTTTATACATTTTCCATCCCCCAGATTACTTATCCTTTAACCAGTTGGCTTTGCCATAGAAACTATTTTATGTATGTTTCAGAGGCCCAAATTTCAGTTACCCATTTTTTCTGCTGGTGTTGCACTTTCTAGGTCATGTTGTTCTGTGTCACACTGCCCTGAGCCTTCCCAGGAAAAGGATATTTTTGCTTATCATTACATGTTTGTGTATCTCTTATTGACATCTTCCAGCATGTTATTTATTGTGCCAGCAATAATATCATTTTAAACAAATAAGTAATCCTTGTAAAAGAGTTATTGGCAAAACCACATTTATTTCAAGCAAGCTGTTATATTTGTAATCTTAGCTATACTCATTCACTATTCATAATTACAAATAATTCAAATATAGTAAATAAAACTCTTAATCTTACCATTTAACAATTCTTCATTTTTGATTTCTGTATCATATGTCAGAAAATGTATGTTATCATACCCTACTTAATCTAGTAAGTGGGGGAGTTATGGATAACACAATGATTCTTTAATTTCAGCATTTCTTATCTTTTTAAAACATACATTTTCAAATGCCTTTTTTAATTCAGAGTCCAGTTCTGTTTGTAAATCATAGCAAAAAATCTTTTAGAAACTTTTTTGTGTTGCATTTTGAGGGATGTCTCAATTTTACAGCCTTGCCCTTTAATTGTTTTTAGTGGTATCCCAACAGTAGTCATTATAAATACCTGCATGAGGTCCATCAAGTCCATTCACAACCAGCAGATAATAACATTGCAATGCTCCCATTTGGTAAACTTACATTAATATTAATGGACATTTAGTTGTTGACTTGCATGGGAACAATAGAAGACCCCCTAAGCCAGTTAATACTGGTCATTTGAGAGTCTCTAAAGTTGCCACTTTGGGTATTGTGCTACCACTGGCTAACTAAGAACCACTGAAATTCCTGTGAATAACATTGGCAACCACTTGGCTAGAATGATAGACCAATGGAAATTTTGTGATGAAAACATCCATTTGTAATTTGTACAGGATGTTTATGTTAAACTAATATTTGTATTTAGTTTCTTTAACGTTCTTTCATGTCCACTTGTTTTTCGTTACTTTTCTGTTTACAAAATTTTATATGTTATCTTTGGAATTTGTGAAAGTAAAAGACACTAATATCTTTAAAGTGCCTGAAGAGCCCAAGAAAGCTGTCCTAGAAGAGAAAATACCAGTTGCTAAAAAGCCAGTACCTCCAGCAGTTAAAGGTACATATTAACAGTGGGGTTGTCATAAAGAAAAAATATCTTCTCTTGAAAAGTAATGGTTGAGGTTATTTTTTAAAATCTCATTTACAGATTTCTTAACTAGAAGTAACACCGAATATGTGTATAAGAAATCACTCTTTGACATAGCTCATGTTCCTGATACGCTTTTATGATGACTCTTTTTATTCTTAATAATTTGCATACCCTGGAAATTCTGAAATGTAACAGAAAGTAATGCTGTTTCTTTAAAGTGCCTGAGGTGCCCAAGGAAGTCCCAAAGGAGAAAGAACCCGTTGCTGTGCCTAAAAAACCAGACGCTCCACTAGCCAAAGGTACATTTCATCACAGCTAAAATGGGGGGAGGGGAGAGAAAATGATCTTTGCTATGTTCTTGTAAATGTTATATGTCCCTCTGACTTTTCTATTTTCTGTTGAGAGAAACCTATTAATTTGAGGGCTCTAATCTCTTATCAGAGAGGTAGCCGTGTTAGTCTGAATCTGCAAAAGCGGTGAGGAGTCCTGTGGCACCTTATAGACTAACTGAAGCTTATGCTCCTACACTTCAGTTAGTCTATAAGGTGCCATAGGACTCCTTGCCGCTAATCTCTTAGGGTATGTCTACACTACAAAGTTAGTTCGAACTAACGGACGTTAGTTCAAACTAACTTTAATAGGTGCTACACTAGCGCTCCGCTAGTTCGAATTTGAATCAAACTAGCGGAGCGCTTAGTTCGAACTAGGTAAACCTCATTTTACGAGGACTAACGCCTAGTTCGAACTAGCTAGTTCGAACTAAGGGCTGTGTAGCCCTTTAGTTTGAACTAGTGGGAGGCTAGCCCTCCCCAGGTTTCCCTGGTGGCCACTCTGGCCAACACCAGGGAAACTCTATGCCCCCCTCCCGGCCCCGGACCCTTTAAAGGGGCACGGGCTGGCTACAGTGCCCGTGCCAGGTGCAAGCCTGCCAGCACCCAGCTAGCAGACCCTGCACCTGGCACGGCACAGAGCCACCCACCCGATGCCCCCCAGCTCACCCCCTCTTGCCGGGACCAGGCTGGCGGCTCCCGGGAGCTTCCCCTGGACCGCAAGAGGCGGGCACCTTCCTGGGCTAGTGCGGACATCGTGGACCTCGTCCACGATCTCTGCACTAGGCACAGGAAAGTGGCCGTCTAGGGCAGGAGAGCTGCCAGCCTGGCCACCCAGGACCAGGTGTGCATGAAAATCAAGGGGGTCCACTGAGACCCCCGACACTGAGCCCTGAGCTTAGAATGGCCGTCCTGGGTCAGACCAAAGGTCCATCTAGCCCAGTAGCCTGTCTGCCGACAGCGGCCAACCCTAGGGACCCTGGAGGGGATGGACCAAAGACAGTGACCAAGCCATTTGTCTCGTGCCATCCCTCTCCAGCCTTCCACAAACTTTGGGCAGGGACACCACTCCTACCCTCTGGCTAATAGGACTCCATGGACCCAACCTCCATCACTTTATCTCACTTCCCTTTAAACTCTGTTCTAGTTGTAGCCTTCATAGCCTCCTGAAGCAAGGAGTTCCACAGGTTAACTATTTGCTTTGTGAAGAAGAACAACTTTCTCTTACTAGTTTCAAGCCTGCTACCCATTCCTTTCCTTTGGTGTCTTCTAGTCCTTCTTTATGGGAACTCAGGAAGAACTTTTCTGAATGCACCCTCTCCACCCAACCCCTGCTTTTAGAGACCTCTATCCTGTCCCCCTCCGTCTCCTCTTTTCTAAGCTGAACAGTCCCAGTCTCTGTAGCCTTTCTTCATCTGGGACCTGTTCCCAACCCCTGATCATGTTAGTTGCCCTCCCCTCTCCCAGCCTTTCTCTTCCCCTCTCCCACCTCCTTTTCCCAGTCTCCCCCAGTTTTTTTCAATAAAGACAGAGTCAATGTTGGAAGAAACGTTATCTTTATTTTGTACATCAATAAGAAGGGGGGCTAGGGAAGGGTAAGTGGAAGGAGGTGAGGGAGGAATGGGGTACGAGCCCCCGATGGGGAGGACTGGGCTGGGTCTGCGGGCTTCTGGGGTGGAAGCTCTCCTGCAGCCCCCCAATTACTCCCTCTCCCCAGATGGCAGCCTGCGGCAAGTGCAGCCGGGCTGATGGCCGAGTGGTGTGATGTGCCCAGTGTGGGCACTCAGGGCACTCCAAGCCAGAACTTCTTTGCAAGCGGGGCACCCCTTAGAACTGTGTGTCCGGGGTGGGGGTCGGGACCCTTTAAGCGCAGCCCTCGGCTAGCCTGAGACAGCATCTCCATGCTCTAAGTCCTCCTTTTATGCCCTGCCGGCACTGCTTCCGGCCATCCTTAAGCCCTGTTCAGAGTCCACTCAATGTGGACTTGCTAGTTCGAACTAGCAAAACGCTAGTTCGAACTAGTTTTTAGTTCTAGATGCGTTAGTTCGAACTAGCTTAGTTCGAATTAACTAATTCGAACTAAGTTAGTTCGAACTAGCGCTGTAGTGTAGACGTACCCCCAGTTGTTTAAAACTCTCATCAATGTTAATGTTTGATAAGGATATTTGCATAGCAAAATAGGCAAGAGGGTCGACTTGAGGCAAATGTTAGAAATTTCTAGGAAAACTATGACAATTGTTTCTAAATAGTCAGAAGGTCAAATTGGATTAAAGCATTTCAAGGTGTGTGCTCAATGACCCAGGCTTCAGTTGGGGTGGGATGTGGTCCACAATGTGTAGATGGAGAGAAGCTGTAGAGATAAAAACATTTGAGGGATGTGGCAGATATGTGGAACAGAAAATGTCAGCCAAATGGCAATCTAAAATGACAGAATAATTTAACCAAGAAAGAGAAGAAAATCCATCAAGTACTGAAGAGCAGAAGGGGTATAACTATGAAATATTTTTATATTAATGGAAGGGAGGATAAAACCAATAAAAATGCGTCAGACTCATGGCTTCATTCATGATCTCCATGATTTCTATTTTCTTCTTAGGCTTAACATTTTGTATGTATCTGTAAAATGCCTTATAATAACCAAACCAAATATTCTTTCTTTAAAGTGCCAGAGGTGCCCAAGAAAGCTGCTCCAGAAGAGAAAGTACCAGTTACTGTGCCTAAAAAACCAGAGGCTCCACCAGCTAAAGGTACACATTGTCATTGATAAAATCATGGCAATAATTTATCCTGTTCTTTCTCTTGTAACTTTTTAAATTTTAATTTTGAGTTATCTTTCCCCTCGTGATCCGTGACTTTATACATTTTGTTTTGGGGGATTCTCTTCTCCTCTTGATACTCAACAAATCATTCTTATTCAACAGTGGAGCAAAGTAGTGTAATATGTACTATGTGTACTATAAGATCAGTCTTTTGAGCCGGGTATCACTGATGCTGTTTTGTGTCATAATTTCAGCTTTTCTGTTCTTAATTCTTTGTAGACATACGTCACATTCTTAAAATAAAATAAATTAATATTTTTAAAGTGCCTGAGGTTCCAAAGAAAGTGGTCCCAGAAGAGAAACTACCAGTTGCTGTGCCTAAAAAACCAGAACCGCCACCAGCTAAAGGTATATGTCATTATTTTTAAAATGGCAGGAAATCTTTTTCTTCTGACCATTATATAAAGACAAGAGCAAAGACCTTTCTCTGGTCTCTTGCTGTTGGCTGAGATTTGTAAATCTTACTTATTATGTGTGAGACAAACTGATTGTGGAATTTGGTATGTTCTTCAATATCGTTGAAAGCTCTGTGTTTTATGTTTTTTTGTCCTCAATATTTTGAAGCTATTTGTGAAATTTCTCATAGTGAAAGGTATTAATATTAATATTTTAAAGTGCCTGAAGTGCCAAAGAAAGTTGTTATTGAAGAAAAATTACCAGTTGAAGAGCCTGAGAAACCAGAACCTCCACCAGCTAAAGGTACATATTATCACTGATGAAATCATAAAAGTCTTTGTCTTATTTTCTGAATTATTGTTTGAACATACTGTTCTCTTTTTGCTCTTAGATTTGTAAATTGTTTTCATTGTGTACGGTGTGGTATGTGTGTGGGGTGGAAATAGAAAGAGGATTAAATTCAGCCATGCACAAAGTTCTAGAAGACTAATGAGTATGGAAAATTTAATGGAGAGAGAATGAAAAAGGACTAGATGTTTAGTTCTAACATCAGTGTTTTTGATGTTCCTGTGTTTTATGTTTCCTTAATGTTCTTAATATTTCAAACATATCTTTGAAATTCAGACAAATAATTTACACTAATATCTTTAAAGTGCCTGAGGTGTCCAAAAAAGAGGTCCCTAAAAAGAAAGTACCAGTTGCTGTACCTAAAAAACCAGAACCTCCACCAGCTAAAGGTACGAGTGCTCATCAATATCATCATAAGGAAGAGCCTTAGTCTTGTCCTCTTACACCTTTTTTTTAGCTGACTTTGGTCAGTCCGTTTTCTAATATTTAAGGTTTGTTGATTCTACTCAGTGAGAGATGTAATGCAAAGGTGTCAAACATCTGGTCCATTGCATATATCTAGCCATATATTTTTGGCATAGCTGTTTAATATATTCAAAATGCTCAAGGCCTGATTTTTTTTCATAGCTTATGGCTGTGAAGAAAACTTCCAAAATATGAACCCGATGTAAGCCAATACAGTGCTCTCTTTGAGTCTGCTGACAATATAGAGTGAGAAAGGTGTAAACAAGTCTGTCCTCTCCATCCTCCATTTACTTGAGCATTAACACCAAAATTTAATAGTGGCTATTAAATAAAATCATTAATTGGTGTCATTATAGCAGATAAAAGGAGGTATGGGGCGAGAAGTGCGCCTAATGAGCATGGAAGGCAATGCAGGAAAGGAATTATAGATAGAAGAAAATAAGAATCCCACCCAAACAGGAGTAAAAGGAGAGGAACAAAATAGAAACAAAGGCTAGAAATAATGATTATACTAAAGGGGAGTTTATTTGCCCCCACGTGATGCTGAGTGTAAATACTGAACAAACGCTGAATAATTATAATTAATAGTTTAGTTACTACATTAAGCTTAGATTCCATAATTGGATTCAGCCTCCCTTTGGGAGTTATCCATTGTGTAGGGAGAGGCATATATTCTTATATTTATATTCTGACATAGGGATCAGAAGTAAAAATGGAATTCAGCTTTCTCACACTGGGGCTACGTTTATACTGCAGGCTTCTTGTGCAAGAACACCTGTTCTTGCGCAAAAACTTGTGGAGCATCTACACTGCACATATGTTCTTGCACAAGTAAATTTACAGTAAGGCGTCGGAACAGAGGGCTTCCTGTGCAAAAACTATTCCTCTCCCCCCGAGGAATAAGCCCTCTTGCGCAAGAAGGCAGTGTGGACTGGCAACAGGGGTTTCTTGCGCAAGAAATCCCTATGGCTAAAATGGCCATCAGAGCTTACTTGAGCAAGACAGCATCCACACTGCCATGGACGCTCTTGTGCAAAAGCACATCTCTTAAGCAAAAGAACATGGCAGTGTGGTCGTGCTCTTGCACAACACCTTTTGCGCAAGAACTCTTGAACAAAATAGTTCTTGCACAAGAAGCCTGCAGTGTAGACATAGCCAATGTGTTTGACACCCTTGCTATAATCTCTGTGTGTGCATATATGTGTGTGTGTAAATGTTGTTTGAATATGAACTCGTTAATCTCTTAGGGTATATCTACACTACCACCCTAATTCGAACTAGGGTGGTTAATGTAGGCAACCGAAGTTGCAAATGAAGCCCGGGATTTAAATATCCTGGGCTTCATTTGCATCTTACCGGGTGCTGCCATTTTTAAAGCCCCGGTAGTTCGGACTCCGTGCCCGCGGCTATACGCGGCACGGAGTAGGTAGTTCGAATTGGGCTTTCTAATTTGAACTACTGTTACACCTCGTTCCACGTATTTTGTTGAGCTTTATCTTAATGTTTTTTGTCTAATGCGCTTTTTTCTGTCTGAGATCTGTAAAATGTACTCACTAAGTATAAGAATGTAAATGAGTAATCAAAGTCTGAATATTGAATCATCAATGTTTTTAATATCTCCGTTTTTTATGTTTCATTCTTCCTAATGTTTTGCACACATTTTGTAACTGTAAAATGAAACAAACTAATATCTTTCAAGAACCTGAGATGCCCAAATCAGCTGTCCCAGAAGAGGAATATTTTCTGGCTGTACCTAAAAAAACAGAACCTCCACCTGCAAAAGGTGTATATCATCAAAAATCTGTGTGTCATTTTTTTGACCCACCATTACTTTTCATATACTTTGTCCTGTCCATTTTCTATCACCTAAAATTTGAAAATTCTACTTATTTTGTGAACTGTACAGCTGGGGTGTCACTCACCTGACTCAATTACTATAGCCAATCCCAGGAAATATTTGTTTTCTTAAAAAAATGAAAATATTGTTATGAAAAAAACTTGCCAAATTTGAAGTCAACTTAAGGGCAGCGTACATTGCCTCTCTGCTCAGACTAAATGGTCAGTGTAGAAACATGTTCCAAAGTTCTGAATTGTAACTCTCTGTGTGGAAACTCTGGGTGCAAACTTAAAGATCCTGAGTTTGCACTATATGAACTCGTGACTTTTAAGTTCATTTCCACAGAGTCCACATGTTGGAGTTACAGTGCAGCACTTGGGTCCTTGATGCCGCCAACTCCCCCTAGCCCAAATTGCAGGTAAATGTAAACATGCCATTAACTTTCTGCAGTGCTCTCTTTGTGAGTCTGCTGACAGCCCATGGCAGTGTACATTAGGGTACGTCTACACTAGATTGATCTAGGGAGTCTAATGAGGTTGACCGGAATTGCAAATCAAGTCCGGGATTTAAATATCCCGCGCTTGATTTGCATGTTCCCGGTCGGTCGCCATTTTATAAATTGACTAGCCAGAAGTAACTGCCCTCGTCTACATGCGGCAGTGAAACGGGATTCCGATTTAAAGCCCTAACTCCAATTAGCTGGTATTCCTCCTGCAATGAGGAATTTTTAACACACTTTGTCCTGGGCATTTTCTGCTACTTACATTTATGAATTCTACTCATTGTGTGAATTGTACTGCTAAGATGTCAAATATCTGACCAACTTACTATATCTGGCTTGTGATGTATTCTCATCTGCTTCACATATTCAGACAGATCAGAATCTAAGAATTTATATTTTTTTAAAATGCAAGTATTTTTATGAGAAAACTTTCTAATTTTTACTTAATGTAAATTTATGCAGTGCTGTCTTTGTGATTCTGCTGACAGCCTAAAGCAATGGATCTGAACAGTGTAAAATTTTACACCCTCCCTGCTCTAACTCTCTCACATTCCCAGTGAAGCTGAAGATAAGCACAACATAGAATAGTAACCACTAAAAGTTTATTTACTACATAAAAGTCAGATTTCACAACTGATATTTATGTGGTCCCCTCCCATTGTGAGTATCTCTGTGCATTGCAGGAACTATACCTTAATTCATACCCAGATCAGGAATAATAATTGAAATATTATTCAGCTTTCTGACAAAAAAATTTTGACATCCCTGTTGTACCATGTGTGTGAGAGAGCCTCAGTGATATTTCAACATGATCTTATTTTGCCTTAGATATGTCCCGGTTTTCTGTTTCATTGTTTGCCTTTACTCTAAAATACACAACTTTGAGATTCATAAAACTTACTAATATCTTTAAAGTGCCTGAAGTGCCCAAGAAGGCTGTTCCAGAAGAGAAAATACCTCTTGCTGTGACTAAAAAGCCAGAGCCTCCCCCAGCTAAAGGTATATGTCGTCATCAGTGCCATCACGAAGAAAATCTTATTTTCTTGAGCATTATGTTAACATCTTTTTTGTTGTCCATTTTTTCCTATCTGAGATTTGTAAATTGTATTCATTGATTATATTTTCTTTCAGAGTGTGAGTGACTAATAAAAGCTTGAATATTGAATATCTGTTATTTATATCTCACCTACTGTGTTTCATTGTTCTTCATGTTTTGTACATATGTTGAGTACTATCATGTGAAACAAACTAATATCTTTAAAGTGCCTGAGATACCCAAAAAAGCTGTTTCAGAAGAGAGAGAACCAATTACTGTTCCTAACAAAACAACCTCCCTAGCTACAGGTACAGCTAGATCAGCATTACTACTTTTATTCTTCTACAGTATTTTAACATTCTTTTTCTTATCTTTCATCAGCTGAGATACGTAAAGTATATTTATCGTATGAATTGTATTGTGTGTGAGATATGTTAAGTTACTACTCAGTATTAGAATGTTACATCATAAATACATTTTGATATCCATGACTTTTGTTTATTTGTTCTTGTTATTGTTTCTTACACATCTTTAATAATCATAAAAGTAAACTGAAATATTGCCCTTAAAGTGCCTGAGGAACCCAGGAAAACTGTCCCAGAAGAGAAAGTGCCTGTGCCTAAAAAAGAAGAACCTACTCCTGTTCCTAAGAAACCAGAACCTCCACCAACTAAAGGTACATGTTGCCATTGACATGATCAGGAGGGAAAATCTTTGTCCTCTTCTTGAACATTTTTTGACATATTGTGTCCTGTCCTCTTTTCTCGGTTATGGAATTTGTACTCATTGTGTAACTGTGTGTGAGTGTGTATGTGTGCAAGAGAGAGAGAGGCTCTATAATATCTGAATATGGATGCTGTCATTAATGTTTCATCATTCTTTTTTATATTTTGTACATAGTCTTAAAATTCATGTAAGTAATCAGAACTAATATCTTTAAAGTGCCTGAGGTGGCCAAGAAAGATGTCCTAGAAGAAAAAGTAACTGTGCCTAAGAAACCAGAACCTCCACCAGCCAAAGGTACATGTCATCACTGACTTCATGAAGAAGAGGTTTTGTTCTCTTTTCTTGAACATTCATTAGTATATTCTGCCCTGTACCTTATTCAGTGATGGAATTTGTACTCACTGTGTAATTGGCACTCTGTGTGAGTCAGTGACAAAAAGAGGCTCTATAACATCTGAATATGGATATTAATGTTTTAATATCTCAGTTTCCTCTGTTTCTTCCTTCTCTGGAATGTTTTGTACATATTCTTAATATTCATGTAAGCAGAGGTGAGAATAATTCCGTCTGCCGCTCTGCTAAGAGCTGGGTGGGGTGCTCTACTGCAGAAGTAGCGGTAGCAGCACTCCCTGCCAGGCTCTCCTGCCGGCAGATGAAAGGAGATGTTTAGAGGGGTGGCCCACACCAGTCTGGGTCTGCCCGAGCCCCATCCTGGTGCCCTTTAGAGTGAGCAGGGGGCTGAACCTTCTCTCATCATTCCTATCAGTGCTGCTCGTTGCTGACTGTTCCCTTCCGTGACTGCCAGGGACTGAGAGGACAACAAACAACATCCCTGCATGGTTCTCCCTCCCTCCTGATGCAGGGACGGAGCAGAGGATTGCATGATCCACACTGTGTGCTTCCCCCTTGCTCCCTGACAATGATGGAAAGAGAAGAGTAAGCAACAAGCAACATCAGTAGGCATCGGGGGGTGGGGAGCTTCAGTCCCCCATTCCTCTAAAGGGCATCCTTGCCCACTGCATTGCCCTCTACACCCTAGCTCCCCAATCCTGAATCCTGCACTACCTTAAGGTCCCATCCCCTGACCTAAGCCCTCCCACACTCTACTCCAGTCTTAAATTTCTTACAGGTACTATCCTATCATATATACACCCAACCTCCTGCCCAAGCCCTTCCCTGAGGGCAATACAACAGTAACTATAAGAAATTTAAGTTACTTTCACCCCGTCTGTAAGTAAACAGAACTAATATCTTTAAAGTGCCTGAGGTGCCCAAGAAAGATGTTTCAGAAGAAAAAGTTCCTGTGCCTAAGAAACCAGAACCTCCACCAGCTAAAGGTACATGTTGTCATTGATGTCACCAGGAGGAAGAATCTCTGTCCTCTTTTCTTGGATATTCTTTAATATACTGTGTTCTGTCCTTTCTTCAGTTATAGAATTAGTACTTATTGTATAACTCAGGGCTACTCAACTTTGGAAGCCCCGAGGGCCACAATGATACTCACAGCACATGTGGAGGGCCACAACTTAAGTGTGCTTGCATATACAGGCAAATATATATGCAAATATCTTATTTCGCACTGGCAGGCATGAATACAAAGATTAAGGCAAGACTACACAACACACAGACCCCATTTAAGTCAGTTCTGCTGATATTAATAAAATGCAATATTTACCCGATTTGCACCCATATGACAGCACTTTTAATGAGCAATGACAGTCCAGGAATTTAACTATTAAAACACATATCAACAGAACACCATTATGTTGACTTACCGTTGTGGTGTGTGTTCCCAGTGGAGGCATTGTTCAAAGGATCCCACCCACGGGCTGCGTGTTGAGCCCCACGTAAACCCAAACCACATTGTGGGCCGCAAACAAATGTTGAGTAGCCCTGGTGTAACTGATACTCTGTGTGCATGTGTGTGTGTGAGATGGTCCATAATATCTAAATATAGATACCATTGTTAAAGTCTCATTGTCCTCTGTTTCATCATTCTCCTTAATGTTTTGTACATATTCTTGATATTCATGTAAGTAAACAGAACCAATCTCTTTAAAGTCCCTGAGGTGTCCAAGAAAGCTGTCCCAGAAGAAAAAGTTCCTGTGCCTAAAAAAATAGAACCTACTCCTGTGCCTAAGAAACCAGAACCTCCACCAGCTAAAGGTAGATGTTGTCATTGACATCATGATGAAGAAGAAGCCTTATCCTCTTTTCTTAAACATTTTTAATATATTATCCCAATCTTTCTTTAGTTATAGAATTAATACTCGCTGTGTAATTAATACTGTTTGTGTGTGAGTGACTAAGTGACAGAAAGAGGTTCTATAATATATGAATATGGATGCCATCATTAATGTTTTAATAACCCAGTGTCCTCTGTTTCATCATTCTCTTTAATATTTGGTACATGTTCTTAACATTCATGTAAGTTATCAGAACTAATATCTTTAAAGTGCCTGGGGTGCCCAAGACAGATGTCCTAGAACAAAAAGTTCCTGTGCCTAAAAAAACAGAACCTCCACCAGTTAAATGACATGTCATCATTGATATTAATGGGAGAAAGAATCTTTGTCCTCTTTTCTTGAACTTTCGTTAATATATCATGTCCTGGCCTTTCTTCAGTTATAGAATTAGTACTTATTGTGTAACTGATCTGTGTGTGTGTGTGAGAGAGGCACTGTACTATCTGAATATAGATACCATTGTTAAAGTCTCATTGTCCTCTGTTTTATCATTTTCTTTAATGTTTTGTACATATTCTTGATATTCATATAAGTAAACAGCACTAATATCTTTAAAGTGCCTGGTGTGCCCAAGAAAGCTGTCCCAGAAGAAAAAATAACAGTACCTAAAAAACCAAAACCTACTCCTGTGCCTAAAAAACCAGAACCTCCAGCAGCAAAAGGTACAGATCAGTAATAGAACCTTTTCTTCTTCTTTTTGAACACTATTGTAATATATTTTTCTTGTCTGCGATCAGCTATCTGAAATATGTAATGGGTATTCATCATGTGAGCTGTACTACGAATAAGAGATTGTTGCATAAGTGGCTAATCTGTGCTCGAATGTTGCATCGTAAATGCATTTTGTTATCCACCACTTAGTGTAATGTTTCTCTTTTATGTTTCATACATGTTTTTAACAATCTTAAAAGTAATGAGAACTAATATCTTTAAAGTGCCTGAGGTGCCCAAGAAAGTTGTCCCAGAAGAAAAACTGCCTGTTGCTGTGCCTAAAAAACCAGAATTTGCACCTGCTAAAGGTACATGTTATCACTGACATAATCATGAAGAAAAATCTTTGTCATCTTCTCCTGAATAATCTTTAACAAGTTGTGTTTTGTGCTGTTTTAGTTATGGAATTTTTATTCGTGTAAATTGTGTGTGTGTGAGTGTTAGTTACAAAGAAAGAAACTCAGCATTTTTTGTATCAGTTGTGACAGTGGCACTTGTCACAGTCAAGTATCAGTCATAATAAAAATTAAATAATACTTTTCAAATGGCAAAGTTGCTATTGAAGAAAAGATATTCTTAATCATGGCTAAGAAAGAGAGTCCCCCAATAAATATGCAATCTGTTCAATCATAAAAAAACCTTTTATTATTAACATAGTATGCCTAAAGCATTTCAATTCTCGTTTTCATTGTTGCTTTATTTTGCAAACATTTTGAGTCCTGTAAAGTTCAGTATTCTTCATTTTTTTTTAAAAAAAATGACAGCAACAAATCACCTGCCAATATAATGTTACATAAAACTTTCACTATTCAGAAGAAGAAATGTGCACCAGAATTCTCCTAAAAGACATAACTAATCCAGGATTATTTAGAAATCAAAATCTACCTTCCCACATAGATTGCTCATTACGACATGAATGAACCCATAATTAAAAAATAAATAAATAGTCAAATTAACCACAAGAACTAATATTGTACATGTACTTAGCTTGTACTGTGCTTGTCTCTGTCTCTGTGAATGTGTAGGTTGATGTAGTTTTCCTGCCTATTTGTATCTTCATGTGACTCAGTCTTATATGGCAGACTGTTAATATTCTTTAAAGTCCCTAAAGTCACCATGAAGATTGAACCTGAAGAACCAGAACCTACTCCTATTTCAGAATTAGAAGAGATCTCACTAGCAGAAGAAGAAGAGATCTCCGCAGCTGAAGAAGAGATCTCCGCAGCTGAAGAAGAGGAAATCTCATCAGAAGAAATCTCTCCAGCAGAAGAAGAAGAAGAGATCTCAGCAGTTGAAGAGATTGTACCAATAGAAGGTATACACAGTAGCCATAATCAAACGCACTCCTTCATTTCAAAATTGTGTACATCTTGCTTCGTAGTTCTCTGCACCTGTGTTGTATTTGTATTAAATCCCAGCTTTTTCCTTGTGTTACTGTATGTGTGAATATGTTCTAAATTCTCAATTCATTGTAATTCAGTCATAATAGTCTTCCTGTTATCTGTTTTCCTCATGTATTATTGTTCTTATATTAGTAACATGCTTTCATAATTCACACTGGACATTCACATTATGTGCAAGCAACAAAACATATATTCAGAGTTTTTTGGCACATTAAATGTTCTTCATCTGACTTTTATGATAGTAGGTATATTCTAAATCTACCATAATATTATTTAAAGAGCCAGAACCTGAAAAGAAGATTCCTGAAAAACCAAAACCACGGGTACCTCTTCCACCAAAAGAGGAAGTTAAGATGGAAAAAGTTCAACTTAAAGGTATAAGAAGCCACTGAAATCAGTATTAACAGCTTTACTGAATGCTTCAATATAACTCATTATAATTATATTTGCTCATCTTGAAGGGTGGACTTTTTAATATATTACTTTTAGCCTAACTCAGTGCCTGTTTCTGTTGCTTTCAGTCTAATAATACTCCTTACTAATTGTTTATCTATTGTGAACTTTCAGAAACATATGTCTTAGTCAGTTTGTGTGGTTTTCAGTTAAAATGAAGAAATTAATGAAAAAGTTAATATATTTTAAATTAATCTTTGCAAAAGATCTTAGCATAATATGATAACATATTCTTACACTCTTTCCCACTAGAAAAAAAATTCCCAGCATGATTCTTGGGTTAGTATGTTGCTGTGGTTGTTGAAGATCTCATTACAGCTAATTAGAAAAGTGTCTGCAATTTGTGTCCATTGTTTTTCTTTTGTCAT
The DNA here is from genome assembly GCF_049634645.1 of Pelodiscus sinensis. Taxonomy (NCBI): domain Eukaryota; kingdom Metazoa; phylum Chordata; order Testudines; family Trionychidae; genus Pelodiscus; species Pelodiscus sinensis. The sequence continues at coordinate 46,621,591 of NC_134717.1, read as the reverse complement.
GTTGCTAGTGTTGAACATTTATATGTTGGTCAGGTGTTTGGCAGGTTTCAGAACAAGATTTTTTTTCTCATTTTAAAATATTATAATTTAAGGATCTAGGTAGTAAAAATAAAATTGTCTTCTTTAAAGCTCCCACGCCAAGGAAGAAAGTTGTGCCTGAAAAACCTGTTCAGGCTCCAGAAAAAGTGGAACTCACGCCTGCTAAAGGTATCTAGTATATGTGCTGGGGAGGGGTGAATCATATTTTCTCATTCCTGCCTCTGGCAGGCACTAGACTAGTTATTGGCATTTGTCTTCTATGATATGCTCCTAAGTATCTCTCTCTTAAATAATTGCAACATTTTGTCCATATGTCTTATATATTTGTTGTTCTATGTTTTACACCTTTCATTTTACTAGATTTTATTGCACTTTCCTTTCCCACTGTGCAACTTAGGAGGTGATGGACATGTTAGAGAGCTGTATTAGGGGAGGGGACATAAAAGTAGAGTCCATCATGGGAACCCACACCACCCTATTTGGGTAGAAAGTCCTACTGCAGTCGAAATAAATAAGAATCTTTGTTAATTAATAATTAGTTATTTAATAACATGTTTAAACTCCATGTAGTTTATTGTTAAATAAACTACATTTTCATTTGAATATTTGAAATTCAAGGTGTTAGGGAAAGGTGTTTCCCTAAATGAACAAATTCCAAAGGAACAAAACACCTACTCAAAATAGACCAGAACTAAATCATATTTTTATAGGGATAGTACTGTTATTCAAATTTAACTTTTTTGTGAGCCAAAGGGATCTGCCAACATAAGTAACTGAACAGCTAATGATCAAGCCTTTTGTAGTAGACTTTCCAGCCCTCACCCTATAAGATTGCTAACTTTGGTAGGATGAATTCCCAGAGATTTCATTACATGACATTATTAAGATTAATCTTTAATTCCTGAAGACTCCAAAATAATCTTGGAAGGTTGGCAACCCTGCCCGCATGACAGAATTTCACTGAGTCATATTTTATTTTATATCTCTGTGAAAGGCTTAAGTGAATTTTGAATATAATGTTCTTTTCTCTTTACCTGTACTGAACACCGAGGCTGTGTCTACACTGGGCCACTTATTCCGGAAAATCAGCCGCTTTTCCGGAATAAGCTGTGAGCTGTCTACACTGGCCCTTGAATTTCTGGAAAAGCAACGATGCTCTACTGTACAAAATCAGCTGCTATTCCGGAAAAACTATTCTGCTCCCGCTCGGGCATAAGTCCTTATTCCGGAACACTGTTCCGGAAAAGGGCCAGTGTAGACAGCCCAGTAGTCTTTTCCGGAAAAAAGCCCCGATCGCGAAAATGGCGATCAGGGCTCTTTTCCGGAAAAGCACGTCTACATTGGCCACAGACGCTTTTCCGGAAAAAGGGCTTTTCCGGAAAAGCAGCCTGCCAATGTAGACGCTCCTTTTCCAGAAAAACTGAAAACGGAATAGTATTCCGTTTTAAGCAGTTCCGGAAATTCATGCCAGTGTAGACACAGCCCTACTGTGGTGATCAGTGACGGGAGATTCATGTTTAGACTATCAGGAAATCAGGGACATTCTCCTTGGAAGATTCCAAGGATTCTCCTTGGTAAAAACTGATCAGCCTCATTGCAAATTTTACTCTGTTAAGACTGAACTGAAAAACAATTTTTCCATGAAACTTCCCCAAAAACAACACCATTAAATATATGTGTACAGAAAGAGAAAGAGAAAAAAATCTGGGTGCTTTTTCTTCTTCCTAAGTTTATTCGGAGTTTACAAATTAAGATGGCAGTCGTCTTAATAAATAGCCTAGACAGGCAAACCAGGATGGTAGATAGATAAGTAGGTTGTGCAATTTTAGAGAGAGAAGAGTATTGGGGATGAAATCCACAGTGTGACAATGAGGAGAATTTTACCATTAACCATTAACTTTGAATTCTTTAGCTTTGTGGCTTCCTCAGACTCTTTTGTTGTTGTTGTTTATTGTTTTGTCTTCCTACTCGTGGGTCCATAAATCAGCATATGCAGATATTACATGGAAAAATGACTAAAACAATCTACTCCCATTTCAGTTGTTTTTATCTTCTGTTTTGAATGTTTTATTGTAAATCAGCATCTGGTTTGTATATTTGGATGACTATTACTGTTATGGACTTATATTAAAATTTGAAATGATGTTTTTTAAAGTGCCGGGAGTTGAAAAGAAAGGCCGCAGAATACTTCCTGAAGTTACCCCTCCACCTAAGGAAGAAGTTGTTCTTAAAAGAGGTACGGTAATTTGACCACAATATAAATGTGAAACCACACCAATCCATTCCCTAATTATTCAAAAGTAACATGGTAATAGGATTGCATAATGTCATCCCAAATAGTTATGTAGGAAATTACATGAATTAACTGCTACCTGAGGCCATGTCTTCACTATGTGGGAAGGTCAAAACAAGATATACAATTCTAGCTATGTTAATTATGTAGCTAGAATCAATGTACCTTATTTCGAGTTTCCATGCTGTTTCCACAGCGATCTCCAAACACTCCTATCGGCTGCCCTTACTCTTCATGAGTAACTCTCTGAGTTTGATTTAGTGGCTCTTTACTGATCCAGAAGATTAATCACGTCAATCTTCTGTGTAGCAAAGATGGTTCATTTCCTGGTGAAGAAGTTTGTGGGAGGAGGAACAGCTTGAAGATCCAGTAGAGCCAAAGCTATACAAGGAAAGCAGAGCGGAACACAGAATATCAGGACTTCCCACGAGAGGCTCTTCCTTGTCATGCTGTTTTATGGACCCCATTCCCTCTATCTTGGCAGTAGCACTAACACAGGAGCCATGCTGCCAGTGGGCACTCACCCATCAGTCACTGATTGCCCTTTCCCAGTGGGGTTTCTGCTTGGATATCTGCTGTGATAGAGGGCAGCTGGCTAATCAATTATTCCATCTTCCAGTCTGGCACTCTTCTCCAAACCTAGTGAAGGTCTGACCATGCAGAGTTCATACGGAGGTCGTATCATTTTCTAAGTATGGAACACAACGCTGGCCACTCCTTTCTTTCTAAGACTAGAGATTCCCTAATGCACTCATGCTCATTTGCTTTTTGGCATGTTATACAGAAGGGAACCAATGGCTCCCATTCTCTGCATTGAGTTATCTTTCCTGGTCCTGATATTCATTTGTCATTTCATATGTTAATGCAGAATTATCTACTCTAATTCATCATTAAAAATAACTCAGAATATATTATTTTTGTGCTCACAAAAATGTTGGCATTAATACAGTAATTCAAATTACAAACTACAGTAAGCATTTACAGGTAATTGAGGTACTTCATCAAAAAATGCTGAAAATAAACTGGTAATATGGCTTTCAGCTGGTGAATCCAATATTCATTCAGAATATCAGAAATGGCATGTAGTATCACCTAAAAGCTTCTCTCTTGTGTATCTGTAATTAAGTTTAACATTTTAATCACTATTATTGGTTTAATCTGTTATTGATAAAACATATGTGATCTAATATGTTATTCTTATGGGCAAAACTAAAATTGATAAATATTTATGTTTTACTTGATGTGCAGATATATACAAATTGAAGATTTTACATGTCTTCACTATTAGATTGAGTTCTAACATATCCTGAGATTATAGTTGTGTGTAAATTTGGTAACTTTTTAATTCAAATGAGATAATAAGTAATTTTAGTCTAAGTGACTGCTAAAATATAAATTTTTCAGCAGATGGACCACTCTAAATTAAAGCATTTTTTGCTCCAGGTGACTGCATGTAAAATTTCATTTATGATAATAATCATAATAATAACATAAAGCATATATTTCTGCACCCTATGCTGGTTGTTCCATATTCTCTGTTGTTTAGATGATTTTTAAATCTTTATCTTAATTACCATGTTCCTCATCCATATAAGACTCTAGAAAATGAAATTCTTTCTCTTTCAAAGTTCCTAGAAAGACACCTGAAGAGGAAAAACCGAAACCAGAGAAAGAACCTAAAGTAGAAACGAAACCAGAACCTAAACCAGTAGAAAAGATAAAGAAACCTGAAGGTATAAGTCAAGGTCACATTCATACGTCTCTGAATATGGAGAGACCCAGAACAAAATCCTAATTCTGATTAGCAATTTATTGGGTTCATTATCTAAATCAGGGTTCAGATCAGAATTGTGCAAATGTCCTCCAAGTCTGGAATTTGCTGAATTAAAGTTTTATTGAAAATAAACCCAAACTTTGGGAGAATCTAGTTTCAGATCAGAGTTATGTATCTTAGTGGCTAGTTCTCCTTTTGAGTCTTCACTTTATATAAAAGAGAATTTTTAAAAAGTTTTAAAATGTAAACTAAAAAGTAATAAAGTGTAAACCACAATCAATCCCATTATCCTTTCAATTATGGTCTTGTAACATTATGTCCGACTGGCTGTTTTCTGTTTCTAGTTTTATCTGACTCTGATTGTTAACAATATATATGTACGTTAAACCTAAGGCCAACTGAAAATCATAATCACATATATAAAACCTAACTAACTTTCAAATGTCATATTAAATTACTCTATATTAAAATTACTTCAGTTAATATATGTGGGTATTTGAGGAATTTAAACATATCTTCCAAAATAAAAATCATATTTTAAAGAGCCAGAAGTTCCCAAGAAGAAAATTGAGATACCACCTGTCACGAAAAAAGAAAAACCTGTGCCTGAACCAGAGAAAGGTACCAAATGTGTGGCGCTCTTTTCTTTATTTCTGCTAATAAACTGCATTCACCAGTGAACATCCTTTTATATAAGCTAAACTAATTTATTAATATAATGCAACCATTAAAATTGTCCTTTTTAGCCTTTTTGTATTCTTCTGGGTCTTATTTCCTCTGTAGTCCTTTAGTGCTTAAAGAATTCAACTCTCTTCCATTAGGGAGATCTCTGTATCTTGCTGTATATGTGTTTGCCCCTGTTGTCTTTTATCAGTGTATTTTGGAAGTTAAAAATTAAAAGTCTGTCTTCTATTAAAGTTAAAGTTTAATGTATTAAACTGTAAAGTTTTACTGTGAATTAAAGTTTCACTAACACTTTGTACTTTTCCTGAATTATTTTTCTGCATTTTGCAATAAGATTATGAAATATTTACACTAACCTATTCGTTATTTTGTGTTTAAAGTGCCAGAACCTAAGCCAGCAGCTGTCCCTCTTCCTGAACCAAAACCCACAGAAGGTGAAAATCTTTTCAACATGAATAATTGTGCATGTTTTCCTGTACATATTGCCTTTTGCCATTTAGTGCAGGGCTACTCAACTTTAGAAGCCCCAGAGGCCACAATGATATAGCACATGCCAACAGTCGCAACTTAAGTGTGGTTGCATATATATGCAAATAGCTTCTTTCACACTGACAGGCTTGAATACAAAGATTAAGCCTTAAGCCGCGGCGCCAGACACAAACGTGGCCAATGTGAGCCAGTCAGCACCTCTCAGGCTCTGCCCATAAGGCTAAGCAGCCAGCACTTCCCACAATACCCTGGCACTCCCAGCACCTCCTCCCTGGGGGCTAGAATTGCCAACATCCTGTACTTGTCTGTTCTAGCCAGCCTGTCTGCTTGCGTCTGTCAATGCTCACCCCAGCTAGGAGATGCCTCGCCATTATGGAGAGTGTTCCCAGTGGAGGCCATGTTCAAAGGATCCTACCCGCAGGCCATGTGTTGAGCACCGTGTAAATCCAAACTGCACCACAGGCCACAAACAAATGGGCCATGGGCTGCTTGTGGCCTGCGGGCTACATGTTGAGTGGCCCTGATTTAGTGGTACTGGTTAAAAATATGTTAAGCAAATATCTCAGCTAACTCTTCACACTACTAGGATTGAAGGATATTTTCTGAGTACTTGTCATGAGTGAGGATCTAGTAAATGTATGCTTTACATGGCCCATGGGAAAGTGTTGCATAGTAAATTTTAACAAACATATTCATGAAAATACATTTTAATTATTTCTGCAGCTCTAATATCTCCCAAATTAGCCGAAGAGGCAGCCCCTGTTACTGCTCCAGTGACGACTCCAGTGGTTGGAAAGAAAGCAGGTATGAATATTTATTCTGCAGAGTGTTGCTAATTTGCATTTTTCACATGACTATGTGCACTGAAAACTACTAAAGACTTTGGAATCTTACCATTTGTTATTTCTGGTATACTGAAAGCCCTCCCCCATGTGTCATGAATCAGGCTCTCATTGTACTATGTACTGACACACTCACAATAGGAAAAATAGTTCCTCCCCGAAAGTCATATAATTGGTGTTCAGCCTGTGCTCTTCAGTGTGGGTGATGAGACAGTCTTAACTTGTCTAATTAATGTATGTATTCTGTGAATTTCTTGGTAATTGTTTGCTGTGTTCAGGCATACATCTGTATATGCTGTATGCCTGTTACTTGTAGAACAAAATATATATATGTATGTTGTATATTTGGCAGGGTTGGCTGGATGTTTTGTTTGCTGTTTTGGGAGTTGTTTTGTATACTCTGAATGTTGGGAAAAGTACCAATAGCACTGAAGCTCCCTAGCACTACTGCTGTTTATATTCTTATTAGGGTGGTACCCAGAGGCTTCATCTCGGGTTAGGAACCCATAGGCTACGTCTAGACTGGCATGATTTTCCAGAAATGCTTTTAACGGAAAAGTTTTCCGTTAAAAGCATTTTCGGAAAAGAGCATCTAGATTGGCACTTTTTACGGAAAAGCATCTGTGGCCAATCTAGACGCGCTTTTCTGCAAAAAAGCCCTGATCGCCATTTTCGCAATCGGGGATTTTTTGCAGAAAACAAATCTGAGCTGTCTACGCTGGCCCTTTTGCGCAAAACTTTTGTGGAAAAGGACTTTTGCCCGAACGGGAGCAGCAAAGTATTTCTGCAAAAAGCACTGATTTCTTACAGTAGGAAGTCAGTGCTTTTGCGGCAATTCAAGCGGCCAGTGTAGACAGCTGGCAAGTTTTTCCGGAAAAGCGGCTGATTTTCCGGAAAAACTGGCCAGTCTAGACACAGCCATAGTGTACAACCACATCTGAGTAGTCCTTCCTTTCTGAATTTCTTATAGTCTAAGGCTATGTCTACACTACAGCCTTTTTGCGCAAGAACAACTGTTCTTGCGCAAAAACTTGCGGCGCATCTACACTGCATGTGCATTCTTGTGTAAATACATTTACAGTAAAGCGTGGGAACAGAGGGCTTCTTGTGCAAGAGTTATTCCTCTCCCCACGAGGAATGAGCTCTCTTGTGCAAGAAGGCAGCGTGGACAGGCAACAGCAGTTTATTGCGCAAGAAACCCCTATGGCTAAAATGGCCATCAGAACTTTCTTGCGCAAGAGAGCCTCCACACTGCCATGAACACTCTTGCACAAAAGCACATGGCAGTGTGGACATGCTCATGCGCAAAACCTTTTGTGCAAGAACTCCTGAGCAAAACAGTTCTTGCGCAAGAAGCCTGCTGCATAGACGTAGCCTAAGAGCTTCATCCACTTAACTGCTCTAGCAGAAAGAACAGCAGCACTGTTCTCAATTACTTTGTAGCCCAACCATAAACCAGAGGGGACCTATTCTAAAATAAGAGTGTAGTTAATTCTTTATTTAATCTTTGACCACTGCCCATTACTGTCTATTTTATATTCATTTGGTGATGTGGACAGCTGTTCAAAAATTCCATATAGGTTGCTAGGCAACATCAGAGTAACAATTTTCAGCTACTCCTAGTCTGAGTTGGGTTTGAACTGGTAGCCTAAAGGTGAAAGGCTCCCTGACCTATCGTCAGCTCCTGAGATAAAGCTGAACTGAATCACCAATGTTAAAGGTATATGCTACTGATGAAAAACACATGCATGTAAAAGATAGCATGAAGAAGAAGGCACTGGCAGGGATAGTTGAGCAGAAGACACAGTCGAGCTAAACATCTCAAATGAAACAGCTGATGGAATATTAAAACCAGAGGACAGTGGACAAGAGACAGACGTTCTTAATATGTTATGGTTGCCAAAGAAACTAAAGCAGAAATAATAACTATAGTTTCAAGGAAGAATCTTATTGTTAAAGATGAGAAGAGAGGGAGAGAAAACCTAAAATAGGCTCTTAGACAGGCCAGGTTTGCCTTTGAAAAGAGCCAAAATAACAACACCCCAATACATAGATATATGTGGCATCAGAGAAGAAAAGAGGAATAAAATGAAATGAGAGTTTCATAGGGAGGATGACATTGGGAGATTCCCTGAAGAATAGAATTCCATCCAAAAAACGAGAGAGATAAAAAAGAATAGGGAAGTGTATACATTTCCCTACCTGAAGTTGCACCAAAAAGCCTGAGAATGAAGACCAGAGATGTTCCAATAAAGAGAAAAAAATAAAATAAGTTTGCAACCTGAAGAAATTGATAAAAGATTATGTGAAGGATACTGCTGACGCCACTGAAGAAGTAGTACCTGAAATATATTTGACAACAAGAAAGGGAAAGAAGAAATATGTCACCATACAGAAGTTTGTAAAACTCCCTCTGGGTAAATTCATGAAGGCACAAGACATACATTAGAAAATTCAGAAAGTGGGCAAATTTGGTTTCAAGAACATTGATGTTCCAATAGTTGAAGAAATCATGGTTCCCTACAACCAAGTAAAGGAAATAGATATTTTTCAGAAAGAAAATATTGACAAGAATATTGACTGTAAAATAGCAAAAGAAGATTCTCTGGAATCCTAGGATACTGGGATTGTACTGAGAAATTATGAGGTAATTGGGAAATTCATTGAATATGGGGTGATTCCTAGCAAAAAGGCTTTTAGAATCTTTACAGAGTCAGTGCTCATGCCACAGGATTCAGAAATGAAAATAGAAGGGAAAATTTTGTAGAAAAAAAGAATCCACTGAAACCTATAGAAGGAGAGAGATTCAGAAGCATCAATGATTGAATACAGGGAGTCCCCGGGTTATGTACAAGATAGGGACTGTAGGTTTGTTCTTAAGTTGAATCTGTATGTAAGTCGGAACTGGTGTCAGCCGCTGCTGAAACTGATCAGTTTCAACCGCGGCTGAATCTGGACGCCAGTTCTGACTTACGTACGTATTCAACTTAAGAAACCCAGGCGTCTCCAAGTCAGCTGCTGCTGAAACTGATCAGCGGCTGATTCCAGGAAGCCTGGGGCAGAGCAACTCTGCCTCGGGCTTCCTGTAGTCAGTGCTGGTCAGTTTCAGCAGCGGCTGACTTGGGGATGCCTGGGGCAGAGCAGCTGGGGTGCTGCTGGGTTGCTCCAGTAGCGCAGCTCCTCGGCTGGGATGCACCTGGGATGCCCCCCCGCCGGCTTCCCCCAAGGCTTTGCAAAGCCGCGAAGGGGCTCTGGCGGGGGGGGGGGGGGAGGCAGCCCAGGAGCGCCTGGGATGCCCCCCTGCCGGCTTCCCCCGAGGCTTTGCAAAGCCGCAGAGGGGCTCCGGTGGCGGGGCAGCCCAGGCACGCCGGGGCTGTCCCGCTGCCGGGGCGTCCTCAGAGGCTTTGCTCCCGGTGTCCCTGGTCTGCTGGAGACGGTCCCCAGCAGACCAGAGGCACCGGGAGCAAAGCCGGGGAGGCGGAGGGGCGCTGGGGTATAAGATGAAACCCTATCTTTTAACTAAAAAATTAGGGGGTCGTCTTATACGCCCAGTAGCCTTATATGCCGGAAAATACGGTATAAAGAATGCAAGATAATAGACAGTGTGATCTGGGAAACATTTTCAGGAGTGAGGGGCAATCTGTAATAATTCATGAATGAGAAAAGGTGCGTGAGATCAATTTCTGTCTCATAAAAGATATTAGGTCACCTGCCACGTCTCTCTCATATCCAGTGACCTACAGTAGCCTTGTGAAATGCTTGTGCATGAATGCACCGTGAAGCAGAAACACCTATGAATTATGATAAATCATCCTTAACACTTGAGCATAGCTTCCTGTCATTGAACATGTACTTTGCGTACGCAACTTACATTTCTTGGCTTGATTCTTAAAATATATAGGCTACTTTTTTAAAGCTGTCAGAACAGGTTGAAACAGTTAACTCAACTGATGGGTGGGTCATACATGGCTTTTTATTATTGGTACTCACTAGACAAGGTATCTGTGTTCTTTGGAGGCAGTGACATTTGTGTGAGCTGCGATTTTTTTGAATGGCCTTTGTTTCAGTTGACATTCATTACTTTATGAATGTCTCTTGTTAAGTGGTCTTATACTTCTGTTTAGTGCCTCACTTGAGCAGGAAAGCCAGAGTCTAATGTTCTATTCATCAGTTTCTTCTACTACTGTCCTGTGAGGAATCATCAATTTTACAAAGTGTCATTTTCTCCATAACTGATGGTTACCATTTTTATTTATCATTTACAGACTTTTTTTGTTTACATTTGATTAAAAAATCCATAATTGAAAGCTTAGCATTAGTGAATGGCCATCTCACAGCGCGCCATAAAAATGATATTTTTTTGATAGAACTAAATGTTGATACATGGTGGGCTCCTAAGCTCCACTTCTTAATATTTACCCCAGAATCTGCAATTTTAGATGTTATACTTCAAAATATTCAATGTCACTCTAATTATTGACAGCATATGCTATATAAATATGTATATGTATACACTCTTCTCACTGTATATGTATGTACAGAGACAGGAAAAAGAGAAAATGTAACTTTAAAAAGGTTTTTATCTAAATGTTAATACATACATCTATTTAACCAGACTTAATGCATTGCTAATAATATTGCGGTTTTATTGCAGATCCCAAAGCACCAAAAGAAGAACCTGGCAAGGTTAGAACTCCTATTAAAGGTAAGTTAAATTATCATAAAATACAAACAGTGTGAATTTGCATGTATAAAATCCTAATTATAATGAATGCTCTTCAGTTTTCTCTGGTGAAAAAGACTAGACAGCAGACGTCCCCAATTTGACTTAGAATGACAAGAATTTTAGAAAGTTTCATATAAGCTGTCTTTCTCTCTCTTTTTGCCAAGACAATATTTGTTAAAAAGGAATGGCTGTTCCTATTTCTAAAGTCACATTTTTAATGAAATCCTCCTCTTTTTAAAAATCCATCTGATTCAGCCACTAATAGAGGATGTAAAATGTAACCTTGCTTATTTTGGCATATTAGACTCAACAGATGGACAAATGTAGAACAGAGCTTAATATCAAACTTTAAATAAAATCTCTCTAAAATTTTGCCATTCAGATTAACTAAGTAAACTTGTGATTCTGATTTACTTATAATTCTGACTATGTTCTGCCTCATTCTGGATAAAGCAAATTAAGCTTAACGATGAATACATTGTAGTCAGAGGAAAGCTGTGAAGAAGGGCATATCAAATCTCAGTATGGGTTTTTTTAGACATAATAGAAGTAAATGGATGCTTTGACCCAGTTGAACTTTTGAGCATGAAGAACTGCCTGGGACCCCAGCTTTTAACATAGTCCAGATAGACTTGTGGACGACTTAATGTAGGCTTGATTGTTCAGCTTTTGTGCTCAAATTGCATCACTGCTGATTTTGTCAAACTGGTAACTACGCATCTGGTTCATGAATCTCAGCTAGCCCAGCTTCCATGGCATGCATACAAGCAAAACTCTAAATTGGGATCTGTTTATTCACCTCTACCTCTGATTTACAGCCAAGAAGACACCATCCCCTGCAGATCTGGATAGGAAAAAACTAAGGCCAGGCAGTGGTGGTGAGAAACCTCCTGAAGAGCCACCATTCACCTACCAACTTAAAGCTGTGCCACTGAAGTTTGTAAAGGAAATGAAAGACATAGTACTGGAAGAAGCTGAATCTGTTGGTTCTTCTGCGATCTTTGAGGTCCTTATCTCTCCCTCTACTGCAATTACCAGCTGGATGAAAGATGGAAATAACATCCGAGAGAGCCCAAAGCACAGGTTTATTGCAGATGGCAAAGACAGGAAGCTGCATATTATTGATGTCCAGCTTTCAGATGCTGGCGAGTACACTTGTGTGCTACGTTTGGGAAACAAAGAAAAGACCTCCACAGCTAAACTCATTGTTGAAGGTATTTCCTTGCACCCTGACTAAGCTTCACATTCTTCAACAAACTTGTAAAGACTAGCTATAATTTACACCTTTAAATATGTTTGTGTATTGCGAGTTTTCAGTAATTGTCCTGATTTTCATTGATCGTTTCATATTTTCATTCTATATGCAGTGTACTTCTACACTGAATAAAAATAAAAAATGCATCAAAATAAGTTTCCTTCTTTTCCCAGAAATACCAGTGCGTTTTGTGAAAACACTTGAGGAACAAGTCACAGTGGTCAAAGGGCAGCCATTTTATCTAAGCTGTGAGCTGAACAAAGAGAGAGATGTGGTATGGAGGAAGGATGGGAAGATCGTAGTAGACAAGCCCGGAAAGTATGCGCTGGGTATTATTGGTTTGCAACGTGCCCTTACCATCATGGATGCAGATGACGCTGATGCTGGCACTTACACAGTGACAGTGGACAACACTGACCTCAAATGCGACTCTGTTGTTCAAGTAATAGGTAAGCATACAAAGACAAACTCTAAATTCTCTCCTTTGAATTTGTGTGCATAGAACTTCAAAATTAGGACAGTTGTACTCAATTAGTATCTGAAAAAGAGCATGAAAGTCACTATTTTTTTCCCTTTGGTAATGGGTTCATTATTCTTCAACTTTGTTTAATATATTTTGAAATACTGGCACTTGGTATTTTAAGGCTTAAGTCCCACAGAAGTTATCAGAAAAGTTGCTATGCAAAGGGAGATGAATCAGAATTACCATTTTATAGGATTAGGATTATACTGATCCTCATGTGGAACTCCCAGCCAGACTCAGTGGGGAGTATTGCTTGAAATTCCATGGTATCATTATCCAGATTTCATAAAAATTGTTGGAAGTGGACTCCCATTTGAAAGACTTCTTATGCTATTAGTGGTAATTTTGGCAACTATATGGATAGCCCTCAGCTCCTCATTAGGTTGCTGTGATTTATTACAGGGGTTTTGGATTTTTTGGCTAGCCTACCTACCTGATATCCATAAACTGCAAACAAGTCTTTGGGAAATAGTCTGCTTTTGTTGCATATGACAACTTCTGTTATCCCAGTGAGGGAGAATCAATTCCTGTAAACCACATGTGCTTATTTCAGGTTATAAACCAATATAAACTGGCAATTTAACTAATTTCAGTCATTTATGAAGCTAGTTATAAGTATTAATAGTCTATGGACCCCTAATTTTTATTTAAACTTTAATGTATTTAACTTTTTTCATGCAGAAGTGATACGAGACTGGTTGGTGAAACCTATAAGGGACCAGCATGTGAAACCAAAGGGTACAGCTACGTTTGTTTGCAATATGGTCAAGGATACACCAAATTTTAAATGGTACAAGGGAGATGAGGAAATTCCAACTGAACCAACTGATAAGACAGAGATTGTGAAAGAAGGAAATCTCATTCACCTCAAAGTTAAGAATGCTACACCTGAAGATATTGGTGAATATGCGATAGAAATTGAAGGTCGCAGATATGCAGCTAAACTGACCCTTGGTGGTAAGGAATGTTTTATGTATATTATATGTAATTATTGTATGTGCCAGTATTTTCAATCCTTTAAAATCAAGAATCAAAATTTAACAGCTATAAAGTTGTACCAGAACTTTTGTTGATTGCATTTGTGCATTTCAGAGCGTGAGGTCGAGCTACTTAAACCACTGGAAGATGTTACAGTTTATGAGAAAGAAACAGCAAGCTTTGACACGGAAATTTCTGAAGAAGATATTCCTGGAGAATGGAAACTGAAAGGAGAAATCCTGAGGCCCTCACCTGTAAGCAGCCTCACATTTAAAAATGCATTTCATTTAAAATGAGACCATCATGAGCATGTTCGTCAAACATTTATGTTGTTCATATTGTCATATTTTGATGTACTAGTGTGTCTTTGCAGTCATTCAGTGCTCCAGCTCAGGTATTAGAGAGGTTGAGTTTTATGGTGAGTGAAACTGTGGCCTTCCACAAGGAACTATGTTTCACAACAAATAACATAAAATCATTTTCAGAGACTTACATCATACCAAAAATTCCCAGACCCTTGTAAATTGCTGTTATAGTGCCTAAGTTAAACTAGGAGCTGAGTATTAAGGAAATATATTTTATTTTATTTTTTAAAAATTCTTTTAAAATAAAATTATTTTGATTTGGTAGCAATTTTGTTGCTCCCTGTGTGTAAAACAAGATTTGCAGTGTTTATTTCTTTTATGGTGTTTTTTCTTTTTTATCAACACAGTCCAAAATTGTGTATTTAGCATACCAGTTTCCTTTCTAAAAATGTGTAATTTCTCCAGACTTGTGAAATCAAATCTGAAGGAGGAAAACGCTTCCTAACCTTGCACAAAGTCAAGTTGGAACAGGCTGGTGAAGTTCTCTACCAGGCACTCAATGCGCTCACTACAGCCATCCTGACAGTGAAAGGTACACTATTCTAGCAAATAAAATGGAGTGTCAGTTAGTCCAAGTTCACACTGAGTGCTTGAAAACAATTAACTCTGTTTTGTTTCTAGAAATCGAACTTGACTTTGCTGTGCCTCTGAAAGATGTCACTGTTCCTGAGAAACGTCAGGCTCGGTTTGAATGTGTCCTCACTCGGGAAGCCAACGTTATATGGTCTAAGGGCACTGACATCATCAAAGTTGGAGACAAATTTGACATCATTGCAGATGGAAAGAAACACATCCTTGTAGTCAATGATTCACAGTTTGATGATGAAGGAGAATACACTGCTGAAGTGGAAGGGAAGAAGAGCACAGCAAGATTGTTTGTAGAAGGCAAGTATCTCATTATAAGCAGAGACTATGTGTAGATTACTAAAGAGCACATTCTAGAATTTCACTAACAATTTTAATGTACTGACTAGCAATATTTAATTATAGGTATCAGGATGAAGTTCCTCACACCTCTAAAAGATCAAACAGTAAAAGAAGGGGAAACGGCTCACTTTGAGTTCGAGCTTTCTCATGAAAATATGCTAGTGAGCTGGTTCAAAAATGACAAAAAACTCCACACAAGCAGAACGGTTCTGATTCATGCAGAAGGCAAGATTCACAAATTAGAAATGAGAGAAGTAACTCTGGATGATATCTCTGAGATAAAGGCTGAAGTCAAGGGCTTGCACACCAGTGCAAAGCTCCGAGTCTTAGGTAAAGTATTATTACCACTTAATATAAACAATTTCTTAAAGGAATAGTGACGAAACATTTCAATTTTTTTTTACTTTTCTATGTGCCTTCAAATATATGTTGATGTACTTTAAAGAACTGCATGGGATCTTCTTGAGGTGGATATGGCAAAACGCCACATTTACTGATAATACATCATTATTGTATTATATGTATATAAAATACTATACTAATGTACTCATACACACACATGCACTGTCTTGTTGCTTAGTTACCAATTTGTTGCTCCCCTTAACTCACTGGCCAGGTGAATTAGATGGAGGAGGGGAAGTGAGGAGCCAGGCTTCTGTCGGTCTGGATTGATGCTCTGATGTTGACAAGACAAGACCCAATTCTATAGTTTTGCACCCATGGTTTTTATATGTTTTAGTTCATAGATCTGGTGCTGTCCCAGGACAGTGTATCACCATGAGTCATCATCAGTTAACAACAGATGGAATTTTAATCCTTTTTTCTTGGAGGTTTACTTTTTCTTTTTCTTGGTGCGTTCTTTTGCAGGGCTCACTTCCATTATTCTTCAGCTGTCAAGGGGGTGCTGGCAGCTGGTCTCCAGACAGGCTGACTTCAGTGACTGATTCCTTTACACACACTCTCACATATTCACACTTTTACATAGACACACACCTAACTGTAAAGAGAGTTAAGGCAGTACACAGTTTAAAATGGTGTTTCATTTACAAAATATTTTTTAAAAAAGTTTAAAAACAGTTAAAATAAAAGATTCTCCAAAGGCAATTCTTAAAAGAATTCAAACAAATTAATTCAAATCCCATTCATAAAAATTGGGCCACAGGTCATGAGGTACCTACATAATGTCCCATTGGTAGATATAGTTTATTAAAAGGTCAATTTTATGCTGCAGCCATACATTGACTGGAAGTTTACTAACTTTCACAACCAACATGCCATTTCTAGAGGCCGATCCATACTTCACTGTGAAATTACAAGACTATTCTGCAATAGAGAAAGATGATGTTATCCTGGAATGCGAACTTAGCAAAGATGTGCCGGTAAAATGGTACAAAGATGGCCAAGAGCTAACAGCTTCCAAGAGAATTTCCATAAAGACTGAGGGCCTGCGCCGGATCCTAAAAATCAAAAAAATTGAAGATGGTGATAAAGGCAACTATGAGTGTGACTGTGGAACTGACAAGACAAAAGCTAATGTTAACATTGAGCGTAAGTAGCCATTCCTTTCTTACTGGACCCCAGCTGAAAACCCGAAACAAATAGTTTAATGCAGTAAAGTTGACACATGTTTTTGTGCTTCCAGCTCGTATAATAAAAGTGGAGCGTCCCCTTTATGGAGTGGAGGTATTTGTTGGTGAAACAGCTCGTTTTGAGGTTGAAATCTCTGAGCCTGATGTTCACCCTATCTGGAAGTTAAAAGGAGAAACTTTAGCACCTTCACCTGTAAGGCTCTTTCATTATTTTTAATTCACCATGTACATTTGAAAATCAAAATTCCTCATAATAATATGTGGCAGATAATGGCTAAGAAAAAATATATTTATTTCCTCTTTCTAACCAGAACTGTGAAATAATTGAAGATGGGAAGAAACATGTTCTTATCCTTTATAATTGCAAACTGGATATGACTGGAGAAGTGTCCTTTCAGGCTGCAAATGCCAAAAGCGCAGCTAATCTGAAAGTGAAAGGTAAAGTGGCAACATTCTCAGTGCACATGAAACTTCCTTATTAAATTTACCAATAAAAAAGACAGCAGAAGTGCATCTCTGAACTTGTAATGATCTTCTCAAATTTCAGAACTACCTCTCATCTTTATCACTCCACTCAGTGATGTCAAGGTCTTTGAGAAAGATGAGGCCAGATTTGAATGTGAGGTGTCTAGGGAACCAAAGACTTTCCGTTGGTTGAAAGGAACACAAGAGATCACTGGTGACGAGAAGTTTGAAATTATCTCAGAGGGCACCAGGCATGCCCTGGTAATTAAGACAGTTGCTTTTGAGGATGAAGCTAAATATATGTTTGAAGCTGAAGATAAAAGAACAAGTGCCAAGCTGATCATTGAAGGTTCGTTTGACTTGATGCTTATGTGGGTAATACACGTGAGAGTTGTCTCTTAATTGTTTTTTACATAAACATAATCATTAATGAGACACCTTGTTTGTTTAGGCATTCGTCTGAAATTCATTACTCCTCTCAAGGATGTAACGGCCAAGGAGCGTGAGACTGCAGAGTTTACTGTAGAACTGTCCCATGATAATATCCCTGTTGCATGGTTCAAGAATGACCAACGACTACATACCAGTAAGGTGATTTCAATGAAAGATGATGGCAAATTCCATACACTCACAATTAAAGATCTCTCCATTGATGACACTTCTCAGATCAGAGTGGAAGCTATGAACAAATCCTCTGAAGCTAAGCTTACAGTTGTTGGTAAGTGTACTCTATTTTTATTCCTTGTGAACTTACCTGGTGGCTATTATATATATTCCTATAAAAAGAGCAGACTGTGGGGAATCAGAAAGTTTTGTTGACAGATCCCTGCTCTGTCACAAATTCACTATGTGCTCTTGACAAGTCACTAAATCTCTTTGTGTCTTCATTTCTATGGTTATAAAGATAATAATTATTATTTTTAAACTTCCCAGAACTGTTGTAAGGATTTGTTAATTATTAAATGTACAGAGCTTTGGAGCTGTGAAGCATGGTAAAAAATTACATATTCTTTGGAGAGCCAGCACAATATTTTCCAGTGAAATTAGCACTTATTACTCTGAATATATGTCTTCCTGTGCTATTTTTGATTAGCTGTACTAATTGGTTTTTGCTGGCTTTTGTAATCAATCCACCACATCCAGCATATATATAGATCAAAACGTAGGAATAGTCAGAAAAATAGCCACATTATAAATCTTATCATTCCTCTACTCAGGCACTTGACAAGAATAAAAAGCTTTACGAATATGCCTTATGTATACTGCATGGCCTTAGATGGTACAAACTTTTATAAAAAGGATTAATTGTGCTTGTAAAACAATTGAAACTGTCATATCTTATCTCAACTTGTACTTGAAGAGGGAGATCCTTACTTCACTGCAAAGCTTCAGGATTACACTGCAGTAGAGAAAGATGAAGTGATTTTACAATGTGAAATTAGCAAAGCAGATGCTCCTGTGAAATGGTTGAAAGATGGCAAAGAAATAATTCCATCAAAAAATGTTGTCATCAAGGCTGATGGCAAAAAGAGAATCCTAATCCTCAAGAAGGCATTGAAGAAAGACATTGGATCATACACCTGTGATTGTGGTACTGACCAAACCTCTGCCAAACTCAACATTGAAGGTAGGGTGGTTTTGTCAGTGCCTCTCTGGTGCTCTTCTTTTGAATTTCTTTTGGAGGCTAGTGACATCAAATGTTCCCTTATTTTTCTCACCCCTCAGAGCGGGATATTAAGATTGTGCGCCACCTGTACAGTGTGGAGGTAATTGAGACAGAGACTGCCCGCTTTGATACTGAAATCTCTGAGGAAGATGTCCATGCCAGCTGGAAACTAAAAGGAGAAACTCTGAACCAATCACCTGTAAGCATAATGCTGATCAAGCTCAGACTTCTGTGTGACTAGAGACTCATAACAACCCTGGGATACAGAAATATAGTTCAGATCTTTTAACTTGCATTCTAACTTTTGAGATTTTAGTGCAGTTGATTCACATTTTTTTTAATTTTTCTTCACAGCCACGAGGGCTAGAATCTTACTTTGTTAAAACAAAACTGAGGCAAAGAGTCTTTCATATTTGCATGACTCTTGCTGGTTTAAAAGCACTAAATATTGAGAGACTCACTACCAGTATTGTGCAGCCAAATACTAAGAGGTCACCTAAGACTGACAACACTGACACAGTCCTGATGTAAATAATAAGCAATAGGAAACATACAATATTTGCATTTTTGTGTGTGTGAAAGAGAGAAATGAGAATTATCTTTAGTAATGAGACTATTGATATGTTCATTAGCATTGTCAGAAACCTGCTAGTCCTAGTGTATAATCCAGTTTCTTCAGTATAGCTAGGTTCTTCCCAGCATCCCACTATATCAGTGCATTGTTCTTGAATCAATTTATATCTTCAGTAGAGTTAACAGAAATAGCCCTAATGTTGATTTATGAACAACGAGCAGTCCCGTGGCACCTTAGAGACTAACAAATTTATGAGCAAGCACCTCTTTTCTATTGTGGGCTATATTGGTCAGTTTATTAGCAGTTCAGATTTCAAAAATATATCTTGACTAGACATTATAGATGTTTTAGAAATAATATAGAAAGTTCTTAGCAAGGCTATATATATCTCTGAAAAATATTCCCTAGGTGAGTGTTTTAGAGATATCTTTTGCGTGTCCACAAAAATTCTATAAACACAACTTACTAGTTCTATACTTCTTGTTTGTTGGTTTGTTTTTCTTCCTGAAGGAGTGTGAAATTAAGGAGGAAGGCAAAAAGCACTTTCTCGTATTGTACAATGTACGTTTGGACCAAGCTGGTGGAGTGGATTTCCAAGCAGCAAATGCCAAATCCAGTGCTCACCTTCGAGTGAAACGTAAGTACAGGCAGTCCCCGGGTTACATGGATCCGACTTACATCGAATCCCTACTTACAAACGGGGTGAGGCAACCCTGCACTAGCTGCTTCCCCCCAGCAGACCAGGGAGACGCGAAACTAGCGCCCCCCCACCCCCACCAGACCAGGGAGACGCAGAGCGGCTTTTCTCAGCAGACACCTCAGCTTGAGAATAAAGGACTGAGGGAAGTGAGGTGTGGGAGAATAAAACTGAACTCTGGAGAAATGTTTGGCTAGAGTTTCCCCTACAATATGTACCAGTTCCGACTTACATACAAATTCAACTTAAGAACAAACCTACAGTCCCTATCTTGTATGTAACCCGGGGACTGCCTGTATATTACCAGTAAATGAATGATCGATACAGTTAATGCTAAGTCTTTAAAACAAGAACTAAATTCAAATTAAAGTAGCTAATTCATTACGTCCCACAGACAGTTGTTTGGAATGGGTTGGTAAATTACTAAACTGTACGACACCCACATTCACTCCTTGAAGTCAGAGTGGTTCTAATGTTCTAGAGACACCAATGAACTTGATCCCTGTTAGTTTAAGATTTTTTAAAATAATGTTTATAATTACTGCTTATTGGAGCATGAGAAAAAGGACATTGACTTCAAGGCTCCTGGGTAGTCTTGCATCATCAGTTGTTATGGAACTGAAGTATCACAACTGAACATTTGTGGAAAAAATGAAGAGCTTAATGGACGGGGCAGATCACATGGTTGGAGATCACTTGTCTCTCCCTCCAATCCTAGCACTTGCAATTTCGAAAGGCTCATGCCTTATCTAGCAAGAGGCCTGCAGGACTTGGCAGGGAGACAGATGCACTGCAACATTCCTGCTGACCTTGTTCATTTTGAAGAAACAGGCTCTGCAAATAGGGAATCTCCAGTGCCCAACCCTCCCCCTTAAAAGCCCCAAGTGGCCCCCCTCTAGTTAAGGAATTTAAATAGCTTTGCATTGCCATGTCTCTCTCTCTTGGGAGAAGCCACCATAGAGATTAGTGGGTAGGACAGCAGCCTTTTCTTGATGGAAGTGACTAATGTGAAGATGATTTCTCCCCCTCAACAAGCACGAGTAATTGGTCTGCTCAGGCCACTCAAGGATGTAACAGTGACAGCTGGTGAAACAGCCACTTTTGAGTGTGAGCTCTCCTATGAGGGAATCACAGTGGAGTGGTTCTTGCATGGACAGAAACTGGAACCCAATGATAAGGTAAAGAAACTTCTTGCCACCGGCTTTCTTCCACTCCTAAGTTTCCCCTTTCTTCTTTTCCTCTCCTTCCCTCCCCTCTCTCCTTTATGTCTTATCTCCCTCTTCCCAGCAGTAGAAGCACGAAGACACAGGAATGTGCTGCTATTTTTGGTTATAGAGAGTTCTGACTTACACATACATTTGCATTTTTCTGTAAATAAAGCAGATCTGAAATAGCATGTGTACTTATTATACAAAGAAAAGTTAAAAGGTCTCAGAATATTAGCCACAAAAGTAGAGCTTTTTGTTCCTGAATTGTTGGGAATCACAGCCACAAGGTATATGAAATGGTTCCCCCTAAGGTGTGTTGCAGTTTGAATGAGTTTTATGAATAAATGAAGTTCCTGATTCTTTCCTCTGAATGCAGAGCTGTGGTCCAGTTCTGCATATATGGGGATTAAGACGATTGAAATTCCATTTCAGGAATTTGACCAGGCTTTCCAGATAATTTTCTAGACAGGTTTGCTTGACAAGCATTTCTCACTAGCTATTTTTAACCCTTCTTCAAGTGCTGGCTCTTAGCTCTGAGATTTGAGCTGCCTGGAATGTAGTTAATTGAATATTTGAAGTTTGCCAACAGCAGCAAATGTATGATAAAAATATAAAATACATGTTATGATGTTTAAGATGCACTTATTCAGATACATTCTTTTTTCAAATACTTATTTTTAAGTGTTGCAACTTCAGATCTCTAATTAAACAGAGCAGCTCTATAGAAAAGCACAAGTAAATATGCAAGGAATTATACAAGTTAATGAAATTTCAGTATTTGTAGGAATGCTGGTAGTGCTTCTTTAATGCAAATTGAAGTTTAAATTTTTACGGTAGCTTTTTCATGTATTGAAAAAAGAGTCTTGTTTTGAGTGAGATCTTCCTGGGTTTTACTTAGTTTAGTTAGAATTGTAATTCTTATTGATATACTTAAAAGTCTGCGAACAGTATTGAAATTCTGCCAATTACAGATTTAATAAACCAAGATAAAATTGACTTTCAAATATTGAAATCAAAATGTGCAAGGCTGTTATTCAATGAAGTAGATTAATCATTATTACTGACTTACATAATATAGTAGGAGATACTGATGCTTCAGTATTAAACATTCATGGATGTCATCTGATTCTCCATTTGGGTCACCATATGACTCATTTCAACTACTTAGTGAGATTTCATACCTTAATTCTGATTTTCCCTATGGGCTTCAGCAAAAGATTTGGTTACTCAGGAATATATGTTCAGGCACTGCATGTTAATGTGTTATGAACCACTTATTCCACAATAATCTCTTTAAACACTGTTACATTGTTTCCATGAGTCAAGATGACTTTACAAGAAAATTGGATTTGAGGTTCGACTATTCTTTATCTTAAACTCTCTTGGTCAAGCCAATTTATTACTTCATTTGAACTTCTTTCAGCTAAATGTTTCAAGCATATAAATTTTTGGGAGGAATGTAATGAGTATGCTCAGAAATGACTCCATCTCCTCTGTTTTCCTTCTCAATTTAGACTTCCAGTTTGCCTTCACTTTACCACTGTGTGGTTTGACTTTATACTTTCCTACATATAATTAAAACTAATTCTTTAGGAGATACTTCATGAACCTCACTCTGTCAGTGGACCCTTTTGTGTGGTTATAATGCTGCTGGATCCACTCCTAGAGTACAGGAAGAGCTAAGAGTAGTGTGCTATAACAAATAATTCAAGAGCAGATACAGAATTGGACCATCATAGAGCACTCTCTTCACGACGGGTCCTTAGTTACAAAAATGTAACTGTAATGTTTTACGGTGCATAAAATGTGCTTATAAGAAGAGTTTCAGTTCTTGCTTCTCCTATCGCTCTTACTTCAGACATAGTCACAAAGAATACCCACTTTCCACGATAAATCTATCATCACTGCCCATATTTACTTTAGCATTTATAAGCACCAAATCAAAATAAACTTGGTCTCAAGTAAACACAAAGGAAAATAAATATATTGATTTCTTTATTCCCAATTAGGTCATTAATCTATTTTAAACACACACACTGTGTGTGAAAATGGACATATACTTTTAAAATTATTAGCTATGTGATGTAATTTCTTTAGATTTTGACATATACTTCCTATCATTTGAACATGTGAGAGAAACTAAATACCAGTGCCGGTGTAGATAAGAGGAAAATCTGTCTGTCTGTCTATCTATAACTCAAAAATCTTGGGAGTAATCTGGATACATCATAAAAACAACGAGCAGTCCTGTGGCACCTTAGAGACTAACAAATATATTATATCATGAGCTTTCATGGGTAAAACCCACTTCATCAGATAAGTTGCTCACTGTGTATAAAGCTACAGACTAACACGGCTGCCACTCTGACACTAGATACATCATGTATAGATAGGAGGAAATTGCCCAAAATATGTACCAAAATGAGCAATAATGAAAACCAAATAATAATAACTGAGATAAGTGATATTGAGTGGAAGATCATCATATATATAGTATGGATACTTACAAAATATTTTTTCTTTAATTAGGTTGTCACACGTGCTGAAGGAAGAGTACACACGCTTACTCTTAGAGATGTCAAGTTAACAGATGCTGGAGAAGTGTCATTGACTGCTAAGGATTTCAAAACACAAGCAAATCTTTTTGTAAAAGGTAAGCCAGTTATCATAATTATATCTGTCTAGTGATTATTAGTCCTCATGCAGCAGGAAGTAAATGAACACTATATTAAACTGGATAGATCATACCTAGAATACTGCATAAACTTCTAGTTATCTCAATATTAGGAAAGAGTTGGCAAACTGAAGCAAACTCAGAGAACAGACACAAAAACTATTGCAGTGGTTGAAGGGAATGACTTATAAGAAAAGATTAAAATTACAATACATATATACAGCTTAGCTAAACAAATAAAGATTTGATAATGATTTACAAGGATACAAGAAAATTGTTTATCCTCATCTGTGTGCTTACAATTGTAATAGACTAAAACTAAAGACATGAAAATTTAAAATGAATATAGTGAAGGTCTTTCCAACAGCACAGTCTTTTAGTCTTGCGGATTATTGTGTCAATGGAAATTATAGGAGCCCATCACATGAGAGTAATTTAAAGGTGGATTAGACAGAGCACCTAGGAATGTATTGTATTGAATAATCCTGTATTGATATTTGGGCTAAAGTTATGATCTTCTCTGTCTTTAATTTCTGTGCTTCTTTTAGAACCTCCAGTTGAATTTACTAAACCACTTGAGGACCAGACAGTAGAGGAAGAAGCCACAGCCGTACTGGAGTGTGAAGTATCCAGAGAGAATGCAAAGGTGAAATGGTTCAAGGATGGACAGGAAATTCACAAAACAAAGAAGCATGATATCATTGCCGAGGGTCGGGTCAGAAAACTCATTATTCATGGCTGCACATTAGATGATGCTAGAACATATACCTGTGATGCTAAGGATTTCAAGACTTCCTGCTTCCTGAATGTGGAACGTAAGTCATTGTATAATTTAACCTCTTTGTTGCTATTAATATTATTATTAATAATGCTATCAGCTATAATGATTTGCATAACTATGATTATTCTCAGCTTTGAGATATATATGTATGTATGTGTGTATATATATATTTATACGTATGTATTTTTTTCTGATAGCTCTTCGTGTTGACTTTACAAAGCCCCTTACTGACCTTGAAGTTAAAGAAAAAGAGATTGCTCGGTTTGAATGTGAAATTTCCCGCCCGAATGTCAAGGTCTGTAATATCATGTTTTTTCTATCTAAACAACCTCAATCTGGCATCATTACAAAATAACACAATGCTAAGACTGATGATGCAACATATTAAAATTAATAGCAGTGTTACGGTATCAATTTTCTTTAATAATAGGTACGGTGGTTTAAGGATGGCGTTGAAATAAGAAAAGGCAAAAAGTATGACATAATCTCCAAAGGTGCCCAGCGTATTCTTGTGATCAACAAATGTTTATTTGAAGATGAAGCAGAATATGCATGTGAAGCAAAAACAGCTAGAACTTCAGGCATCCTAACAGTTATAGGTAAAACTAAATCTACTCTTAAATATACTGAATATGAAAGGCAAACAATAGCTTGATCATGATTTTAATCAAATGTTTCTAAATTTCTTAATATAGAGGAAGAAGCTGTTTTCACCAAAAATCTTCCCAATATTGAAGTAAATGAAACTGAAACTGTGAAATTCATTTGTGAAGTCTCTAAGCCCGGTGCTGAAGTAACTTGGTTTAAAGGAGATAAAGAATTACCAGAAGTTGGTAGATATGAACAGATCGCTGATGGCCGAAAGAGAATTCTCATAATTCGTAATGCCCGTCTTGATGACGCTGGAGAATACAACTGTAGGCTTCCAAGTACTCGCTCAACTGGAAAACTCAAAGTACATGGTAAGAGAATTACTGTCATAGAAACATCAGATAGATACAGATATGCAATTTTCCTTTCTTTCTTTATACTGAAAAAAAATCTGTTCAACATTTATTTTTACAGAACTTGCAGCAGAATTTATTACTAAACCACAAAATGTTGAAGTACTGGAAGGACAAAAAGCTGAATTTGTCTGCTCAATATCCAAAGATACCTTTGAAGTACAGTGGCTGAGGGGTAATAAGGAACTTGAGGCTGGGGATAAGTATGACATCATTTCAGATGGCAAAAAGAGATTTCTCATCATTAAGGACTCTATTTTAGAAGATGAAGGAAAGTATTCTGTCATGGTTAGTGGAATCAAAGCAACAGCACACTTGAAAGTGATTGGTAAGCTTTGTTCATTTTACTAATGCGTCTGTGCATATTTTGTTTTATTCTTTTAGAGGATGAAAGATGTGATTTTTTTTCTCAATTTCAGAAAAACTCAGGATTATAACTCCACTAAAAGATCAAGTAATCAAAGAGGGAGAAGAACTTGTTTTTAACTGTGAGGTTAATACAGAAGGTGCCAAAGCTAAATGGTATAAAAATGAGGAGCCAATATTCGACAGTCCAAAATCTATCATGGTCCAAAAGGATTTAGTTTACACACTCAGAATCAGAGATGCACACTTTGCAGATCAAGCCACCTATACAGTCTCTCTATCAAATGCCAGAGGGGAACATGTCAAGAGCTCTGCTACGTTAACAGTACATGGTAAGTAACTTGCATTTTAAAATGACAGACATTTAATCATGTCAAATGCTGATTTAAATAAGAATGCAAATGAACCATACTTAATTTTTTCGTTTTAACAGAGGAGGATCTCAAAATTGTTGTCCCTCTTGAAGATATTGAGACAATGGAGAAGAAATCTGTCACATTCTGGTGCAAAGTCAATCGCCTCAATGTAACCCTTCAGTGGACAAAGAATGGCGAGGAAGTTACACTTGACAGACGCATTCTGTACAAAGTTGACAAATACAAACACTCGCTTATCATTAAAGACTGTGGGTTTATAGACGAAGGTGAATACACTGTCACTGCTGGACAAGACAAATCTGTTGCAGAGCTCATCATCACAGAGGCACCTGCAGACTTCATTGAGCACCTTCGTGACCAGACTGTCACTGAATTTGATGATGCTGTCTTTACCTGCCAGCTTTCCAAAGAGAAAGCAAGTGTAAAATGGTATAGAAATGGACGAGAAATCAGAGAAGGCAAAAAGTATGCACATTTTATCACATTTCTCTTATGAAACTTCAAAACACATTTGATGTATTTTGGTATTTGTTCTGTGCTTTAATTCACTTTTTTAACTGACTATCCCTTATCTCCATAAAGGTATCTGTTTGAGAAGGATGGAAATTTACACAGATTAATTATAAAAGACTGTAGACTAGAGGATGAATGTGAATATTCCTGTGGCGTAGATGACAGGAAATCTAGGGCAAGACTTTTTGTTGAAGGTAAGTGCAAAATTAAAAAGGAGCTTCTGCCAGTTCTTAGCAATCAGAAGAAAGATTAAACATTATTCAAATTAACGGGCGTTTATTTCAGAAATCCCTATTGAGATCATCCGACCACCACAAGATATTTATGAAGCTCCTGGCTCTGATGTCATCTTCATGGCAGAGTTAAATAAAGATGGCGTGGAAGTCAAGTGGTTAAGAAATAACATGATTATAGTCCAGGGTGACAAACATCAGATGATGAGTGAAGGAAAGGTCCATAGACTGCAGGTGTGCGAGATAAAGCCTCGTGACCAAGGCGAATACAGATTTATTGCCAAAGATAAAGAAGCTAGAGCTAAACTTGAATTGGCTGGTAAGACATCTCCTTCATCATATTTATCTTATAAAATCTGAGATTAGCGAATAAAGATATTTTCACTACAGGTTGAACCTCTCTAGTCTGGCACCCTCGGGATCTGACTGGTGCCGAACCAGAGAATTTTCTGAACCACAGGAGGTCAATGTTGTCTTTCAGCATTACTAACACTCCCACTGCTGACTGGGCTCTTACAAGACACGTAGGGGTAAATTAGAGCTAACTAACAGCACAGAACACTGAGAGCCAGGACTGGCGGCTGTAAGCAAACTTTATGGAAACATTGGAAACTTGGCCACACCCATGTTAAGCAGACATCTGGCTAACTAAAATCTTGCCAGACCATGGATGTTCTCAGACCAGAGAATGACAGACTAAAAAGATTCAACCTGTTGTTTATGTAACATTTCATATACCTTTTCAGAATGTTGGATTAGAATGTATAGAAAAGGGGAGACTATCTGGAATCTCAGTCAGCTACTTCTCCATGAACACTGGAATTATAATTAATTCAAAAAAGGAAATTGCCAAACTGAAGTATCTATTTGTTTATGAAAAATATACCTTTTTTTCCCAAAGGAAAGAGAAAGGTCATTTCAGTGGGATTACTCACTTGAGTAAAGTTACACATGAGCCCATTTGCAGCATCAGATCATGAAAGTGCATTGAGTTAATGTCCAATAGCAACTCCTTTCTCCCTCTTTGCACACATGCTTAGTATGGCCAAATGGACAGAGAACTGTACTGGGACTCACGAGCCCTGGTTCTATTCTAGGCTTTGTCACTGGTCTGTTAGATGACTTTGAGCAAGTCATTTCACAGCCGTATCAATTTCTCCAGCCTTGTAAAGTGTTTTGAGACACACACAAGAAAAATTCTGTATGAGAACTAGCTATTATTATTACTTTTGTGCATTTCAGGGTGCCATGCAAAAATGCATAGATCTTGCTTTGTGCCCTTTAAACTCCTCCTGCAATATTCCTCTGTAGTCGATATTGGGGAGCATCTGCTGTGATTTCTGTGTTTTGGTAAGCCAGATATAGGCAGAACAGTTTCTCCCTTGTACTCAGCCACGTCTTGGTCCTGTGCCCATTAAAATCAGCAATAAGTCTCCATTGAATTCAATGCAGGAGCAGGTGGCCAGCAACCCCATGAATATATTAATAGTTTGTTTCAAATTCATATGCCACTCCCATTGCTTTTTCTGAGTTAGAATCTGTAAGCAAGAAGTATATCAAATAGTTTTGAAAACATTAAATGCGCATTTGCCTCACTGGTCTTTTTTAGCTGCCCCAAGAATCAAGACTGGTGACCAGAACCTTGTGGTTGATGTTGGGAAACCTTTGACCATGATTGTTCCATATGATGCCTACCCAAAAGCAGAAGCTGAGTGGGTAAAAGATGAGGAGAGCCTGCCCACACAAACAGTTGATACAACAGCTGATAGCACTACCTTCAAAATTTTTGAAGCAAAGAAATCAGATAAAGGAAGATACAAGATTATACTTCAAAACAAACATGGCAAAGCTGAAGCACACATCAATGTAGATGTAATTGGTAAGCTCTTCATTTATTAAGACCTTGTCTGCTCTAGGTTTTTGTCTGTTTGCAGCTATTGCTATAATATAGCAGTTTAGCTATCTGGGACATGTAGAAAGAAAATGCCATCATTTGCAATGGTAGGGGCTTACCCTAGTTTCCAACAGGAATAAGCTAATCTCTACTATTCATAAGCGTTCCACTTACTCTTTTCTTGTAGATCGAAGTAAAAACAAAGGTGAGGTATACTAAAAATACTTTTCACATAAATTTCAGATGTTCCTGGTCCTGTTAGAAACTTAGAAGTCACTGAAACATATGATGGTGAGGTTAGCCTGGCCTGGGAGGAACCGGAAAGTGATGGTGGAAGCAAAATCATTGGCTATGTCGTAGAAAGACGTGATGTCAAACGTAAAACATGGATTTTGGCCACTGACCATGCTGAAAGTTGTGAATATACAGTTACTGGACTTCAGAGGGGAGGAGTTGAGTACCTCTTCCGAGTAAGGGCCAAAAACAGAGTGGGCACTGGAGAACCAGTGGAAACAGACACACCTGTTGAAGCAAAGAGCAAATTTGGTAAGCCACAATTATAAAAAAACCTCAAAATAATGTTTTTAGTTAGTTTCTGTATCTTTCTTCCCAACATACATTATTGTTTTTCTCCCTTCCTCAATAAAATAACATACAGATGTTCCAGGTCCTCCTCTGAATGTAGAAGTTATTGATGTGAACAGATTTGGTGCTTCACTTACCTGGGAGCCACCAGAATATGATGGAGGCTCTCCCATTACTGGCTATATTGTTGAATTGCGTGACAAAGGTTCAATCAGGTGGGAACCTGCCATGACCACTGGAGCACATGAATTAGGTGTTACCATGACCGATGTTGTGGAAAACAAAGAATACTACTTCAGAATCAGAGCACAAAATCAGATTGGAGTTGGTAAACCAAGTGCTGCTACTCGAGCTGTTAAAATTATGGATCCAATTGGTGAGTATGAAAGTATTGGTAGTACCTGTACTGACTGTTTTATAATATAAAGAAATTATGATCATTCATACAGTGTGTATGTGGGAAAGACAAGGCGTGGATTAAATTTGTGAGGAGAATGTAGTGTAAGCTCAGTTAGCTCTTCCTATTTTTCCTTTTTTGAATACACCAGAAATATTTTGTGATCATTTGGTAAGTCTGCATTTCTCAAACTGTGGGTCCTGACCCCGTAGGGGCTTGCGAGCAACTTAGAGGGAGTCGCGAGCAACATAGAAGCAGGTCATGGTATCACAAAGTTTGAGAACCCCTGTGAAATAATCAGCTCTTAAGAATAACAACAGCAGAGCATTTTCCAAATAATTCTGCTCTGAAATTAGGAATCTCACTCACTCACACACACACACACACACACACACACACACACACACACACACATATATATGCCTATAAGGAAGGCTTTAAATAATATTTAGGTATCAATGCACCGTATAGTTCAACTTATATAGAGTAACACCAAATTTCCTTTTTCAGTTGATAATATTTAAGTTCTTCAACTTCTTTCAGAAAAACCAAGTCCTCCCATTAACCTCAGTCATTCAGACCAAACTAAGTCATCTGTGCAGCTTACATGGGAGCCTCCTCTGAAAGATGGAGGAAGTCCAATAATGGGTTATATTATTGAAAGGCGAGAAGAGGGAACAGACAACTGGATCCGCTGTAACCCAAGACTTGTCCCTAATCTGACTTATAAAGTAAGGTGGTTCTTTCTCAAATGAAATATTCAGCATGTGTTCATAATATTTAATATGATTTTTAATTTGCAAATGGTTATTTGTTCCTTTTTAGGTAACTGGGCTGAAACCAGGAGCCAGTTATTACTACAGAGTCTCTGCAGAAAATGCAGCTGGTGTATCAGATCCAGCTGAGGCTATTGGGCCACTGACTGCAGATGATACATATGGTAAGCTGTTTTCTTTTAGTTTTAATAGTTATTCTGTTAAGACATAAAGTTGCATCTATTCCAGTGGCAGCTATCAGTACTAAAATCAGGATGCTACTATGCAATGTGCTTCATCAGACATATCTGAGTACCAAAGGTTAGGCCTGACTCAGTGAAATCCTCGGCCAATTCTTTGCTACAACCATCTCTGGAGGTGGGCTAACTCTGCTGTAGGGTTACAGTACAGTTGAACAACAGGATAAGCCGCAATCCTGAGAAAGGAAGATGGCCTTTAAATTAACTACTTACCGAGCGAGGCCTAAAACTTTTAAAAATACATTTAAACTACTAATGGAAGTTAACTAAACAGTAGCAGTTGGGAAGTTTATCTTAAAGGATGCTAAAGAGCACACTAGTACAGAGAAGGCAGGAGTTAGCTGCTGCTGCTGGGCCCAGATGGCTCCTACCTGGCTGCTGGAAGTGGAGTCAGGTAGAGCCTGCTAACTGCAGTATCATTAACAACAACGTAAAAATCAAAAAGGTCTGAAAGTATCCAATTTTTCCCCTTTTCCAGTTGGACCTACAATGGACTTAAGTGCATTTAAAGATGGACTGGAAGTTATCGTCCCAGAGCCACTCAAGATCCGTGTTCCAATCACAGGCTACCCTGTGCCAACTGCAACGTGGTCTGTTGGTGACAAAATTTTAGAAAAGGGTGATCGTGTGAAAATAGAGACATCTGCAGCCTTTGCAGAACTTATTATTTCTCCAAGTGAACGTCCAGACAAAGGCATTTATACCTTGAAATTAGAAAACCCTGTGTCATCCGTTTCAGGAGAAATTGATGTTAATGTCATTGGTAAGCAGGCAAAAGCCTCCTTTTGGGTATTTAAATTATAACAATAACTTTTAATCAATATCTTGCAAAATCTTAAGATAGTTATACTATGAGAAACCATGTATTATCACAGGGGAGTGTCTTAAGTAGCCAACATCTTGCAATAAATAGATGCCATAGAAACCATGGTAAATTATTGATGGAAGGACAAATTAACACAATATCTGTCACTTCCAGCTCGCCCAAGTGCACCAAGAGAACTAAAAGTGATAGACATGAGCAGGAACACAGTGCAATTGACATGGGAACCACCAGAAAATGATGGAGGAAGTCCAGTGACTGGCTATCTTATTGAAAAACGTGATATAAGCCGGAAAACATGGACCAAAGTAAGTTTTTTGTTTTGTTTTTGTGATTACACTTAGTTGTCACTTCCTATAATTGTTTCCATTTGTACTGCAGAAGTTTGGTCATTTGCTATTTGGGAAGGAATTCTAGAAATAAATTAGAGCATTTCTTTTTCTCAGGTTCTGGATAATGTTGTTGACCAAGACTTCACTGTACCCGATCTCATCCAAGGAAAAGAATATTTGTTCAGAGTTTCAGCACGTAATAAATGTGGACCAGGAGAGCCTGCATATATTGATGAACCTATAAATATGTCAGCACCAACAAGTAAGTACTCATCTTTATGTTTCTACCATTTTATTGCCTTCGCTTTTATATAATATTCGGGGGGGAAAATCTGTCTCTCAGAATGGTTTCTAAGATCCTATATATCTTTCATTTTCATAGCGGTGCCTGATCCACCAGAGAATGTTAAATGGAGAGACCCAACATCTAAAAGCATCTTCCTATCATGGGATCCACCTAAGTATGATGGTGGATCACGCATCAAGGGTTATCTGGTAGAAAAATGCCAACGTGGTACTGACAAGTGGGAGCCCTGTGGTGAGCCTGTTGCTGAAACAAAGTAAGCATTTTACGTTCCAGAATCAGAGGGAATGTCATTTTAATTAACTAAAATATTCAGCTCTTGCCATTTTAAATATTGGTTTTATAACTGACAGAATGGAAGTACCAAAACTTAAAGAAGGTGAATGGTACTCATACCGGGTTAAGGCTTTGAATAAACATGGAGCAAGCAAACCAAGCAAGCCAACAGATGAGATCCAGGCTGTGGATACAAAGGGTAATTCTTTAAATAAATGAATTAAATCCATTATATTTTTTCTAATATTCTTCATAACACTGTTTTTATAACAATATTTTGATTTTCTCTTGAATCAGAGGCCCCAGAAATTTTCCTAGATGTGAAACTTCTGGCTGGACTGACTGTGAAAGCTGGAACTAAAATTGAGCTACCAGCTACAGTAAAAGGAAGGCCTGAGCCTCGAATTACTTGGACCAAGGCTGATAAAATTCTGAGACCTGACGATAGAATTAAGATTGAAACCAAACCCAACCATTCCACAGTCATCATTGCAGACAGCAAGAGAAGTGACAGTGGCACCTATATTATTGAAGCTGTAAATTCCAGTGGGCGTGCTACTGCTGTTGTTGAAGTTAATGTTTTAGGTATATTATATTTATCAAATTTATTTTAAATCAACATAAATGAAGCCAACCATATAAGCACCAGAGATGTTATTAATATTCATCTGTGTCATCTATAGATAAGCCCGGACCACCCGCTGCATTTGATATATCAGATATTACAAATGAATCCTGTTTCCTGACATGGAATCCTCCTCGAGACGATGGCGGATCTAAAATCACAAACTATGTTGTTGAGAGAAGAGCTACAGACAGTGAAGTCTGGCACAAGATGTCATCAACTATTAAGGGGACAAACTTCAAAGCGACAAACTTAATCTCTCAGAAAGAATACATCTTCCGAGTCAGTGCTGAAAACATGTATGGTGTTGGGGAGCCGGCTGTACATAGCCCCATCATTGCTAAATATTCATTTGGTAAGCTAACTAATTTGATGTTCAGTTTCTGGGCACTATTACAGAAAATGTATAAATGTACAAAAGTGGTTATATATTGAAATATATATTTATGAATTTGTATAGATCCACCAGGGCCTCCAACAGGTGTCACACCTTCTGAAGTCACTAAGGATTCTGTGACCTTAACATGGTGCGAACCAGATGAAGATGGCGGCAGTCCAATCACTGGTTATTGGGTTGAGAGATACGATCCTGATCACGACAAGTGGATAAGATGCAATAAGATACCAGTGAAAGATACAACATTCAAGTATGATACTATCAGTGTAGCTTTGTAAATGGTACCATAAATACAGATTAATGTAGCACTGACCTTTTCAACAAATATAATATTTTCTCGTTCTTTTTTTTTTTGCTGTCCTAAATGTAGAACAAACTAATATTGGATGGCATGCTTTCTCTTTCAATAACTAATTTTAATCAAGAATTCCTTTATGAAAGATGAAGACTCTTCTATTCTTTTTCTTGTTATGCCAAATGGAATACAGGCAGTCCCCGACTTACGTGGATCCGACTTACGTCGGATCCCTAGATACGAACGGGGTGAGGCAACTCCCGGCACATGCACAGCAGCATTCCCGGGGCTCGCTCACCTGGGTCCTAGGATCCTCCTCCTCCTCCGGCCGGCTCCGACTGGGGTCCCGGAGAGCTGCCGGGCAGAGGAAAAGTGCCTCCCCCTGCCAGCAACAGGCTGCCCCCTCCCCTGAGCAACAGGCTGCCGAACAGACAAAAGCAGCCCCTCCTCCCCCTATACATGCCGGGCTCCCGGAGCGCAGCAGCGTCCCCGGGGCTCGCTCACCTGGGTCCTAGAATCCACCTCCTCCTGCTCTTCGGCTGGCTCCAACTGGCCTCTGCCTGCAGCAGCTGGCCACAGGGACAGGGATCCCCCAGAGCTGCCGGGCAGAGGAAAAGTGCCTCCCCACGCCCGCTGCCCCCCCCCCCCGCAGCCTCGCATCCTGCACGCCTCCCCCTTCCCCCCTGCCAGCAACAGGCTGCCCCCTCCCCTGAGCAACAGGCTGCCGAACAGCAGACAAAAGCAGCCTCTCCGCTCCTCCTCCCCCTATACATGCTGGGCTCCCTGGGCAAAGACTCCACCAAAACAAACAAAGTGCTGGCCTCATTGTGTTAGCAAAAAAAGGACCCTCCTCCTAGAACCCTGGGTGGTGTGTGGAAATAAAGCTATTAGCTCAAAGCATGGTGCAGAGCTGTTTGGTATTTGATGAGTTACTCCTTTAGTCCTGAGTTTGTCACAGGGACAGAAATAGATGTGAAATCTTCTGAACAGGGGAACAGACAGCAAAACAAACATTAGAGGGGAGTTAACCTTTCCCTATGCTATCCAAAACTAAAAAAAATGTTTGGCTAGAGTTTCCCCTACAATATGTACCAGTTCCGACTTACATACAAATTCAACTTAAGAACAAACCTACAGTCCCTATCTTGTACGTAACCCGGGGACTGCCTGTAGTTACTTTCTCTAATGCATTGCTGAGTACCTGTGTGATTGCCCATCAGTTATTCTCAAAGTTGGAGCCATTTCCTTTACAGGAATCAGATCACACAGACATTCTGCAGCATTTGTATGTAGCTAACAATCTTCAAATCCAGGTAGCAAAAATATTGGGCAAGTCTCCAACATTAGTTTTCTGTACAAAAGTGTAATAATCTGCTGTTATCAAGAAGTACTGAAGAATAGCACATGCATGTGGACACAAAATTTGAAAGGCTATTGAACAAATGAGTTCCAGCCAAGAAGGAACACTAAAAGACAATAAAAATAGGATCTTTATACACATTAGGAGCAAGAGAAAGACAAAGGAAAGTGTAGGTTCTGTACTTAGCAGGGGGCTGGATTTGATGCCTCTCGATGTCCTTTTTAATCCTACATGCCTATGATTCTAGTGTCAGTATATCATTTAGTATCTTTAATCAATACCATTTAATATCACATATTTAACAGTAGCTAAGAATTTGGGGGATTTTATATATGTAGTAGTATAATGACTTTAAAAACACAATACTAAGCATGCATAAATACATGGGTTTGGTTTTATTGCTAAATATACATTTCATACCCAATTAACAGAGTTAAAGGTCTTATCAACAAGAAGAAGTACAAGTTCCGTGTCTTGGCAGAGAATCTTGCAGGACCTGGCAAACCAAGCAAAGAGACAGAGCCAGTCCTAGTGAAGGATCCCATTGGTATTTTGAACACACTTCTTTCATAATTTAATTTAACATAGAATACATTATTTCCTTGGTATTAAAGTCTATATTATTATTTAATTTGTGTCTAGATCCCCCATGGCCCCCTGGCAAGCCAACTGTGAAAGATGTTGCCAAAACATCATTATTCCTTCAGTGGACAAAGCCAGAACATGATGGAGGTGCAAAGATTGAGTCTTATGTCATTGAGTTACTAAAAACTGGAACAGATGAATGGGTAAGAGTGGCAGAAGGTGTCCCCTTGACTGAACATTTCCTCAAGGGACTTATGGAGAAACAAGAATACTCATTCCGCGTAAGAGCTGTGAACAAGGCTGGGGAGAGTGAGCCCAGTGAGCCCAGTGACCCTGTGTTATGCAAAGAGAGACTGCGTGAGTAGTATTTAAATTATATTATTCAAATACACATTTTACAGTTTTAAAATAAAAACTCAGTCTAAACTAGGCCTTCATGATTAGCCAACAAGTAAGCTTATAAATATTGAAATCTATCCTGTATCCAGTGTTCCTGTAAGATGTGCACTTGTGCAGCCACTCAGTAGTGATTCAAATGCTGCCCAGATGGTTAGCAAAGCATCCACAGCTAGGTTTTTGGTTTCTAATGGTGGTGCACATTCGCACATGCCTCAGTGCACATAAAAATGCATTCCACACATGGACGAAAAAGATTACAGGGAACATTACCTGCACCCTCTGTAAAAATGTAACTTTATAATAAGCCCAATATTATTTCATGTCTTCTGGACATCTGAGAGGAGAAACAGAAAAAAATTGTTTTTCTTTCTTTTACAATTTTTATAGACCCTCCTTCACCACCTCGATGGCTTGAGGTTATTAACATTACTAAGAACACTGCTGATCTTAAATGGACAGTACCAGAAAAAGATGGGGGTTCCCCAATTACCAACTACATTGTTGAAAAGAGAGATGTGAGACGGAAAGGCTGGCAAACAGTTGATACAACAGTAAAAGACATCAAATACACAGTGACTCCACTCACTGAAGGCTCTCTCTATGTGTTCCGTGTGGCTGCCGAAAATGCAGTGGGACAGAGTGACTATTGTGAAATTGAAGATTCAGTTCTCGCTAAAGACACCTTCAGTAAGTTTTCACATTTGCATGTTTAGTAGTTACTATAGACAAAGTTTTGGGACTTCTTTTCTCCTAAGATGGATATTTTGTTTTTTAGCTACTCCTGGACCTCCATATGCTCTTACAGTGGTTGAAGTGACCAAGAGACATGTTGACCTAAAATGGGAACCACCTAAGAATGATGGTGGCAGACCAATTCAAAGGTAAGATAATACAGATTTGTATAGCATTAGCAGCACAATAGGTGTGTAGATGTGTAGATATGCAGGAAGACAAGATTCTTTTCTCAAAACGCTTAAAATCTAGACAGACAAGGTATAAATGGAGAGAGAGGATGGAATCTCAAAGGGAAGGAGTCTGGTCATGTGTGTTAAGGCTATGAGTTCAAGAAGCAGGAGATCGTATATGACATAATTTGCTATTCAATAAATATTGAAGCATCAGGGTTATATGATGGAATCAAAGGAAATCACATTGTCTACATAATTCAGCAAGCTTTTAATGAAGCCAGAGCTATTACACTGCCTCTCCTAGAGCTGGAGGTAGCTCCAACCACCAAAATAACACTGTTGCGTTTTCTACTTCCCTCAGTTTCTCCCTTAAAACCTATACCCACATAGAGGGAAAGGGGGAGCCCATTACTCTCTTTTATATCAATCCATTCACCCTTATATCATCCAGTTTCTTGCTCCTAGACTATCCCAGTCTAATTTATGATTTCCCCTTTGAGTTATTTTCTCTTTCTACCTCTGGCTCCCTACATCCCTCCCTCTTCAAAGTTTCCCCTTGTCTGTCTCCCTCTTTCTGCACCTCCAGTTGGATTTTTTTTTCTGTCTGGCTGCCTCTGATGTCCCCCACATCTCTGGCTACCTACAATCACTTCCCTCCCTCTGGCAAGCTTCATCTATCTTAGGTGGAATTCCTATTGTTCAGAATTCTCCTGTAGAATACCAAGCTGGGCGACTTACAAATACCTTGAAGGACAGAACTAGAATTCAAACTAACCTTTGAGACACAGTTTACAGGCAACGGGGACATTGTTGGGAGAGCCTCCTTTTCAGGTCTGCAGCTCTCCTAATCTGGAGCATAAAGCAGTTGCTTAGGAGCGGGATCCCCAAACAGAGAGTCTCCCAACCATATTTGAGACTTAACAGCTTCGTGTGGTTAATATGTGAAGTTGATATTAGCTCTGCACATAATTCTGTCTGGTTTTGCTTTTTTTGTTTATTTGTTTTAATATCTCTTTGTCTATTGTAAATGTTCTATGATTCCATATTTCTAATGGTATCTTTTCTTATTTACATAGATATGTTATTGAAAAGAAAGAAAAATTAGGCACACGCTGGGTGAAAGCTGGCAAGACACCTGGACCTGACTGTCATTTCAGAGTGACTGATGTTATTGAAGGTACAGAGGTACAGTTCCAGGTTCGTGCAGAAAATGAAGCTGGTTGTGGTCATCCAAGCGAGCCAACTGACCTTCTTGCTATTTTAGACCCTACAAGTAAGTCATAATGTAATAATTAAAGTATGAAATATGGGATCAAATGCTGTATTGATGGATGTGGGCTCACGAACTAACGTGCTAAGTGATGCAAGATGGGATGAAGATGGACAGCCCTTGGTGGGTAAAGAACAGGTTAGGAACTATTTAGAAAAGCTAAACGTATACAAATCCATGGGTCTGGACTTAATGCATCCAAGGGTACTGAGGGAGTTGGCAAATGTCATTGAGGAGCCTTTGGCCATTATCTTTGAAAAGTCGTGGAGATCGGGAAAAATCCTGGATGATTGGAAAAAGGCAAATGTAGTGCCCATCTTCAAAAAAGGGAAGAAGGATGATCCAGGGAACTATAGGCCAGTCAGTCTTACCTCGGTTCCTGGAAAAATCATGGAAGTGATCCTTAATGAATCCATTTTGAGGCACTTGGAAGAGAGGAACGTGATTAGGAATAGTCAGCATGGATTCACAAAAGGCAAGTTGTGCCTGACGAATCTAATTAGCTTCTATGATGAGGTAACTGACTCTGTTGATGTGTGAAAGTCAGTGGATGTGATATACCTTGACTTTAGCAAGGCTTTTGATACGGTGTCCCACAATATTCTTGCCAGCAAGTTAAGGGAATGTAGATTGGATAAATGGACAGTAAGATGGATAGAAAGATGACTAGAAGGCAAGGCCCAGCGGGTAGTGATCAATGGCTCGATGTCAGGATGGCGGTCGGTTTCTAGCGGAGTGCCCCAAGGTTCAGTTCTAGGACCGGTTTTGTTCAATATCTTTATTAATGACCTGGATGAGGGGATGGATTGCATCCTCAGCAAGTTTGCGGATGACACTAAGCTAGGGGGAGAGGTAGATATGCTTGAGGGCAGAGATAGGGTCCAGAGTGACTTAGACAAATTGGAGGATTGGGCCACAAGAAATCTGATGAGGTTCAACAAGGACAAGTTCAGAGTCCTGCACTTGGGACGGAAGAATCCCAAGCATAGTTACAAGCTGGGGACCAACCAGTTAAGTAGTAGTTCTGCAAAAAAGGACCTGGGGGTTACAGTGGATGAGAAGCTGGATATGAGTCAATAGTGTGCCCTTGTAGCCAAGAAGGCTAATGGCATATTAGGTTGCATTAAGAGGAGCATTGCCAGCAGATCCAGAGATGTCATTATTCCCGTTTATTCGGCTTTGGTGAGGCCACATCTGGAGTATTGTGTCCAGTTCTGGGCCCCCCACTACAAAAAGGATGTGGACGTATTGGAGAGGGTCCAGCAGAGGGCAACTAAAATGATTAGGGGGCTGGAGCATATGACTTATGAGAAAACGC
Organism: Pelodiscus sinensis; assembly: GCF_049634645.1. Classification (NCBI taxonomy): domain Eukaryota; kingdom Metazoa; phylum Chordata; order Testudines; family Trionychidae; genus Pelodiscus; species Pelodiscus sinensis. The sequence goes on along the minus strand of NC_134717.1, from coordinate 46,581,766 downwards.
TGAGGGAGTTGGGCCTGTTTAGTCTGCAGAAGCAAAGAGTGAGGGGGGATTTGATAGCAGCCTTCAACTTCCTGAAGGGAGGTTCCAAAGAGGATGGAGAAAGGCTGTTCTCAGTAGTGACAGATGGCAGAACAAGGAGCAATGGTCTCAAGTTGTGGTGGGAGAGGTCCAGGTTTGATATTAGGAAAAACTATTTCACTAGGAGAGTGATGAAGCTCTGGAATGGGTTACCTAGGGAAGTAGTGGAGTCTCCATCCCTAGAGGTGTTTAAATCTCGGCTTGACAAAGCCCTGGCCGGGTTGATTTAGTTGGGATTGGTCCTGCCTAGAGCAGGGGGCTGGACTTGATGACCTTCTGAGGTCTCTGATTCTATGATTGAGATTGCAAAAAGTACTGTAATTATTTTGCATTTTTGCAGGCCCTCCTTCACCGCCTCTCGATTTACATGTGACAGATGCAAGCAGAAAACACATTTCCATTGCATGGAAACCACCAGAGAAAAATGGTGGCAGTCCTATTATTGGATACAATGTTGAGCTGTGTGAAGCAGGAACAGAAAAATGGATGCGAGTCAATTCGCGTCCAGTAAAAGACTTGAAATACAAAGTGGAAGAGGGCATTGTTCCTGACAAGGAATATGTGCTGAGAGTCAGAGCTGTCAATGCTATTGGAGCTAGCGATCCATCAGACATCTCAGAAAATGTTGTTGTTAAAGATTCAGACTGTAAGAATATATTTCTTTTAAAAAAGATTTGTAATTTATACATGAAAAAAGGATTTGGGCATTTTGAAGCTTTTTATTATAATATACTTTTACATTTACAGGCAATCCTACCGTCGACCTAAAGACTAAAGACATTATTGTTGTTGAAGGAGAGAAGTTAAGTATCCCGGTACCCTTCCGAGCGGTTCCATCACCAACCATTACATGGCATAAAGATGGCAAGGAGGTTAAAATAGGGGACAGAACAACAACGAAGAGTGACTATACATCGACATTGCTTGAAGTCACGAATAGTGTTCATGCTGATGCAGGTGTTTACACTATCACCCTGGAGAACAAACTAGGCTCTACAACTGGCTCAGTTAATGTCAAAGTCATAGGTAACTTAACTTTTTTTTATAATTATCTCTTTGGATGTGGTGACTTCCCCCTTCCCGCTTTGGGCCACTGATGACATAGAAGGACAATAAAAGTCCTATATCTGGCCTGGGAGTGTTCCCCTGGTTCAGAGTACAGGAGACAGATATGAGGTTCCATCTCCAAGGCCCCCCTAGGAGATATCTCAGGAGAAAGATTTGGTGGAGGGAGGTGTGTGAACACTGAAAAGATTCTAGGTGGCACTTTAGCCCCTAAGGCAGCTCAGAGAGATTGCTAAAACTTAGTTATGCCCCCAGGATTCTTAACTTGCACTGGGAGCCCCCAGGGTACATCTAGACTACAAGCCTCTTTCAAAAGAGATCGTCTAGACAGCAACAAGGATTTTGAAAAAGCGATCTGCTTTTTTGAAAGAGAGCACCCAGGCAATCTGGACACTCTTTCGAAAAAGCCCTGTCTGCATTCAAGAAGACCTTTTTGTGAAAGAGCTCTTTTGAAAAAAGGCGTTCTTCCTGGTAAAAGCAGGTTTACCAATTTCGGAAAAAAAGCTGCATTCTTTCAATTTAATTTCAAAAGAATGAGACGGCAAGATGCAGGTGAAGTTTTTTTGAAAAAAGGCCACTTTTTTTGAAAAAACTCAGTAGTCTAGACACACTCCCAGTGCCCAGAGTAGCCCTGGAGCTGGAAGATACAAAGGTGACTTAAAGCTATTTTAGTCCCCATTTTCCTGGGCTACAAGTTGCATGCTGTGCCTTTCAGAGGCATAGCATAGAACTGCACCCTGTATATTCATTCTATAGCCACGTATTTATATTTAACACATTAATCAGGAATAAAATCCCAAGCAAAGGTCAATTTTGACACTTAATTGATCTCTAATCCCTTAATGAGCCAATTAAACTAAGCCAATACGTTATATAAATGTTTCATATTTACTGCCATAAGGAAATGTAAATTCACATTTATACTGTGCAACTAATATTTGTTCTTTTGGTCTGCTTTGTGCAAAACAAAAGTAAAAAATATGATGTAACTTCATATTTGTACTAAAGTAGTTTCCTAGCTTCTTCTTCTTCTTGCTGTTAAGGTAATTATATGAAAATTACTATTTAAACAGGTCTGCCTGGACAATGCAAAAACATTAAAGCAAGTGAAGTGACTAAAAATTCATGCAAGATCTCCTGGGAACCTCCTGACTTTGATGGTGGCACTCCCATATTACATTATGTCTTGGAACGTAGAGAAGCTGGTCGAAGAACATATATTCCAGTGATGTCTGGTGAGAATAAGCTCTCATGGAATGTCAAGGATCTTATACCAAATGGTGAATATTACTTCCGTGTTAAAGCTGTCAATAAAATTGGAGGAGGCGAATACACTGAATTAAGGAACCCAGTCATTGCTGAAGATCCAAAGCGTAAGTTCTTATATCAATGAATAATCAACTTGACTGATTTTAAAGTATTTTCTCTATATCCTCTAGTTGTTTAAATTCTCTTTTTATTATTATTCTATAGAGCGTCCAGATCCACCCATTGATCTTGAAATTCACAATCCAACATCAAAGTCAGTAACACTTACATGGAAGCCACCGTTGTATGATGGAGGCTGCAAGATTATGGGATATATCTTAGAAAAGCTTCCTAAGGGTCAAGACAAGTGGGAAAGGTGCAATGACCATTTGGTACCTGTTTTGACTTACACAGTAAAAGGTCTTGAGGAGGGCAAGGAATACCAGTTCCGTGCTCGTGCAGAGAATGCTGCAGGTGTCAGTGAACCTTCTCGTATCACTCCCTTAGTGAAAGCTGTTGATCCCATTGGTATGATTTGCTTGTTTTTCTTACTACCATCAATTCTTAAACCTAATAGAAAATACTACATTTAACTTCATCTCTAAATGCAAATATTTCTTCTTATTACAGAGGTTCCAAAAGTCTTCCTTGCTGCTAATCTGCAGGCTGGCCTTGAGGTGAAGTGTGGTAATGAAATTGCACTGGAAGCACATATTTCAGGATCACCATACCCATCTATCACTTGGTTAAGAAATGATGAAATTATTAGGCCAGAGGAAATTAAGAAGAGAGTAACAAAGTTTACTAGGAGAAAGAAGGGTGAAGTTGAAGAAGAGGAGCCATTTTACCTTTCGCTGACAGAACGTTTGAATATTGACAACCACACACAAGGAGAGTCCTTGCTAGCCGTTCGTGACTCAATCAGACGTGACTATGGCACATTTACAATCAGAGTTGAAAATGATCATGGTGTTGCAAAAGCCTCTTGTGAAGTAAACGTATTAGGTATGCGCTTAAACATCTCATTGTTTAAAATGTCAGAGTAGATGCTAACCAGAGGATACTGAGAATTTTTTGCTGGTGTTTTAAATAATAGATACACCTGGACCTCCTATCAACTTTACATTTGAAGATGTTAGAAAACATTCTGTTGTTTGCAAGTGGGAGCCACCTCTTGATGATGGTGGAAGTGAAATCCTGAACTATGTCCTGGAAAAGAAAGACAACTCAAAAGCTGAAATAGGTTGGGTTACTATCACTTCAACACTCAGGCATTGCAAATACCATGTACTAAAACTGATTGAAGAAAAGGAATACCTCTTCCGTGTAACAGCTGAAAATAGGTTAGGACCTGGACCACCATGTGTTTCCAAACCTCTGGTAGCGAAAGATCCATTCAGTAAGTCTTATGTTGATATTTAAAAATAGTACTTTTAAAGAAATGCTAATATATATGGGTTTTTATACCATCCATCTAGCTAGTATCCAAATGTCTTCCAGAAATGCATTAAGCAATGTAACTATCATGTGTAATATGCGGTTCATTTCTTCTATCTTGTCTCCTGGGTAGGGGGGAAATTGCATGTGTAATATAGTGTTCTGTTTTAGGTTGTTGTTTTTTAATGTTGAAGATTGCACCTTCTGTTTAGTGCAGAAGGTGGTGAGGTTTGTGTTGGTCCTCAGTTCGTGTAAGGGTTCATGCTACAGTCTCAGATTAGTCCATCAGCGAGCCCTGTTGGTAGTACAGGTACACTTTAATTCTTTTGTAGGGAAATCCCATTTTGCCAGAGGAGTTAGATATCCTGGGTCCAACCCACTGAGTATCTTGAAGATAACAACAAAGGCCAAATGTATTTTAAATAGGAAAAACTTAAAAAAACAACAAATTGTCTTCTAGCACCTTAAAGACTAAAATATTAAAAAAATGATCCCGACCTATACGAAGATCCATATTATTATTTCTGATTTACAGATTGTTAACTAAACCACAGTAAGTTTAATGGACTTGTCCAAAATTTCACAGTAAGAAAATGGTAACACTGCAACTAGAACAGGTCGTTTCCCTGGGCTTGTTCCCAAGCTTAGTCATCAAGACCATAATGCTCCCTATAAATAAAATTAAATGAGAGAGATGGATAATGTATCCTGTCAATATTTATTTTTCTTTCTTTTTTTTAAGGTCCACCAGATGCCCCTGATAAGCCTGATGTGGTGGATGTTACCAGTAATAGTATGTTAGTTAAATGGAATGAACCAAAAGACAATGGTAGCCCCATCTTGGGCTATTGGATTGAAAAACGTGAAATTAATAGTACTCACTGGGCTCGTGTCAACAGAAACCTCCTGAATGTCTTAGAAATAAGAGCTGATGGGCTTTTGGAAGGACTTACCTATATCTTTAGAGTGTGTGCTGAAAATGCAGCTGGCCCTGGCAAATTTAGTCCACCTTCAGATCCCAAAACTGCTCAGGATCCAATATGTAAGTATTTTAGTGGAAGTTGATGCTTGGAGCTGACAAGGATAGGTTAAGTATCCATGAATTTTGATTTACACCTTTTTATTTCTTTAGTGCCACCTGGACCACCCATTCCAAGTGTTGTTGATACAAGCTCAACTGCTATTGAGTTAGAATGGGAACCTCCAGCATACAATGGAGGTGGTGATATCACTGGTTATTTTGTTTACAAACAACTGGTGGGCATAAATGAATGGTCACGCTGCACAGAGAAATCCATTAAGATTAGAAAATACACTGTTAAAGGAATTAGAGAAGGTGCTGACTATAAACTTCGTGTTACTGCTGTTAATGCAGCTGGGGAAGGACCACCTGGTGAAACTGAACCTGTGACAGTTTCAGAACCTCAAGGTACTGTTGTTATGCAAACGTAAAATGTCATTTAACCTATAGTAATCACTATGGCATTTTAGACTCTTATTTCTCTGAAACTAATGCACTATTCATATTTTTCTACAGAGCCTCCTCATGTGGAATTGGATGTTTCTGTCAAAGCAGGCATTCAGATAATGGCTGGGCAAACTCTTACAATTCCTGCTACTGTCACTGGGCGTCCTACACCTACTATTGTGTGGACTGTGGAGGAAGGTGAACTGGATAAAGAGCGGGTTGTTATTGAAAATGTTGGCACCAAATCTGAACTAACTATTAAGAATGCACTGAGAAAGGACCATGGAAGATACATGATTACTGCAACCAATGAGAGTGGCTCCAAATTTGCAGCAACCAGAGTAGAAGTTTTTGGTAAGATATATTACATGCTTTGAAACCAATTGTTAAGTATTCTTAGATATAATAAATCTTTGTTCATCTCTTATGCAACACATTTCCTTTTTCAGATGTTCCTGGACCAGTGCTTGATCTAAAACCTGTGGTTATAAACAGAAAGATGTGTCTGCTTAATTGGTCTGATCCTGAAGATGATGGAGGAAGTGATATCATTGGTTTCCTTATTGAACGCAAAGATGCCAAAATGCACACATGGAGACAATGTATAGACACTGAGAGATCTAAGTGTGATATTACAGGTCTTGTTGAAGGACAGGAATACATGTTTCGTGTTATAGCCAAGAATAAGTTTGGCTGTGGTCCACCTGTTGACTTAGGACCAATTCTTGCAGTTGATCCATTAGGTAAAATAACTTTTTGTGTGCTTATGTAAATTGTTAAAAACAGGAAGATATAGATCACTGAACAGTTATTTCATTAACACTGAGAGAGGATGACACTTATACAAAATGCACATAGACATATAATGAGTTTTTTGTGTTCGTAATTTTTTGATACAGTGTTAAGGATTTAGGCCTTCAGTAGAGTAATTGTTGAACTTAGATCTCTTACTTATATAAAATAACCATGACCTTTTCTGAAAAGGAGTAGGAGATAACCACTTTGTTTCTCCTTCCAATCAAGCAGTTTCTATTGCTAAATCTGTGTTTAAACTGTTGTAGAGACATTAATTGTTGCTTTGTTCCCTACACTATCAGAGAAACTTCATGCAATAATAATTTGGATGTTTTGCATATGAAATATGCTGCTTAAAATGCCAAGTCTATTTCAATTATTTGAATAAGAAACTAAACAAAACTTTTAGAATGATTTATATTTTTCTTTGTGGATTACTTGTGATTATAGGTCCTCCAACATCACCCGAGAGGTTCATGTACACAGAAAGGACAAAGTCAACCATCACACTTGACTGGAAGCCTCCCCGTAATGATGGCGGCAGTCCTATCATAGGATACATCGTTGATAAGAGAAGACATGACTCAGATGTATTTGAAAGAGTTAACCAGAAACTCTGTCCAACTACATCTCTTCTTGTAGAAGATCTTGCTGAGCTGCACATGTATGAATTCCGTGTCAAAGCAGTCAATGCTATTGGTGAAAGTGAACCATCACTACCACTTAACGTAGTTATACAAGATGATGAAGGTACACCCATTTGTTAGACATACATATGTACAGCTGCCTTCAAAAATCTATTAATCGGTTTCTTTGTTTTCTGTTACTATCTTCATTCTTTTTGTTTTCTTTTTCAGTATCTCCCACTGTCACATTACGTCTGGCTGTCAGAGGAGACACTATCAGAGTGATGGCAGGAGAGCCAGTAAATATTCCTGCTGATGTGACAGGTCTACCAATGCCAAAGATTGAATGGGCCAAAAATGAAGTTGTAATTGAAAAACCATTAGATGGACTTAAGATAACTAAAAAAGAAATAAATAGATCTGAAGCAAAAACAGAAGTCAGCATGCCTGCTGCAGTTAGGGACGATAAAGGCACTTACACAGTCACAGCTTCTAATCGGCTTGGCACAGCATATCGCAATGCTTATGTTGAAGTGTATGGTAAGTGTCTGATTTTTTTTTTAATGAAATGACAAGAACAAATATGTTTTTGCTTTTTGCTTAACATAATATTATATTGTATTGCTTTTATTTAGATCGTCCTTCTCCTCCAAGAAACCTTGCAGTTTCTGACATTAAAGCAGAATCATGCTATTTGACCTGGGATGCTCCCCTTGATAATGGTGGAAGTGAAATTACTCATTACATTATTGAAAAACGCGATGCCAGTAGGAAGAAATCTGAATGGGAGGAAGTCTCCGCCACAGTGGTTGACAGACGATTTGGGGTAAAGTTACCTGAAAAATTTTCTGTACTGTACAGAATATCTTTATTATGAAATTCAGTCTGCTTAAATAATACAAATAATATCTGCATGATACTGAAATAAAATAAATTTAACAATACAGTGAAAAACTACAGAACACTTAGCTATCTGAGCTGGTGGTACACTGTCCATGACCAGAATTTCTAGATAATCACTACTGCCATTGTGTATATCTATATTTTCCTTAAATCCCAAAAAGAAAATAATATATTCAGTTAGGTCATTTATTTTTTAAAGTGGTTAATATCTGAGCTAAGCAGACACATCCCGTTCGTATCTTTGAGGTTAATTTATACAGACACATAATTTTGTGTTTAGAGAGTAAGGATGATTACAATTTCATATAACCCAGTAATGATACAGTAACAGATAAGTTCTGTCATTTTGAAAAATCATTATAATTGTATTTACATTTTTGCTTGTGAAGTGTTATAAACATCTCAGGAGGATTCATTCTTACTCTTCAGTCAAAGTTAATCATATTGGTATATGTCCTAGTAATTCTCACTAACTTAAGACACTAAAAAAGTATGCGACCACTTGGCATTTTGGTCAATTTTGTTATGTTTTTCACTTACCCAGTTGTTCTGACCTGCAGCTGTAGCACTAGTCATCAGCTTCCCTCCAAGATATTGCCCTCTTGCTAAAGGGGCAAACAGCCCAAACAGCAGGAATGATTAAGACTGCTGATGTCTGCATCAGCCACAAAGATGATTAGGACATTCTCGTTCACTCTTGGCTCTGTGTGCGTGATATACAAGTCTCTATATGGTGAAATATAGAAAGCAGTTTGGTCAATGAAAAGGCAGTAGTCCACCAGGATTAGTCCCTGGTGGGTATTGGTGATCACAACTCTCATTGGCCATGAATCACCGTTCCCAGCTAATGGAAGTCCATGCCACTTCCCACCATTCCCATTGGCTGAGAACAGCGATCCGTAGCCAACGAGAGCTACAATCACTGATAACTGCAGAGACGCAGGTAAATATAGTGGTGGGGGTCTTCCAGGGACTAACCCTCGAAAACCGGCCCAGGCCAGCAGGCTGGTATTTGACCACCCCATAGAAGTACATATAAGTCATTCTTTGGGATAGCTAAGGAAGTGAGTTTAATTAGCATCAAAAAACGGTAAAATTCAACATTGCTTATTTTGGAAACAATCATTTATTAATTTAAATCGTGTTTTTCAGGTGTGGAAACTTGCAACAAATGGTGAATACCAATTTAGAGTTAGGGCAGTAAACAAATATGGGACAAGTGATGAGTGTCTCTCAGAGAAAGTGGTCATTAAGGATCCCTTTGGCCTTCCTGGACCTCCTGGAAAACCAAAAGTTTTAGATCATACTAGGTCATCAATGCTGGTGACTTGGGAGCCTCCTTTGGACAATGGTGGATCCCCAATCACTGGGTATTGGCTGGAGAAGAGAGAAGTCGGAGGTGTCTATTGGTCACGTGTTAACAGAGCTCCAGTAACCAAACCAGTAATGAAAGGGTTGGAATTTAATGTCCTGCGGTTGATTGAAGGCGTTGAATACCAGTTTAGAGCTATGGCAGTGAATATTGTTGGAATTGGCCCACCTGGTGAACCATCAGATCCTGCTTTAGCTGCAGATCCTATATGTAAGTATACTGTTTTTATGAGTGGCTTTAAAGGTTATAATATATAAAAAACAAATTTTGCAACTCTTATTGATGTTGAATTTAATGGAACTATACTGATTAAATCTTTGCAGGATTGGGGACTACATAATGTGATTCTGTTGTCAGTGTAATGATTTTCTGATCAATCATTTTTATTTTAGTTCAAATAATTAATTTTTAGCTCACTTGCCCTACTTTTACATCAGATTAACTACAATGACTTCAGTTAAATACTCCTGATCAAGCTAGGGAAAGGGAGTTCAGAATCTGTTATTTCTTGATCTTTGTAGTCAAATATTATTATAGTACAATAATGTTTATATTTTCCTTTAAATGTATGTATACATGTTATATGTGTGGTAAAAATACAAAGCATGTATAACAATTACATGTATGTCATATACATAACACATGTAAATATCTAAATATACATATTTGTGGTATTCTCAATTTTTACTGCCATTCTTTTTGACAAATGCATAGAAAAAATACTACTTTTGCTGATAATATGGCATTTTAAAATGTGAATTTGAGAATACATAGACACTAACTCCTAGCCAAACTTTTTATATTTCTTACAAGTTGTGCCTGGTGCACCATCATGCCCAGAAGTCACAGATAAAACCAAATCAACTATAGCTTTCAAATGGAAACCTCCACAAAAAGATGGTGGCAGTCCTATAAAAGGTTATATTGTTGAAATGCAAGAAGAAGGTAGTCCTGACTGGAAGAAGGTGAATGACCAAGACAAACTATTCCCAACTTGTGAATGTGTTGTACCCAACTTGAAAGAACTTAGAAAGTACAGATTTAGAGTGAAAGCTGTAAATGCTGCTGGGGAATCAGAACCAAGTCTTCCAACATCAGAAATACCCGTCAAGGAAATTCTAGGTAAGAGTCTTGAAATTAATTTTGATATTTAGAGATACTCTGCCCTTTTCTGATTATGTGCCGTAAGAGACAAAACAGTGTAAAGACTATGTTCAAACAACAGTGCCCCCCATTACAGACATAGCCCAATGCAGAGAATTATTCAAGAATATCAACAAAAATGGAAATCTAAGAAAGTGGTCCGGTGACCATCAGTAGGATATGATCAGCCAGAAATCAGACAAGTGGTACAACCAGACATAGAGAGCACATAGTGCCCAATGAAAAAGCACGGAGCGCTGAGGTCCTCTTGATGTATATAATGTGTACTTTGGAATGTATTGTGATAGGGTGAGATCACAGACGACCCCTCGGAGATACCCCCCGGGGAGCTGACACGGCCACTGCCACTCACCTTCCTGTTCTCTGGGGCTCCTCGCTGCCCGGTCCTGCTGGGCCAGCTTGGCTGATCTCCCCCAGCCAAGGCCCTGAGCTGAGGTCCCTGCCCCCACTGAGAAGCAGTACAGACACTGAACCACTTCAGGTCCAAGGAGAGTGCAGTTTAGGGCCCAGACTCCTGAGAGAGCACTCCCCAGATGGGATCAAACCCCAAAGAATTCAGTAAGCCCCCTTTAACAATGACAGGGGGAATGTGCACACTGGTTGCCCCCCGCCCCGTCCCCAGTTAACAGTCGCTTACACTGGGTTTGATAGAAAATAAAAATGGTTTTAAGTTGAAGCAGTAGGATTTAAGTACCGTATATACTCGAGTATAAGTCGACCCGAATATAAGCCAAGGCACCTAATTTTACCCCAAAAAACTGGGAAAAAGTATTGACTCGAGTATAAGCCTAGGGTAGGAAATGAGGCAGCTACTGGTAAATGTAAAAAATGAAGATAGATACCGGGTCTAGCCCCGGAAGTCGGGGCGAAAGCTGCTCCGGTGCCCCTGGTCTGCTGGAGACCGTCTCCAGCAGACCAGGGGCACCGAGCGGGTTCCTGCGCTTCTGAGGCTTTGCCCCCCGGCTTATACTCGAGTCAGCATCTCGAGAACTGAGGCGGGCAAAGCCTCAGAGGCGCGGGACCCCCCCGCGGCTGCGGCTTCAGTCCGGGAGCCTGTGGTCTGCTGGGGACGGTCCCCAGCAGACCACAGGCTCCCAGATTGAAGCGGCAGCAGCGGCGGCTCCCCGCGCCTCTGAGGCTTTGCTCTGGCAAGTTTGCTCTGGCAAAGCCTCAGAGGCGCGGGGAACCGCCGCTGCTGCCGCTTCAATCTGGGTGCCTGTGGTCTGCTGGGGACCGTCCCCAGCAGACCACAGGCTCCCGGACTGAAGCCGCAGCCGCGGGGGGGTCCCGCGCCTCTGAGGCTTTGCCCGCCTCAGTTCTCGAGATGCTGACTCGAGTATAAGCCGAGGGGGGCATTTTTCAGCACAAAAACTGTGCTGAAAAACTCGGCTTATACTCGAGTATATACGGTAGTAATAAGTGAGAACAGGCAGAGCAAAGTAGGTTACAAATGAAAAGAAACAAAACCGCTTGACTAATTCTACATTGAAACCTCAGTACAAACTTAATCAAACTCACCCTAAAACCTCTTTTCCAGCTGTCACTCTAAACCAGGGCTCTCCTCCCCACCCTGGGGTCTCAGACTTCTTCCTTCAGGTGCAGCCCAGCCCAAAGACCAAGGCCTCTCCTCTCCTATTCTTTTTGTTAAAGAATCGAGGCCCCTCCCTACCAACCACTGCTCAGACTGAAGGACAAAAGAGATAGTTTAACAGTTGAGGGTAACACCCTCCATGGCTCTCATTCACATGTTTGAAACCCACAAGGTATTCCCAACTCCATGTGTTTAATTTTCCACACACAAATGGTACATACAACAGAGTAAGATAAACAGAACCAGCAGATCATGACATGAAGATTGATGGGTTACATGAAATAATTCGCTCAAATCCCCTTTGAGTTATATATATTCATGTCCATGAGTCCATTTCATAAAGCATGGGGGGGGGGGGAGGTGTCCATCACATGTATGATTAGGTTTTAATCTATAACTGGCTGAATTTTAATTCCAATAACTGATCTAATAATTACATTTGTAAATCTTTTTGCAGAGGAACCAGAAATTTTTATTGATATTGGAGCACAAGATTTTCTCTCGGTTCGTTCTGGTACAACAATTAAAATCCCAGCCATTATAAAGGGACGCCCAGTTCCGAAAACATCTTGGGAATTTGAAGGAGAAGCCAAGAAAGCAATAAAGGTTATTAAAATAAATGATTACTTGCTAAACCTGTTGCTGTTTAATGGGATCTCTATTATGCTTACTTTTTCTTCTTTATTTACAGGATGGAGTGAATAATATACCTGAAGATGCTCAGGTAATGTAGGAAAATGGTTTCTTTATTGCTAATTTTTTCATGTTGTAATTATTTACAATAAAGATATGTATATATATTTTATGTGCAGCTGGAAGTAACGGATACCACTTCAATAATTACTATCCCGGAATGTAATAGAGGCCATTCTGGAAGATACAGTATTACAGCAAGGAATAAAGCAGGACAGAAAACTGTAAATGTCAGAGTTAATGTCCTTGGTAAGTCATATACATGTTGGAGTATTTATTTAGTATTATTCATGTTTTCTAGATATTTATGTAAAACTATTTCTGTTGTGCTTTTATACTAACAGATGTGCCAGGGCCACCAAAAGACCTAAAAGTGAGTGATATAACAAGATGTAGTTGCAAACTTTCATGGAAGATGCCAGACAATGATGGTGGAGATCGAATCAAAGGTTATGTAATAGAGAAGAGGACTGTTGAAGGGAAGGCCTGGACAAAAGTTAATCCAGACTGTGGAAGCACTTCCTTCGTTGTACCTGATCTTATAGCTGGGCAGCAGTATTTCTTCCGTGTACGTGCAGAAAACCGTTTTGGTATTGGGCCACCTGCAGACACAATCCAAAGGACCACAGCGAGGGATCCAATCCGTAAGTTAAATCAAAGTGGAACATCTCCTTTGGTACTCCAATTGCTACTAGAATGTAGGTTGACTCAATTTTTTTTTTATTTTTAAAAGATCCTCCTGATCCACCTATCAAACTCAAGATTGGTCTTGTAACTAAGAACACTGTTAGCCTGACATGGAAACCTCCAAAGAATGATGGTGGTGCCCCCGTTACCCATTATAATATTGAGTGTCTTCGCTGGGATCGTACTGGAGAAGGGAAAGAGTCTTGGAAACAGTGCAATAGACGTGATGTAGAGGAAACAAAGTTCACAGTTGAGGACCTGAAAGAAGGAGAAGAATATGAATTCAGGGTCAAAGCTGTAAATGAAGCAGGTCCGAGCAGACCATCTGCCACAGCTGGCCCAATAATTGTCAAAGACCAAACATGTAAGTACTAAACAATGCAGGGAAACAAAACATTTAATAATAAAACTGCAACAGTATTTGCTTTTGTATCCCTTTTAATGGCAATTTATTTTTTTCATATTATACTAGGTCCGCCATCAATTGAACTCAAAGAATTTATCGAAGCTGAGGAGGGAACAGATATTAACATTGTAGCCAAGATAAAGGGTGTGCCATTCCCCACATTAACATGGTTTAAAGCTCATCCAAAGAAACCTGATGACAAAATACCAGTACTGTATGATCAACATGTCAATAAGGTTGTGAGTGAAGATACTTGCACCTTATTGATCCAACAGTCTCGCAGGAGAGACACAGGCTTGTATTCTTTAAATGCTGTAAACAATTTTGGAGCTGATTCAAAGACAATGAGGCTGAATGTTCTTGGTAAATATTAAGGGCTTTTGTACAATTGCATATGTTAATTCTGTGAATGTGATGCTTTATATTAATAATCTTTTCATTATTCTTAAAATTTAACTTTCAGGACTTCCTGGACCACCAGAGGGACCCATTAAATTTGAATCCATTTCAGCTGATCAGATGACCTTGTCGTGGCTTCCTCCTAAAGATGATGGCGGTTCCAAAATTACAAACTACGTTATTCAAAAAAGAGAAGCGAATAGAAGGACATGGGTACCTGTTACCAATGAGCCTAAAGAATGCATCTTCACTGTACCCAAATTGCTGGAAGGCCATGAATATATGTTCCGCATCATGGCACAAAATAAATTTGGCATTGGGGAGCCTCTTGACAGTGAACCACAAACAGCAAGAAACCTTTTCAGTATGTATGATATTGTGTTACAATGTTAATTGCTCACATGCTTTGTAACGACTTTAACAAAACACATTCCAAAGAATCAGCTTATCTATTATGGCAAAGCTGTAAATCAGGTGTTCCTTTTATCTTTCCCATATATCTGACATTTCTAGAATAGTATAAAGTATTTTTTTATCATAAATACCCTGGTAGGTAGTTAATGCTTAACATTTTAATGTTTTCTCTCTTTTCTTTGCTATATCTTAAAATAAAAAATATCTTTGGTTTTATTGAAACCAGATTGGATCATACAGTTATATTTTGGATAATACTGACCTTACCATTATGGAAGAATTATTTTCCTAACTCCAGTTATAGAAAAAGACAATAAAGAATAAGGGAGCCCACTAGTTAAGTGCTGGTCTGAGAGAGAGAAGACTGCATTACAATAATTTTTCTAGACACACTGGCCACAGAAAGGAACACAAAGGGCAAATGAATGTTAGCTTTGACAGTTAAATGAGGCACAGATATTTTATACTGTAACATTTTGTTACAAAAAATTGTAATTGTTTTTCCAGCTGTTCCTGGACAATGCGACAAGCCAACAGTTAGCAGCATAACACATGACAGCATGACTGTCAACTGGGAGGAACCAGAATATGATGGCGGCTCTCCTGTAACGGGCTACTGGCTGGAGCGCAAAGAGACCACTGGAAAGAGATGGACAAGGGTTAACCGAGATCCTATCAAACCTATGACATTAGGCGTTTCTTACAAAGTAACTGGTCTTATTGAAGGTTCAGACTATCAGTTCCGTGTATTTGCTATTAATGCAGCTGGTGTTGGTCCACCAAGCATGCCATCTGACCCAGCAATTGCTAGAGACCCTATTGGTAAATATGTTTAATTTATATTTTTCAAATTGAAAATGTTCCATTAAGAAGAAAGAACATAATATTATACTGTAATGGTATGGTATTATTTTTCCAGGCCCTCCTGGTCCACCTTTTCCAAAAGTTACTGACTGGACTAAGTCATCTGTTGATCTGGAATGGGCTCCACCATTAAAGGATGGTGGTTCTAGGATCACTGGTTACATAGTTGAATATAAAGAGGAAGGAAAGGAAGAATGGGAAAAGGTAAGTGAAATGCTGTTATAGACCTGGGTTTTCTGTCTTCAAAAATATTTATTGGTAATGTATACTTGTACAAATTCTCATTGCAACAACTATTTGTTATAAGTTCTCATGTCATCTTTGTGCAATAATTATTTTTATATTTTTAAAATATACAGCCAAATGTAAAATATAATATTTGCCACACTGTGGTGTCTCAGGGTGCATCTACACAGCACTTGAAACTCGAAATAAGATATGCAATTTGTGCTTTGCAAATTGCGTCGCTTATTTCGAGTCTATTCAAAATAGTTTATTTTATCGTTTGGTACTGTGTACAGGGATGGCAAAATAGTACATCTGCTATATTTCAAAATAGTGGACACATTCAAAAAATGCAGGGTAGATATTTTGGGATACCTGTGCTATCCCAAAATAACTTTGCTGTGTAGACATACCCTAAGATACTTCAGTATTTTCCTAAACTCAGTTTCTCTAAACTTGTCAGTTCTGTGTAGCAAAGTATGTCTATAGTAAGCAATAAAGGAGCAAAAGGTTCACATGAAAGCTGATACATTACGTACAAAAATAAAGGAATCAATAGAATGTCAGATTATTCCTAGTAATTTTGTCTCCAAATTTTTTTACTGCTTTTCAATAGTACATTACTGAAAAATCTCGCTGGTGCATACAGAACATCATAAATACATGCCAGTTGTTCGGTTTGCCCATTTTACACTTTTGTTATAAGCCAAATGCTACCTCGGCCTGTCCATATAATCTGTGTAAATAGGTTATGCACAAGAGATCCAAAAAGGAGTACAAGAAAGGGATTTTCCTCACTTTTTCTTCCTTTCACCTCCAAACTGTCATTTTTGTTTACAACAGCTATACAGCCATTCATCTGCCTCAGATCATGGACTCCATTGTAACTGTTATGGCTCCTTTATGACAGCCTAGTTTGGGGAATTATTCAAAGAGATAATTCTGCATAATAGTAGATCTCCAAGTCACTCTCCTGTATTTCCATTTACTTATATTCCTCACAATGTTCTGGTCAATGCACACATCACTCATATTGCACTAGGGATGTCCTGAATGACTTTTCTATGGAATGCTCATTCTCTGTATTTGAATAGTGGTGATGCCACTAGATTTAGGGCCTTCTGTACTTCTGGATGTGGGACGGTTATGCAGTAACAGATGTATCACATACATGTGTACCACCAATAGCCAATTCCTTTGTTGTGTTTGTGATTTTCTGAGACTGACTGATGTTATAATCTTTTTCCAGGTAAAAGATAGAGAAATAAGAGGAACCAAGTTTGTTTTGGCAGGATTAAAAGAAGGAAGTTTTTACAGATTTAGAGTTAGAGCAATAAATGCTGCTGGCATCGGAGAGCCTGGAGAAGTTACAGAAGTTATTGAAATGAAGGACAGAATTGGTATTTACATTTTTATTTTTAACATTTTTACCCGTCAAAGTAAACTTACAGAAAATATACTGAATCCTTTTGTTTATTTCTTACAGTCCCCCCTGATCTTCAGTTGGATGCTAGTGTCAGGGACAGAATTGTTGTGCATGCCGGGGGAGTGATCCGAATTATAGCTTATGTCTCAGGCAAGCCACCTCCAACAGTCACCTGGAGCAGGGAAGAAAGAGCTTTGCCAGAAGAAGCTAAAATTGAAGAAACAGCCATCAGCTCTTCTATGGTTATTAAGAACTGCAAGAGAAGTCACCAAGGCCTCTATACTCTTTTTGCCAAAAATGCAGGTGGAGAACGGAGGAAGACTATTATTGTTGAGGTTTTAGGTAAATAGGAAGTTCAGAATTTACATAAAATTTTGTTCTGAAAATATGATTTCATACACTACAGTATATAAAACTAAATATATACTTGCCTTTCCCATTTTAGATGTACCAGGGCCAGTTGGCGTTCCATTCCTTACTGAAAACCTAACCAATGACTCTTGCAAATTGACATGGTTTTCTCCAGAGGATGATGGTGGTTCTCCTATCACCAACTATATTATTGAAAAGCGTGAAGCTGACCGTAGAGCTTGGACCCCAGTAACTTATACAGTCACAAGACAGAATGCTACTGTTCAAGGATTGATTGAAGGCAAGCCATACTTTTTCCGAATTGCTCCTGAGAATATTATTGGCATGGGACCATTCGTTGAGACAACAAAAGAGATTGTCATCAGAGAACCAATATGTAAGTACATTTTTGTTTTATGAATGATTGTAGTAGAAGAAAAATCTGCAAAAAAATTTATTCACCACATTGTGTTTATTTATAGCTGTACCTGAGCGTCCAGAAGATCTGGAGGTAAAAGCAATTACCAAGGATTCCGTTACATTGACTTGGAACCCACCTAAATATAATGGAGGTTCAGACATAACCATGTATGTCCTAGAAAGCCGTCTTATTGGAAAAGAGAAATTCCACAGAATTACAAAGGAGAAAATGCTTGATAGGAAATACACTGTTGAGGGATTGAAAGAAGGTGACACTTACGAATATCGTGTGAGTGCTTGCAATATTGTAGGACAAGGAAAACCATCTTTCTGCACAAAACCAATCACATGCAAGGATGAAATTGGTATGGGTCTGTTTTCTGTAATTCACTTTGAAAACAAACAAGTACACTATTGGGTATATAATTTTTTGTTAATATTGCTACTATCTTTTTTTTTTTTATTTCAATGATATCTTTTAGCTCCTCCAACACTTGAACTTGACTGTAGAGACAAGCTTATTGTTCGGGTTGGTGAAGCTTTCAGCATGACTGGACATTACTCAGGGAAGCCTGCCCCAAAGGTGACTTGGCTAAAGGATGAAATTACAGTTAAAGAAGATAAGCGCACAAAGATTCAGACTACTCCAACAACCCTTTGCTTAGGGATATTAAAATCTATCCGAGAAGATTCAGGCAAATATTGTGTGATCGTGGAGAATAGCTCTGGATCAAGAAAAGGTCTTTGTCAAGTCACTGTTGTTGGTAAGTATTACTGAATCATAATAATGTATTTGCTTTTAATAATAAGTAGAACTGAGCAAATAATAAAAAACTATTGAATATTAAAATGAGTGATTTTTAGAAATATCGTGAATTAATTCCCTTATTATTTGCGATGCAATGCTCATTGATTTTGAGTATTCAGTTAACTGCTGGTTTTAGTTTATTTATCATTACTAATTTGACATGCTCAAATAATAATAGTTTGCACCAATTAGAAAATTTCAATGCACTTTGTAAGCATTAATTAATTAAGCCCAATAAGAAAGGTACCAGTATGCTTTTACAAACTAAAGGAAAGTGACTTGCTCACTATCATGTAGTGAGAGAACAGTAGATAGTTCCTGTTTCCCAGTTCTTTGTTATAACCTTTCAGCAATACCTGTCATTTCAAGTTTTATTTACAGTAGGGACACTGTTCGATCCACGTATTGTTGGTTTTTTCTGTACATTGTTTCTTTTAACAGATCGCCCTCAGCCTCCAGTAGGTCCAGTTATTTTTGATGAAGTTCACAAAGATCATATGTTCATCTCTTGGAAGCCTCCACTTGATGATGGTGGCAGTGAAATTACAAATTATATTATTGAGAAGAAAGATGCAAACAGGGATCTCTGGATGCCAGTAACATCTGCCAATGTTAAGACAACGTGCAAAATTCCTAAACTGCTTGAAGGAAGGGAGTATGTTGTGCGAATTTATGCTGAAAATCTTTATGGCATAAGTGATCCTCTAGTATCTGATGAAATGAAGGCCAAGGATCGTTTCAGTATGTTATTTATTTGCCACTTTATTTTAATGATTTAATTGTGAGAAGGCTTGTTATACTGTAAATTCATTAAAAAATATTTCTTCAGGTGTTCCT
Source organism: Pelodiscus sinensis (assembly GCF_049634645.1). Lineage (NCBI taxonomy): Eukaryota > Metazoa > Chordata > Testudines > Trionychidae > Pelodiscus > Pelodiscus sinensis. Next base: position 46,562,489 of record NC_134717.1, on the reverse strand, counting down.
GCTGCACCAGAACAACCAATCATTAAAGATGTTACCAAAGATTCTGCCTTAGTAATTTGGAACAGACCACATGATGGAGGCAAGCCAATAACTACTTATATTTTGGAAAAGAAGGAAACAATGTCTAATCGATGGACCAGAGTCACCAAAGATCCAATTTTCCCAGAAACTCAGTTCAGGGTGCCTGATCTCCTGGAAGGCTGTGAATATGAATTCCGTGTATCAGCACAAAATGAAATTGGTGTTGGTGATCCTAGTCCACCATCAAAGCCAATCTTCGCTAAAGATCCAATTGGTAAAGTATACAAAAAAATCCATTCGCAATATGTGTGTTTCTGAAAAACTGTTTTGGATAGGTTTTAATGGTCTCTAATTTTTTAATAGTCAAACCAAGTCCACCTATTAACCCTGAAGCAGTGGATAAAACTAAAAACTCAGTTGATTTGTCTTGGCACCCACCACGTCATGATGGCAAAGGAAAGATCATTGGCTATCTCGTTGAGTATCAGAAAGTTGGAGATGAAGACTGGAAGAAGGCCAATCTTACAGCAGATTCCTGCCCTGAAACAAAATACAAAGTTACTGGTCTTACTGAGGGCTTGATCTACAAGTTCAGAGTCATGGCAGTTAATGCAGCAGGTGAATCAGAACCAGCTTATGTTCCTGATCCAGTAGAAGTAAAGGACAGGCTTGGTAAGCGAAATAACCTCAGATAAGTTTATGAATAAAAGATATTGTCACAATTTGCTTGTTTATTAAAACTGCACTGTTTCTCCCAGAACCTCCAGAGCTGATACTTGATGCTAACATGGCACGGGAACAACTTGTAAAAGCTGGAAATACACTAAGACTTAGTGCTGTAATTAAAGGAGTTCCATTCCCAAAAGTGTCATGGAAAAAGGAAGGCCAAGAAGTTTCACCCAAAGCTGATATTGAGGTTACAGGAGTTGGCAGTAAGCTAGAAATTCGTAATACTGTCCACGAAGATGGTGGGATTTACTCTTTGACTGTCGAGAATCCAGTTGGTTCAAAAACTGTCTCAGTAAAAGTCATTGTACTAGGTAATTTATTTTTTATCTCTTTGTATACTGTATGCCTTTTATTACTTTATTGAAGATCAAAAATGAGATAAGCAGGGAGAAAATTAATAATTTTCAATGCAGAAATCATCAATAATAAAGCAATATAATATAAGAGCTGCATGAGAAAAAGACCATAAGGGCACATCTACACAGCAGGGCTAAAGCCAAAATAAGCTGCGCAACTTGAACTATGTCATTTGCGTAGCTTAAGTAGAAATAGCTTATTTCAGCTTTTGGCGCTGTCTACACAGCAGAAAATCCGAGTTAGAGCACTCTTCCTCTGACTTCCTCGTAAAATGAGGTTTATAAGAGTCAGAGTAAGAAGGCTTCCAGCTCGACATTTTTCAACATTATGTTGAAATAAATGCTTGTGTGTAGATGCAGACTGCGTTATTTCGGAATAACATTAGTTATTCCAAAATAACGCTGCTGTGTAGACATAGCCTACATATCAAGCAGAACGTTTAGTAAAAACTTTCTTTCTACCAAAAGTGCTAAATTTGGTGAAATTGGTTTTATGTATTAAATAAATATTATGTATTTTTTTTTAATTATTAGATAAACCCGGACCACCTAGAAATCTGCAAGTAAGTGAAGTTAGAAGAGATTCTTGCTACCTCACTTGGAAGGAACCAGAGGACAATGGTGGTTCTGTCATCACAAACTATGTGGTGGAAAAGAAAGATGTAGCTGCTGCCCAGTGGGTTCCAGTCTCCGCATCCTCAAAGAAACACAGTCATCTGGCTAAACATCTTATGGAAGGCACTCAGTATCTCTTCCGTGTTGCTGCTGAGAACCAGTATGGAAGAGGTCCATATGTTGAGTGTCTCAAACCAATCAAGGCTATGGACCCATTACGTAAGTGTTCTTCATTGATGAGCTTTGTTTGTTTGAGTCTTTTTTGAAATTTTATGAACTGATCTTGTTAGTAAAAATACAATGTAGTGCATATGTGTTGGTGGAGGGGAGTTTGTTCGGCCTATTAATCTTCTTGCTTTTTGTTTTTCAAAGATACTCCTGGGCCACCAAAGAATCTGCACCATGTAGATGTTGACAAAACAGAAGTTTCCCTTGTTTGGAACAGGCCAGATCGTGATGGTGGTGCTGAAATCACTGGATATTTGGTGGAGTATCAAGAAGAAGGTGCAGAAGAATGGATTAAGTTCAAGACAGTACCCATGCTAGAGTGTGTTGTTACTGGTCTAAAGCAAGGAAAGACTTACAAATTCCGTGTGAAAGCACAGAATATCGTGGGTCTTAGTCTTCCAGATACAACAATACCAATAGAGTGTCAAGAAAAACTAGGTACCTTTTTAATTTTTATGATTTTTTCACTTCTCATTTTTAGCATAAGAAGAAATGAAAAAATATATTGTAATTTCCTTCTTTTTTCTAATTTCAGTACCTCCATATGTGGAACTAGATGTGAAGTTAATTGAAGGTCTTGTTGTTAAAGCTGGTAGCACAGTAAGACTTCCTGCAATCATGAGAGGTGTACCTGTGCCCACTGCAAAATGGGTAACTGATGGCAATGAAATTAAAACAGAAGGCAACTACAAAATTGAAACTGACGATTATTCAACAGTACTTACTATTAAAGAGTGTGCAAGAAAAGATACTGGAGAATATCTTCTCACTGTATCTAATGCAGCTGGCAGCAAAACTGTTAGTCTTCATCTTACAGTTTTGGATGTTCCTGGTCCACCAACTGGCCCCATTAATATTCTTGAAGTCACACCAGAATACATGGTTATTTCCTGGCGTCCTCCTAAAGATGATGGTGGAAGCCCAGTACTAAACTACATTGTTGAGAAGCAAGAATCCAAGAAAGAAACTTGGGGAGTTGCCTGTTCTGGAATCCAGCACACAAAACTTAAGGTTCCACGCCTACAGAAAGGTTGTGAATATATTTTCAGAGTTCGTGCAGAGAATAAGATAGGCATTGGTGCACCACTTGATTCAATACCAACAATTGCTAAACATATGTTTGATCCACCATCTCCACCTGGTAAACCAGTGGTTTCAGATATTACAGAAAATGCTGCAACAGTGTCTTGGACCATACCAAAATCTGATGGTGGAAGTCCAATTACTGGATACATTCTTGAACGTCGTGAAATATCTGGCAAATGGGTACGTGTCAACAAGACACCAGTGCTTGAACTGAAGTTAAGAGCCACCGGTCTCTTTGAGGGCAATACATATGAATTCCGAGCTTTTGCAGAAAACATGGTTGGCATAAGCAAACCATCCCCAATTTCTGATCCAATAAAAATTTCACGTCCTATCAGACCACCTGGACCTCCCATTAATCCAAAACTAAAGGACAAGACCAGAGAAACAGCTGACCTGGTATGGACAAAGCCTCTAAAAGATGGTGGCAGCCCTATTTTGGGATATGTTGTGGAATGCCAGAAAACAGGAACTACACAATGGAACAGGATTAATAAAGATGAACTCATTCCACAGTGCGCCTTTAGGGTACCTGGGCTAATTGAAGGAAATGAATATAGATTCCGTATAAAAGCTGCTAACATTGTTGGAGAAGGAGAGCCAAGGGAACTACCAGAAACTGTTCTTGTAAAGGATATTCTTTCTCCTCCAGAAATAGACCTGGATGTTACCTGTCGTGACTTAATCACTGTCAGAGTTGGCCAAACAATCCATATTACTGGTAGAGTAAAAGGCAGACCAGATCCTGACATAACATGGTCTAAGGATGGCAAAGTATTAGTCCAAGACAAGCGTGTTGAGATGGTTCGTGAATTCCCTCGTATTGAACTCCAGGTGAAAGAAGCCACTAGAGATGATCATGGCAAATACATCATTGCCGCAAAGAACAGCAGTGGACATGCTCAAGCCTTTGCCCTTGTTAATGTACTTGACAGACCTGGACCATGCCAGAACTTGAAGATAAGCTATGTTACAAAAGATTCTTGTATTGTGACTTGGGAAAACCCAATAGATAATGGAGGCTCAGAAATTACAAATTACATAGCAGAGTATCGCCAGCCAAATCAAAGAGGATGGTCAATTGTCTCTTCTGATATAAGCAAACGATTAGTAAAGGCAAATCTCATAGAAAACCATGAATACTTCTTCAGGGTTTGTGCTGAGAACAAAGTAGGCCCAGGCCCTGTCACTGAGACCAAGACTCCTATCCTTGCCATTAATCCTGTTGATAGACCTGGTCCACCAGAAAACCTTCACATTGCAGAAACAGGAAAGACATTTGTCTATCTGAAATGGAGAAGACCAGATTACGATGGTGGAAGCCCCAATTTATCTTACCACGTTGAAAGAAAACTAAAGGATTCAGATGAATGGGAAAGGGTGCACAAGGGTAGTATTAAGGAAACACACTATATGGTTGATAAATGCATTGAAAATAAAATATATCAATTCAGAGTTCAGACCAAGAATGAGGGAGGTGAAAGTGACTGGGTGAAGACAAGTGAAGTTGTTGTGAAGGAAGAATTGCAGAAACCAGTCCTTGATCTGAAGTTAAGTGGTGTGCTAACTGTAAAAGCAGGTGACTCAATTAGACTTGAGGCAGGACTTCGAGGAAAGCCACAACCAGAAGTAGTATGGGCAAAGGACAAAGATGCTACAGATTTAACCAGATCTCCAAGAGTTACAATTGAAACAACTTCTAATGCATCTAAATTTGTTCTTACCAAATCGAAGCGTAGCGATGGTGGTAAATATGTGATTACTGCAACTAATCCAGCTGGTAGTTTTGTAGCTTATGCTACTGTTAATGTTTTGGATAAACCCGGTCCTGTAAGAAATTTGAAGATCTCTGACATTTCCAGTGATAGATGTACTATCAACTGGGACCCACCTGAAGATGATGGAGGTTGTGAAATACAGAACTACATCTTAGAAAAATGTGAAAGCAAGCGTATGGTTTGGTCTACATATTCTGCTGTTATTCTAACAAACTATGCACATGTGACACGCCTCATAGAAGGCAATGAATATATTTTCAGGATTCGTGCAGAGAATAAGATGGGCACTGGCCCTCCAACAGAAACAAAACCAATTATTGCAAAAACAAAGTATGATAGACCTGGCCGTCCTGATCCCCCAGATGTCACTAAAGTCAGCAAAGAGGAGATGACTGTAGTTTGGAACCCACCAGAATATGATGGTGGCAAATCAATTACAGGATACATACTGGAAAAGAAAGAAAAGCGATCATTAAGATGGGTTCCTGTTACTAAGAGTGCAATCCCAGAGAGACGCAAGAAGGTTACAGATCTCATTCCAGTACATGAATACCAATTCCGTGTAAAAGCTGAAAATGAAATTGGTCTTGGGGAACCAAGCTTGCCATCAAGACCAGTAATGGCAAAAGACCCAATAGGTACTATACTGATATATTTTACTGTTATTAAAATAAAACATCAAATTAACAGGATGCTTAGTTGTTCAGATGTATACTTATTCTTGCCCTTTATCATGTTTTTCAGAACCTCCTGGTCCTCCAACTAATTTGAAGGTGGTTGACAGCACAAAAAATTCCATCACTCTTGGATGGGGAAAACCAGTCTATGATGGTGGTGCACCAATTATTGGATATGTTGTGGAAATGAGACCAAAAGTTGAAAGTGCAGCTCCTGATGCAGGCTGGAAACAATGCAGTGTTGCTGCACAAGTTATTCATACAGAATTTACAGTTAGCAGCCTGGATGAAAAACAACTATATGAGTTTCGGGTTTGTGCCCAAAACCAGGTTGGCATTGGCCGACCAGCTGAACTGAAGGAAGCTGTGTCTCCTAAAGAAATACTTGGTGAATGTTTTCTACCTTATCTATGAATTTATCCATAATTTATTTGCTATATTTAGATTTTATTTCACATTCTAAACTTTTTTGTTTTGTCTTTCATGTTCATGTTTTAGAATCTCCTGAGATTGATTTGGATGCAAGCCTAAGAAAATTAGTCACAGTCAGAGCTGGATGCCCCATTAGACTTTTTGGCATTGTTAGAGGGCGACCAGCACCTAAAGTCACGTGGAGGAGAGTGGGAATTGATAATGTGGTCAGAAAAGGACAAGTTGACCTCGTTGACACTATGGCCTTCCTTGTCATCCCCAATTCTACACGTGATGATTCAGGAAAATATTCTTTGACAGTTGTTAACCCAGCTGGAGAAAAAGCCGTATTTGTGAATGTCAGAGTACTTGGTGAGTCACCATAAACAATTTGTAAGCACGTCAATTTTATTATTCTTTCATTATGTATTATAGGGATTTTTATGGCTTCTATCACGATAGCATTTGAGTATCATTGTACATGGCTACTATTACTTCTCCATGTATAGGAAGCCATTACCATGTTTTCATTGTAATTTAATAACGATTTTTAACAGAGGACTGAAATATAAATTAATGTTTCTTTATAGATACTCCTGGACCTGTGGCTGAGTTCAGTGTTTCAGATGTCACAAAAATGTCATGTCAGCTTTCATGGGTACCTCCTGAAAATGATGGTGGTAGTCCAGTAACTCATTACATCCTGGAGAAACGTGAGGCTGACAGAAAGACCTGGTCAACAGTCATTGCAGATATTAAGAAAACTAGTTTCAAAGTAGCTAATCTTATACCTGGAAATGAATACTTCTTTAGAGTAACTGCAGTCAATGAATATGGTTCAGGTGTTCCAACAGACATGCCAAAACCAATCTTGGCATCAGATCCACTAAGTAAGTATTTCTTAATGTCGATCTTTTGTTCTTGCTTTAATCTCCAGTAAGCTTCTGATTTTTCATGAATGTGGAAGTGTGTAAGTTCTTTATTGCTGCTAACCACTCAATTACATTAGAATAAATATTCCTAGGAAGATGTGTTTGCTGAATACAGATTAACAACCTGCATACTTATCGTAACTCTAATTTAATCACTCTGGGTATGTCTATACTACCACCCTAGTTCGAACTTCTAGTTCACGTTTCACGAGGAGTAACGGTAGTTCGGACTAGGAAGCCTAGTCCGAACTACCTAGTCCATGCCGCGTGTAGCCGCGCGGCACGGAGTCCGCACTAGCGGACATTTAAAAATGTCGCCGCCCGGTTTTATGCAAATGGAAGCCCAGGAAATTCAAATCCCGGGCTTCATTTGCAACTCCGTATGACTACATTAACCACCCTAGTTCGAACTAGGGTGGTAGTGTAGACATACCCTCAGATAATTTCTAATATGTTATGTTTTCCAAATGAAAAGAATTTCTGTTACATAAAATCCTTTTTTAATTACTGTAAAAATCAATCCGAATGCTTAGTAATTCTACCAAAGCACATCCACTGAAAAGGGTGATTTTTAATCTTGGGGTTTTTTTTTCTTTTTAAGGTGAACCTGATCCACCAAGAAAACTTGAAGTTACTGAAATTACAAAGAACAGTGCAACTTTAGGCTGGTTGCCACCACTGCGTGATGGAGGCTCTAAAATTGATGGATATATTATTAGCTACAAAGAAGAAGAACAACCCGAAGATCGATGGACACAATATTCTATTGTCAAAGATCTGAACATTGTTGTAGTCGGCCTCAAAGAAGGAAAGAAATACAAGTTTAGAGTGGCAGCTAGAAATGCTGTAGGAGTAAGTTTACCCAGAGAAACTGAAGGAATATTTGAAATTAAAGAACAGCTCAGTAAGTAACTAAGTAGTACTATGTCTACTCTTTAAAATCTATTTTAACAATGAAATGAAAAGGGGTTTTGTCTTGGATGGAGTCCTGTGAAATCAATTTTTTAAAAGATCTTTCTGCACTTGCATAGAAGATCCCACTTTGAGTCATCAGTCTCTTGCAATCTAGGAAGAACAAGTGAGACAAATATCTATTAGGGATGAAGTAGGCAGACTTACTCCTGCCTCAGCACAGGGGGATAGACTAGGTATATTCTTGAAGTACCTTCCTGCTCTCATTTATATGATTTGAAGGTGGAATCAGGAAAGCCACATACTCAACTCCCTGACAGAGGATGTGTTTCATGTCACTTCACAGTGACCCTTCTTGATGATTAAGTGGCATAGTCATGCTCCAAACTGCCATTGAGTTACCCTTGGTTAAAAGGATGTTGATGGTTTTTGAAGTGCTGCTAATATCTTAGGCATTGTTCAAATATATGAGAAGACAAACTGAACACAAATGTTCACTTACAACCTAAATCAGAATATAAAGATAGATGTCAGAAATGGAGCTTACACTGACAGCTGTCGAATATCAGGTTTCAGGGGTGTTTACAATTTAAACCTGTGGTTCAGACTATTAAGCCATTCCCACTGACAAAGGATACTACCTATCAAATCCTCAGCTCTCCTGCAGAGATGCACAGGACAGTTGCATGAGAAAATAAAATAATTTCTCCTGGAGATTACAAATATTTGTGTGTGTTTTGTCTCTTTAGTGCCACCTAAGATCCTGATGCCAGATCATGTTAATATTAAAGCTGGGCAGAAACTCAGAATTGAAGCACATGTCTATGGAAAGCCTCAGCCAAACTGTAAATGGATGAAAGGAGAACAAGATGTATTTCTATCGAGTCGTCTGGCTGTGCATAAAGCAGAAAAATCTTCAGTTCTCATCATTAAGGATGTGACTAGGAAAGACAGTGATTACTACACTCTTAAGGCAGAAAACAGCTCTGGTATTGCCACTCAGAGAATCAGAGTTGTAGTTATGGGTATGTTTAATTTTGTAACCTGTCAACACAGCTAGATTTAACATATTTCATGCTCTGCTGTTTTCATAAAACATCATTTTTTCTCCTTACATCATTATGCAGATGCCCCAGGTCCACCACAGCCTCCATTTGATATTTCTGACATAGATGCAGATGCTTGCACACTTGCATGGCATATGCCTCTTGAAGATGGTGGCAGCAACATTACAAACTATGTAGTTGAAAAGTGTGATGTAAGCCGAGGAGACTGGATAACAGTTGTAGCTTCTGTCACAAAGACAAGCTGCAGAGTTGGAAAATTGACCCCGGGACAAGAGTACATGTTCCGTGTTCGTGCTGAAAATCGTTTTGGCATTTCTGAGCCACTCACATCTGACAAGATGGTTGCAAAATTCCCATTTGGTAAGTTTTAAATGATGGCATTTCCCTGATTTTAATTCTTCTGACAGCAAAAGAACAGATAATGTTATCTCATATGTTTTTTCGCAGATGTTCCAAGTGAACCAAAGAATGCCCGTGTTACCAAGGTCAACAAGGACTGTATTTTTGTGGCGTGGAACAAACCAGACAGTGATGGAGGCAGTCCGATTACTGGTTACCTCATAGAGCGTAAAGAAAGAAATAGTTTGCTGTGGGTGAAGGCTAATGATACCCTTGTGCGTTCTACAGAATATCCTTGTGCAGGACTAATTGAAGGTCTCGAGTATACTTTCAGAATTTATGCCTTGAACAAAGCTGGAGCAAGCAAACCTAGCAAGCCAACTGATTTTGTTTCAGCACGATCCCCAGTTGGTAAGCAAAACATTTAAAAGATTTGTAACACGTCATTAATATTGATGATAAATTTATGATAGTTAATTTGACTTACTACTAGTAATAATTCATTTACTTAATTCTTACTTAATATTTGCAACTTTATAATCATAACTTTTCCCTTGTTTCTTTAGATGTTTTATATGTAATATGAGTGTGCTGTATTAATACATTGTGCAGTCTAGCATTTTTGTTGCAATCTAGCATTTTTGTGTGTGTTTTTAGAAGGATATGTGCTATAAATACCATCCACCACTGTAAAATACTTTTTCTCAAATGTATAATTTTTCTGATGAGGGTAAATTTATGATGATCTTGTTTGTTTTTAGATCCTCCTGGTAAACCTGAAGTCACTGATGTCACTAAGAGCACAGTGTCACTTGTATGGACAAGACCAAAGCATGATGGTGGAAGCAAAATTATTGGCTACTTCGTTGAAGCTTGCAAACTACCTGGTGATAAGTGGATACGATGCAATTCTATTCCACATCAAATTCCTCTAGAAGAATACACTGCTACAGATTTGGAAGAAAATGCTCAATATCAATTTAGAGCAATTGCCAAGACAGCGATTAACATTAGCTGGCCTTCTGAGCCTTCTGACCCAGTGACTATTCAGGCAGAAAATGGTAAGGAATGTATATTTTGAGAAGTATTTACAAACTCTGATAATAGTCAACCATGCATTTGTACATGATATTCATGTGATACGTTTCATTCTTGTAGGTTGGTTAGCTCTCTTCTTTTTGTTTCTTTTCAGTTCCTCCCAGAATAGATCTAGATGTATCTATGAAATCATTGCTTACAGTAAAAGCTGGAACTAACGTTTGTCTTGAAGCTAATGTGTATGGCAAACCTATGCCAACAATTACTTGGAAAAAAGAAGGAGAAGTTTTAAAACCAGCTGAAGGCATTAAAATCACCACTAAGAGAAACCTGTCGACTGTGGAGTTGTTCAGTGTTAACAGGAAGCAGACAGGAGACTATACTATTACAGCTGAAAATGCAAGTGGTTCCAAATCAGCCACCATTAAGCTTAAAGTACTTGGTAAGTTAAAGATTATTTATTCATCTATATTTATAGTTTGGCTGTTATAACAAAAGCTAGAGATATAACCATGGATCATTAATTTTTCCAGATAAGCCGGGTCCTCCTGCCTCAGTTAAAATCACCAGTATGTATGCAGATCGTGCAATGCTTTCTTGGGAGCCACCTCTTGAAGATGGAGGTTCAGAAATTACTAACTATATTGTTGACAAGCGTGAAACAAGCAGACCAAATTGGGCCCAAGTCACTGCCAATGTACCAATTACGAGCTGCAGTGTAGAAAAATTGATAGAAGGACATGAATACCAGTTCCGCATATGTGCTGAAAACAAATATGGTGTTGGAGAGCCTATCTTCACTGAGCCAACAACTGCTAAAAATCCATACAGTAAGCTTCTCTCACATGGTTTTGTGATTAATTGTTTTATTCACTTTTAAGACTATGAAGTAATCTCCAATAAATCTTTACAGATGTACCTGGGCCTTGTGATCCACCTGTGATTAGTAATATTACAAAGGACTTTATGACTGTGAGCTGGAAGCCACCAGCTGATGATGGTGGGGCCCCTGTGACTGGATATATACTTGAAAAACGTGAAACTAAGGCTGCTAATTGGACAAAAGTAAACAGGAAGCCTGTCATAGAGAGAACTGTAAAGGCCACTGGACTCCAAGAAGGAACAGAGTATGAGTACAGAGTGACAGCACTGAATAAGGCTGGACCAGGCAAACCTAGTGGACCATCTAAGGCAGCATATGCCCGTGATCCTCAATGTAAGTTAAAAACATTATTTTGATTTTTCTTATGAAATGACCAAAAGCTTTCACTCGTATTGTTGTTTAATAAACTCTTTGTAACTTCCTATTATTTTCATTCTCAGATCCTCCTGGCCCTCCTGCCTTCCCAAAAGTGGTTGACACAACCCGTAATTCTATAAGCCTGTCTTGGAGTAAACCAGCATATGATGGTGGAAGCCCCATTATTGGTTATTTAGTTGAAGTAAAAAGAGCTGACACAGATAACTGGGTCAGATGCAATCTGCCAAAAAACCTACAGGATACCCGTTATGTGGTAACTGGACTGTCAGAGAATACAGAGTATCAATTCCGAATTTATGCTGTCAATAAGATTGGATACAGTGACCCAAGTGATGTGCCTGACAAACACCTTGCCAAAGACATTTTAAGTAAGTACTCTGGAAAACAAATAAACTTGCTGATTTAAGGGGAGATTTGTGATTTAGATGTAGAAACTTAGAAGAGGGGCTTGCCTCAGCTTGTAGCAGGAAAGCACAGGGGTCCGGCAGCAGAAAGTTTGTTTTACAGAGTGCGGAAGGATTGGTAATTGGAAAAGAAATTAGATTAGAGTCTTTCTTTTCTGGCAAATACTGCCTAATCTTTCTGTCTTCCCACCAGTAATTCCCCCATCTTCTGAGGTCCTCAGTACTTTTCCCACTTTCCCCTAGCTTTCATTCAGGTTGTCCAGATCTTTCTCTTGCCTACCTTTCAAGGAATTTGGAATCCAGCTAACTATACTAAGAACTTCTCATTCTATGGGGCATCCTACCTTATTAAATTTTACTGAGCTCTTGTCCCCAGCTAACTTCATACACAACTAAATGAAGCAAAAGTGTAGCTCCGCCCAGTAATAGTTACATTTTTGTAGGGTAAAAAAATACAGGACAGCAGCTGAGTTACAAGTTCCTTTTAAGGTAGGAAGAAAGAGGGATTGATTCATATGATTGCTCAGGGGGAAAAAGAGATTTAGTTGATGAGAGGAGCTGAAAAAAGAGGAAGTACTGCAGGAGAAACTCAGCATATCAGTTATCTCGATACTAAGCCAAATCCACTTTTTAAATATTATAATATTATAATCACAGAAATAGCCCTTCCGATCCAGTACAATGCAAATAAACTGGGACGTCTGCTCACAGTAATTTTAGTGCTATTTTTAAATAATGAATTTATAAAGTATACATTTCTTATTACAAATGCAGTCCCACCTGAGGGAGATCTTGATGCAGAACTGAGAAAAGTACTTATACTGCGTGCTGGAGTCACAATGAGGATTTATGTGCCAGTAAGAGGACGTCCACCTCCAAAGATTAGTTGGTCTAAAGTGAATGCCAACATAAGAGACAGGAAAGGGCTAGATATCAAGTCAACTGATTTTGATACCTTCCTACGCTGTGAAAATGTAAACAAATATGATGCTGGAAAATATGTGTTGACTCTGGAGAACAGCAGTGGCAAAAAATCATACACCATGGTTGTGAAAGTACTTGGTAAGTGCCAGAATTATTAGTTATTTTTTCAATTACTCTAAAGCCAGTTACTATTGTCTGTATTTTGATTACTAAATTGAATATTTATTTTACATTCATATAGATACTCCTGGGCCTCCTATTAATCTGACTGTAAAAGAAGCATCTAAGGATTCCGCCTTTATTTCATGGGAGCCTCCTCTAATTGATGGTGGCAGTCCAGTCACAAACTATATTGTTGAAAAACGAGACGCAGAAAGAAAATCATGGTCCACAGTTTCAACAGAATGCCCAAAGACAAGTTTCAGGACAACTAATTTAGAGGAAGGGAAATCGTACTTTTTCAGGGTGCTAGCTGAAAATGAATATGGCATTGGCGAACCTTGTGAAACTCGGGATGCTGTTAAAGCTTCTGGTGAGGAAACTGATTATTGTTTTTATACTTTCTTTTAAAAGGAAATTGTTTTTAATTTTATATAAAAGGAATTGGTTTTTAATTTGTAATTTTATTCCTTCTAGAAACACCCGGCCCAGTTGTTGACCTAAAAGCTTTGGCTATAACAAAGTCATCCTGCAATCTAGCCTGGAAAAAGCCTTTCAGTGATGGTGGAAGCCGTATTATTGCATATACTGTTGAAGTTATGACAGCTGATGATTCATGGCAAGAAGTTATGAGGTCAAAGAACCTCCAGTTTTCAACAAAAGATTTGACAGAAGGAAAGGAGTATACTTTCAGAGTACGAGCGCAGAATGATGCTGGATATGGAACACCAAGTGAGATTACAGTTGTGGCAAGAGATGATGTTGGTAAGAATTTCTCCAAATTCATGAATACTGTCTGTCATTTATCTAAATTATATGTTGTTTTATACATATCATGCATGCATACATATCAGTTTAGTTTAGTTTAGAACTCAATTAACATCTTAAATAAACAAAGGGTTTTATGCTCAAATGAGTAATTTATAACCTTTTAATTTTGCAGTGGCACCAGATCTTGATTTAAGAGCTCTACCTGATTTGTGCTATTTAGCTAAAGAAGGTAGCAGTTTCCGTCTTAAAATCCCAATTAAAGGAAAACCTGCCCCAACTGTCACATGGAAGAAAGGTGAAGACAAGGTACTCACTGAGACTGGAAGAGTTGCCTTTGAAGCTACAGCAGTCAACACCACTCTTTTGGTACGTGACTGCCAGAAAGATGATGCTGGAAAATACACGATCACTCTGAAGAACAGTGCTGGCAGTAAGGAAGGCACTATTTCCATAAAAGTTGTTGGCAAACCTGGTATTCCAACAGGACCGGTGAAATTTGAAGAAGTTACAGCAGATGCTATAACCTTAAAATGGGGACCTCCAAAAGATGATGGTGGTTCAGAAATCACTAATTATATCATAGAGAAGAGAGATAATATAAACAATAAATGGGTGACATGTGCTTCTGCTGTCCAGAAAACTACATTTAGAGTTTCAAGACTTCATGAAGGAAATGAATATACTTTCAGGATCAGTGCTGAAAATAAATATGGAGTAGGAGAAGGTCTTAAATCTGACCCCGTGGTTGCAAGACATCCATTTGGTAATCATAAATGCTAGTCTTTTTCATTAAAATTATGTATCCTTGGTATTTTCTTTTTTGTGCTAATTTATTTTTTAATATATTATCTAGATGTACCAGATGCTCCTCCACCACCCAAAATTGTTGAGGTTAGGCATGATTCTGCATCTCTAACTTGGACTGATCCAAAGAAAACTGGTGGCTCACCAATCACAGGTATTCGCCTTAAAAATTTCTTACCATTTTTCTCTCTAGTTCTTCTCTCATCTTATTCAAAAATATAAGAAAACTATTACTTTATTCATTTTAATGTAACCCTTATTTATATATTTTTAAATGTATACTTCCTTTTTGTTCTTTTAGTATATATGCTTGCATTTAAAATAATAATAAACATTTTAAATTCAGTCTAAGAGAAAGAAGAGGAAATGGGGCATTATTGATGTTTCTTGCACATTTGGCCACATCTTGTAAGGAAGGGGACAATAGGTGCACTTATAGTATTTGCATGCCTAAACTAGCATTTGCATTCATAAATCATGTAATTGCATGTATACGTAATTTACATTCATATATACTCCTTTATCTTTAAATGTTATTCTTGCAACAGTAGATGATTCAATCTACACATACTGCTATAGTATGCTGAGCAGATCATTGTAAATACAGATTTTTAGACTGCTATTTTACATTGTACTATCCATCTTTGTAGGTTATCACCTTGAATTTAAAGAAAGAAATAGCCTTCTATGGAAGAGAGCTAACAAGACTCCATTAAGGATGAAAGACTTCAGAGTAACAGGGTTAACTGAAGGATTAGAATATGAATTCAGAGTGATGGCAATCAACCTAGCAGGAGTAGGTAAACCAAGCCTGCCATCTGAACCAATTGTGGCACTTGATCCCATTGGTAAGTCATCAGAAGAAAAATAGAAAATGTTGTAGATTGAAAAATATGGGCATTTGTTTTACTATTGGTTCATTTTGATTTTTTTAAGATCCGCCTGGGAAACCTGAAGTTATCAATATAACTAGGAACTCAGTAACGCTCATTTGGACAGAACCGAAGTATGATGGTGGACATAAGTTAATTGGCTACATAGTTGAAAAACGTGACCTGCCTTCGAAATCTTGGACAAAAGCTAATCATGTGAATGTTCCAGACTGTGCATTTACTGTAACTGACCTTATTGAAGGTGGGAAGTATGAGTTCAGAATTAGAGCAAAGAACACTGCCGGTGCTATCAGTCCTCCATCAGAATCTACGGGAACCATAATATGCAAGGATGAATATGGTGTGTAGATCATATAAAAATATAGGGTGGTGTATTGGTTTGTTAAATTATTGTTTTATAACACTGTCTTGCTCTCTTTTTTTGATAAGCTTATGCTTTTCTTTTACAGAGGCACCAAGTATTGTTATTGATCCTACATTGAAAGAAGGCTTGACTGTTAAAGCAGGAGATACCATTACAGTTTCTGCTATTAGCATCCGTGGCAAGCCACTTCCAACTTCAGTATGGTCCAAAGCAGGAAAAGACTTTAAGCCTTCAGATCTTGTACACATTGAAGCAACTCCAACTTCCTCCACACTTAGTGTCAAATATGCAGCCAGGAAAGATTCCGGTGAATACACAATCACTGCAAACAATCCTTTTGGAACTAAACAGGAGCATGTGCATGTGAAAGTTTTAGATGTACCTGGACCCCCGGGGCCTATTGAGGTCAGCAACGTTTCAGCTGAAAAAGCCACTCTTACATGGTCACCTCCTGCGGAAGATGGTGGATCACCCATCAAGTCTTATGTACTTGAAAAGAGAGAAACCAGTCGACTCCTGTGGACCTTAATTGCTGAAAATATTGAAACTTGCAGGCATGTTGTTAGCAAACTCATTCAAGGAAATGAATATATCTTCCGTGTCTCAGCTGTGAACCAGTATGGCAAGGGTGAGCCAGTACAGTCAGAACCAGTTAAAATGGTGGATAGATTTGGTAAGTAGAAAAAGGTTAGCACTTTAGCCTAGTATTTTTATAGTATATAAAGCCTAATGTATCTTTCAAAAACTCTGTATTTTTTCCCTAATAGGTCCCCCAGGTCCTCCTGGAAAACCAGAAGTAACAAATGTGACTAAAAATAGTGCAACTGTTGGCTGGAAAAGGCCAGTTGATGATGGTGGTAGTGAGATCACAGGCTACTATGTGGAAAGGAAAGAAAAGAAAGGTTTGAGATGGGTCAGAGTAACGAAGAAACCAGTTTCAGACCTTAGATGCAAAGTGACTGGACTCCTGGAAGGAAATGAATATGAATTCCGCGTCAGTGCAGAAAATAGAGCAGGGGTTGGACCACCAAGTGATGCTTCAAACCCAGTGCTAATTAAAGATGTTGCCTGTTAGTATCATATCTTTATTTCTGCAGAGTTCATGATAGCATATTAATATTTTGGCTGCCTATAAAAACTCATGTCTAATATAATGTGGGAATTATGTCTTCTTTTCACTACTGCAGATCCTCCGGGTCCACCTTCAAACCCACAAGTTACTGATACTACAAAAACCAGTGCATCTTTATCATGGGGCAAGCCTCATTACGATGGTGGACTTGACATCATTGGCTACATAGTAGAGCATCAAAAGGAAGGGGAAAAAGAATGGGTAAAAGACACAACAGGAACTGCTTTAAGAATCACTGAATTTGTTGTTGCTAATCTCCAGCCAGGAGCCAAATATAATTTCAGAATCACTGCCCTCAATGCTGTGGGTGCTGGTGAACCAGCACAAATTCCAAACATTGAAATCAAGGATCGGGAAATGATTCCTGATTTTGAATTAGATGCTGAGCTGAGAAGAACACTTGTTGTTAGAGCTGGACTGACTATTCGGATATTTGTGCCAATCAAAGGTCGTCCAACACCTGAAGTTACATGGACAAAAGATGATATCCCACTTAAAGGACGTGCCAACATTGAAAATACAGACTCTTTTACTCTTCTAATTATGACAGAGTGTAATAGGTATGATGCTGGAAAATACATAATGACCCTTGAAAATGCTGCTGGTAAGAAAACTGGCTTTGTAAATGTAAAAGTCTTGGATACACCAGGACCACCAATAAATCTCAAGCCTAGGGAAATAACTAAAGACAGCATCACCCTGCACTGGGATATGCCTCTGTTAGATGGTGGCTCACGAATAACAAATTATATTGTTGAAAAACGTGAAGCAACACGAAAGGCATATTCAACAGTCAGCACCAACTGTCAGAAATGTTCCCTTAGGATTCCAAATTTGGTTGAAGGATGTGAATATTACTTCAGAGTGCTGGCTGAAAATGAGTTTGGGATTGGTGAACCAGCAGAAACTACAGATCCTGTAAGAGCCTCTGAAGCACCATCGCCACCTGAGAGCCTCAATATTATGGATATAACAAAGAGCACAGTCAGCCTTGCTTGGCCAAAGCCAATACATGATGGAGGTAGCAGGATCACTGGTTATATAATTGAAGCACAGAAAAAAGGTTCCACTCAATGGACACACATCACAACTGTGAAAACATTAGATTGTGTAGTGAAGAATCTAACTGAAAATGAGGAATATACTTTCCAAGTTATGGCAGTTAATAGTGCTGGAAGAAGTGATCCAAGAGAGAGCAGACCAGTTGTTGTTAAAGAGCAACTGATGCTTCCTGAATTTGACCTCCGTGGAATTTACCAGAAATTGGTCATTGCCAGAGCTGGTGACAATATCAAAATTGAGATCCCTGTACTTGGTCGTCCAAGACCAGTTGTGACATGGAAAAAAGAAGACCGGCTGATTAAACAAACACAACGGGTAAACTTTGAAAACACTGCAACTGCAACCATACTAAACATCAATGAATGCACAAGAAATGATAGTGGTCGCTATCCCCTGTCAGCTAAAAATATTGTTGGAGAAGTTAGCGATGTAATCACTGTCCAGGTTCATGATATTCCTGGCCCTCCTACTGGACCAATTAAATTTGATGAAGTTTCATCTGACTTTGTAATTTTCTCATGGGAACCTCCAGAGAATGATGGAGGGGTACCAATAAGTAACTATGTTGTAGAAATGCGTCAGACTGACAGTACCACGTGGACTGAGTTAGCAACGACTGTTATACGTACCATGTTTAAAGCTACTCATCTCACTACTGGAGTCGAGTATCAGTTCCGTGTTAAAGCTCAAAATAGATATGGAACAGGTCCAGCCATCTCTTCAGAACCTGTAATAGCCAACTATCCATTTAAGCTTCCTGGGCCTCCAGGTACTCCTCAGGTGATTGCAGTCACCAAAGAGTCAATGACCATTACCTGGAATGAGCCTGTTACTGATGGTGGAAGTCCAATTATGGGATATCATATTGAAAGAAAAGAACGAAATAGCATTCTTTGGCAGACTGTAAGTAAAGCATTGGTAGTAGGCAATATCTTTAAATCAGCTGGACTTACTGATGGCATTGCTTATGAATTCCGTGTCATAGCAGAAAATATGGCTGGCAAAGGAAAACCAAGCAAACCATCTGATCCAATGTTTGCTCTGGACCCTATAGATCCACCTGGTAAACCAGTACCTCTCAACATTACAAGACATGCAGTAACACTTAAGTGGACTAAACCAGAATATAATGGAGGTTTTAAGATAACTGGTTACACTGTTGAAAAGAGAGACCTTCCTAATGGTCGTTGGCTAAAGGCTAACTTTAGCAATATACTGGAAACAGATTTCACTGTAAGTGGTTTAACAGAAGATGCTGCTTATGAATTCCGTGTGATTGCCAGAAATGCTGCTGGAGCAGTTAGCCAGCCATCTGAACCATCAGATGCAATAACATGCAGAGATGATATAGAAGCACCAAGGATAATGGTGGATGCCAAATACAAGGATACTTTAGTACTGAAAGCAGGTGACGTTTTCAGACTTGAGGCTGATGTTGCAGGTCGACCTCCACCAACCATGACATGGACAAAAAATGAAAAAGAACTAGAAGACACAGCAAAATTAGAAATAAAAAGAGCAGATTTCTCTACTGTTGTGATCAACAAAGATTCTACCAGAAGAGATGGTGGTGCATATATACTTACTGCTTCTAATCCTGGAGGCTTTGCAAAGCATATCTTCAATGTAAAAGTACTTGATAGACCTGGTCCCCCTGAAGGACCTTTGGCTGTGTCTGAGGTTACAAGTGAAAAATGTGTACTGTCATGGTTACCACCACTGGACGATGGCGGAGCGAAGATTGACCACTATGTGGTTGAAAAACGAGAAACTAGTAGATTGGCATGGACAAACGTGGCCTCTGAAGTTCCAGTAACTAAACTGAAGGTCACTAACCTATTACAAGGCAATGAATATGTGTTCCGTGTTATGGCTGTTAACAAATATGGGGTTGGCGAGGTCCTGGAATCAGAGCCTGTTCTTGCAGTAAATCCATATGTGCCACCTGATCCACCCAAAACACCTGAAGTTACAGCAATTACAAAAGATTCTATGATTGTCTGTTGGGGACGTCCTGATTCAGATGGTGGAAGCCCAATAACCAATTACATTGTAGAACGTCGTGACAGAGCTGGACTACGCTGGGTGAAATGTAACAAACGGGTTCTTACAGACTTACGCTATAAAGTATCTGGACTGACAGAAGGTCATGAGTATGAATATAGAATAATGGCTGAAAATGCTGCTGGAATTAGTGAACCAAGTCCCACCAGTCAATTCTATAAAGCTTGTGATACTGTGTTTAAGCCTGGTCCACCAGGTAATCCTCGAGTCTTGGACACTAGCAAGTCCTCAATTACAATAGCTTGGAATAAACCAATATATGATGGTGGCTCAGAAATCACAGGTTATATGGTTGAGATAGCACTGCCTGAAGAAGATGAATGGAAAATTGTGACTCCATCAGCAGGACTGAAGGCTACTTCCTTTACCATCACAGATCTCAAAGAAAACCAGGAATATAAAATCCGAATATATGCCATGAATTCTGAAGGTATTGGAGAACCTGCCCTTGTTCCTGGATCACCGAAGGCTGAAGAAAGAATGCTACCTCCAGAGATTGAACTGGATGCAGAACTACGTAAAGTTGTCAATATCAGAGCCTGCTGTACTTTAAGACTCTTTGTCCCAATCAAAGGAAGACCAGCACCTGAAGTGAAATGGACAAGAGAATATGGAGAGTCTTTAGATAAAGCTACTATTGAATCAACAAGCTCTTATACTCTACTTACTGTTGGAAATGTAAATAGATTTGATAGTGGCAAGTATATATTGACAATAGAAAATAGTTCAGGCAGTAAATCAGCATTTGTAAATGTCAGGGTTCTCGATACACCTGGAGCACCACAAGATTTGAAAATAAAAGAAGTGTCAAAATCATCTGTTACACTTACATGGGAGCCTCCTCTCATAGATGGAGGTTCAAAAATAAAAAATTATATTGTTGAAAAACGTGAGTCAACAAGAAAAGCTTATTCAACTGATAATGCCAATTGCCACAAGACCAGCTGGAAAGTAGACAACCTGCAGGAAGGTTGCAACTATTATTTCAGAGTCCTTGCTGAAAATGAGTATGGAATAGGCCTTCCAGTTGAAACGCCAGAATCGGTGAAAGTGTCAGAAAGGCCACTACCCCCAGGAAAGATAACTTTGTTGGATGTGACAAGAAATAGTGTATCCTTGTCATGGGAAAAACCTGAACATGATGGAGGCAGCAGAATTCTGGGTTATATTGTAGAAATGCAAAGCAAAGGCAGTGAAAAGTGGACAACCTGTGCTACAGTAAAAGTTACTGAAGCCACTATAAGTGGACTGATACAAGGGGAGGAATATTCCTTCCGTGTTTCAGCACAGAATGAAAAAGGTATTAGTGATCCTCGTCAACTGGGCATACCTATCGTTGCAAAAGATCTTTTGATTCCACCAGCTTTCAAGCTATTGTTCACCACTTTCAGTGTCCTAGCAGGAGAGGAATTAAAGGTTGATGTACCATTTGTTGGTCGACCCAAACCAACTGTATTATGGCATAAAGACAATGTGCCACTAAGACAGACTACTAGAGTAAACGAGGAAAGTTCAGAAAACAGCACATTGCTAACAATAAAAGAAGCCTGCAAAGATGATGTTGGATCATATTTAGTCAAACTTACAAATTCTGCAGGTGAAGCTACTGAAACTCTTAATATTGTTGTTCTTGATAAACCAGGGCCTCCGACTGGACCAGTAAAGATAGATGAAGTAACAGCAGATAGTATTACCATTTCCTGGGAACCACCAAAATATGATGGTGGCAGCTCAATCAACAATTATATTGTAGAAAAACGGGACACTTCTACTACTGTATGGCACATTGTGTCAGCCACTGTTGCCAGAACCACAATAAAAGCATGTAGATTAAAAACTGGAAGTGAATATCAATTCAGAATTGCAGCTGAGAACAGATATGGAAAGAGTACATATCTCACATCAGATTCTGTTGTAGCCCAATATCCATTCAAACTTCCTGGTCCACCTGGCACACCTTTTATATCAGCTCGCTCAAAAGATAGCATGGTAGTACACTGGCATGAACCAGTAAATGATGGAGGTAGCAAGATCACTGGCTACCATCTAGAACGCAAAGAAAGAAATAGCATCCTCTGGGTTAAACTAAACAAAACAGCTATTCCTGACACTAAATTTAAGACAACTGGTCTTGAAGAAGGACTTGAATATGAGTTCAGAGTTTATGCAGAAAATATAGTGGGTATTGGAAAGGCAAGTAAAGCATCTGAATGTTATGCAGCACATGACCCATGTGATCCTCCAGGTCGTCCAGAACCTATAATTGTCACAAGGAACTCAGTAGCCCTTCAGTGGAAGAAACCAGAATATGATGGTGGAAGCAAAATCACAGGCTACATTGTTGAAAAGAAGGAGTTACCAGATGGCCGCTGGATGAAAGCAAGCTTTACAAATGTCATTGAGACTCAGTTTACAGTAACGGGCCTAGTGGAAAATCAGAGGTATGAGTTCCGTATAATAGCAAGAAATGCTGCAGGTGTTTTCAGTGAACCATCTGAAAGCTCAGGAGCAATCACAGCCAAAGATGAAGTAGAGCCTCCTCGTATAAGTATGGATCCAAAATATAAAGAAACAATTATAGTAAATGCTGGTGAGTCATTCAAGATTGATGCTGATGTTTATGGCAAACCATTACCTTCCATTCACTGGCTAAAAGGTGATCAGGAGTTAACAAACACAGCTCATTTGGAAATAAAAAGCACAGATTTTGCAACAAGCCTCAGTGTAAAAGAAGCTATTCGTGTCGATAGTGGTCAGTATGTATTGCTGGCAAAGAATGTTGCAGGTGAAAAAACAGCTTCTGTTCATGTCAAAGTTCTCGATAGACCTGGGCCACCTGAAGGACCTATTGATATAACAGGAGTTGGTGCTGAAAAATGCATGTTGGCTTGGAAACCCCCACTACAGGATGGTGGTAGTAATATTTCACACTATATTGTAGAAAGAAGAGAAACCAGCCGCTTAGTTTGGACTGTAGTGGACTCTAATGTGCAAACCCTTAGTTGCAAAGTTACAAAACTTTTGGAAGGGAATGAATATGTCTTCCGTATCATGGCTGTAAACAAATATGGTGTTGGTGAACCTCTTGAATCTGAACCAATAATTGCAAAGAACCCATTTGTTGTGCCGCTTCCACCAAATGCCCCAGAAGTCTCAGCCATTACCAAGGATTCAATGATTGTTGTGTGGGAAAGACCAGCCTCAGATGGTGGTAGTGAAATTCTGGGCTATGTTCTTGAAAAACGAGATAAAGAAGGCATTCGCTGGACAAGATGTAACAAACGTTTGGTTAGTGAACTGCGATACAGGGTTACTGGACTTATAGAAAACCATGACTATGAATACAGAGTCTCAGCTGAAAATGCTGCTGGTCTTAGTGAACCAAGCCTACCTTCCACTTACTATAAGGCTTGTGATCCTATTTACAAGCCCGGTCCACCTAATAATCCCAAAGCAATAGATGTGACAAGATCTTCAGTTTTCCTTTCATGGGGCAAACCAATCTACGATGGTGGCAGTGAAATCCAAGGATACATTGTTGAAAAATGTGATGTTAGTGTTGGTGACTGGACAATTTGTACCCCCCCTACTGGAATCAAGAAAACAAATATGGAAGTAGAAAATGTATTAGAAAAACATGAATATAAATTCCGAATCTGTGCTGTTAACAAAGCTGGAGTTGGAGAGCATGCTGATGTTCCTGGCTCTATTATTGTTGAAGATAAACTGGAAGCTCCAGACCTTGATCTTGACCTAGACTTAAGGAAAATTGTAAATGTGAGAGCAGGTGGTTCCTTAAGATTATTTGTTCCTATTAGAGGGCGGCCAACCCCTGAAGTAAAATGGGGTAAAATGGATGGTGAGATCAGAGAGGCAGCAGTTATTGACATTACTAGCAGCTTCACTTCCCTTGTTCTTGACAATGTTAGCAGATTTGATAGTGGAAAATACACTCTTACTTTAGAAAACAGTAGTGGAACAAAGTCTGCCTTTGTCAGTGTAAGAGTATTGGACACCCCAAGTCCACCTGTTAACCTAAAAATTAAGGAGATCACCAAAGACTCTGTTTCACTTTCGTGGGAACCTCCCTTACTGGATGGGGGAGCTAAGATAAAAAATTACATTGTTGAAAAGCGTGAAGCAACAAGAAAGGCCTATGCAGCTGTTGTAACAAATTGTCATAAGACCTCATGGAAAGTAGACCAACTTCAGGAGGGTTGCAATTACTACTTCCGAGTCACTGCTGAGAATGAATTTGGAATTGGCCTCCCTGCAGAAACCATTGACCCAATTAAAGTTGCTGAAGTTCCTCAGCCTCCAGGGAAAATAACAGTGGATGATGTCACAAGAAATAGTGTATCGCTAAGCTGGTCAAAACCAGAACATGATGGTGGTAGCAAAATCTTACAATATATTGTTGAGATGCAAGTAAAGGGCAGTGACAAATGGTCAGAATGTGCACGTGTAAAAGCACTTGAAGCACTGGTTACTAATCTAACGCAAGGAGAAGAATATCTTTTTAGAGTGATAGCAGTAAATGAGAAAGGCAGGAGTGATCCACGATCTCTTGCAGTTCCAGTGGTTGCCAAAGACCTTGTTATTGAACCAGATGTAAGACCTGCATTCCACAGTTACAATGTCCAGGTGGGACAAGATCTAAAAATAGAAATACCAATTTCTGGTCGGCCTAAGCCAACTGTTACTTGGACAAAAGATGATCAACCATTAAAGCAGACAACTAGAGTTAACATTAGTGATTTGCCTAATCTTACTGTACTGAATATTAAAGAAGCAAACAAAGAGGACAGCGGCATGTATGGAATCACAGTTGCTAATGTTATTGGACAAAAGTCTGCATCTGTTGAAATTATAACACTAGACAAACCCGATCCTCCAAGAGGGCCTGTAAAATTTGATGATATTAGTGCTGAAAGCATTACATTATCATGGAATCCTCCATTGTATACAGGTGGTTGCCAAATTACCAACTACATTGTTCATAAGAGAGATACAACAACCACTGTATGGGAAACTGTTTCAGCTGCTGTTGCAAGAACTACCCTAAAGGTGACTAAACTGAAAACTGGTTCAGAATATCAGTTTAGAATATTTGCTGAAAACAGGTATGGACAGAGCTTCGCCTTGGAATCTGAACCTGTTGTAGCCCAGTACCCCTATAAAGAGCCAGGTCCTCCTGGCACACCATTTGTGACAACAGTAACAAAAGACTCTATGGTTGTACAGTGGCATGAACCAGTTAATGATGGTGGAAGTAAAGTTTTGGGTTACCATCTGGAGAGAAAGGAAAGAAACAGCATTTTGTGGACAAAAATAAACAAGACCATTATTCAAGACACACATTATAAGACATCTAACCTTGAAGAAAACATTGAATATGAATTTAGGGTTTTTGCAGAAAATATTGTTGGTGTAGGAAAAGCAAGCAAAGTTTCAGAGTGCTATGTAGCCCGAGACCCTTGTGATCCTCCAGGATGCCCTGAAGCCATAATTGTTAAAAGAAGCTCAATTACTCTACAGTGGACCAAACCAGAATATGATGGAGGTAGCAAGATTACTGGTTATATTGTAGAGAAACGTGACTTACCTGATGGTCGCTGGATGAAAGCTAGCTTCACAAATATAATTGAAACTCAATTCACTGTAACTGGACTTACTGAAGATCAAAGATATGAATTTAGAGTCATTGCAAAGAATGCTGCAGGGGCAATAAGCAAACCTTCTGATAGTACAGGACCAATAACAGCAAAAGATGAAGTTGAGCTTCCAAGAATCTCAATGGATCCAAAATATAAAGATACAGTTGTTGTAAATGCTGGAGAAGTGTTCAGACTTGAAGCGGATGTTCATGGAAAGCCACTACCTACAATTAAGTGGTTCAAAGGAGATAAGGAACTTGAAGAAACTGCTAGGTGTGAGATAAAGAACACCGATTTCAAGGCATTAGTTATTGTAAAAGATGCCATCAGAGTTGATGGTGGACAGTACATTTTACAAGCCTCTAACGTTGCAGGAACAAAGTCCGTACCAGTGAATGTAAAAGTATTGGACAGACCAGGTCCACCAGAAGGTCCAGTTCAGGTTACTGGAATTACTTCTGAAAAATGTTCGTTGTCGTGGAATCCTCCACTCCATGATGGCGGTAGTGACATTTCTCACTACATTGTTGAGAAGAGAGAAACCAGCCGCCTTGCTTGGACTGTTGTTGCTTCAGATGTTGTAGCCACAATGTTGAAAGTAACAAAACTTTTGGAAAGTAATGAGTATATTTTCCGTATAATGGCAGTTAACAAATATGGTGTTGGTGAGCCTCTAGAGTCTGTTCCAGTACTGATGAAAAATCCATTTGTGGTTCCTGATCCACCAAAGGCACTGGAAATTACCAACATTGCAAAGGATTCTATGACTGTCTGCTGGAGTAGGCCAGATAGTGATGGAGGCAGTGAAATTATTGGTTACATTGTAGAAAAGAGAGACAGAGCTGGCATCAGATGGACTAAATGTAATAAACGTCGAATTACAGATTTGCGATTAAGAGTCACTGGACTAACAGAAGATCATGAGTACGAATTCAGAGTATCTGCTGAAAATGCTGCTGGAATTGGTGAACCAAGCCAACCTTCTCCTTATGTTAAAGCTTGTGATCCTGTGTTCAAGCCTGGTCCACCAACTAATGCTCACGTTGTAGATACAACCAAAAATTCAATTACACTTGCTTGGGGTAAACCTATTTATGATGGTGGTAGTGAAATCCAAGGATACATTGTAGAGCTATGTAAAGCAGATGAAGAAGAATGGACAGTAGCTACTCCACAGACAGGGCTTCGTGTCACTCGATTTGAGATTAGAAAACTTGTTGAGCATCAGGAATATAAAATACGAGTGTGTGCGCTCAATAAAGTAGGAGTAGGAGAGGCTGCATCAGTTCCTGGAACTGTTAAACCAGAAGACAAACTTGATGCTCCTGAACTTGATATTGATTCAGAACTAAGGAAGGGAATATTGGTTAGAGCTGGTGGATCTGCTAGGATTCACATACCATTTAGAGGACGACCAGCACCTGAAATCACATGGTCTCGGGAAGAAGGAGAATTTACAGACAGGGTTCAAGTTGAAAAAGGCATAAACTACACAACTCTATCCATTGATAACTGTGATAGAAATGATACTGGAAAGTACATTCTTAAGTTAGAGAACAGCAGTGGCTCTAAGTCTGCATTTGTTACAGTAAAAGTCCTTGACACACCAGGACCACCACAAAATTTAGTAGTAAAAGATGTTAAGAAAAATTATGTGGTATTATCCTGGGAACTACCTGCTAATGACGGTGGTGCAAAAATAAAGAACTATGTGATTGACAAACGTGAATCAACCAGAAAGGCATATGCAAATGTGAGTGCTAAATGTGGCAAAACAAGCTTTAAAGTTGAAAACCTTACAGAAGGAGCAACTTATTACTTCAGAGTTATGGCTGAAAATGAATTTGGAATTGGCATTCCAGCTGAAACTGCAGATGCAGTGAAAGCCTCAGAGCCACCTTTGCCTCCTGGGAAAATCAGTCTCACTGATGTGACTCACACAAGTGCATCACTTATGTGGGAAAAACCTGAACATGATGGCGGTAGCAGAATTTTGGGGTACATAGTTGAAATGCAGCCTAAAGGAATAGAAAAATGGAGCGTTGTCACTGAAACCAAAGTGTGCAATGCAGTTGTATCAGGTTTGAGTTCAGGTCAAGAATATCAGTTCCGTGTGATTGCCTACAATGAAAAAGGCAAAAGTGATCCCAGAGCGCTTGCAATTCCTGTGATAGCTAAAGATTTGACAATTGAACCAAGTTTCAAGCTGATGTTTAATACTTATAGTGTTCAAGCTGGAGAAGATCTTAAGATAGAAGTACCATTTATAGGCCGACCAACCCCTAAGATTACTTGGACAAAAGATGAGGAACCACTTAAACAGACAACCAGGTTAAACGTTCATGACACACCAACATCTACTATCTTACATATTAAAGAAAGTAACAAGGATGACTTTGGAAAATATACAGTAACAGCATCAAACGCGGCAGGCACTGCAACGGAGCACTTGAGCATAATTGTGCTTGAAAAGCCAGGCCCTCCACGAGGACCTGTCCGCTTTGATGAAGTTAGCGCAAACTTTGTTGTATTATCATGGGATGCACCAGATTATAAAGGAGGCTGCCAGATAGCCAACTACATTGTAGAGAAACGTGATACAACCACCACCACCTGGCATATGGTATCAGCAACTGTTGCAAGAACAACAATCAAAGTGGCAAATCTTAAAACAGGTTCTGAATACCAGTTTAGAATTTGTGCTGAAAATAGATATGGAAAGAGCTCTCCACTGGATTCTAAACCAGTTGTTGTACAATACCCATATAAGGAACCTGGAGCACCTGGTACTCCATTTGTTACATCAGCTTCCAAGGACCATATGATTGTACAATGGAATGAACCAGTTAATGATGGAGGAAGCAAGGTTCTTGGCTACCATATAGAACGTAAAGATAAAAATAGCATTCTTTGGACAAAGTTGAACAAGGCCCTCATTTTGGACACAAAATACAAAACTGATGGCCTTGAAGAAGGTCTTGAATATGAGTTCAGAGTTTCTGCTGAAAACATTGTTGGAATTGGTAAAGTTAGCAAAGTATCTGAACTATATGTTGCCCGTGATCCATGTGATCCACCTGGCCGCCCAGATCCCATTATTATTACAAGAAATTATGTCACACTAAACTGGAAAAAACCAGAGTATGATGGTGGTAGCAAAATAACTGGATATATTGTAGAAAGGAAGGAACTACCTGAAGGTCGTTGGATGAAAGCCAGCTTTACAAATGTACTAGACACAGAATTTACAGTAACTGGTCTTGTGGAAAACCAGAGATATGAATTTAGAGTAATTGCAAGAAATGCAGCTGGTTGCTTGAGTGAACCATCTGAAAGCACAGGGCCAATTACTGCTAGAGATGAAATTGAAGCACCAGGAGCTTCATTGGATCCAAAATACAAAGATGTCATTGTGGTTCATGCTGGAGAAACCTTTATTCTGGAAGCTGACATCCATGGTAAACCTGTTCCTGACATTTCATGGTCAAAAGATGGGAAAGAGCTTGAAGAAACAACTGCAAGAATGGAAATTAAATCTACACTTCAGAGAACAACTCTCACTGTCAAAGACTGTATAAGAATTGATGGAGGTCACTACTCGCTTAACCTGAGCAATGTAGGTGGTACAAAATCAATACCAATAACAGTAAAAGTGCTTGACAGGCCAGGACCTCCAGAGGGTCCTTTGAAGGTTACAGGTGTCACTGCAGAAAAATGTTATTTGGCATGGGCTCCACCTTTACATGATGGTGGTTCTGGTATCTCACATTACATCATTGAGAAAAGAGAGACAAGCAGACTTTCCTGGACATTAGTGGCATCTGAAGTGCAAGCTCTTAACCACAAAGTAACCAAGCTTCTTCCAGGCAATGAATATATTTTCCGTGTGATGGCTGTGAATAAATATGGAATTGGAGAATCACTGGAATCTGAACCTGTTGTGGCTTGTAATCCATACAAACCTCCAGGTCCCCCTTCAGTGCCAGAAGTTTCAGCTATCACAAAAGAGTCTATGATTGTAACATGGGGTCGTCCAGCAGATGATGGCGGAGCTGAGATAGAAGGTTACATACTTGAAAAGCGAGACAAAGATGGTATTCGATGGACCAAGTGTCATAAGAAAAGGTTAACAGATTTGCGGTTGAGAGTAACTGGACTTACAGATGGGCATTTCTATGAATTCAGAGTTTCTGCTGAAAATGCAGCTGGTGTAGGTGAGCCTAGTGAGCCATCCATTTTCTATCGTGCATGTGATGCAATATATCCACCTGGACCACCAAGTAATCCAAAGGTGACAGACACCTCCAGATCATCAGTGTCCCTGGCTTGGAATAAGCCTATTTATGATGGTGGTGCTCCCGTCAAGGGATATATTGTGGAAGTAAAAGAAGCTACTGTTGATGAATGGATTACCTGCACACCACCAACAGGACTACAAGGAAAACAGTTCACTGTAACAAAACTTAAAGAGAACAATGAATACAATTTCCGTATCTGTGCCATTAACTCCGAAGGAGTCGGTGAACCTGCAGTTATACCTGGTACAGTCATTGCAGCTGATAAAATAGAACCTCCTGAAATTGAACTAGATGCAGATCTCAGAAAAGTTGTCACTGTACGTGCAAGTGGTACATTACGTCTGTTTGTTACAATCAAAGGCAGACCAGAACCTGAAGTCAAATGGGAAAAAGCAGAAGGTACCATTAGTGACCGTGCTCAGATTGAGGTTACCAGTTCATATACAATGCTGGTCATTGATAATGTAAACAGATTTGACAGTGGTAGATACAACCTAACTTTAGAAAACAATAGTGGCAAAAAATCAGCTTTTGTTAATGTCAGAGTCTTAGATTCCCCCAGTGCACCTGTTAACTTGACAATCAGAGAAGTTAAGAGAGATTCAGTAACATTAGCCTGGGAACCACCTCTTATTGATGGTGGAGCTAAAATTACAAACTACATAATTGAAAAGCGAGAATCCACTAGAAAAGCATATGCCACTGTTACAAATAACTGCACTAAAAATACCTTCAAAATTGATCAACTACAGGAAGGATGCATTTACTACTTCCGTGTCTTGGCAGCAAATGAATATGGGGTTGGTTTGCCAGCAGAAACAGCTGAACCAGTTAAGGTTTCTGAACCACCATATCCACCTGGAAAAGTAACTCTTGTAGATGTGACTTGCAACACTGCTACAATTACATGGGAAAAACCAGAGAGTGATGGTGGCAGTAAAATTACTGCTTATATGGTGGAAATGCAAACTAAAGGAAGTGAAAAATGGAGCACTTGTACCCAAGTTAAGACACTAGAAGCAACAATAACAGGCTTAAGTAAGGGAGAGGAATACACTTTCAGAGTGATTGCTGTCAATGAAAAAGGGAAGAGTGATCCAAGACAACTTGGTGTTCCAGTTGTTGCAAAAGATATTGAAATTCAGCCTTCTGCTGAACTTCTTTTCAATACTTTCAGTGTTAAAGCTGGAGATGATCTTAAGATTGATGTGCCAATTAGAGGAAGGCCTACACCAACAGCTAGTTGGAGGAAAGATGGACAGCCCTTGAGAGAAACAACTAGAGTAAATGTTCAAACATCAAAGACTTCAACATTGCTAGCCATCAAGGAAGCATCAAAGGAAGATGTGGGAAATTATGAATTATGCATTTCCAACAGTGCTGGATCCACAACATTTTCTATCACTGTAATTGTTCTTGACAGACCAGGACCTCCATGTGACGTACATATTGATAGTGTTAGTGCAGATAATGTAACTTTATCTTGGAAACCTCCAGAATATGATGGTGGCTGCCATATTAGCAATTACATTGTGGAGAAACGAGAAACTACCACAACCACATGGGATGTAGTGTCTGCAGCAGTCGCAAGAACATCAATTAAAGCAGTGCGTCTAACCACTGGATCTGAATATCAGTTCCGCGTGTGTGCAGAAAACCGGTATGGTAGGAGCACGTATACTGAGTCTCCCTCTGTTGTTGCTGAGTATCCATTTAAGCCACCTGGTCCACCTGGAACTCCTCAAGTAGTACATGCAACTAAAACTTTCATGACTGTAAGTTGGAACGAACCAGTCAATGATGGAGGTAGTAAAGTACTTGGATATCATCTTGAAAGGAAAGAAAGAAGCAGCATTCTTTGGACAAAAGTAAACAAAAGCCTCATAAGTGATACACAAATGAAAGTCACTGGTCTTGAAGAAGGGTTAATGTATGAATACCGTGTGTATGCTGAAAATATTGCAGGAATAGGCAAATGCA
The DNA here is from genome assembly GCF_049634645.1 of Pelodiscus sinensis. Taxonomy (NCBI): domain Eukaryota; kingdom Metazoa; phylum Chordata; order Testudines; family Trionychidae; genus Pelodiscus; species Pelodiscus sinensis. The sequence goes on along the minus strand of NC_134717.1, from coordinate 46,530,527 downwards.
GTAAATCATGTGAACCAGTTGCTGCAAGAGATCCATGTGATCCTCCTGGTCAGCCAGAAGTTACTAACATTACAAGAACATGTGTCTCGTTGTCATGGTCCAAACCAGAATACGATGGTGGAGCTAAGATCACAGGATATATTATTGAGCGCAGAGAGCTACCAGATGGCCGTTGGTTAAAGTGCAATTTCACTAATATACAAGAAACTTTCTTTGATGTAACTGGACTTACAGAAGATCAGAGATATGAATTCCATGTTATTGCAAAGAATGCTGCTGGACTGTGTAGTGAGCCATCTGAATCAACTGGACCTGTGACCGTAAAAGATGATATTGATGCTCCAAGAATCATGATGGATGTCAAATTCAGGGACACTGTTGTTGTTAAAGCTGGAGAGGTCCTTAAAATCAATGCTGATATTGCAGGGCGACCTTCACCTGTGATTTCATGGGCAAAGGATGGCAAAGAGATTGAGGAAAAAGCAAGAGTTGAAATAGTCTCAACAGATCACTCTACTGCAATAACTGTTAAGGACTGCATTCGGCGGGATTCTGGTCAATATGTATTAACACTGCAGAACGTTGCAGGAACAAGATCTTTGGCTGTTAACTGCAAAATACTTGATAGACCCGGCCCATCTGCAGGGCCATTAGAAATAACTGGCATTACTGCTGAAAAGTGTCACCTGTCCTGGGGACCTCCTCAAGAAAATGGAGGTGCAGATATTGATTATTATATTGTAGAAAAACGTGAGACCAGTAGAATTGCATGGACACTTTGTGAAGGAGAGCTTAGAACAACATCCTGTAAAGTGACAAAACTACTTAGAGGAAATGAATACATTTTCAGAGTGATGGGAGTTAATAAATATGGTGTTGGTGAAGCTTTGGAAAGTTATGCAGTCAAGGCCCTAGATCCATTTACAGTTCCAAATCCACCTAAATCTTTAGAGATAACCAGTGTGACCAAGGATTCCATGACCCTGTGCTGGGCAAGGCCCGACAGTGATGGAGGAAATGAGATCTCTGGATACATAATTGAAAGACGTGAGAAAAATAGTCTACGATGGATTCGTGTAAACAAAAAGCCAGTTTATGATCTAAGAGTGAAGTCATTAGGTCTTCGAGAAGGATGTGAATATGAATATCGTGTTTATGCAGAAAATGCTGCTGGTCTCAGTCTTCCAAGTGACACTTCACCATTGATTCGGGCGGAAGATCCAGTTTTCATACCATCTCCTCCATCTAAACCTAAAATTCTGGATTCAACAAGATCAAATATAACAATTGGATGGATAAAGCCATTATTTGATGGAGGTGCCCCAGTTACTGGATACACAGTTGAATACAAGAAAACTGATGAAACTGACTGGTCAATAGCTATTCAAAATTTAAGAGGCACAGAGTACACAGTAATTGGGCTAACATCAGGATCTGAATATGTCTTCAGAGTAAGATCTATCAACAAAGTTGGTGCTAGTGATCCAAGTGATGTCTCAGAACCTCAGGTAGCAAAGGAAAGAGAAGAAGAACCTGCTTTTGATATTGACAGTGAAATGCGAAAGACTTTAATTGTAAAGGCTGGTGAATCTTTTACAATGACCGTACCTTTCAGGGGAAAACCTGTCCCGAATGTAATGTGGAGTAAACCAGAGACAGATCTCCGTACACGAGCATCTATTGATTCTTCAGATTGTTGTACCTCACTTACCATTGAGAAAGCAACAAGAAATGATTCTGGAAAGTATACATTAACATTACAAAATGTCCTAAGCACAGCTACTTTGACCTTAGTTGTCAAAGTTCTTGATACCCCTGGACCTCCATCTAATATTGCTATAAAAGATGTAACAAAAGAATCTGCAGTGTTATCCTGGGATGTTCCTGAGAATGACGGAGGTGCTGTGGTGAAGAACTATTACATTGAAAAACGTGAGGCAAGCAAGAAGGCTTGGGTCACTGTAACCAACAATTGCCATCGCCTTTCTTACAAAGTTACCAGCCTTCAAGAAGGTGCCATTTACTACTTCAGAGTCTCTGGAGAAAATGAATTTGGTGTTGGAGTACCCACTGAGACCAAAGAAGGAGTTAAAATAACAGGTTCGTTTCAACAATATATTTATAGTATAGTATATTTATACTATAATTTCTAGTAATTATCACAAGTTGTTAATTTTTATACAGCACCAAAGTTGTGCTGCAAGTTTTTACAAATATAAAAGAAAACTATTATGAATTTATACTTTAAATATTGCAACTAAGTATTAAAAACATCTATTTTATAGATGTCAGTTAAAATATATATCTTTCTCAATTCAAGTCCTGCCAAAGCAAGAAGAAAATGTATGTTGTATTGATTATTCTGGTATGCTGAATCTTTTTTATCTTAGAAAAACCAAGCCCACCAGAAAAGCTTGGAGTAACTGGTGTTACTAAAGACAGCATTTCATTGTCGTGGCTGAAACCAGAACATGATGGTGGAAGCAGAATTCTGAGCTACCTCATTGAAGCTCTTGAAAAAGGACAACAAAAATGGGTTAAATGTGCAGTTGTAAAGACAACTCATCATGTTGTCCATGGTCTCAAAGAGAATGTTGACTACTTCTTCAGAGTGTCTGCAGAAAATCAAGCTGGTCTAAGTGATCCTAAAGAAATCCTGCTCCCTGTTACAGTGAGAGAACAACTAGGTATGTCTGCTGCATTAAAACATGCCAAAATGTTTGCATACATTAAATTGGATGTTTAATTTTAAAATGCACATTTTCAATGTTTTGAAAATGCTTTGTTTTTCAGCATCTCCTGAGATTGACATGAAGGGCTTCCCACATAACACTGTGTATATTAGAGCAGGATCGAATCTAAAGGTTGAAATTCCAATTTCTGGAAAACCATTGCCAAAGATTACATTATCCAGAGATGGTGTTCCATTGAAAGCAACCATGAGGTTTAATACAGAAACCACACCAGAAAGTATCATCATTAACCTTAAAGAAAGTATGGCTGGCGATGCTGGTAGATATGACATCACTGCTGCCAACTCCAGTGGAACCACTAAATCATTCATTAACATTGTAGTGCTAGACAGACCAGGTCCTCCAGTTGGTCCTGTTGTTGTTAGTGATATCACAGAAGACAGCGTAACTCTCAAATGGCAGCCACCGAATAATGATGGTGGAAGTCAAGTTACCAACTATATTGTACTGAAAAGAGAAACAAGTACTGCTGCTTGGTCTGAGGTGTCTGCAACTGTTGCAAGAAGCATTATTAAAATCATGAAGCTAACAACAGGAGAAGAATACCAATTCCGAATCAAAGCTGAAAACCGCTTTGGAATCAGTGACCACATTGATTCACAGTGTGTAACTGTTAAACTCCCATACAGTGAGTCATCCATTTCTCACATAATAGTTTTGTTGTTGCTTTTAATTTTTTTTAAATGATGTGTTAACCGCGTCTTTTAATGTTTCTAGCAACGCCTGGACAACCTTCCACACCATGGGTCACCAATGTCACCCGAGAGAGCATCACTGTTGGATGGCATGAACCAGTCATTAATGGAGGCAGTGCAGTCATTGGATACCATTTGGAAATGAAAGATAGGAACAGCATTTTATGGCAGAAAGCTAACAAGACCCTTATTCGCACAACTCACTTTAAAGTAACCACCATCAGCGCTGGACTTATCTATGAATTCAGGGTTTATGCAGAAAATGCAGCTGGCATTGGAAAAGCAAGCCATCCTTCTGATCCAGTTCTTGCAATTGATGCTTGTGGTGTGTATTTTGTAGGGAAAAATCACCATTTTCATTAATGTTTTCATTTTAGTGTTCTTTCCTATACAGTAAGACATCAGATACTGCTAGTACTGCTATTAATTATTATTACTATTGTTTTTTCTTACTACAGAACCTCCAAGAAATGTTCGTGTCACAGATATTTCCAAGACGTCTGTCAGTCTTTCTTGGACAAAACCATCCTTTGATGGTGGCAGCAAGATCACTGGTTATATTGTTGAGAAACGTGATCTTCCAAATGGCAGATGGACAAAGGGCAGTTTTACCAATGTCATTGAGACTCAGTTTACTGTATCAGGACTAACCCAACATTCTCAATATGAATTCCGTGTCTTTTCTAAGAATGCTGTTGGTTCTATTAGCAATCCATCAGATGTTTTAGGTCCTATCACATGTCTTGATACATATGGTAAGAGTCTTGCAATTACATAACACTTTGTGATACTTCAGGTCTTAAAGCTAAAATTGTTTCATATAACCAGTGTTTGTATCCTTGTCTAGAAAACAACTGTGGGAAGCTGAGTTTAAAAACTGGAAGGATAGCATAATGCTCTAAGCACTGGGTTTACATTATCTAACCTCTCTCAACAAAGATTCAATCTGAGCAGAACTGATTGAGCCCTTCATCTTCATAAGATGGATAACTTTGAGTTCCATATAGTTAACTGTCTTTGGGTCACTTGGACAAGACCTGAGAAACTGAGATTGCTTTTGCTGTGTGTATATACATTAAAGATCATGTGACACTTTTCATAGGAGCAGAGGTTTGCCCTACTGTTCTTGGCCAAAATGTCCTTTCTTCCAGTGCTTTTTTTTTGTGATGGTATGCCCGGGACGGGCACCTATTTTCTCATCTCAATTGAATTGAATGGGATTCCCCTCTGGTGTACTGGCACCTATTTTCTGTTTCCTGGGGTGGGGTGGCTCCCGATGGAGCCAGCATCCCAGAATCCTGGGGTGGCCAGCATCTTTTTTCTTACAAAAAAAAGCACTGATTTCTCAAATATTGTGCAGTGCATCATTTGTCCTTCTATCTGTAGTCCTTCCCCATAGATGTGGGTGATTTTTAGTAATGATATAATATATTACTTAATTTGCAAAGAGTTTGAGATCTTGTGGACTGAAATGTGCTATGATCTATCTTTTATTTTTCTATCAGCCTACCTAAAACCCCTATTAACATAATATCTAGACACTGACATGTATTGTATAGTATATATTATATAGTGCCCTATATTAATTACCACTATTATATATTATTTTTGATATCTTAATGAAAATATAGGTATATTTTTGTATCCTCTGAGTGGTTTGAAATCTTTATACCATTTTGTTCCTCTTTTTTTAAGGTGCACCTGAAATTGACATGCAACCAGAATACACACAAGTGGTGAAATACAAAGCAGGTTCTGCAGTTAAGCTGAAACTTGGCATCTCAGGCAAGCCGATTCCTACAATTGAATGGTTCAAAAATGACAAAGAGATACAAACCAGTGCACAAGTATCTATTGAAAACACAACAGAATTTGCATCTATTCTCATCAAAGATGCAACTCGTTTTAACAGCGGAAACTACGAATTAAAATTAAAGAATGCCATGGGTTCAGCATCAGCTCACATTAGAGTTCAAATACTTGGTATGTATTGAACTAGAATAAATAACATTATTGTATTAAACTAAAATGAAGTTTATACAAGTTGCACCTCTATAAACCAGGACCTTCTGGTCCAGCAACATCCGTGGTCCTTCCAAAGCCAAGAGCATGGAGACTGGTGTGCAGCCCAGCTAGGCTGCTGTGGGAGAGGGGATGGGAACTTAGAAATTGCCGTGCTGCTGGGGGGACGGAAGGAGGGAAGCCTAGCACACAGCTCACGTAGGCTGCTGGGGGGGGGGCAGAACCCCGGTGTGTGGCCCACCTAGGCTTGGGGGGCAGGAGTCAGGAACCCTGGCACATGGCTCAGCTGGGCTATGTGGAATGGCAGAGAGCAGGACCACGGCTCAATTGGACTGACTGGGGGAACTGGGAAGCTTGGTGTGGCGGCACTTGGAGTGTGGAGCCAGCAGCAGGGAGGCCAGAAATGACCTCTCTTGGACCAGCAAAATCCCTCATTTAGGATCAGTCAGGCCTAAGCCAGTGACAGACCAGGGAAGTCCAATGTGTAAGTGTGTATAAATATATATAATGTCTCATTTCCACTGTCCTCAACAGACAAACCAGGACCTCCAAGTGGACCTATACAGTTCAAAACCATCACTGCTGAAAAGATCACCATAATGTGGGAACCTCCAGTAGATGATGGTGGTGCAACTGTAACACACTACATTGTTGAGAAACGAGAGACAAGTCGGGTAGTATGGTCTTTAATTTCCGAAAAACTAGAGGAATGTGTCGTCACTACCACAAAACTCATCAAAGGAAATGAGTATGTGTTCCGTGTCCGAGGTGTGAACAAGTTTGGAATTGGAGAGCCACTAGAATCTGAACCAGCGATAGCTAAAAATGCATTTGGTGAGAAACATATATTTATTAATACAAGTTAACAGTACTGATTTTTTTTAAAGTTGTATTGAACTGCTAAAATTTTTTCTTTTCTTTTTTTTTCCAGTTACACCTGGACCACCTAGTGTACCAGAGGTCACTATGATAACTAAGCATTCAATGACAGTTGTCTGGAACAGGCCAACTGTAGACGGAGGTAGTGAAATAAGTGGATATTACCTTGAGAAACGTGACAAGAAGAGTCTGAGCTGGTTCAAGGTTGTTAAAGAAACTATACGTGACACCAGACAGAAAGTAACAGGACTAACTGAAAACAGTGAATATCATTTCCGAGTTTGTGCTGTTAATGCAGCTGGACAAGGTCCATTCTCTGAAACTTCTGACTTCTACAAAGCTGCAGATCCCATTGGTAAGAAATAATTTACACAACATATCTTATTGTTTAAGAGCCAAGTTACAATGTGCAGACTTTCATGGGATTGCCTAGAAACAACCAAAGACAAATGTTATGATTGATTTTTAATATCATTTACAGACAAACCAGGGCCACCAGTTAAGCTAAAGGTTGTGGATACTACTAAGACATCTGTCACCCTTGGCTGGACTAAACCTGCCTATGATGGAGGAAGTGCAATTACCAGCTATACAGTGGAAAAGAGAGAAGGAGAACAAGAAGAATGGACTGTAGTCAGTGCTAGGGGAGAAATCAGAACAACTGAGTATGTTGTATCCCATCTTCAACCTGCAGTCAATTACTACTTCCGTGTGTCTGCTATAAATTGTGCTGGGCAAGGAGAGCCTATTGAAATGACAGAATCTGTACAAGCTAAAGATATACTCGGTATGCATCTTTATTTGATCTATTTTTACGGTTTTAATATTTCAAATATTTTTATATTTTGTTTTCAAATATCCATTATTCATATTATTTATTTCTGCAGAGGAGCCAGAGATTGACCTGGATGTTGCTCTCAGAACCTCCATTGTAGCTAAAGCAGGTGAAGATGTACAGATAATGATTCCATTCAAAGGGAGACCTCCTCCAACTGTGATATGGAGAAAGGGTGAAAAGAACCTTGGAACTGATGAAAGATACAACATTCAGAACACAGAATCATCCACATTACTTACTATTTCTCAAGTTACTCGGAATGACACAGGAAAATACGTTCTCACAATTGAGAATGGAGTTGGTGAACCAAAATCTTCATTTGTCAATGTTAAAGTACTTGATACACCATCAGCATGCCAGAAATTACAGCTTAAGCATGTATCTCGTGGCACTGTGACACTAGCATGGGAGCCACCACTCATTAATGGTGGTTCTGAAATAACAAATTATGTTATTGAAAAAAGAGATGCCACAAAGAGAGCCTGGTCTACTGTTACAACAAAGTGTTCTCATACATCGTTTAAGATAACTAACCTGTCAGAGAAGACTGCATACTTCTTCCGAGTTCTTGCAGAAAATGAAAATGGATTGGGAGAACCCTGTGAGACTTCAGAACCAGTGAAACCTGCAGAAGTACCTGGACCTGTAAAGGATCTAGCCATGAAAGATTCTACAAAGACTTCTGTTACCTTACAGTGGAGCAAACCTGACTTTGATGGTGGCAGCATTATATCAGACTATGTTATTGAAAAGAAAATTATTGAAGAAAAAGAATGGTCACATGCAGGCATAAGTAAGACATGTGAATTTGAAGTAGAAAAACTTAAGGAGCTTTCTGTCATGGAATTCAGGGTATCTGCTAAAAACGAAAAAGGATTGAGTGATGCTGTTACTGTTGGACCCATTACAGTAAAAGATTTTGTAATAACACCTGAAGCTGACCTTTCTGATATCCCTGGAGGACAAATTACTGTAAGAATTGGCCATAATTTGCACATTGAATTGCCATATAAAGGTAAACCCAGACCAACTATGAGCTGGCTTAAGGACAGCATCCCTCTTAAAGAAAGTGAACAAGTTCGCTTCAAGAAAACTGAAAACAAAATAAGTTTAAGCATCAAGAATGTGAAAAAAGAGAATGGTGGCAAATACACTTTAATTCTTGATAATACAGTTTGCAGAAAGTCATTTACAATCACCGTTATAACTCTTGGTCCTCCATCAAAACCAAAAGGACCTATAAGACTAGATGAAATCAAAGCAGACAGTGTTATTATGTCATGGGATGTGCCGGAAGATGATGGAGGAGGAGAAATCACCTGTTACAGCATTGAGAAGAGGGAAACTTCACAAACCAATTGGAAGATGGTGTGTTCTAGTGTTGCTAGAACAACATTCAAAGTTCCTAACTTAGTTAAAGACACTGAATATCAATTTAGAGTTCGTGCTGAAAATAGATATGGAGTAAGCCCACCACTTATTTCAGCAGATGTTTTAGCAAAACACCAGTTCAGACCACCAGGTCCACCAGGTAAACCTGTTGTGTACAACGTAACAGCTGATGGAATGACAATATCTTGGGATGCTCCAGTTTATGATGGAGGTTCAGAAATTACTGGATACCATGTTGAAAAGAAAGAACGAAATAGCATCTTATGGCAGAAAGTCAATGTTTCACCGATATCTGGTAAAGAATACAGAATTACTGGATTGATTGAGGGCCTGGATTACCAGTTCCGTGCATATGCTGAAAATTCTGCTGGTCTAAGCCCAGTTAGTGAGCCAAGCAAATTTACCTTGGCTGTTTCTCCAGTAGGTGAGTAAACAAGCACTTCACTAAGAAAATGTATATGCTGTAGTACATTGTTAGCCATCATACAGATTATAATAAAAATGATCATGTATGCAATTATTTTCCTTTCAGATCCACCTGGCACTCCTGATTATATTGATATCACTAGGGAAACTGTCACCCTTAAATGGACTGCACCTCTGCATGATGGAGGTAGCAAGATTGTGGCCTACAGCATCGAGAAAAGGCAAGGAAGTGATGATCGCTGGCTCAGATGCAATTTTACGGATATCAGTGAATGCCAATATACAGTTACAGGACTCAGCCCGGGTGACCGATATGAGTTCAGAGTGATTGCAAGAAATGCTGTTGGAACAATCAGCCCACCTTCACAATCTTCAGGTTATATCATGACCAGAGATGAATGTGGTAAGCATTATTTATTAATATTTTAGTATGTTACATTTGTATTTTTAATGTTGTAGTTTCCAAATCCAGCTAAGCTGCCACCTTTTAATATGACCTGCTGACTGGAGAGGGAGTGTATATCATGCCTTCCAAAAGCAGCAGACTTTCCCTGCCCCCCTCTACCTACCTTTCCATGAAGAGTCATCCTGTGGTACCTTAGGGCACGTCTACACAGCAGGGCTAAACTCGAAATAAGCTACGTAACCTGAGCTACTACTCTCATTGCATAACTTCAATCGAAATAGCTTATTTTGACTTTTGGCACTGTCTACACAGCAGTTATTTCAAAATAGAACACTCTTTCCTCAACTTCCCTTTACTCCTCATACAATGAAGTTTACAGAAGTCAGAATAAGAAGCCCATTATTTTGAAATAACGGGCTTGCTGTGTAGACATGCACTAATGTTAGTTATTCCAAAATAAAGCTGCTGTGTAGACATAGCCTTAGAGACTATATACACACACACACACTCACACACATATATATATATACTACACAGATAGATAGATAGATAGATAGATAGATAGATAGATAGACTACACACACACACATATATATGTATAGTATCATGAGCTTTTGTGGGCAAAACCCACTTGTTCAGATGAACTAGAACAGTTGGGGACCCCACAGGAATTTTTCCTTCAGTATATCATGAGTTGTTTGCCTTCCTCTGTTACCTCTGTGACAAGTTGTAGAGCAGCTGTTCACTGGAATTTGGATGTATCTAGGGATTCACAGCAAGGTTCTGCTATGTCTATGCTACTATATTAACAGTTAGCTATAGCTTTCTACTTTTCTTTGTTGCAACTTTGCCAGTAGTCTATTGCAGTGACATTATGTTGTTTTAGCCCTTGACCCAAAACATTTTTGCTTATTTAAGAATGGGCATCGTCTGGGGCTTCAGCCTTAGGATTTAGATCAGTGAGCTTGAGCAACATGACAGATTTCACTGTGGACAGCGGCTTACAATTCCTTTTCTTTTTTGAGTCAAATGTGGTGCCTTAAAGGTGTTCACAGTAATTAAGTCTGATTACAGGGACTAAAGAATACAGATAACTTTAAGATATGTTTGTCTTAGGTTAGGTAATGGTTCTGTTGCAATACAGAATTTAGAAATGCAAAATTGCTTCAGATAGCTCAGCATATTGCATCAGCACATTTCAATTAATATTTAATCTATAGTTTAATATGAGGAGTGGATTAACATAGAAAAATAATATTTAAGATATAACATTTCAAATAAGACAGCTTACAGTATATTGATTCCTTCATTTTTAAAACTCTGAATTTTCAAATTAGGGGTAGGTGTGTGAATGTGAGCCTCTATTTCTTGTTTATTTACTAGGAATGAATACCTTGCTAAATATGACTGAATGTATATGCTTTATTTTATCTTTCTTAGTTCCTCCAACAATTGAATTCAGTTCTGAGCACTTTGAAGGCCTTACTGTTAAGGCTGGAGAGAGCATTAGACTTAAAGTTTTTATCAGAGGCCGTCCAGTACCTCAAGTGACTTGGTTTAAGAATGGAAAGGAGATTGAAAAGAAACTGAATATTGAAATAACTAATGCTATTGGATATAGCACTATCTTTGTTAGAGATGCCATTCGGGACCATCGTGGCATATACACAGTAGAAGCCAAGAATGCATCAGGCACCAAACAAGCAGACATTACAATCAGAGTGCAAGGTACTTTGCAGTTATGTTTAATAAGCTACTCTTCAATTGGTATTGATAGTGTAAGTGGCAGCCCAAGTAAATTATTATTCTGATGCTTTATTACCACAGATACCCCAGGAAAAGTTGGTGGACCAATACGATTTACAAATGTTACTGGAGAGAAGATGTCTTTATGGTGGGAGCCTCCAGCTAATGATGGCTGTGCTGCCATTACCCACTATGTGATTGAAAAACGTGAAACCAGTAGGGTTGCCTGGGCATTAATTGAAGATAACTGTGAAGCCTGCAGTTACACTGCACTTAAATTAATAAAGGGCAACGAATACCAGTTCCGTGTCTCTGCAGTTAACAAGTTTGGTGTTGGCAGACCACTGGAATCTGATCCAATTGTGGCACAAATACCATACAGTAAGTTTCCTTTTTGTCTTGAATAAATAACTACACAGTTACCAACTTTCACTGCATGTTTTCTAAGCTGTTTTCCATTTTGCAGCTGTTCCTGATGCACCTGGCACGCCAGAACCTACGCATGTAACAGGAGACAGTATCACAGTCACATGGGCTAGACCAAAATCTGATGGAGGAAATGAAATCAACCAGTATATCCTGGAAAGAAGAGAAAAAAAGAGTGTCCGCTGGGTCAGAGTGTCCAGTAAGAGACCTATTGCTGAGACAAGACACAGAGTGACTGGCCTGACTGAAGGCAATGAATATGAATTCCAGGTTATGGCTGAAAATGCTGCAGGAGTAGGACCTCCAAGTGCTGTCTCCAGGCTGATTAAATGTAGAGAGCCAGTAAACCCGCCAAGTGCTCCTACTATTGTAAAAGTAACAGATACGTCAAAGACAAGTGTAAGTTTGGAATGGACCAAGCCAGTTTTTGATGGAGGTATGGAAATAATTGGCTACATCATTGAAATGTGCAAAGCTGATTTAGGAGAGTGGCATAAAGTCAATGCAGAGACTTGCATTGCTACCAAATATACTGTCATCGACTTAGAGGCAGGTGAACATTATAAATTCCGAGTGAGTGCTGTCAATGGTGCAGGCAAGGGAGAAAGTTGTGAAGTTCCTGCTACAATCCAAGCAACTGACAGACTGTCTTCACCTGAAATTGATATTGATGCAAACTTCAAGCAAACTCACATTGTTAGAGCAGGTGCAACTATTCGTCTGTTTATTGCCTTCTTAGGCAGACCTGTTCCTACTGCCACGTGGTCTAAAGCAGACTCAAACCTTAGCCAGCGTGCTAACATTCACACAACTGACTCATTCAGTACGCTGACTGTAGAAAACTGCAATAGAAATGATGCTGGCAAATACATCTTCACTGTAGAAAATAACAGTGGCAGCAAATCTATAGCATTTACTGTCAAAGTGCTGGACACTCCTGGCCCACCAGGTCCTATTACCTTTAAGGATGTGACAAGAGGCTCTATTACTTTAATGTGGGATGCTCCTGTTTTGGATGGAGGTGCCCGTATCCATCACTACATTGTGGAAAAGCGGGAAGCAACCCGTCGTAGCTGGCAGGTAGTGAGTTCAAAATGTAATCGTCAAATCTTTAAGGTCACTGATCTCACAGAAGGTGTGCCATTCTACTACCGTGTTTCAGCAGAAAATGAATATGGTGTAGGTGAACCATGTGAATTAACAGAACCAGTTGTAGCAACCGAGGAGCCTGCTCCACCTAAGAGACTAGATATTATTGATACTACCAAATCTTCTGCAGTATTAGCTTGGCTCAAACCTGATCATGATGGTGGAAGCCGTATCACTGGATATCTTCTAGAAATGAAACAAAAGGGATCTGACTATTGGGTAGAGGCTGGTCAAACTAAACAGCTTACTTTCACGGTTGAAGGTCTTCTGGAGAACAATGAATATGAGTTCCGGGTCAAGGCAAAGAATGATGCAGGCTACAGTGAGCCCAGAGAAGCTTTCTCTTCTGTTATTATTAAAGAGCCACAGATTGAACCAACAGCAGATCTTAGTGGAATAACGAGACAGCTTATAACTTGCAAAGCTGGAGGCACCTTTACTATTGATATACCAATTAGTGGGCGACCAGCTCCAAAAGTAACATGGAAACTCGAAGAAATGAGACTCAAGGAAACTGACAGAGTGACTATTAAAACAACAAAGGATAGAACTACATTGACTGTAAAGGACAGCATGAGAGGTGACTCGGGCAAATATTATTTGACACTTGAGAATACAGCTGGAGTAAAAACATTTGCTGTCACAGTGGTTGTCATCGGAAGACCAGGTGTAATCACTGGGCCAATTGAAGTATCATCCATTTCTGCTGAATCCTGTGTATTGTCATGGAAAGAGCCCGAAGATGATGGTGGCACTGATATTACAAACTACATAGTTGAGAAACGAGAGTCTGGTACAACAGCATGGCAGCTGATAAATTCCAGTGTGAAACGTACTCAGATCAAAGTCACTCATCTCACTAAATACATGGAGTATGCTTTCCGGGTCAGCTCAGAAAACAGATTTGGAGTTAGCAAGCCTGTGGAATCAGCATCAATAGTTGCTGAGCATCCATTTGGTAAAAAAACCACACTCATATTTTAAGAAATTATTTTTCTTGTTTATGTAATTTTGGCAATATCTAACTATTTTCTTTCTCACTTTTCACAATCAGTCCCTCCAAGTCCACCTACCAGGCCAGAGGTCTATTCCGTGTCTGCCAATGCCATGGCCATTCGCTGGGAGGAACCATATCATGATGGTGGCAGCAAAGTCACTGGATACTGGATTGAAAAGAAAGAACGCAATACTATTCTTTGGGTGAAGGAAAACAATGTGCCATGCTTTGAGTGCAACTACAAAGTCACAACACTAGTGGAAGGTCTAGAATATCAATTCAGAGTATATGCCCTAAATGCTGCTGGTGTGAGCAAAGCTAGTGAAGCTTCCAGACCTATAGTGGCTCAAAACCCAGTTGGTAAGTGTAACTCTTAGGCTACATCTGGACTTCAAAGAAAAGTCGGAAAAAGATATGCAAATTACAGACCGCAATTTGCGTATCTTTTTCCGCTTTTCTTTTGAAAGAGGCTATTCTGAAATTTGGCGCGTCTACACGATGCTAAATTTTGGAAAAACCTGCTCTTTCGAGCCATCCCTTCTTCCTTGTAAAATGAGGGTTACAGGAATGGTGAAAGAACATGTCTGCTTTTTTGGAAATTTTTCCGAAAAAGCAGACATGTTCCTTAGATGCAGCATTGCTATTCTGGGATACCTCTGGTATCCCAGAAAAGTGCTGCAGTCTAGATGTAGCCTTAGAGTACGTTTGCTTTTTATTATTTAAGCAACAACAGACTTACATTTTTCATTTCACATTGTTCTCTTCCAGATCCACCAGGAAGACCAGAGGTAACAGATGTCACAAGGTCTACAGTGTCATTGAGCTGGTCTCCACCACTTTATGATGGTGGTAGCAAAATTATTGGATATATTGTAGAACGGAAACCATACAATGAAGCTGGAGATGGACGCTGGCTGAAATGCAACTATACCATTGTCTCAGAAACATGCTTTACTGTGACAGCTCTTAGTGAAGGAGAAGAATATGAATTCCGTGTATTAGCCAAGAATGCAGCTGGTGTAATAAGCAGAGGATCTGAATCTACTGGTGCTGTAACTTGCAGAGATGAATATTGTAAGAAACATTCCCATGGATAATTTAAAATATTGCATAGCTTTCAGTTTTAATATTATAATATTAATGTTTTTATCTTTTTATATTAGCGCCACCCAAGGCTGAGTTGGATGCCAGACTGCAAGGAGAAATTGTGACCATAAGGGCTGGATCTGATCTTGTTCTTGATGCAGCTATTGGTGGAAAACCAGAACCAAAGGTCTTCTGGTCCAAAGGTGACAAAGAACTGGACCTGTGTGAAAAGATCTCTCTGCAGTACACCAGCAAACGGGCCATTGCCATTATCAAGTATTGTGACAGAAGTGATAGTGGAAAATACACACTTACAGTTAAAAATGCCAGTGGAACAAAGCAAGTTTCAGTCCTTGTCAAAGTGCTTGGTATGTAGTTCATAGATAATGGTTTGTTGTAAATTCACACTCATAGTTCATTAGAATTCACACTCATAGTTACAAAAAGAGAGAGCTTTTCATTAACTATTATTATTGCATCTTTGTTCACCCCTACTCAGATTCACCTGGTCCATGTGCGGGCAGAATCAATATTAGCAGAGTAACAGAAGAGAAGTGCACTCTGGCCTGGAATGCTCCACATGAAGATGGAGGTGCAGAAATCACCCATTACATTGTAGAAAGACGTGAAACCAGCAGGCTCAACTGGGTTATTGTTGAGGCCGAATGCCAAACATTATCATGTGTGGTGACAAGACTTATTAAAAATAATGAATACATCTTCCGTGTGAGAGCTGTCAATAAATATGGGCCAGGTGTTCCCCTGGAAACAGAAGCCATTGTTGCTAGAAACTCTTTCAGTAAGTGTTTTCGCCTTCTAGCTCTAACATTTATCGAGTTTTCTTCATATGTGAAATATTTGAAAAAAAATCTGATTTTCCCTCCTACTTTTGAATACCAACAGCTATTCCATTGCAACCCGGTGCACCTGAAGCAGTGGGTATTGGCAAGGAACACATCATTATTCAGTGGCTGCAGCCAGAATCAGATGGTGGCAGTGAGATCAGCAACTATCTTGTAGACAAACGTGAAAAGAGAAGTCTACGCTGGACACGAGTCAACAGAGATTACATCGTTTATGATACCAGACTGAAAGTTACAGGTCTAATGGAGCATAGTGAATATCAGTTCCGTGTCACTGCAGTGAATGCAGCTGGGAACAGTGAGCCTAGCGATGCTTCTCAATCTATCCTGTGCAAGGAGCCATCATGTAAGTAGTCTAATTCAAAATGTATTTTTAATATTTAGTACACATACTGCCTCATAATTAACTACAATGACATTCCAAATAAGAGATAACAAAGAATATGTGAATTCATTATGATCTCTAGCATTGTAATGAGTTTAAAATAAGAGTGATTATAGTTAATTTCAGATAATTTTCCAATCATTAGCTGTTTAGAATACTGTTACTGAATAAGGTCTTTTAAACTGTAGAATGTTCCCTGCAATAATTTGAAATATGTGTTCTGTTCCCAAGACACACCTGCACCTCCTTCAGCACCAAGGGTTGTGGATACTACTAGGCACAGCATAAGCTTGGCATGGACAAAGCCCATGTATGACGGTGGTGCTGACCTCTTAGGCTATGTGCTTGAAATGAAAGAAGAAGGCACTGAACAGTGGTACAGACCACACACTACCGCCACCCTAAGAAATGCTGAATTCACAGTGACTGCTCTTAAAACAAGCCAGAAATACCGTTTCAGAGTTGCTGCTACAAATGTGAATGGTATGAGTGAATTCAGTGAATCATCAGCTGAAATTGAACCTGTGGAAAGAATAGGTAATTTGAAAACCCAAGGGTTTTTTTTATGGAACTTTTATATTTTTCCTTAAAATCATTCAAAGATTAATTAATTTTCTATTTCTGCCCTCTACTCATCAGAAATACCAGAACTTGAACTTGCTGAAGATCTAAAAAAGACTGTCACTATCAGAGCTGGTGGTTCTTTGCGCCTAATGGTGTTTGTATCTGGCAGACCACCTCCAATAATTACATGGAGCAAAGAGGGCATTGACCTTGCAAATCGGGGTATTATAGACACTACAGAGAGCTACACTCTGCTTATTGTAGATAAAGTTAATCGGTATGATGCTGGCAAATATGTTATTGAGGCTGAAAATCAATCAGGAAAGAAATCAGCAACTGTAGCCGTCAAAGTATATGGTAAATATCATTGCTATTCCATATTGATATTGCACTGTACTTACACGTATTTTACAGACAGAAGGAAAAAGGTGTTTGCTGAAAGGAGCTTGCAATTTAAGCAGAACCTAGCAAATAATGATAAAAGACTATGGTGGGTGAGATGGGAGGGAGAAGAGATACAGTAGAAATCAAAAGGAAATATGTTTCTAAAAGATGAGTTCATTTATGAAGTCCAAATCCTGATAGCTTTACTTAAACAAAATTCAGTAATTACCCAAATCAGGAAAACTCCAAATAGGAAATAATCTATTTTGATTTTGTGTTTAGATACACCTGGCCCATCTGCCGCTGTCAGAGTTAAGGAGGTGTCGAAGGATTCTGTGACAATTACTTGGGAAATTCCTACTATTGATGGTGGTGCACCAGTTAACAATTATATAATTGAAAAACGTGAGGCAGCCATGAGAGCATACAAGACAGTAACTACCAAGTGCAGCAAAACATTTTATAGAATTACTGGACTTATAGAAGGAGCTATGTACTATTTCAGAGTGCTGCCAGAAAACATATATGGTATTGGTGAACCTTGTGAAACATCTGATGCAGTACTGGTTTCAGATGTTCCTATGGTACCTCAGAAACTGGAGGTGGTTGACATCACTAAATCAACTGTATCTCTAGCATGGGAGAAACCACAGCATGATGGTGGCAGCAGACTGACTGGCTATGTTATTGAAGCTAGCAAAGCCGGAACAGAAAAGTGGATGAAGGTTGTGACACTGAAGCCTACCGTCTATGAGCACACAATCATCTCTCTAAATGAAGGTGAACAATATTTGTTCAGAGTCAGAGCACAAAATCAGAAGGGGGTGTCAGAACCAAGAGAGATTGTCACAGCAGTAATTGTCCATGACCAAAAAGGTAGGTATAATAGTTAAAATAACAGGTTACAGACTAAAATTTGTGATGTTTTATTTACAAAATGGATATTAAAAGTTTTGTTTTGTTTTTTAATAGTGTTACCCACAATTGATCTGGCTGGAATAACTCAAAAGACAGTTTATGTGCCAGCTGGCAGACCCATCGAGTTAGCTATTCCAATTGGTGGCAGACCAACTCCAGCTGTATCTTGGTTCTTTGCCGGTTCTAAGCTAAGAGAATCAGAACGCACCAAAATTGAAATTGATGCTAAAGTAGCTAAATTAAGTGTGCGTGAAACCACAATACATGACACAGGAGAGTACACACTTGAACTGAAGAACGCGGCTGGAACAACTGCTGATACCATAAAAGTTATCATTCTTGGTAAGGATTTATTATTATCCATAATACTTTCTTTGTCATTAAATTTGTAACAATGGCACCCCAGCTTCTTTTTTAAACAGTAATTTATGTCCTTTTAAATTTTTTACTAGACAAACCTGGACCACCAACCGGACCTATCAGAACTGATGATATTGATTCAACGTCTGTTACCATTTCCTGGGAACAACCAGAGCTGGATGGTGGAGCTGCATTGAGTGGTTATGTGGTGGAACAGCGTGATGCACACCGCCCTGGATGGCTACCAGTTTCCGAATCTGTAACAAGGACAATGTATAAATTCACTAGACTCACTGAAGGTTCTGAATATGTGTTCCGTGTCGCTGCTACCAACCGCTTTGGAATTGGATCCTACCTTCAGTCTGAGATTATAGAATGCAAGAGTAAAATCAGTAAGCAAACATTTTGTCCAGTTCTCTACATTTAAAAATGGATAACAGCTTACATGGGCCTATGTATTAAACCAACACAGCTAGTTCTCCTAGAATAAATATTATTTGCTTTGTCCAAATAACATACTACACTCTCATGTGTATTAATCATGTTATACTTGTGGAGAAAAATGCTACACCTAAAGCTAATGTGTTGCCCTGTATATACATAATATACATGCTCTGAATAAAGTATTGGACTGTAATTCAGGAGACCTAGTTTTTACTCTCAGGTCTGGCACAAGCCTGCTGGGTGAGCTTATGGAAATCATTTCCAATCTCACCTCTCAGCCTCAGCTTTTTCCTTTGTAAAATGCTTTGTAATTTGGTTATGAAAAGTACTACAGATGCTACGTATTATTTATTATTAAGGATTTGTCCCCAGAAAGCTACACTTGTAAATGCATTATCCTATTTTCCTTCTTAATTCTGTGTATTCTTGTTATAGGCCTTCCTGGTCCTCCTGACACTCCACAAGTGATTGACATTTCTCGTGAAGGTATGACACTCACTTGGCATCCACCAGAAGAGGATGGTGACTCACAGATCACTGGTTATATTGTGGAACGCAAAGAAGTCAGAGCAGACAGATGGGTCCGTGTAAATAAAATTCCAGTGACTATGACACGTTATCGCTCCACTGGACTGATTGAAGGATTAGAATATGAACACCGTGTCACTGCTATCAATGCCAGAGGCACTGGCAAACCAAGCCGGCCTTCCAAACCTGTTGTTGCTATGGATCCAATTGGTAAATAATTTCCCATATGCTTAAAAGAACATTTGAGGACGAGACCTATATCAGTAATAAGACCTGTTATGTTTAACAAACTAAAATTTTTCATCGGGATAGCTGAATGTACTGAAGCAGATATTTTAATTTAATTAATAAACAGAAAATATTTTTAGAATGTCTTTTATTCATTAGTTTTCCAGTGTAAATGTCATCATCAATAAATACTTACCAAATGGTGCCTGTTAACATTTTGTTTTGCCTTTTACATATTCAAACTAAATGTAGAACTATCTTAAAATATATTTACTTGCTATTTGATCTTTTATTACAGCTCCCCCAGGTAAACCTCAAAATCCAAGAGTTACTGATACTACAAGAACATCAGTGTCCCTAGCCTGGAGTGCACCAGAAGAGGAAGGAGGTTCTAAAGTCACTGGCTACTTGATTGAAATGCAAAAGGTTGATCAGTTTGAATGGACCAAATGTAATACCACTCCGACCAAGATACATGAATACACCTTGACGCATCTACCACAAGGCGCAGAATATAGATTCCGTGTGATGGCTTGTAATGCTGGTGGGCCTGGAGAACCTGCTGATGTGCCAGGAACAGTTAAAGTGACAGAAATGCTTGGTAAGAAATTTTAGGTCTTTGTTCTTCCTGAAAATGGACATAAGCAATTGTTTTACATCAACAGATATAACATAATATGTTGGGTTTGTTTTCAGAATACCCTGATTGTGAACTTGACGAAAAATACCGGGAAGGTCTGTTTGTGAGACAAGGTGGAGTGATCAGGCTTACAGTACCAATTAAGGGTAAACCCATACCGATATGTAAATGGACTAAAGAAGGCCATGACATCAGCAAGAGAGCAATGATAGCAACTTCTGATACACACACTGAACTTGTGATCAAAGATGCAGAAAGAGAAGACTCTGGTACCTTTGATTTGGTACTTGAAAACAAATGTGCAAAGAAGGTTGTTTATATACAGGTCAGAGTGATTGGCATTCCAAATCCACCTGAAGGGCCACTGGAGTATGATGATATACAGGCTCGCTCTGTCAGAGTAAGCTGGAGACCTCCTACTGATGATGGTGGCGCAGATATTATTGGTTACATCATTGAGAGGCGAGAAGTACCTAAGACTGCCTGGTACACTGTTGATTCCAGAGTCAGGGGAACATCATTAGTTGTGAAAGGGCTCAAAGAAAATGTGGAGTATCACTTCCGTGTTTCTGCTGAAAACCAGTTTGGAATTAGCAGGTCCCTAAAATCTGAAGAACCAGTTGTACCAAAGACACCTTTGAGTGAGTAGATGTTTGTAAAATAAAATTCCTGTTTTAATCATGTCTCGTGTTTCTAAAAGTACAGTTGCATGTATACACACATACACACACAAGCTTTAAAAATACATGGTTATTATGTTATTTTTAATAGATCCTCCAGAGCCTCCAAGCAATCCACCAGAAGTACATGATGTCACAAAGAGCTCTGTTAGCTTATTCTGGTCCAGGCCTAAAGATGATGGTGGTTCTCGTGTCACTGGCTACTACGTTGAGCGTAAAGAGACATCTACAGAGAAATGGGTCAGACATAACAAGACTCAAATCACGACTACAATGTTCACGGTGACAGGACTTGTTCCAGATGCTGAATATCAATTCCGCATCATTGCACAAAATGACATTGGTGAGAGTGAACCAAGCCCTGCTTCTGAACCAGTCGTGTGCAAAGATCCATTTGGTAAGAAACACTTTGAATTAGTTTGATAACTCTTTGAATTTAGTTGATAATGAAGTTCTGAGAGATGTGAAATTTAATTTTTGTAAATGTTCTGTAATTTATAGACAAACCAAGTCAACCTGGAGAAATTGAGATCACTTCTATATCTAAGGACAGCATTACTTTAGAATGGGAACGGCCTGAGTGTGATGGTGGAAAAGAGATCCTAGGATACTGGATTGAATATCGTCAGTCTGGAGAGAGCGCATGGAAAAAGTGCAATAAAGAACGTATCAAAGACAGACAATTCACCATGGGAGGTTTACTGGAGGCTACAGAATATGAATTCCGGGTTTTTGCAGAAAATGAGACCGGAGTCAGCAGACCTCGAAGAACAGCCATGACAGTAAAGACTAAACTAACATGTAAGTTTAAATGTACTTTTCTGGTTTCTATGATTTGTGTGACAGATTAACTGGTATTTTATGTCCTAGCAAACTGTGATGTTGTTCTCATGAGCATTATATATTGGCTCTATGGTCTTAAAGACTAAGTTTGAAAGTTTAATTGTAAACTGATAAGTGAAGGATACATATAGATAAAGTAAATATTGGAGGAACATTAATAATTTTCTTTTTTTCAACCTTTCTTTTTTTCAACCTTTCAAGCTGGAGAAACACCAGGCATAAGACAAGCAATGACGGATGTTACAACTAACCTGGGTGAAGCAGCTCAGTTGACATGCCAGATTGTAGGGAGGCCTCTTCCTGACATTAAATGGTATCGTTTCGGCAAAGAACTGATACAAAGCCGAAAATACAAAATGTCATCTGATGGACGCACCCATACTCTGACTGTACTAACAGAAGAACAAGATGATGAAGGTGTCTACACTTGCATGGCTACCAATGATGTTGGAGAAATTGAAACAAGTGGCAAGCTACTCTTGCAGGCTCCTCCTCAGTTCCACCCTGGCTTCCCATTGAAAGAGAAATATTATGCAGGTGTGGGTGGCACCCTTCGCCTCCATATTGTGTATATTGGTCGCCCAGTACCTGCTATCACTTGGTTCCATGACAAGAAACCTTTGAGAGATTCAGAAAATGTTACTATTGAGAACACAGAGCATTATACTCATCTTGTCATTAAGAATGTCCATCATAAGACCCACGCTGGGAAGTACAAAGTGCAACTAAGCAACATATTTGGAACAGTTGACACTGTACTTAATGTGGAAATACAAGGTATTTAATGTATATCCAATAATTCTGTTGAACAACATTCTCTAAAACATTTACTGGCAGATTACAAAAATACTGTTTTCCTTTTATAGATAAACCAGACAAACCAACAGGGCCAATTGTTGTGGAAGCCCTATTGAAAAACTCTGTGGTAATCAGCTGGAAGTCTCCTCAGGATGATGGAGGTGCTTTGATAACAAACTATGTGGTAGAGAAACGTGAAGCCAAGGAAGGCACAGAGTGGCAACTGGTATCTTCAAGCATTTCAGGCACAACGTGCAGAATTGTTAACCTAACTGAAAATGCAGGCTATTATTTCCGTGTTTCTGCTCAGAATACATATGGCATTAGCGAAGCACTAGAGGTTTCATCAGTTGTTGTTATCAAAAGTCCATTTGGTAAGTGTGTACCAAAAACCATGTTTACATTTATCTGTGAATTACTAAGATAACATCATTTAGTGTTTTAATTATTTTATTCTTTACAGAAAAACCAGGACAACCAAGTCAACCAGTAGCAACTGCTGTTACAAAGGACTCTTGTGTTGTGTCCTGGAAACCACCAGCTAGTGATGGAGGTGCAAAGATCAGAAATTACTACCTTGAGAAACGTGAGAAAAAACAAAACAAGTGGATTGCAGTAACAACAGAAGAAATTCACGAAACAGTCTATTCTGTGACAAGTCTTGTTGAAGGTCTTGAATATGAATTCCGCGTAAAATGTGAAAATCTAGGTGGTGAAAGTGAATGGAGTGAAGTATCACAACCAATCATTCCAAAATCTGATGTACCAATCCAAGCACCACATTTCAAGGAAGAACTAAGAAGCCTGAATGTGAAATTTAGAGCCACTGCGACATTTGTTTGCAAAGTCACCGGTCATCCTAAACCTATTGTGAAATGGTTTAAGCAGGGTAAAGAGATCTTGCCAGATGGTGAAAAGGTTAAGATACAAGAATTTAAAGGTGGATATCACCAGCTTGTCATTACAAATGCAATGGATGATGATGCCACTATCTACCAAGTTCGAGCTACCAATCAAGGAGGATCTGTGTCTGGTACTGCCTCTTTGGATGTTGAAGGTGAATCAAATGTTTTGATACTTTAGTCAAATTATTTATTTAATTTTTCAAAGTTTAAGAATACTCTTACTGTGTTTTACTTAAGTATTATTTGTACTAATGGGATGTTTCTTTCCTTCTGCTACAGTTCCTGCTAAGATTCACTTGCCAAAAAATCTTGAAGGCATGGGAGCTGTTCACGCTCTCCGAGGTGAAGTGGTCAGCATCAAGATTCCATTCAGTGGCAAACCAGATCCTGTGATTACATGGCAGAAAGGACAAGATCTCATTGATAACAATGGACATTACCAAGTTATTGTTACAAGATCATTCACCTCCCTAGTTTTTCCAAATGGTGTGGACAGAAAAGATGCAGGTTTCTACATTGTTTGTGCTAAAAACAGATTTGGCATTGATCAAAAAACAGTTGAATTAGATGTGGCTGATGTACCTGATCCACCAAGGGGTCTGAAAGTAAGTGACATTTCAAGGGATTCAGTCAACTTGAGCTGGAATGCTCCAGCAACTGATGGTGGAAGCAGAATCACAAATTACATCATTGAGAAATGTGCTACTACAGCAGAGAGATGGATTCGTGTTGCACAAGCTCGTGATACTCGATACACTGTGGTAAACCTATTTGGCAAGACAAGCTACCAGTTCCATGTAATTGCAGAAAATAAATTTGGACAAAGTCAGCCTTCTGAACCTACAGAACCAATTGTAACGAAGGAAGATAAGACAAGAATGCTGAACTACGATGAAGAAGTTGATGAGACCAGAGAAATCACCACAGTCAAAGCATCTCACTCTTCTACCAAGGAACTCTATGACAAATACATGATTGCTGAAGAGCTTGGGCGTGGGCATTTTGGAATTGTCCACCGTTGTGTTGAGACAGTTTCTAAGAAGACCTTCCTGGCCAAGTTTGTTAAAGTAAAAGGAGCTGACCAAGTTTTAGTAAAGAAAGAAATTTCCATCCTAAACATTGCTAGGCATAGAAATATCTTGTATCTTCATGAATCATTTGAAAGCCTAGAAGAATTAGTCATGATCTTTGAGTTCATATCTGGAGCTGACATCCTTGAAAGAATTAGTACAGCTTCATTTGAACTGAGTGAAAGAGAAATAGTAAACTATGTACGCCAGGTCTGTGGAGCACTTGAATTTTTACACAATCATAACATTGGACATTTTGATATCAGGCCAGAGAATATCATTTATATTACAAGAAGAAGCTCCATAATTAAAATTATTGAGTTTGGTCAAGCTAGACAGTTGAAGCCTGGTGACAGTTTTAGACTTCAGTTTACTTCTCCTGAATATTATGGACCTGAAGTACATCAAAATGATGTGGTCAGCACAGCCACTGACATGTGGTCACTTGGTGCCCTAGTATATATACTTCTAAGTGGTATTAATCCTTTTATTGCTGAAACAAACCAACAAACTATTGAAAATATCATGAGTGCTGAATACAACTTTGATGATGAAGCATTTAAAGATATAAGCATTGAAGCCATGGACTTTGTTGATCGTCTACTAGTAAAAGAGAGGAAGGGTCGTATGACTGCTACAGAAGCACTTAGTCATTCATGGCTGAAACAGAGGACAGAAAAGATCAGCACTAAAGTCATCAAGACATTAAGGCATAGGCGATACTACCAGACCCTGGTGAAAAAAGAATGGAACATGGTTGTGTCAGTAGCTCGCATTTCCTGTGGTGGTGCAGTTAGATCTCAGAAAGGAGTTACTGTTGCCAAAGTAAAAGTTGCATCAATTGACATTGGTCCCATTTCTGGGCAGATAATGCATGCTGTTGCAGAAGAAGGAGGGCATGCTAAATATATATGTAAGATTGAAAATTATGATCAGTCGACACAAGTGACTTGGTACTTTGGTACCAGGCAACTGGAGAACAATGGGAAATATGAAATTAGCTACCATGAAGGAGTGGCAACCATGTATGTCAAAGACATTACTAAAGCAGATGATGGTACCTATAGGTGCAAAGTAGTAAATGACTATGGTGAAGATAGTTCCTATGCTGAGCTATTTGTCACAGGTATGAGAGAAGTTTCTGAGTATTATAGATGCAGAACAGTTAAGAAAGTGAAACGCCGAATAGATACTATGAGACTTCTAGAGAGGCCACCAGAATTTACTTTGCCGCTGTATAACCACACTGCCTATATTGGTGAAAATGTCAGGTTTGGAGTAACTATAACTGTCCACCCAGAGCCTCGAGTAACATGGTTCAAATCAGGTCAGAAAATCAAACCAGGCGATGACGATAGGAAGTATACTTTTGAATCTGACAAAGGTCTCTATCAACTTACCATCCATAATCTTACTGAGGATGATGATGCTGAATATACTGTTTTAGCTCGCAACAAATATGGTGAAGACAGCTGTAAAGCTAAGCTGACTGTAATTCCACACCCACCTCCAGCAGACACTACATTAAGACCAATGTTCAAAAGATTATTAGCAAATGCAGAGTGCCAAGAAGGCCATAGTGTGTGCTTTGAGATAAGGGTATCTGGTATACCAAAACCAAAATTAAAATGGGAGAAAGATGGTCAGCCTCTGTCCTGTGGTCCCAACATTGAAGTTGTTCACGAAGGCTTGGACTATTATGCTTTGCACATCAGAGATACTTTGCCAGAAGATAGTGGTTATTATAGAGTTACTGCTACCAACAGTGCTGGATCTGCAAGTTGTCAGGCTTATCTGAAAGTAGAACGCTTGACATATGTCAAGCATGAATACAAGACAGAAGAAGAGCGAGAAAAGCACGTACGAAAACAAATTGACAAGACACTAAGAATGGCAGAAATCCTTTCTGGGACTGAAACTGTTCCACTAACACAAGCTGCACAGGAAGCACTAAGAGAAGCTGCCATCCTCTATAAGCCAGCAGTGAGTACTAAGACAGTCAAAGGTGAATATGAAATTCAAAAGAAAGAAATAAAGGAAGAAAGGAGACTTCGTATGCCATATCAAATACCAGAGCCTCGCAGGCATGTACGTACCACTCTTGAGGAAGATCAGAGTATTAAACAGTTTGTGCCTATGTCAGATATGAAGTGGTACAAGAAACTGCGAGACCAGTATGAAATGCCAGGAAAACTGGACAGAATTGTTCAAAAACGATCAAAGCGCATTCGCCTTTCTAGATGGGAACAATTCTATGTAATGCCACTCCCACGCATTTCTGATCAGTATAAACCTAAATGGCGCATACCAAAGCTGTCACAAGATGACCTTGAAACTGTGAGACCAGCACGCCGCCGAACACCTTCTCCTGATTATGAGCTTTATTACAGACCAAGAAGGCGATCACTCAGTGACCTGTCAGATGAGGAATTACTCCTACCTACTGCTGACTATTTAGCCATGAAGAGAATTGAAGAGGAAAGACTGCGTCTTGAAGAGGAACTTGAGCTAGGCTTTTCTGCTTCACCACCAAGCAGAAGTCCTCCACGTTTTGAGCTGTCTGCCCTGCGTTATTCTTCAATAGGGGAACAGGCCAGTACAGAGGAAGCCAGAAAAAGAGAGCTGAGGTACTCAACCTATCATATCCCAACAAAAACTGAAACTGGAGCAAGTTATGCAGAACTACGTCAACGCCATGACAGGGCAGCCTATAGGCCACCAAAACAAAAGCAGAGAATAATGGATGAAAGAGAGGATGAAGAATTGCTTCGTCCAGTTATCACAACTCAGCGACTTTCTGAGTACAAGAGTGAGCTTGAGCGTATGGCACAGGAGGAAGAGAGCAGAATGAGGAGGAGACAAAGAGAAATAACTGAGATTACATCAGAAGAAGAAGCAGAAATAAAAATGGTGGAACGTGTTCAAAGGGAATTTTCACCACCCTCGAGGCTATTAAGGAGGAGGAGATCTCTTTCTCCAACTTATATTGAATTAATGCGCCCAGTATCTGAATTAATTCATCCCCGTTCACGGCCTGTAGAAGAAACTGAAAGGAGATCCCCTACACCAGAGAGAACTCGACCACGCTCACCAAGCCCGGTGACTAGTGAAAGGTCACTTTCTCGATTCGAAAGGATGGCCAGATTTGATATCTTCTCCAGGTATGATGCCATGAAATCTGCTTTAAAAACTCAGAAAACAATGGAAAGGAAATACGAAGTTCTGACTCAGCAGCCTTTCACCTTGGACCACACCCCTCGCATCACTCTGAGAATGCGCTCTCATCGTGTGCCATGTAATCATAATACCAGGTTCATTCTGAATGTTCAGTCAAAACCAACAGCTGAAGTGAAATGGTACCATAATGGTATTGAAATTCAAGAGAGCAGTAAGATACATTTCACTAATACAAGTGGTGTATTAACCCTGGAGATTCTCGACTGCCATATTGATGACAGTGGAACATATCGTGTAGTATGCACAAACTACAAAGGAGAATGTTCTGACTATGCTACATTAGATGTTACAGGAGGAGATTATACTACCTACTCTTCCCGGCGCAGAGATGAGGAAGTACCAAGATCCATTTTTCCTGACTTGACAAAGACGGAAGCTTATGCTGTTTCCTCATTTAAGAAAACATCTGCAATAGAGGCTATTTCTTCAGTAAGAGAAGTCAAATCAGAAATGACAGAGACAAGAGAATCACTCTCGTCATATGAACATCATGCTTCTGCTGAAAAGAAAATCACAGCAGCTGAAGAAAAATCATTTGAAGAAAGGGCTTCACACAAGAAGTTTAAGACCACTCTTCCGGCAACAATATTAACAAAACCACGGTCAATCACTGTCTATGAAGGAGAAACCGCAAGATTTTCTTGTGACGTTGATGGTGAACCAACACCAACAGTAACATGGTTACGTGCAGGTCAAGCCATTGTTTCTTCCAGGCGCTTCCAAGTCACACGAACACAATACAAATCTACCTTTGAGATTTCTTCTGTCCAGACATTAGATGAAGGAAGTTACAGTTTGGTGGTGGAAAACTCTGAAGGAAGACAGGAAGCACACTTCACTTTGACTGTACAGAGAGCAAAGATTCCTGAAAAAGCAATTTTATCATCTCCAAGAGTCAAATCTCCTGAGCCTCGTGTGAAGTCTCCAGAGCCAGTTAAATCACCTAAACGTGTAAAATCCCCCGAACCACCTATTGCTCACCCAAAAGCAAAATCAGCAGCAGAAGGCAGGACAGCTCCTACAGAGAAAGTGCAATTACCAGCTGCTACTCCTCCCAAGATAACTCAGCAATTGAAAGTGGAAGCTTGTGGAGATAAAGTAAAGTTTTCCTGTGCAGTGGAAAGCAGTATCTTAAGTGTCAGAGAAGTAGCCTGGTATAAAGATGGAAACAAACTGAAAGAAGACAGCCATTTCATGTTTCATTATTCAGCAGATGGCACCTATGAACTCAAAATCCATAACCTGAAAGAGTCTGATCAAGGCGAATATACCTGTGAAATCATTGGGGAAGGTGGTATATCTAAAACTAACTTCCAGTTTGTTGGCCAAGTTTTTAAAAGTATCCATTCCCAAATGTCAAGCATGACTGAAAAGTCTAAATCAGCTGAGAAAGAGGCTGAGGCACTTAAAGTTTCTACCCAGAAGAAATCAGCAGTTACAGCTCAAGAAAAAGCAGTGATCCAAGAAGAAATTGTAAAAAAGTCAGTAATTTCTGAAGAAGCCAAAAGATCACATGCAGAAATTAAAGCTTCTTCCACTAAAATGGCTGTGTCTGAAGGTCAGAAATTTACTGTGAAAGCCAACATTGATGGTGCATCTGAAGTTAAATGGGTACTGAATGGAATGGAGCTACCTAATTCAGAAGCTTACAGATATGGTGTGTCTGGAAGTGATCACACTTTAACCATCAAAAAAGCTAGTCATAAAGATGAAGGAATACTTACTTGTGAAGGGAAAACTGACGAAGGCATTGTCAGATGCCAGTATGATATCACCTTTACTACTGAGCTCTCAAATGCACCAGCCTTCATCACACAGCCCAAATCTCAAAATGTTAATGAAGGACAAGATGTATTGTTGACTTGTGAAATCTCTGGGGATCCATCTCCTGAAATTGAATGGTTTAAGAATAACCAACCAGTAAGTAATCACTTACATATTAGCTTTAAAAACTGTATTGCAAATTCTTGTTAAAGTTGACCATAATCAAAAACCATTTTTTCCCCCCCCAGATTGCTATTTCATCCAAAATCAGTGTAAATCGCTCCAATACTATATATTCTCTTAATATTCTAAATGCTGCAGTGAGTGACAGCGGAAAATACACAGTCAAAGCAAAAAATTACCACGGACAATGCTCTGCTACAGCATCCCTGACTGTACTCCGTAAGTTTGTTGTTTAATTATTGTTTTTTGAATTACTAGAATTCTCTTCCTGATAGAATTAGATGCAAAATATGTAAAGTGTTGTTGACTTGTGCGTTTTAACACATTTCTATATTTGTTATACAAAGTACAATGTAATTTATATTTTACAAATAAAATAGCATGAAAGATCCCTCATAACACCTATTTAAGCGTATTCAATTTCCTCCCAGATGAGTGTTACTAGCAAGCAGCGAACATTCTTAACTGCAATAAGCTTTTCATTAACCCTGGGTGCTGGTGATTACTGCTTCAGCAAATGTCAAAGTAGTTCATTTTTTTAAAAAAAGGTGTTACTCTGACATTTAAAAATGTATTGAATTACTAGTACTTTAATTAAACTTTTTTGCTGGCAGTTCAAGAATATCTTGATTCCTGGCATCAAGGGATTAGTGTATTTTTGCTGATGAGGTATGCTTGTGCTTATGTTAAAGAGAAAGCAGCTGTGATATTTATTATTTGTTAGATGACAACAGAACAATTCACGTAACCAGAATATGTAAGTCAAGCAAAGAAATTATAAATCAGGATTTAAAAGTCCCTGAAACTATTTCAGAATTTCTATTTGATATAAGCAAGGCAAATGCATAATCTCTTGCTCTATGATTCTAATAGTAAATCTGATAGGAAATGCCATGTGGTATGTCTTAAAATTGGCAAATCACAGCTGCAGCTAGATACTGAAGGAATAGCAAAGAGTTCCAATAGCTCTTTCTAGGTACATTTTAGTTGGCATTTTCTGGATTATCTGAAAAGGACTCAAAAAAACCAAATTGAAATACTCATTGTCAGAAAAAAACAGTAAACTTCTCTAATTAACTTCTAAACTCCAGAATTAAGTCTCTGGCTGCAGCTTTAATTTTCCTTTCTTCATATATGTCATAGACTAATAAAATGTCTGCTTCCTGCTTCATTATTTCATATATAAATTATTATTGGTGATTTAATGTTGGATCAAGTAATTGGAAACATTTTTATGGTCCATTGAAGTTTACTTTTAAACAGTAAAGCATACTCTTTTCTCCCTTCTTTAAAGTCAACATAGGATCACATTACTTCACCAGTTAATGAGATGACTTAGCTTTTTCCTTTTGTGTTTGCTATGCTCCACAGCTTTAATTGAAGAACCTCCAAAAGAGGTAGTATTGAGGACAAGTGGTGATGCAAGCATGCAGGAAAGTTTCTCTTCTCAGTCACTTCAAATGTCTGCTTCTAAACAAGAGGCTTCATTCAGCAGTAGCAGCATGACTGAAACGAAATTTGCAAGCATGTCTGCCCAAAGCATGTCCTCTTCCATGAAAGAATCCTTTGTAGAGATGAGCTCCAGCAGTATTATGGGGAAATCTAGTCTGACTCAACTGGAGAGTTCAACTAGTAGCATGATTAAATCCAGTTTGAGAGGTGAGCAATAAAATTACTGGTAGAACTAGAATATCAAATACCCTGGAATAGCACTTAGAAAACCTCTGCTGCAGGGAGATAGTTCTTAATGAAAATAACTAACTTGAAACTTACTTTCCCAAATTGCAAAGGAGTATCACCCAAAATTGAAGCTCTTCCATCTGATATCAGCATTGATGAAGGAAAGGTTCTCACAGTATCTTGTGCTTTTTCGGGTGAACCTGCTCCTGAAGTAACATGGTCCTGCAAAGGAAGAAAAATTACTAATCAGGAACAGCAAGGCAGATTCCATATTGAAACTAGTGAAGATCTAACCACCCTTATCATCATGGATGTCCAGAAGAATGATGGCGGACTTTATACGCTGAATTTAGGAAATGAATTTGGCACTGACTCTGCCACTGTGAATATTAATATTCGATCAATTTAGAGGGCTTCATCTGTTTTATTTACACTTGACTTTTTACAAGTGTCTACTAGACTGAAATATCTGATCTGTAAATATGAAAAAAAAACTATTTTTGTACCTACCTGAATGAGACGAAGTTCAAAGATATACATTATGACTTATAGTTATTATTTGACCTCTGAATTTTAAACATTTTCCAGTGACATGTACATACTGTATATAGCCGAAGTTAACGGTTATGGAGTTTTGTACCATTTATTTTGTGACTTTTAAAATGTAATTTTTGGAACTAACAGTTGGTAGGAGAAAGTTTCTAAAGAAACGAATACCCTGCTCAACATTTAACTAATTTTTGTGCCTCAACACAATGTTGATGTCTAAGAATGCCTCAACAGGTAGAGAGGCTCCCTGTTGAAGACTGCATACATCTCAGAAATGATACTGTGCATTGTACCTTACACATGCACAAATACACATGTTGAATCAGAAGTGTAAGGCATTGGTGATGTTTACATCTACCCTCCTGTAATCAGCACTTTAATGTTTTACATTGACTCTGATTGTCACACTAATTTTTATTTCCGGACTGACTTTCAATATTTTGAGCAAAGTGCAAGCGGCCAGCACTTTGTTCACTCATTGTTTGAGTACTGTTTCTGGCATATTGACTACCTAAATAGCTTTTAAAAAATAACATCACCTGGCCATTCCCTCATTCAACAAAGTTATTTGGGTACTCAAATGCAGCAGCAGTACTGAGTCTTGGAGGTTCCCAGGGTGCAGTGATTGTGCATTTGTGTGGTAGTATTAGAACTCTATTATAGTATTGTAACTTTTGGGCAACTAAGCAATGAACCACAGTTTTTTAAAGAAATCCAAGAAACTGTTGCTAACACCATAATAATGCCCTTACCTTCAATTTGATTTAGTACTCTTATAGTAGTCAATTTTATTGTTAGCTGTATTTGTTGAACCTCCTTGAGATAGTATTCATTGAAATAAAGCATGCTACCTGCACTTCACAATGTGTAATTTCTTGTCA
Organism: Pelodiscus sinensis; assembly: GCF_049634645.1. Taxonomy (NCBI): domain Eukaryota; kingdom Metazoa; phylum Chordata; order Testudines; family Trionychidae; genus Pelodiscus; species Pelodiscus sinensis. Next base: position 46,497,808 of record NC_134717.1, on the reverse strand, counting down.
TTTGGTCTTTATGTTATATTATATTTTTCTGACATTTCCTTTTAAACCCCAGAAGTAGATGGAGAGGAGAGGAAACAATTGAGTCTTTACTCTTTCTGCTCATAGCCCACCTTTCTTTGGTTCCTCATACTCTCTCTTCCCAAAACACGTCAATCTTTTCACAGTGATAGAGTTAGGGAAGATTGGTGGGATCAAGGCTGCACGGTCATAGATTCCAAGACCAGAAGGAACAAACTGTGATTACCTAGCCTGCCCTCCTGTGTAATGCAGGTTGTAGAACTGCCCCAAAATAATTCCTAGAATATCTCTCTATAAAAATATATAGTCTTGCTTTAAAAATTTGTCAGTGATAGAAAATCCACCATGATCTTTCGTAAATTATTCCAATGGTTAATCATGCTCACTGATATATATGTACACCTTATTTCCAGACTGAATTTATCTAACTTCAGCGTCCAGCTACTGGAACATGCTATCCCTTTCTTTCCTCAATTGAAGAGCCCTCTAGTCAATATTTTTTCCTGCTGCTAGTGCTCATTTAAGTCACCCTTTTCTCTGTTAAGATAGATAGTATTTGCTAGTGGTGTTAATGTGTCCTGAGCTGCTGGTGTCCACAACTGAAGACAAATGTTGGTAAAGAGGGTTCAGTGAAGAACCAGGAAATAATTGAAGGATTAGAAAACATGCCTAATAGGCACTTACAGCACTCAGAGGTAAACTAAGCACTCTTGTTTTAGTCCAGAGGCCTGTTTATGTCTCTCCAGTATTGCCTTAGTGCTTTTGGCCACAGTGGGCACTCACGTTCATCAACCCTAAGGGCTGATTCTCCACCATGCCACCCAAATCTGGTGTGACGTAGGATGCCAACTGAGGTGCTTAATCGCCTTCTCAGTCAGTTTGGGCCCCCTTTATTGCTAAGCCAAGTTACACAAGCAGGGCTACAACCAGCTGCTGATACGGACACTGAGCGCAGCTCTGGAAGGACTCAGCTTAAGGGATTTACTACCACACCCACATGTTCACCATCCCTTAGGGTACAAATCCAAGTTTGTGCCTTCCTCAATGTGAAGGAAGGTATGCACAGCCTCTTTTTCTTCCCTCCCTGAGTTAGATACTACATAAACGTGGTAATAAATAAAAAATAATTGTGTTAATGAGGGAAAAAAATTTATTTAAGTGGCCAAACACAACAAAGAAAATAATGTGTTTTCAGTCTAAATTAGATTCACTAAAGAAACTGGTTATAGGTAATAATTTCTCACCCTAGCCATTATTTCAGGTAGATCTAGGACCTGTTAATGACGCTAATGTGAATTACAGATGCACAGATCAATAGTCCTAACTACATCTACAAGACTATGAATGAGATAATCATAATTTTGCCAATGATATTTACATGCGTCTTCTTGCATGAAGCAGATTTCAATTATGGCATCATAAGCATATTTTTATAAAACACATGGAATGCCACATCACAGGAGAGAACTGGGAAAGGTTAGGGTTAGGGAGTTGGTCCCTTAATGTAACTTGTTTCATTTACAATACACATACCAATTCTTGAATAGAGGAAGTCACAAATAGTACACAGGCATGCCCCTCTTTCAGGCCTCTCAGTCACTCCACCATTGCCTGGTTCCCAGGGAACTCCTGTGCCTCAAGAATTGACAGTAATTAGTGACAGGCACCTTCTGGTTGCCTCCCAAAGTGTGTGTCATATTGTCAAAGACAGACTATTGCTCACAAAGGAAGTATAAACGTTCAGGGGGTAGCCATGTTAGTTAGTACTGCAGCCCCCTCCCCCCCTTAGAAATGAACAAAAAATGTAGATAGTGTCATGAGCATTCCTGGGCACTTCTTTAGGTTGCAAAGAGCAGAGGAAAAATCTGGGCAACAGTGTCACCTGGTGGCTCCCAGCATAGCTTTAAAACTAGCACATTCATTTTTTATCCTTTCATGCCTATAGCAACTAATTGTAATACTGGTCCACACTAACCTTATGGCTACACTGCAGAGAAAAGTTGGGAAAAAAATGGCATATCTTTTTAAAGAGGCTTTTCTGAAATTTGGCCCAACTATACGGGGCCAAATTTTGGAAAAATATCCTCTTTCAGAACAGCACTTATTCCGCACACAGAGAGGAATACAGGGATGCCACAAGAACACGTCCGAAACTATTCCAAAAAAGTGGTTGTGTTCCTTGGATGTGGCGGCGCGTTTTAGCTCTGCAGCCTAAGACCCCCATTAGGTCTTGCAAAGTGTGAAAAAAAAACCCCACATAAACTTTGCATTTATGCACACACACACACATAGGAGAGCAATTCATTTACATCTAGGGAGCCATAGGATTCCCTTCTAGTGTGTGCAGGGACGGCCCAAGCCATTTTGGCACCCTGAGCACACGGTGCCGAACCGGGCACACGGCGCATGCGCAGCCTGTCCTGGCCCTGCCACCGCTGCTGGCGTGCATGTGTGCTGGGCCGTGCAGGGCCCCGCGGCCGTGGGGGGAAGGGAGCTGCTGGCCAGCGCCGTGGGGGGGAGGGGATCGGTGCTGAAGGAGCCGGGCGCATGGCACCTGATTGCAGCTATAAGGGATGCCGCGCGCCCTTTACAGCTGCCATCAGGCGACACCCACCCCCACTCCACCCCCAGCGGTTGGCATCCCGGGCAGCTGCACGGCTCACCCACCTCTCAGTCCAGCCCTGTGTGTGTGTCCTCCAGGAGGTGCACTGAATCACTTTCTGAGCTGTGCTAGCAGGCTCCAGGGCCCTTAGTTTAACAAGCACTGAGCGAAGCTAAAGCCATGGCATCAATTGGAAGTTAGGCTGTTTAATGTGCTGTTCACTACCTCAAAGTGTTAAGAGTACAAAAGCAGCCAAAGCTTGGGTCCTTAAGCTTTGTTTTTCTTAATTTAAATCAATCATTGTTCTGGAGTGGGGAATGGGTGGAGGGGGTCAGTATGTAGGAGAGATGATAAGCCCAGCCCGCTCTCACTACAAGAGTTTGGAGCATGGTGAGAAGCACCTGTCCATGGGCACTGCAGCAGCCATAGCCAGGAAACATACAAACAGATGCTGAAATATGTAGCAGATAGCTGTCCCTTTCTCCATCTCTGGCCCGCTTTATAGTTTGCCCAGTCCGTATGCCGCTGCTTCCCACCATCCCCGGGTCATTCTACAATATAATTCCCTCATACCAGACCCCTCTCTTTCTATTTTGAGAGAAACACTTGAATCCCAGCCACAGCCCATTGTTGTGGCACAACCAAACCCATACCTTGTTTGCAAGCTGCATACTAAAGTTGGTGTTCCTAGCTCTTAGGAGTTTGTGAACAGGACAAACATGGATGGACAGACCAACGCAAATTTCTGGTTTACCAGCCACCTCAGCGCCCCCCATCCAAAGGCTTATATACACCATTAAGTAGCAAAATTGATTATTCTGGCTCCCTAACCAGACCATAGCTCAGGTCCCTGAGAGTCGAGATTGGTGATCGCTCACTCTCAGACTCTCATTATGCTGCTGTGGTTTTTCTCCTAGTAGAACCCTGACAGATTTCATGAGGCATATTAGCACATGGGAGGATGAGTCAGCTAAGAGTAGCCATGTTTTGTGGTCAAAGACAAAGCTTCAAAATTTAGAACCAGGTCCCCACACAATTCCAATCCCTTAGAATAATTATAGTCAAAGTAGTCTCTGGCTTTGGCTACTTGGGTTCTATAAGCCCCAGTTCCTCCAAGGCTTACATGGAGGTTCTCCATCAGATTGGCATTGCAGCAGCTGCCACAGATTGTTCACAACTAATGAGCATCAGTTCAGCACAGCAACCAAGTTCAGGACCTATAAGAGCTGACTAGGACCTTCCACTACTGTTTGGCTGTGAAACCTGGACACTAAGCCACACCAAAGACCAATGTCATAGATTGGGCATAAAGTGGAATCACTTACATTTGCAATATAGATGTTTGTGGTTGCACTGGTCTACAGACAGTGTCTTACGCTTTTCACATACCTGCTGAGAATGCCACAAGACCTTCCACCCAATTCCACCAATCAAGGGAGGGGAGGAGGCCTAAATGCAGTTCTCCTATTACATGGGATCATCAAATCTGTTCCACTGTCACACCAAGCCCTTGCAACCATGCAGGAATAGACCAAATGGCAAGTGATCCCTTCAACTAAGCCTTGAAGTTTACTTCAGCTTTAGTGACATGAGAAGTACCATGAGATGGTCAGTACCAGTGAGATTAAATGTAGGTACACCCCAGTCATTAGGTGCTATCGAGTTCTACAGGTAAAGTGCCCTCTCATCTGTGGTAAAGTCCCAGTGGTATCAATTCATGTACAGTATAGCTCTTGTAGGTCAGTGAATGATTGCTGCACTAGAATACCATGGTGGAATCCAAATACAGTGGAAGCTTTGTTACCTAGTTATAGAGATGTAGCCGTGTTAGTCTGGGGTAGCTGAAGTTTCTTGCCATTTCAACCAGAAAGGACACTCTCTCAATGACTTAACCACCCGCATTCTGCTACAAAGACCTTTTACATCTGCACTTGAAAGGGAATCCTCTGAACTGTCATTCATGTTAAAATTCGACACTTTCCAAAAAGGACTCAACAAACATTTGAACTATCTCACCCATTACCAAGATAGTTTCCCCAATTATCACCTCTAATACCATTAACTCACAAACATCCCACTCTCCCTACCTCTAATATCATCAATTCACAGACACTTACCTTCCTTCCTCCCCCCCCCCGCATCCCCCTCCTGTTCTGCAATGTGATTTGTCCTTTTCATATTTGTTCATTTTTTTTAATTGTATCCTTTGGTATATATGATTGTGACTACTTTCTTCCATTATTTGATCTGAGGAAGTGGGTCTGGCCCACGAAAGCTCATCATCTAATAAACCACTTTGTTACCTGGCACTCTGGGGGATGCTGGTTAATTGAATATGCCGGATACTCAGGCTTATTGTTCTGTCTCCCCCCCCTACCATGGTGACCAATTCCCGCCCCCTTGGGAACGCCTGGCCAGTCACGAAGGCAAAGGGGTAGGTACGAGGAAGCAGACCACTTCTGTCCAACATACATATTTTCTCGCTCAGGGCATTTTCTTTGTGACCTTCTCCTAAGCAGGAGGCATACAAGCAGGTCAGCTGCCCAGGAGCCCTCTAGCAGACCTGGCTTCCAGCAGCTTGAGGTAGGCTGAGGGGGAAGGAGACGCCTGCTGATGACATTGGCATTGCTGGCTGTCAAAAGCTGCACAGTGGCCAAAGGCATCAAGCCATCCAGCTGGGAGTCAGATGCATGTGCCTGAAGACAGAGAGGTATTGTGGATGAGGGGCAATACCAGTTAATTGGAAAACTTGGTTAAAGTGCCAGATAAAGTTTTCACTGTAATGGGTTTCATGCACTAAGCTATGGTAAAAAACTAACAGGTTATGTACATCATGTGTGCACATGTACCAGTATAATGAAAACTAGGCTAATAATTACATATTTCAGAATAGTCAAAAAAACCTCAGAAACTTGACTTTGACAGCCACTTCTGGAAACAAAATACATTAAATCAACACCAAAAACACTGGAAAAAGATAACCAAAATACTCACACATCTATGGATAGTTTCGTAAATAAAGAGCTCATACAACAGCCATAAACAAATTGAAAGTGCATAGTCTCAGCTGCAGAACAAAAAAAAAATTACAATTAATTCTACTTTTTTTTGCATTAAAAGTTAAAGAAAAGTTATAGAAATAGTGTAGCATTAGAGGCTTTTTTCTTTTTCAATCAACTCAAAGACAGTTTGCACTTCAAATTTTATTTTAGATGTATCATGTGGACAACTATTTGGGTGCAATTTAAAAAAGTACAAATAAATAGAAGAAAAGTCGCAAACATTAATAGAAAAATGGTGCATCTGAAGTTAAATATACTAACTCACATCAACATGATAGACTGCAATGCCTCTGTAGCAATAATACACAGATTATTGAGTAATTTCATTTTTTTTAATACTTGTTTTTTTACAATTTACAAGAAAGTGGAGGTATAAACAGCATACATTAAAGCCAAAATTCTCAGAAAAATGCACTTTACTGCCTACTCTGTGTGTGCAAATGACTAATTACATTCAATTGGTAATTTGAGCACAAATTAAGGTTCTAATCCTGCAAACACTTATACTTACACATGTGGGTAGTTTAGTCAATGTGTTGCACCTAAGCATTGGCAGGATGAGAGCCTAGGTATGTAATTAATCATCATATTTATGAAAATTTAAACAAGACATTTAAAAGGAGAGCTTCCACTGGGTTGTAAATTCACATTCTTGTGCCTACACAAGTACAAAATGCTAACATGCACCAGATTAAGATCCATCAGACAAGGTACGTGGCAAATTAAAAGGAGGCTAACCTGGTGAACTGCATCCTGCCTACGGGCCACTTACTGCCCAGCCCTGTTCTAGCTCTACAGTTATGCCATAGTGAAGTGATAAAATAGGAGTCATAATAAACAGAAACGTCTCCCTTTGTATAAATACCTCAAATAAAGTATGTAGAGATACAAATATTTATACCTTACAACAGCAGCTTAACGGTCTATTTGAGAAGCAAACATTAAAATAATACTTTGTTAAAAATATGTCTCTGTTGAAGTGAGCAGAGTAGATCTACACCATGCTGCATTCACCAGTTAGTGATGCTACACACCACACCAACAATGTGTGTACATCTTGAAGCCTGGAGATCTTTAGTAACCAAAGTAAGTAGAAATTTATATGCAAAAAAATAAATAAATAAAAATTGTTAAATACCCAATATTTGGTACAAATGCTTCATATTCCGATAAATTAATTTTTACACATTTGTTTAGAAAAATACACTTGACATTTCTATTTTCAATTGGCTAAAAATAAGGACCAGATCACATATATCCTTGTGTTTTTAAAGGAAGGCAATATTAAAATTACCATCAAGCTGCTATGGTAACCCCCTAGGGACTCAATCCCTTAGTTCTTAAACAAGAAAAATTCTCATCTGAAGAGAAGTGAGTGCACAAGGACTGCAAGACTGAGTCCTAACTTTGTACAAATAACCAGCTGGCCCATGGCACAAGTTACATTCCCTCTTTTTCTCCCACCCCCAAATCTGAAACATTCTTCAAGATTTAAAATCTGCAGGCTTATCAAACTATCAGACCATCGTGCTTTTTTAAAAAGAACTACACTTTCAAAAGCAGATGCCTATCTGGTTAAGCCATCATTTGTTCCAAAATATATACACATTTAAACTGTGAAGTCATTAGGAAAATATTCTTGCAAACAAACTATATAAAGATAAAATACACTTTAAAGTTAGTTTTTACATTATTCTATAAAGTGCAGAAAAAATCCTCCTAAAAAGGAAATCACTACTCCCTATAACAATAATATAATTACAGCAGCTTTTGCATAGCATTACTTATAGAAAGTTGAATACTTCAGTTTCTTCAGGAAGAAGAGGATGGAAGAGTCTCTTCCAATTCAGATCTTTTCTTTGTAACTGATCTGTTTTCTTCAGGAATGGTTGATGGTGCCAAGTGTCCATTGAGAGCACTTCTGGAACAGTGAGCAGATCCTATTAAGATATTGATTGGTATTTAAACTGTGTCCCGATTCAATCCCTTAATCATTCTGCTTGCTAATGTTTCACACAGACAACATTTTTAAACTATGGGTTATAATTTACATGCTCTCTAGGGATTGTATTGAATTATTCTTGTCTATAGCAATACCTAATGGCTGAGTAATGTTAAAAGCTACTGATAACTTCAGATAAGCATACTCTGCAATACACAAATATTTTAAAAGAATCATCTCTGGGGTTCACATGGAAATTCAGTCAAGGATCACAAAAAAGTGTGAGAAGAATTACAGCAGCAAGAATCCTATCAAAACTCCACTGGGACACTTCAAGGTATTAATAAAAGTGTTTGCTTTGCTAAAAGAATCCAGTCTACTGCAGATTGTACCAGAAAGGATGTATGTCTACCTGATCAACTAGATGGCTCATTAATGGTAGATTTAAACACATGGAAATCAGTCAGAGATCAGTTTCTGCATTTGAAAAGTGACACTTTTATACATCAGATACTCAACCAGCTGATGAGCACAGAGAGTGCTGTGCTCCATGTCAGTCACTCTACTTAACAAGATTATGCCAGGTGATTAATGCATATTAAGGTTACTGGAAGACAACATAGAGCCTCTGATAACATTTCTATTTCAAATGACACATCTGTTCTACTTTGGCATTTATCTAGTACCTGGCGAGTTGTCAGAGGCAATCTATCACAGAAAAGTGGGCTAACAGATCTTTATTTTATATAGAGATGTGCTGTTTGGAAAGAAAGTCAGGAGCACTCTTTGCTTGGCCTTCCCTGGCCCCATCCTGCTTGGTAGCTTACATCCTACCCATAGCATATATTCATAACGCACTGAATAGATAGGTGGTGTGATGCAGCTGAGAAACAAATGACCACACTGCTCTAAGGACTGGAGGAATCCTTTGTTGAACAGAATATTTAAGACCTGTTCTTACAGTGCAGAGGTGGGGCAAATAGTGGCCCAAGGGCCAGACATGGTTTACCAGGGTTAGCCCTGGAAGGCCCCTATTGCTATACTTACCTGCACCTTTGCAGGTACAGGCAATTATATCTCCATTGGCCACGGATCACCATTCCCTGCTAATGGGATCTGTAGGAAGAGATACAAATCGGGACACCGCTTCTCACAGCTCCCATTGGCTAAGAATGGCAATCCACAGCCAATGGGAGCTGCAATAGGCCATACCTGAGGCAGCTAAGGTAAATACAGCAACAATGGCCCACCATAGGCTAACCCTAGCAAACCACCACCATTTTATTGCCCACCTGTGTTATAGTGCTCACTCTCTCCCACTTACTGACTTCAATAAAGTTAGACAGGAGTAAAGTCTCCATGTCAGGCATTTAAACAGCACCTCTTGATTACATCTGTGAAAAACCACTGAAGACAGTTTAACTGTCAAGTGTATTTACTGGTACAGTAACACAAAAATGTGGCTGGAGAGATGTCACTAAAGATAAAATGTTGACTAGCATTAATCATAACAATCAGAAAAATAGTGGCCATCTCTTGGAGTTTGCATTTGCAGGACTGACAATAAGAAAATACATTTTATCTTGTAAACTGAGCAAATCTGATACAGAATCAGTGAGAGGAAATAAACATGGAACTCCACAATGCCCTTTTCCAGTCATTTTCAAACAAGAAATGCTCTTGAAAGAGTATAAACAGTTTTTCGTTAATAAAATAGCAGGGATACAGAACCCCTATTGAAAGTTTGGTATTGTCAGTGCAACCTACTGGGAGAAAAAAAGACGGAACTGAATCAACTTCAGGAAAAGGGAAAATAGCAGAAGGGCTCTCCTGTCTAGCATGGTAAAAGTCAAAAACCACAGTAACTCTTCACTTAACATTGCAATTATGTTCCTGAAAAATGCAACTTTAAGCAAAATAAAGTTAAACAAATCCAATTTTCCCATAAGAATTAATGTAGATGGGGATGTTAGGTTCCAGGGAAGTTTTCTTTGCCAGGCAAAATTCATTATATTCATAAACTGTAGGTTTTAAACAATTTTAACAAGCAGTTTAATACAAAAATAAATGTTAAACTGTTTTAACCAAAAACATAAAACAGTAGTAAGACGAGGAAAATAACATTTGCTGTAAGGCTGTGCACCTCCCTGCTGTGTGTATGCAGGAGCAAAGAGAGGCTTCTCATTAGTGGGTGGATTGTGGGCATCCAGCTGCCCCAGGAAAAAACATGGCCCAGGACAGCTGTACAACATCTGAACTGTCACACATTTACTGCTGGACACTCCAGAGTGTGGGGCTCCAGGAGAAGTGGCATGGAGGAGGATGGAAGAGGTCAAGGTGCCCAGAATACACCTAGCTGAGACTTTTGGATGACCCCAGGCAGCTCCCCATTGGCAGGTGCCATGCCCTGATCCCTAGCCACGTCCCAGTCAGGGAAAAAGCTTTCCCAGCAATGTCCCCAGGGAACATTCCCAGTATTACTTGGCTGCCAGACCAGGGCCCCAAGATGAGGAAGCTCATCAGGGCTAGATTCAAAGCAACAACTTAGTGCAGATATTTCCCCAAAGCAACTGGGGCTGCAAACAGAAGCCTGCAGAGATCAATAACCCAGAGAGCTGCCCTGCTGCCAGGCACTTCATGCAGCTGGGCAAAGGAGCTGCTCTTTGCACTAACTTGCTTTGTGTGGTGACTGTCCCCGTGTTTTTATTCCCCTCGCTTTGTTGGAGGAAAGTGACACACTGCGTACAGAACTATATCCAGACACTGATGCCCGCTCCCCCACAGCTGCTTTGCAGGTGGCTGGTGGCCTGGCAAGTGTTTGGTGGAGTGCCCATTCCTGAGCAGGGAGAAAGCTGGGCCACAAAGCAACTGAGAGTTGCTGGAGGAGTAGGATGGGCATTGCGGTGTATTTACAAACAGTATAGTTGAAGAGGTGCCCCTGTCTTACTCCATATCAGCCCACCAAAGACAATGAGGCAGGTAAGGAGACTAGAAGTGCCTAAAGCAGTAGCAGCAACAGCTTCCCCTCACAAGGGCTGATTCTAATTGACTTTGCCTGGGAGTGATCAAATCCTGTCCCTGCTCCATCCCAGGCTTGCCGCTTCCTGCTCTTGCTCCACTACCTTCCCAGAGCATCTTGCGTCCTCCCTTCTCCCTGCCAGCCTTCCTGCACATGGCTGTGTACCAGCTGATTGCTGCAGCAGGAAGCAAGGGGAAGGTGGAAGAGGGAGGCACTGATCCATTGGCAGCCAGAAGGCACTGGGGATATAGGAGGGCTGACATGGAGGAAGCCAGACCCCCCTCGTTACATATTGTGTAATGCTCCCCTTATAAAGTCACTGCTTTTCTGGAGAATCCTGCATGCAGTGCACAGAGAAATGATGTTATAAAGGAACAATTCCATAACCTTAAACGAGCATGTTCTCTAATGGAGCATGGATGTACCTCTGAAGCAATGCTAAGCAGGAGAACGTTAATTGAGGAGTTACTGTACTTTAGTGAAAAAAGCTAGAAACTGAAGCAGTTCTACAAGCTAGAAACTGAAGCAGTTGTACAAAGAACAAGAACGTAACAAATTACCCAAAACAACATGGCTGATCTGACCACAGTCGTCATGAAAGAAGATAGACTGGGTCATCCATGGAAGAAGAACCAGACCATGGTCACCTCGTGTAGAATTCACCTTTGCTCAAAGAGACAGCACTAGGGGCAAGCACCAATTAGGTCTTAACTGGGATTTAAACAGGGGTAAAGTTACATTCCAAGAGAGGAAAGAGGCTGGTCCAAAACTGGATCATTCTTGAAAGGATCTATGCCAAACAAGAGCTAATCAACAAGAAAACAATCCACGGCCTTCCTATTAAAGTCACACTGTAGTAAAAACAAGTGGGAGTGTCACTTTACCTCAGCACACTCATGCCACAGGATCTAATTATGATGAGATAATTGACAGAGACTGTTGTTTTGCTTTATTGACTATGCTGAGTTGTTTCAGAAAAGCATTGCTCTGTGTATGAGGTCAGTAGGTATAAACTGTCCAATATTAATACATTGGGTTGTCACATTCTCCATTCAGTTCTCCTAGTGTAACTCCATGCAATGGAAATTAGCTCCATTCAATGGAACTGCCCTGGTGTATCTGACTCGCTATAATGGTCAGATTGGAAAGCACTGATCAACATTTTGCACAGACTTCCAAAATATTAGTTTACTAGAAAATTTAGCTGGCATTTCTCAGTCCTTTAACTCAATTAATATGTGTTTTTTGGAAAATAAAATGAAAATATATATGCTTCATGTAAATCATTGTTCTGGGGTGAAGCTGGGGATAAGGGGTTGAATATGCAGGCAGCCCCAGAGAGGACTACCCCAGCCCACTTTCACCACAGCAACTTGATGAGAAGCATCTCTCCATGGCCGCTGCAGCTCCAGTGGTGCACAATTTGCTGCATTCCTTTGCCCCCTGCAGCCAGAGTGAGGAATGCAGCTAACTGTGCACTTTCTCCTCGCTTCCTAACAAAGGGGAACAGCCAGCAATGTTCCCATATCAATCAGGGGGTGGGAGGGGAAGAAGATTCAGCCCTCCCCCTGTCCTCCCTAATGCACAGCAGAGGGGTGGGGAGACTTGGGGCTCACGGACAGGGGAGGAGGGGAAGGAACACTCCCAGCCAGTCCCTTTTGCCTTCTTCATGACTCTGTCCCTTTTCTGTATGATTTTATGAGAAGCAATCCCATTCCAGGCACATCCCACTCTCCTGGCACATCCAAACCACTATCTTTAAACTGCACATTTTCATATGCTTGTTGTTCATGTAATCGAGAGGTGGGCTAAAAACAAAAAAACAAAACACAACAAAAAACCAGCACCCCACAAGGATTAGTCCCTGGCGGGATGCCACTACTATATTTACCTGTGCCTCTGCAGGTATTGGGCAATCACAGCTCTGCTGGCCATGGATTGCCATTCACAGCCAGTGGGAGCAGCGGGAAGTTACGCAGAACAGTTCACCGTGTCCTGCCACTCTCATTGACTGCAAATGACAATCCGCAGCCGATAAGATTTGCAATGGTCCAGTACCTGTGGAAGCTAAATATAGTGATAGGAGCCCGCCAGGGACTAGCCCATGGCCTAGATTTGGCCTGAAGGGCCAGAATTTGCCTACCCCTGATGTAATCCCTATGTAGATCTTGTTCTACCAGATTTACTCCCCTTGGGGAGTATCTTACTATCATGTACAAATACAAATATTACATGTACAAATACTATCATGGATTTCAGTGGGACTACACAAGATCTAAGATCAGTCAAGGTGAACAATGGGCGGGTAAGTCAGCCCCATAGTGAACTAAAGCTGCAGTTTTAACTCATTACATAGAAATCCTAAAAGCAACTTTATTGTTTAATTCATTGGCTCTGGTTACATGCAAAGATTATAACTTTATGTATTCTTGCATTGGTGTCAGCAGTACAAGTGTGCAAAGTATGGCAATAAATGTTATACAACACGCACAGTAAAACTGCCTCTCTTCCAACTTACTCTCTGTGTCTTCAAGAGGAATAACATTATAGGATTCTGTATCGGAGTATGTTCTTCTGCGTTGCTGGGATAATCGATGGAGTGAAGAAATCGGTTCTTTTGTGGCATGAGTACTACAAATTAAATAGGATTTAATAGTTTAACAAATTTAAAACAAACATCTTGCCAGTCTATGAGCTTTTAATTTAAGATATACCTTTCTAGTATCTTTTTGATATATCTTATAGTTCTCTGATTAGACCTGTTTTAAAGATAGTACAGAGCAGTACTGAAGAATAAGCTAAAAGGAACTCCATGAGAACAGAACACTGTTAGCATGCAAAGATGTTAAAATCTGAAAAAAATGTGAATTTTAAAGCAAATCATCTGCATAGAAACTTCAGCTGATATTTCACTAGTGGGGGACTTCCTGGATTTGCCAGTGAGGTGTTTTCAGAAAGTGAATAAACCTACTTAACAGCAATTTGTATTCTTACCTCTCTGAACTGTACGTACCAGGATGGCTAATGGAGCGTTTCATCTACAAAATAAAGAAACAAGTTTTAAACTCTTTATTGAAACTTACAAAATGCTTATACACAGCCACATACTCTATTTATACTGCTCAGAGGGAGAAGATGATTTATTAAATTATTATTTAAAACAAAAATCAATCACAATTAACTAATCTTATTTATTTATTTGAAAGGGAAAGATTGCCAGTAAGAAAGGAATTTTCCAAGCATCAATAAAAGAGAACCAGTTTACTATCCAAAAATATTACCTGGGATCTATACATTTCATTCTCGCTTGCCTCAAAATTACCCACATTTCTACTGGGTAATTGGTCAAATCCACCCAAACCTCAAAACATTTTTAATTAACGCTAGCAATACAAAAGAATTAATCCAAGAGCAAAATTTCGCCCTTTTGTATGTAGACAAGGAGACCTCTGATTTCAGTGGGAACTCTCTAAGTGTGCCCAAGAGAATAATTTGACTCAAAGATTGATCAATACAAGTGGCTGTGTGAATGGGAAAAAGATTATCAGATACAAATAAGTAAAGGGAAAGACAGGAGAAAAGTAGCTCGCAAAAATCCATATATATGAAGTAAATTTGACAGGGCCTCATTTATCCCAACCCCTCAAAAGGAGCACAAGCAAAAATTAAGTGTGCAATAAAGTATATGAAGTATAACAAAAACAAACTTATCTGCTAAAAGCATATTTGAGAAACCAGGACATGGTTTTAAAAGGGACATATTAGCACTGGAAATCTCAAATCACTTTATCTGGCTGAACGTTAAGTCACAGAGAAAGCATCTGTTTTGATGAACAACCAGATTACAAAGGCCAATTCATATTTTTTAAATAACTCTGCAATATAGGTAACAGGATAATTACATTTTCATATGAACACTGCAAAGTACTGAGTGTTACACCAGTACTGGGGTAGGATTAGCAATGTCATCGTCCACAGGAGAATTACTCCTACGATGAATAGTTTATGAGAAGGCTGGAAAGCAAAAATGCTAGGGAATATTATCAGTAATGATTCACATTTAAACTTAAAAATGTCGACTTTCAGAAGAGTCAGGATGATACATACACATTATATTCTCCCAATCAGTAGCATAACACTTTAAAATATTACTGTTATAAAACACCCAGACCATTTGAACAGGTGAAGGTGACACAGGAGAAAATAAGGGATCAGGATGAGGCAGCTGAAACATCTCTGGTTTAAACTTGGCATTCGCTATCTTCACACATTCTTCAAGTGTTGTAATAAACGTGTTACATGTGGCACTGAGCAACGAGGAGGCTTCGTTCATGTTCTGAAAACAAACGACAGCAAAAATGTAAGCCGACACAGAGAATGTTACTTTAGAATCAGCTAATTTCCCAGTTAACTAGCTAAAATCCACAAAAAATACAAGTTTGGCAACTATACCTTTTACTCATACCTAGAATCAACTTTACTAAAAAATTAACACACACATATGATAGCAGAGGACTATTTTTGGAGGTCTGGGCAATACAGAAAAACACTACGTTTTTCCTGGTTCCTAATAACAAGAGCGTGAATAAGATTCCTTCGGCTGGAGTCATCAGTTTATTTTCTATTTAGTAAAGTAAGTGTTTTACAGTGTGACCCACCCATTAGATTTCCCAGTGAACCTTTCCGTAAGAGGGCACAATCCTACACTCATCAGTGAAGTGGCACACTTATTCCAGGGCTCAATTTGGTCATGAGGTAGGATTAGAAGAGCAAGCAGATGTCCTGTGGATGCTCAGATGCAAGGGGCACTTGCAGCAGTTTTCAAGACTTTGGATTCTAGTTTGCAAAAGTAAGAGAAGTTCTAGCAATAGCAAAGATCACTTACAGAGAAAGTAAAGAATAAAGAAACAGGATGTTTCAGTTATTATCTATTGTTGAGTTCTTAGACAAGGAGAATTCATGTGCAATCCAGCCCACTTTGCTTCTTTTAACTGAATGACTCAGCAATATATCTGTTTGTTAATATGTACTCTGATGACATTCTATATTGTATTTACACAAGATCTTTTACTGCTGGACTGTACTACCGTACCTCTGAATGTAGCATATGGGCATCAGAATATAGACTATTTTAAAATATTAAACTGACCTTACATCAATATCTTCCAACATTAAGTTGCTGATAAGGTGTATAAAGTGATAATAAGAACTTAAGATGATTTAACTAATCAGATTCTTCAGTATAATTTTAGAAATCTGATACCTCAATGCTGGGAGATGAGCGAGTCTCATCACGGTGAACAAATTCTTGTATTGTATGAACTTGCTGCATTAAAAGATCACAGTAGAGTCGAAGTTCGGACATTTTGGTTTTAAGAGATTCATTGGTTTCACTTATTTCTACAAGAAAAATAAGAAATAAAAAAATAATAATAACCTCTCCCACTAATCAGGGCATAAAACTTAATCTGCACAATTTTTACAAACCATTTTTTTTCCATCTACGAGATACACAGATTGAAATTCCTTTCAAAACTAAAAAGGAATTTTTAAATGACACAGGAATAGTTTCACAAAGAACAAGTAAATTAGGACGGGAGCATGGAGAAAAGTATATAACCAGCAAAGAAAAGAAACAACTATTTCTTATTTACCATGCCATCTCAGGAAACACACAATGGACAAAATCTGTGACCTAAAGAGGTCTGTTTGTCTAAATTCACAAGCATCTGAGCAGAGCAGTTGCTCACTCATGGAAACTTGCTAGTGATTAACTTGTCAGATTGGCTACAAAGAATTAGAGATCTTTACCCTCGTTCCACCAAGAAAAGCTAGGGAAGCAAAAATGGGGATTATGAAGAAAAATCAGAACAATGGGAACCAAATGATTCTCAAACAGCTACTGACAGCTTTTTGAAGGTGGCAACACCATAAAGCAGCATGTGATTGATTTCTATATTGTTTACAAGAATACTGTCCATGCACAGATGGTTCACCATTGTCCTGGACATGTCTGAGACTTGAAATGCCATTACTACAATTTATGTAAGCAGATACTATTGCCCAGGATTATGGTTTGACTTTTCAAAGGGGCCTAAGGAAAGAAGCCCAGTGACTTCAGTTCAGAATCCTAGCCAACATGTCAGCAGGACTCTTGACATAGATAATTGGTGATAAAGGGGCAGATCCTCACCTGGCGCAAAAAACTAACAATTTCTTTGAAATAAATGGAGTTAACACTGAGTTACACCAACTGTGGATCTGACCCTTCATTTTTAATAGCAACATTTCTATGATTCTGGTAAAAAACAATATCTGAAACAAGACAAATCTGAGCACAACATAGAAACCCAAAATAATAAAAAAAAAAGTATGACAACCAGCAGTGGCATAAAACACAGGAGGAGCAGTGAAGTCAAAAGCAAATTGCACATAAGCAATATAAGAAGTAATTTGACCTACTTGCTACCATATATTTACAATATTTTAACTTTTTTTTCCTTGTTCAGTTATGACTTTGCTTAACCACTCAGACATCCCCCAGTTAGAAGTTGCCACAGTACTGCAGAGATGCTCTCTGCACTACTTAGACTGGTAAAATTAATAATTCTGAGAAGCAATGCCAGCTGTGGGTTTTTTAAGCTTATCTACTTCACTATGCTTAATGATGCCCTTCAATCAAAGTATTATATTTTATTAAAATGAGCTCATATTTATACATAACACATATACATGCACATGTAAAGGGAATTGGACTACCCTGGAAAATACAGTAATTATAATTCTTCCTCTCTGCTAACTTTAGCAAAGGCTGATCTGTTCATTTCCTGTTCCCTTTGGAAATTCCAATTTAAATATAAACCAAAAGTTATTATATGTATACAACAGCGGTTACATCCATAATTAAGACTTATACCTTACATAAATAAAATTAAGTTCAACCACTAGAATGGGACAAATTAAGAGCCACCTTCTTAAAAACCAATTTTATTAGATTTCATACACTCTAAGGGTATAAATACCTTTTTCTTTTTTTGTTCTGGTGTCTGTCAAACAGGCTTTAGAACTACCCAGCGCTACTAGCCATCTCTGCCTCTCAGCCGCATTGACTGCTTTCATATAGAAGTGCTGTTCCCCTGGGATTATCAACTCCATTCTTGTGTTATCTGTTGAATGAACTTAGGATAAAGGAGGAAAAAAAGACTAATTTTGCAAACAATAATTAAACCAGTAAGAGTACTACTTATCAAACACAGATCATATTATCTCAAGCTATTTAAGATTGCATCTTAAGAAATGGAAACTACGGCACACAGTTCTTAACATTGTATGAATTTGATATTCACAAACATAACTGACTATTGCCCAACCCAGCGCTAGCTATTGCTTAGTTTTTGATGGGGAGGGGCTACTTTTCTGTGGAGGAGATGCGGGGTCTAGGATGGCGGTTGGGTGCAGAAGAGGGCACTGGGTAAGAGACTGGGGAGGAGACAACACTGTGAGTTCTGAGAGGATGTCGGGAGAAGGAGGGGGTTGTGAGCTGAGTCAGGGGATGGGGGGGTTAGAATTAGGGAGGGAATGTAGATGCAGGAAAGGATTCTGGTCTGGGGGAGGGGATCTAGGAGGAGGTGCAAACTCTGGGAGGGAACTGTGACAAGGGGAAAAGGGAGTGCAGACTGCAAAGGCTTTGGGTGGTGACCTGGGGCAGGGGAATGGGGTACAAGGTTTTAGAGGGTGTTTGGGTGCAAGAGAGGATTCTAGCCTGGGGGAGGGATTTAATAAGGGGTACAGAGTCTGGGAGGGAGTTGTGACAAGGGGTAAGGGGATGCAGAGGCTTTGGATGGTAACCTGGAGGAGGGAGTTGGGGTGCAGGAGGGGCTGGGATGCCAGAGGCAGACTGTGGCTGGGAGGCACTTACCTAAGTGTCTCCTAGTCAGCAATCTTGCAGCACCCCCAAGGCAGCCCCGGCTCCCTGCTTGCTGCAGCCCCAGACCACTTGAAACTGCAGACTATTTCCTCCATGTGGCTCTCAGCTCTGGGAAGGGGAAGAGGCTTGCCCTGCCCCCATCCCTCAGGACAATCTCTCAGCTCCTATTGGCTGAAAACAACTAGCCAATAGGAAATGAGAGCTTGGATGGGGCCAGTTCCTAGTGGCCGGTTGTTTCCAGCCAATAGGAGCTGAGGATTGGACTGGGGACAGGGAGATCACATGAAACCTCTCCCTCCCTGCAAAGCAGAGACACACACAGACTGTGCCAGTAAACAGCGGCAGCTGTGTGCTTGAGGGTCCCAGCACGGTGGTCCACGGGCCAGATCCGGTGGCTTGGCAGGCTGGATCTGGCCCCTGGGTTGTAGTTTGCCCAGCCCTGAGCTACAGCCAGGCACAGCATGAACAGATACTGTACAAAATTCCCTCAAAACAGTGCCAAAACATTCCTCACCTGAAAGACCACTGCTAGTCTAGTCCTGATTCCATCATGCTAACCTGAAGATTTTTGTAACATTGGGCAAACATCCAAGGAGGACTAAACTAAAACCAATCTCTTCTGGGCTCTGTGTCAAAGTCACCATCCTTCCAAGCATGAGAACTATATATCATATTCAGTACTAGATCCTTAATGTCAGAGGTCTCAGAGTGACAGGCATAAAATCTCTACCGCAGTACTCCCCGGTCTAGCACTAGGCAGCCCTGCATACATAACAGATGGAATTAATCCCAAATTACTGGTATCTATATACAGGCAGTCCCCGGGTTACATACAAGATAGGGACTGTAGGTATGTTCTTAAGTTGAATTTGTATGTAAGTCGGAACTGGTACATATTGTAGGGGAAACTCTAGCCAAACATTTCTCCAGAGCTCAGTTTTATTCTCCCACACCTCACTTCCCTCAGTCCTTTATTCTCAAGCTGAGGTGTCTGTTGAGAAAAGCCGCTCCGCATCTCCCTAGTCTGCTGGGGGGGGGCGGGGGCGCTAGCTTCGCGTCTCCCTGGTCTGCTGGGGGGAAGAAGCTAGTGCGGGGTTGCCTCACCCCGTTGTAAGTAGGGATCCGATGTAAGTCGGATCCATGTAACCCGGGGACTGCCTGTATGACTGTTCTTCCTCATACTATATCAAATGAACAAGCAAACAAGAAAAGGGTATTGAATGTTTCAAGAGATATTAGTAATGAGATATAAACCTTTCACTTCTAGGTCACTGATTTCAATCTAAGTACTAGTATTTGTAACCAAAAGTTGTTGCCATTCAATAACTGCTTGCTGGTCTACATAAGAGAAGTACATGGACTTGGTCCATTTTTTAGTGGTCAGGTATCCACATCCCAGATACCTCAAACAAAGTGCATCAGAAAAAAGACCAAAGGCAGAAAATAATGAAAGAAACTAATCATCTCATCCTAAACGTGGCACCCACCAGATCACTGCTGTGTCTCTCCCACCAAACAATTCCTAATATTCACCATTCCCTCCAAGATTAGAAAGGAAAAGAGCTGCAGCTGTGGTAACAGCTTCCAGATGAATTCATTTATATTTCAAATATAAGACATAAACAGAAAAGTTTTTTTAAAAAACTCAAGGGGTTACATGGCTGTTTTTTAACCTCATACTGGAGCAGAAAATATAACCTTTTTATTATTATTATGCTTCAGGAGTCATGTTCAGTAACTAACGGCAGTTGATGTAGCATGTCTGGAGATGTAATTTCCCTCCCCCCCCCACCTTTTTTTAAGCATAAAAGAAATTAGTGATACAAAAGTGGTACTGTATTAGGTCACCTTGTTCATCCCCCTTGCCGATTAAAATTCCCTCTAATAAAAACCTATTTAAATCTTACCTTTAATTTCACACACTGCCATCTTTATACTTCCTTTACTGCCTTTGCAAACATCATCCTGTGAATCATAGTAGGACAATATCCCATTGTCTAAAACAAACCAGCGAGGTTGCCAACCTAGGAAGACCATAAATATGAGAGAAAATTGTTATGAGACATTGTTTAATGGCAAAATCCAAGTCGATGCAAGGACGGGCAGGGACAGAAGACGCCTCGGCACTGCCCACTGGGGCAGCACAACTGGATTCTCTGGCTACGTCTAGACTGGCATGATTTTCCGCAAATGTTTTTAACAGAAAGGTTTTTCCGTTGAAAGCATTTGCGGAAAAGAGCGTCTAGATTGGCACGGACGCTTTTCCGCAAAAGCACTTTTTGCAGAAAAGCGTCCGTGCCAATCTAAACGTGGTTTTGTGCAAGAAAGCCCTGATTGCCATTTTCGCGATCGGGGCTTTTTTGCGCAAAACAATACCGCGTTGTCTACACTGGTGCTCTTGTGCAAAAGCATTTGCACAAGGGGGCTTTTGCCTGAACGGGAACGGGAGCAGCATAGCATTTCCGCAAGAACACTGACAATCTTAGGTGAGATCATCAGTGTTCTTGTGGAAATTCAAGCGGCCAGTGTAGGCAGCTAGCAAGTTTTTCCCCAAAAGCAGCTGCTAGTCTAGGCAGCCTCTGAGTCTAGGAACAACAGGACAGCCGCCATCAGACGCTAAAACTCCCCAGCAGGCTAAAATGCGGCAAATGACTCCACCCGCCACGCCAGCTGGTTTCCTAATCTCAGCAGACATCAATCCGCACCCTCATTCCCCTTTCCCCCAGCAGCTGCATCCTGCCCGCCTCGCCCACTGACACCCCGCAGAGGGATGCTACGCGTCAGAAGCAGCCTGCCCTGCCCATACCTGTCAGGTAATTGGTCCACTTGTACAGGACTCCTTCCATAGCTCAGGGCCAGGCTCCGTGCTGCATCCTCCTCCTCCTGGGAACGGGCGGCAGCAGTGGCAGAGACCTACCTCTCCTTCAGCAGCCGCCTAGGGACATGTACCGCCGAGCCGCAGCTGGGGGCCGAGAGCAGCCGCAGCCCCGCTATCCGGCTGGCCCTGCAGATGCTGCCCGCGGCGGGCTATGCAGGGCGGCTGGTGCGGCGGCCGAGCGCCTCATGTCCTGTGCACATGGCAGTCCGGGCGCGGGGGGCGGCCGGGGTCCAGCTCCCCGCAGGCTCAGCCCGCCCCTCTCCTCGGCTGCTTGTTTCTCTGACCCTGCCCCCAGCCGTCGCGTTTGCTGCCATTGACCCGGACGTCTCATTTACTTCCTGCAAGAAAGGGGCTGGCGCAGCCACGCCTGGCGAGCCCAGCCTGCCTCTGCTCGCAGCGCAGCCACGCTTTCGGCAGGAGCCCCGGGGCCCGTCCCCCACCCCGCCACGCAGGGATATGGCACGAGCGGCCTCGCTTCGTTTCTGCCCCCTTCGGCCAAAGCACGAGAAGGAAAATGGGGCAACAGCCTCTGTGGAAACGCGCACCCCCAATCCCTCCACCCTACGGGAGGGACGATGCAGACAGAGCCAGCTCCGGGGAGAGGGGAGGGACGCTCACATATACACTGAATACCCCGCTCCCTGCGAGACCGCCCAATCCCCCAGCAGCACCAGCGGAGAGACTGGAAGCCGCACGCCCTGCAAAATCCGTCTCCTCTCCCCGGAGGTGGTGCAGAGCCGCAGTCGCGCCCCCAGGGAGCCCTTGAAACACTGCCCGGGAGGGAAGCGAAGCGGTCTCAAGAGAGAGTCCGACGTTCTGGGCAGATCCCGCCGCGAGCACACGAGACTGACTGCACCGAGCACGCACTTTTCTGCAGGCGTTCACAATTGTCCATGGGGGAGGAGCAAGAGGGCGGGCCGCAGCTCCCTGGCCAAGCCCACAGACCTCGACCGTGCAGCGCTGCAGCTCAGAGATGTACACGCCCCAGTGAGAGCAGCCTGACGTCGAACAATGCCACGCAGCCAGCCCGAGGGGGGGGAGGGCTCTTACTCGTGAGGCTGCACGAAGAACCTGAATCAGCACAAGGCTGCAAGGGAGAGCTTTAGCAAGTATGACTTTCGGAGTCAAATTAGTTGTTTTCTTGCAGGCTTTTGGTCTTCTTACGATCCACACGCAGGCACAAAGGAAAGAGGATGCCCCTGCAGAGGACGTTAAAATAGAAGTCTTACATGTACCCGAAGAATGCAAGTCAAAGAGCAAGAAGGGGGATCTCCTTAATGCACATTATGATGGCTACTTGGCCGGTGATGGATCCAAGTTTTATTGCAGGTAAATAACTTTATATCTTTCTTCTTTAGCAGATTTGCCTCTCCTCTTCAAATTAAAAATAGGCAAAACATTTAGCATTGTGTTCCCTTTAAAATCGGCATTAAAGCACATTTGACACTACTGAATCTGTTCAGAGAAAGAGAAAGTTGTATGTTGTGTCCATCATTAAAGTGAGGTTTAGAATTATATAAAAGTATATATAAGAGCTGTACTTTCAAACCACAAATAATAAAGTTTTCCTGGTCTTGGCTTTTCTTTCCCTGGGCCCAGTAATGAAGCAGCATGCTCAGTTTGGGATGAAATATTATACCAAAATAAAGCCCACTACTGGCTGAAATAGGATAGTGTTGATAGGTTTTGGTGGAGATCTAGGTCATTCTGCTTCTCAAAATGTGGATTGTGATCCCAAAGCAGGTCACAAGTTGCAGCTCTCTTTTAATGGGGCCGGTAAGGTGGCTTAGACTTGCTGGGCCCCAACACACAGGGCAAAAGCCAAAGCTTGAGGATTTTAAGCCTGGGAAGCAGAGCTCAGGATATAAGCCCCTGCTGGACTGAAGATCTTGTGCTTGGGCTATGACTTTGCTCCCCTCCTCCAAGCCGCAGGTCTTGGATGGGCTCAAGCTTCGGATTTCCCCCTTCCTAGGGTCACACAGTAATTTTTATTGTCAGAAGGGGGTTGCAGTGCAACGGAATTTACGTTGCAAGTTATTGGCAGTCCTTGTTTGCGTGCTTGTTTTCACAGCTTTAACAATGTTCTTTTCACATAGGTTTATAAAATAGGACAGAGGGGTGGCATTACATGCTAGTGGAACACTTGGTGTTGTGACTACAATGGAGAAATAGTATTTAGGAGCTAAAGGATTAGTCACCTCTAGAGTTGAGGGACAAAGCCACCTGTTGGGTGGCCTTGTCATCCTACATATCCTCTGTAACTCACTGTTTTGTAGCTCATCCTATGTATTTGTTGCAGGGGAGGAAGAGGTTCTCCCCCCAATTGTGTGATTTGGAAAAATTCTGCTAAGGAAAATTCCTAGTTTCCTTGCCCAGTGCCCGACTGCTTTCTGCAATAAAATGCAATTTTGGCAATCAAATTATACTTGTTCTTTAACAAGTCAATGGGAACCTGCCTGTGTATGCAATTTAGTATTTATAACCAATCAGTTATACAAAAAAAAGTGAATGCTTCAATAAAAATCACCAGCTGTTTACTTTTTAGTTTACACTTTACTGTGACTTTTAAAACATGTTTTTAAATAATGTCACTTTTCAAAGATGGTACTATATTTAAATGTGAGAGTGATTTTTAACAAATGTTTGAAACACTTACTTTATTGCTGTCTACTCCCTAAAGGTTTTTTATTATTTTTGTAGTCGCACACAAAATCAAGGCCACCCGAAATGGTTTGTTTTGGGTGTTGGACAAGTCATAAAAGGATTAGATATTGCTATGATGGGTATGTGTCCTGGAGAAAAACGGAAAGTGACAATTCCACCATCACTGGCATATGGAAACCAAGGCTATGGTAAAAAAAATATAAAATTTACATCTGTTTTCTGTCTTTATGTTGTCAGATAATTTACTTGAGTATTGACCATGGAAGCTTTTTTGACAGAGGGTTTATGTGATAGTAAATTAGTGCCTGGTCCTGAAAATTCTTACTCATAGGAGTTTTTACCCTCAAACATAGTCTCAAGTGCTACATCTGGACTGCAGGCTTCTTTCAGTAGATGCTTTTTTCGGAAGAGATCTTCCAAAAAAACTTATTCCGAAAAAGAGCGTCCACACTGCAAAAGCGCATCGATAAAGCAATATGCTTTTTCAAAAGAGAGCATCCAGACTAAATGGACGCTTTCTCACATGTAAGCTGTGATTGCTATCAACAGAATGACCACCAGAGCACCTGTGCTTTTTCCTCTTTCCTCTTCTTCCGAAAAAACTCCCTCTTCCCCTTCTACACACACCTTTTGCAAAAGAGCTCTTCTGTAAAAAGGCTTCTTCTTCATAGAATGAGCAGAGCTCGACAAATAATGTAATCTACTCACCCGTGGCTGGCGAGTAGATTACAACCCGGAAGAGCCAGCGCAGAGCAATCTGCACATGCACAGAACGATCTGCGCATGCGCAGAACTGCACGGCTGGTGAGCAGGGCTCGCCGCCGCTTGGCAAGCCCTGAGAATGAGGATTACTAATGCTGGAAAAACCTGCCTGTTCTTTTGATTTTCTTGCGGGAGAATACAATTGCAGTGTGGACATTCCTCAAATTTTGTTGGAAAAATGGACGTTTTTCCGACAAAACTCTGTAGGGTCGACATACCCAAGGAATATAATGGGGTTGCTCATACAAGGCAAACACACATGAGTAAGCTTTGACAGAATTGGACTTGGAAATAACAGGTCCATACTAACAAGCTCTCTCCCTTTTGCTAGCAAGGAACTTCTGTGATAGAGACACCACAGCTGTTTACAGCACCTACCCTGTGCCAGAAAGAGAAAGATCCTCTTTTTGTTGCCATTATTTGAGGCTCCATTGTGCTGCCAGTCCCTGATCCTGTTTGCTTACATTACTTATTTTTTTAAAACAAAAACCACATTTGAAAAGCTATCAAAAGGAATCAGCTCTTCAAACCAGCCTTCCATACACAACATGCTTACAGCTCTTTAATTTCCAGCACTATAAGCAGTACAGCACTTACATTGACTCCAAGCAACCGTGGTGCTGCTTTCACCGGTGGCTTATTTCATGTGAATGAAGTATTCTGTGCTAACAACAAAGAGAGCTTAGAGAGCAGAAGAGCTGGTAATTTTAGTTCTTATAATCAGGGCTAGACAAACTATAGAATCTACTCACCCGTGGCAAGTAGATTTCATCCACACGCCCCGTTTACCGGCAGCGTGCACATGCGCAATGCGGCTCTTGTGCATGCGCAGTGTGGGGCTGGCGAGTGGCTTTCGCCGCCATTTGTCAAGCCCTGCTTATAATTATATTCCAACTTGATAACCTGAGGCTGTGATACTTCTTTTTGCAGTCAGAGGAACCAAATATAAAATTTATTGTAACTATTTGTTGGAGACACGATCATTTAGGATTGGAGCAGACATACAGAAGGGGTAAATTGATAGTTATTTTTTGGTGGTCTTTAGATGAATCTTTATGAAGAAATCTTTCTTTTGTGGGAGAAAATAAATATGGTTCACTTGACAGCTAGAGTAAAAATCAGATTTTCAGAAAGCTATTGTTTATAGAAATTTGGAGGATTTAGTTATCTATTTTTGAGGTTTCAAGAAAGGCCTTTTGAGTTCACCACAAATTTTTCATTATTAATATTATTTTCCTCCAGTTTTTGTACATTCTTATTCCTGTTGCATTACATTCACATTTAATTTCTAAGATGTGGGTGCGGCCCAGATTTCCTCCAATCACAGCAATATGAGGGTCACTACATGCCGCTCTGAATTTGTTTGACCAAACATTGTTTGGACAACTGTCTTGGGGCTAGTTTATTGAGAAGTTTCATAACTAAGAATAATTATTATTGTAGTTACCACTACCCCACTGGATGGAGCACAGGAAACCCTATCTGAAGAATTGACATTCAAGTACAATATATGAGACTAATGGGCTGATTCAAGACTTAAAATCTTATTGTGAAATGTTTCAGCTGAATGGACAATATCACAATTTAGTTCTTTGTAATCAAGATTTGTCTGGAAACATGGAACATTGACTAAACATGTTCCTGCTGTTCTGTGATCATAGTTTGATCCTTTGTTCATGTCAAAATTCCATGAGCCAACTTTGTCCTTGATTCTGGCATTACCATTACCTCAGAAATGAATTTGTCTCATTAACCATAACAAGAAATGAACAAAACTTGCCTTGGAGCAACAAGAAAAGTCATTGATATCAAACAAAAAGTGCATTATTAAAATCTAACCTTAGTGTAACTGTTTATTATAGGCAGTGCTTGAAGGAAGACTTTTTCCTGCAACATGCTTGTCCTGTCTCAACGTATTGCTGCATGCTGGGGAAGACAACTGTCTAAAATTCACATAGTCAGGATGCATGTGGCTTTTTAGGTTTTTACATGACTTTTTCTCTGGTATGTATAATTCTTAAAACCACTTGCATGAAAGTCTACTTTGTTAACTTATATTAATAAATGTTAGATAAACTTGTTGAAAATATATGCTATATACTATATCTCAGATATTTACACAATTGAAGCAATTTAACAAAACACATTTTTCTATTCAAAATTGAAACCTCTTAATACCCTATTTTTTTTTTGTTATAGATATCTCAAATGAGATATACCAGTTTGTTTGCCTGGTACTCTTAAAGAAGCAAGATGATTTACATTTTAATCTTCAGATTTAATAGGATATATATGTGTGTATATATATAAAAATTCAAAAATAAATTCTGATGATAAACTATCCTATGTAATAGCTTTAGGTGAGCCAGCATATAATTAGGGTCCAGCTGTATGTTTATACACTAACTGCATGTTGCATTGTTTACCAAATGCATGTTTTGGGATGACTTTTTAGACTTTGTTGATCCACTCTTGTTTACCATTTCAGTTTCTTGCTTTTAGAAAGCATAATACAGTAGCCCACCTTTGTATTTAACATTTCCTTTACATCTTTGGTACCAGAAGATACTTTGACACAGGAATATTAGAACCCACCCCATACGTGTACCTCCTAGTAGTGAGATGAGCTCAGAGACCTTGGGAGCTAAGTAAATCCTAGAGTGACTCTCCCTCAGCTTTCAACTGCCAGCGCAAAAGTGGCAAAGAGCATTTTCCATGATTGCAGTATGAGGATCTTTAGGGTTGAGACTCCTAATGAATACGGATCCATCCAGCTGTAGAGCCCAAAGAACAGGCCACTAGGCAATATCTCCCGGAAGACAACGGTAAGGAGAGTTGTCCTGGGTTCAGTGAGGGGAAAGGATTGTTCCAGGCCAAGAGTATGTTAGGAAGGAGTCCTAAAGAATGACTTTAACAGTATATTATTTAAAGCAAGAGGTCAGATTATTTGGGTATCACATATGTTAGAATATTGTAGAATTAACCTATTCATAATAGATAAATAGAAATAATGTTCTTTATATGTACCAGTAGCATGAGCTTTGACCAGTGTGACTACTACAATATTTGTGTTGTATTCTTAGCACAAGGCAAGATTCCACCTAATGCAACGCTGATCTTTGACATTGAACTGTATGCAGTGAATAAAGGACCACGTAGTGTCGAAGCATTTACTCAAATAGACATGGACAGTGACAAGAAACTCTCACGAGATGAGGTAATGTAACTGACTTGGAAGAAACCAAAGGATGCATATTCCTATATACATTACCTTTGATTCCACCTTTTACTTATCACTTTGATGTGTGCAGGCTGTGTCCCAGATTTACAAGGATGCAATGTTTGTTTCACTCTCAGGCAGTGTCTAATGTCTCCCATTTGGGGAAATTAGTGTATTGAAATGTGTGGGGACCATTAGTATATTTTAAGAGGTTAATTCACATTCTTCCTCCACTAAATTCTTGTCCTCTCCAGTGCAACGGCCATCAAGAGTGCCAGTTATGTTTTTGTGATAGAGATATTTGCCCAATATGAACTAAGAATGTTAAGAACTAGTTGCTCCTCCCCTCCCTTGCTACCTCTATTTGATATCAGATAGAGGCAGCAAGGGGAGGGAAGAGGGGGTAATTCAAAGCGGCAGCACTGCACGGAGCCTGGGGTATGGGCTCCTTGCGGCACTGCTGCTTTGAAATGCTGTGGCAGCGTTTCATAGGGGCAGTTCTGCACAGCTGATCCCAGCTGAATGTGACGCTTCCGCTTTGAAACGCTGCAGTTGCATTTCAAAGCAGCAGGACCATGTGAAGCCCGGGGTCAGCTGGGGACTCCCTAGCTGACCCTTGGCTCCATTCGGCATTTTCGCAGAATCCGGAGTCAGCTGGGGAGTTCCCAGCTGATCCTGGGCTCTGTGCAATGCTGCTGCTTTGAAATGCCGCATGGATCTCCACACGGCATTTCCATGGAAGCTGGGGTCAGCTGACCCCGGGCTCTGCGCGGGCGCTTCTGCTTTGAAATGCACAAGAGCTCCCGGACTGCACGCGGAGTTCCAACTGTGAAATACACAGGAGCTCCTGTTGGGGCTTTTGTTACATTTCAAAGAAGAATGCAGAAGTGCCCATCAACTACTCGACTACTAAATTAATCCATATTTAACATCCTTACTATGAACTAATCAGACATCACCAACTCATTTCACTTATGTGCAGTTTTATTTTGAAAATATCTTTGAAGGTGTGTATTCATTGAAGATTTTTACTATGCACTGTTAATTTATATTGAGAAGATAAGGAGATAACCATTTCCAGACATTATTTTTGATATAGAGTTCCTAATGTTTTGCTCTTTTTAGTTTACTTCTGTTCTAGAGTTTCAAGTCTCTGAGATTTTATCAGATGTCATTTTATATTGGTGATATGAATGCTCATATGCTAGTACTTATCATGGTGAGCTCACAAAAATAAACTCTTATCTATGTTTAGTATAGTTTTATTTTTATTTTTTTCATTTAGATAAGCCATTATTTGAAGGAGGAATTTAAAAGAGATGGTAAAAAACGTGATGCATCAGTTCACGATTCTATTTTAACTGATATATTTAAGAAGAATGACCATGATGGAGATGGCTTTATATCTGCAAAGGAATACAATGTCTATCAGCACGATGAACTATAGCAAATTATTGCTAAAATCTCCTACCTGCTTTCTGTACCCTGGATTTAAAGAATCTCTAAAATGCATTTTCATTTTGTCACATGATGTTTTACAATTTTTTTTTGTAATGGTAAATTTTTATACTTTTTAAGATGAGTGTTACAAATATTACCAGTTACATGTCAGTAATACAATGCGATACATTTTACAAAAGAAATAAAATTATAAAAAGGAATAGTCTGTCTTGAATGATCATTTTGGTATAAAATTTTATGATATTTTTGCACCTGACTTATCTGAAAATAACATCTCCACCTGATTAAGACAGAACACTAATTAGGTGACTCTTCTTGTGTCAGAGAGAATTAGAATCCTGATATTTGTGCACTAAGAATAAAGATGTAGTTTCAGCATCCTGAAACA
The DNA here is from genome assembly GCF_049634645.1 of Pelodiscus sinensis. Taxonomy (NCBI): domain Eukaryota; kingdom Metazoa; phylum Chordata; order Testudines; family Trionychidae; genus Pelodiscus; species Pelodiscus sinensis. The sequence goes on along the minus strand of NC_134717.1, from coordinate 46,467,865 downwards.
AAAAAGCAAAAGAAGGAAATAAAAAACAGGATTTCCTAGAACACAGAACCCCTGTCAATGTTAAGAAATATCATGAAAACATACAGTAAAGAAAGTAAACAAAATTGTGAGCTCTGTTGCCATAGGAGTTGAGTAGGATTATTGGGGAAGATAGGCTCTGACCACACAGATGATAAGAAGTTACTCACCTTCGTGCCATAATGATGGTTCTTTGAGATGTGTCCCCATGGGTGCTCCACTATAGGGTGTTGGGCTTGTCCCGTGCCGCAGATCAGAGACTTTCAATAGCTGTAGTCAGTTGGGCCACGCATGCACAGTTAGCGTTTCGTGCTGTTCGCGCCCTTTGACCGTCGCACGCGGCCCGGCTCCCACCAACTCCTCTCACCACTCGGTTATCTGCATCTAGAAAGAACAAGGCTCCGGAGCTGGGAGGAGGTGGGACGTGGAGCCCCCCCGGGAAACATCTCGAAGAACCATCGTTACTGCAGGAAGGTGAGTAACTTTTTCTTCGAGTGGTCCCCGTGGGTTCTCCACTGTAGGTGACTACATAGCAGTACTCAGGATGTGCTCCAGAGTGAAGGTTTATCAGAGACTGAAAGTACTGCTGAAGCCACTGTGGAGTCAGCGGCCCATCATTGAGCTATTGCGTAATGGCTCATAAATGTAGCATTGAATGACCATGTGGCTGCTCAGCAGATATCAGGTAGTGAGACCCCTCGTACGAAGGCCATTGATGTGGCCACAGCCCTGGTAGAATGTGCCCTCGGCAAGTCATGAAGGGTTTTGTTGCAAATGGAGTAACAGGTATACTATCTGAGATAACAAGGGGTTGCCCTTGGACCAGTCCACTATGGATACTAATAAGCGATCCGTTTTACGCCAATCTCATGTGTCATGATTATGAGGGTTAGCCAGCAGCCTGGGGATTAAGGGGTTAACTACACCTAGCCAGGTGGAGTGACCAATAGGAATGTAGGTGGGACTTTTCAAACTGGGACAAAGGAATTTGGGTTTTTTTCCTTTCTCCCTTTTGTCTCTCTGAGAGAGAGTTCTCTACAGCTAGAGAGAGGGACAAGCATGTCTCTCTCTCTCCAAGACACCATTCTTCATTTTCTGTAAGTAGGGTAAAGTTTAGGTAGTTTCGTTAGGTTTATTGTTGTAAGGATGGCACTGCTTAAAAGATGTTTTGGCTTTTCTTTATAACTAAGTTCTAGGCCCATGGAGTTTTTCCATGAGTATATTTTGTTACCTCCCTATCTAGTCATTATGTTTGCAACAGGAATATTGTTGTAATAATAAAAGTTCTTTCTTTTATTTTATTAACCTGGCAGTGGTTAATTGTGTGCCTTGATTTTTATCTTAGGGGTGAGATTTCCCAAATAATCTACCCCCTGATTTCTTTATCAACGTTTGGGTGGTGGCAGCGGAAGTTTTGTTCCCAAGATCTAGGTTTTTAAGATTTTGGGGGAAGTTTTATACCAAAGCCTGGTAGATAAAGCTTTGGGGTACACTTGCTGGCCCCCACTTCTGCATTTATCATGCCAGAGTGGGGAAGGAGCCATGACATCATGTTCTGTCAATGTAGAAAGCAATTGCTCGACATACATCGAGGGTGTGGAGCAACACCTCTCGCACAAAGGCATGCAGTTTCGGGTAGAATGAATGGAGAACAATCAGGTTATTAACATGAAATTGAGAACAAACTTTAGGGATGAAGGTAGGGTGGGCACGCAACGTCACTGAAGGCCTATTGAAGACGGTGAAAGGTGGCGTTGCCATCAGTGCTGCCAGTTCACTAACCCTGTGTGCCGATGTCATTGCCAACAGAAAGACAACCTTCATGGTGATCATGTGGAGAGACGCCATGGCCATTGGCTCAAAGGGTGGGTACATTAAGGTATCCAGCACAAGATCCAAGCTCAGGAAGGAGGTGGTGGTCTACGTGAGGGTTTAAGGTTCGTCAAGCCTTTTAACAGCCTCTCAGTAAGCAGATGAGTAAATACCAACATTCCTTCAATGGGATGGTGGAAGGTACTAATTGCTGATAAGTGCACTCTCAGAGTGGCAATAGCAAGACCCGTATGATCGAGAAAAAGAACATAATCAAGGATTTGATGCATTGGTGATGTGTACGGGTCAATCCGATTATCAGACCACCAGGCTACAAATCTCCTCCATTTAGCAAGGTAAGGCTTCCTCGTAGATTCCCTTCTGCTATGCAATAAGACCATTTTCACTTGATCTGAGCAGAGATGTTTTTATGCTTTGAACCAGCTAGAAGCCATGCTGTTAGATGCAGGGTTTCCGGTCTCAGGTGCAGCAGACAGCCATGTTTCTGACAATGTGGTGGTTGTATTGACATTCGACTGAGAAACGGGTACCATGGTTGCCTTGTCCATATTGGGCTATGAGAATCACTTGGGCTGAATCTTCATTGATCTTCTCTAGTACTCTGTGTATGAGAATCGTAGGTAGAAACACATAAAGTAGTGGGCCGATCCAGGGAGTCCGTAATGTATCCTCAAGGGACCCCTTTCTGATGCCCGCTCTTGAACAATTGTGGTAACATTTCTTGTCGTAGCTGGCAAACAGGTCTATCTGTGGAGACCCCCAGAGACTGAAGACATCCTGAAGAATATCTGAATGAATCTCCCACTCGTGATTGCACGGGAAATGTCTGCTGAGCGTGTCTGCCTGTATTGCTCGTACCAGGTAAGTATGATGCTATTAAGGCTATGTCGTTTCGGACACACCAGTTCCATAACTGGACTGCTCGTGTGCAGAGTGATCAGGAGTGTGCTCCTCCCTGGCAATTTATATAATACTTTGTTGCAATGTTGTCTGTCAGCACCCTGACTGTTGTGCCAGCAGTGTGGACATGGAAGTGTTTGCATGTGAGGAAAACTGCCCTGAGTTCTAAGAGATTTATGTGTACGGTGGATTCTGTTGTCGACCATTTGCCTTGTACTGACATGCCGTTCATATCGGTGCCCCAGCCAATGAGGGAAGCGTCTGTAGTCAGCTGGCTCAATGGTTGTTGACGGTGGAAAGGTACCCCTGCCATGAGATTTTGTGGTTTTGTCCACCAGAGTAGGGATCTGCGGATGAGAGTGGTCGGAGTTACTATTTTGTGAATGCTGTGCTTTGTGGGGATATATACCGACAACTGCCAATGTTGAAGACAGCGCAAATGAAGTCTTGCATGCTGGACCACAAAAGTGGTGGCAGCCATATGTCCCATAAGTTGTAGACAAGTACGCACTGACACAGTAGGAACATGCATAATGATGGTGGTTAGATCTTGAATTGCTTGGAAGCATTCCAGAGGTAAATAAGCTTGAGCCATGATGGAATCTAGTCGCACCCCTATAAATGTTATGATCTGTGTGGGCTCTATCGTCGATTTTTACTCATTGATAATGAAGCCGAGGGACTTGAGGATCTGCCTGGCTAGTGTGATCATACGGGATTTCTCTTCTCGTGATTGACCCTTTATGAGACAATTGTCAAGGTAAGGGAAAATGATAATGTCCTTGTGACGTAAATGTGCCGCTACAACAGACAGTTTTTGAGAAAACCCTGGGAGCGGCTGCGAGGCCAAACAGCAGCACACGGTACTGGAAGTGACTGTCGACGATGACAAAACAAAGAAAATGCCTGTGGGCTGGCTGGATGGTGATGTGGAAACAGGCATCATGCAGGTCGAGGGCTGCAAACCAATCGTCCTTGTCTAACGAGGGTACTATGGTAGAGAGGGTCACCATCTTGAATCTTTGCTTTCGGAGATGCCGATTCAATTTCCTGAGGTCGAGGATGGGTCTCCACCTTCCGGACTTCTTCTCCAGGAGAAAATAACAAGACTAGAACCCTCTTCCCCGGAATTGTGTTGGAACGACCTTGATAGCACCAATGGACAGGAGACGACGGACTTCCTGTTTCAAAAGGCCCTTGTGAGATGGGTCACTGAAGAGGGACGGGGTTGGTGGGGTCATGGGCAGAATGGACATAAATGGGATGGTGAGCCTAGATGACACAAGCTGTAACACCCGTTGGTTTGATGTTTTAGCTGTCCATTGATCTTGGAACGGTCGTAGGCAGTGGTGGAAGAGGTAGGTGACATGATGTTTTGCCTCTGTAGGAAGGACTGGTTTCACACCCTCGACTGAGAAGTCAAACCTGCCGCTTTGTGGTCGCCAGATTGGTTGTATGGGGAGGCTGGGGGCACCTGCGTTGTGGGCGCTGCCTTGAATGGAATTGAGACTCGTTGTTTCCTCTGAAAAGGATAATCGTACCTTATTTGATATGGGTAGTACTTCTTACGCCTAAAGGGGGGCGTGTACATGCCAAGGGTAAGGAGTGTCATCTGAGAATCTTTCCCTCAATGGAAGTCTTCATCTGTTTTGTCCACGAAGAACTTTTTCTTTTCAAACGGGAGGTCCTCCACCTTGTTCTGTAGCTCTTTAGGGACTGTGGCCGAAGCAAGCCAGGATGACCTTCTCATCGCTTTCGCCATTGCGGTTGTTTGCACAGCTGTGTCCACCACGTCTAAGGCAATCTACAATCCTGCTTGCAATGACGCATAACCCTCATGCACCACAGATTTTAAAAATGGCCTCTTTAAATCAGGGAGATATTGCAGGAGATCTGCCACTTTGGAGTAGTTATCAAAGTTGTGATTTGATAATAGGGCGGCATAGTTTGCAATACACAGGAGAAGTGTAGCTGATGAATACACCTTCCTGCCAAAGATGTCCAGTTTTTTTAAATCAGATGTCATGGTTTTATACTGTGCCGTGGCTCACAGTTGCACCGCATCAACCACTAATGAATTTGGTTGCGGGTGATTGAAGAAGAACTCAAGGCCTTTGGAAGGTGTGGTTTAAAGTAAAAGGTTCGGAAATGTGGCTAGTCCTAGGGAGGTGCAGAAACAGGCAAACTATTACTAAATATCTTTTAAATCAGGGACCAGGGATTATCAACAGTTATGTTTACATCAATCTTACTCATAAGTCTAATTACTTATCTAAAACTCTTAACAATACTACTTAACAAAACTTTTAACTAAGTTTAGATAACAATACTCACACTTAGAAAAAACACAAAGTACAACAGCAACAACAGAATAGTTGGTATACGTTACACTCTACAGGAACTCGTTTGGTTCGGTGAGCGGGAAGTGGCCTTCGGGTGATCAGTCCTCAGACCTGGCTCATATTCCGCCATCCAATGTTTATTCGGGATTCCTCAATTTGATATAGGAGGGGTAGCTGTTTTATAGAGAGCTTTTGCGCACTTTTTTGTGATAAGCTAGCAGACCCTGTCTGTTAAGTGACAGGAGTAAGGGGGTGAGATGCTTTCCTGTTTTCCCTTTCTGCCTTATCGGGCATGGCGCAGTCAGCACAACCAGCACGAACTTTACATGAACTTTTCAGGTCTGGTTTTGGTTCCTGTTCGTCGCTGATCTTTAAGTTACATAGTGTAAGGGTTTTCATCAAGGGGAAGTTGACCTTTTGCTTGGATGGCAATACGTGCGAGAGGCCTGGCCAGCAAAGAGCCTGCTTCCACAGAGGGCACAAAATATTTTTTGTCCACTCACCCATTAGTTGGTGGTATGGAGGCTGGGGTCTGCTAGATGTCTTCGGCAGCCTCCACGATGGCCTCATCAACGAGGAGGAAAATCTTCGAACTTTGCTGAAGATGCAAGTTTTTCAGCAATTGATATTGTTTGGCCTGCACTTCGGCTAATTGGACCTCCTGAGAGTGAGCCACTCACTTGAAAAGCTCTTGAAATTGTTTCAAGTCGTCCGGCGGGGACATGTCTGCCAGGAAAACCACCTCATCAGGGGAGGAGGAGGAATGGTCCACTACTGGCAGCTCTTGTTGCTGATCGTTTGCCTCCGATAAGTGATCCTCTTCCGGCTCCAAGTGCTGAGTTACTATGAGTGGGCTCTGCGGAAGAGGGGTTGGTTTGTCTGCCTGCTGCTGCTGCAGTTCCACTGGAGCAGCCTGATGGGTCGGGGAGCAATACGAGCATGGAGATTGCTGATGTGACCGTGAATGATGGCAGCAGTGTGGAGAGTAGGCTGCCCTGTGACGGTGGTCATAATATCAGTCCGATCAAGATGGTGATGAGCGTCTGAATGACCTGACGCTATCATACTGTCTGCTGTAACTGGCATGAGACGATCGTAACGGCGAGTAAGAATAATGTGGTGATTGCACACAGGAAGGTGATGGGGAATATGATGGGTGCCTGTAATAATGACTTCCATGCGCCCGTGACTGGTCTCGGTATGGGGATCGAGGGCTCCTCCTAGAATAGTAGTGAGCTCTAGGGCTTTGGTGATGATATACGCACTGCAAGGGCGAGAGGCACAATGGAGGCGAGGGAGACAGCTCTGGTGGAAAAAGTAGAAGAAGGAGATATAGGACTCTTCTCGCTGCGCGCCTTGTCCAGGGCTTTCCCCTGTGCTGGTGCTGTTGTGCCTGGTGCACCTGTTGGCTGTCCCTGCTGCGGCACCACAGGTACTGGCAACAGTGCCGGTGCCGAAGCTAATGACTCGGTGTCATGTCGGACCTCCCTCGGTGCTGGCCGTGGCACTCTTGTCAGTGCCGATTGTTCCTGTGGGGCCGGTGCCGCCGGCACCTGTGAAAGACGGGATCCGCCGTCCGGTGCCGATGAAGGTTTTGGTGCCACCGGCAACCATGCTGGAGCTGCCATTTTTTGGCTTTTGTGGCTGGAGCCGGTATGGAGGAGCCTGGGACAAGTCCAGAAGTACCCGGCCTGTCTCATCTGTTGATCCTGGTGGTCGGTTCAGGCGGCAAAGACACAACAACACTCCCTGCTATGTAGCCAGAGCTGCCTCTGGGCATGTGATGGCCCCACACTGCCATGCTAGAGTTTCTGCAGGTTGCCTTCCGAGTTCATCCTTGAGAACCTCTGCCTCTGTGTGGGAGCAATGCCCTTGCAACCTCATCTCACTGTGTGTGGGAACAATGCCCATGCAACCCACTTTTGGAGGCTGGACACCAGTTCCAACTGGGGGGGTTCTGCAGTCCTGCCCTCACACAGTCCTGTGGGGGGCGGTTTCAAAGGGGGTGGTCCTGGGATGTTTGTGGGGGGAGATGAGGGCTCGGGGACCTCCGAAGGGCTCAGGCACCCCCTTTGATTCTCTGTTTTGTGTCTTTGTCTCCTTCTGCAGGTGGTGAGAGCCACAAAACACTGTCCTGCTGCTCAGGGTCATCTGTCTGGGAGATCTGGCCCTATCATGGCCAGATTTGCTGTCCAGGGCATCTCCAACTGGGGGGGGGGGGGTGCAGTAGATGCAACCCACATCCGAATCCGTGCCCCCGACCACCGGGCCACCCAGTATATAAACAGAAAAGGATTATTTCTCAATGGTCCTGCAGGCCCTGGTGAACCATAGCGGCCAGTGGTTCAGACATTTTCGTCAGCTGGTCGGGGAGGACACCCGACGCCCACGTGTTCCGCAACTCCAGCCTCTACCACAAGCTGCAGGCTGGGACATTCTTCCCACAGCTTAACTTTAGGGTCAGGGACACTGTGATGCAACTGTGCATCGTGGGGGACGTGGCCTACCCCCTCATGACATGGCTTATGAAGCCATACACTGGCCACCTGGACCCAAGCAGGGACCGCTTCAATGTCCTCCTGGGCAGGGCCTGCATCCAGGTGGAATGCACCTTCAGGCATCTGAAGGTGAGGTTCAGGTGCCTCTTGATCTGCCTGGAGGTGGGGGAGCACAACATCTCCCAGGTGCTCTCTGAATATTGTGTTCTTCACAACATTGTGGAGAAGGGGGAGGCCTTCCTTCTGGGGTGGGGGCAGAGGCCATCCTGGGGGACGGGCCTTCAAGCAGCTGCGCCGAACTGCCATTCGCCAGGCCCATCAGGTGTGGGGTGCGTGCATCTGGGAGGCCCCGAAGGAGAGTTTCTCTGAAGAACCCAAGTAACTCTCCCCAGGGTCCACCCACTAGAGGCCTGTGCCTTGCCCCCGTAGGCCTTTCCCACAACAACCCTCCCTTTCCCCCTTTCCTGTACACTCAATAAAAAACAATGGTTTTGTTTTTTAAAAAAGAAGTCTGTTTTTTTCTGATAAAAGTAACTGGGGAGGGGGCTGAGAACCTGAAACTGGGGAGGGGGTAGGGGGACTGAGAACCTGGATATGGGGAGGAGGGGATGAGAACTTCGGAGTGGGGAGGAGAGGCTCAGAGCTGGGGCTTAGAGTGGCACATGGTTCGGGTGCTTGTTCCACCTCGTGTCTGGGGACCTCAGTGACCTCAGGGGTGGGGGGGTCCTGGGAGAACAGGAGGGGGGGCTGGAGTGGGGTCAGGCATGGGGTGGGGGCAGAGGCTGGGAGGGGGAGCGGGTACTAGAGCAGGGACTGGAGCAGAGACTGGAACTGGTGCCGGGTACGCCATCATCTCCCAGACGGTGGCACAGATGGACCGTTGCGGCCCTGCTGCAGCAGCTCAGTCCACATCTGGGCCCACCATTGTGCATTGTCCCAGACCACCTGGGCCAGCATCTACTACATGTCCTAGAGGATGGACCCGTGCTCCGTCATTAGGTCCTCATGGGCCCTCCGTCGCTTATGGGGGTTGGGCGGCTGGCGTCGCTCACCCCACAATCACAGCTGGTTCAGCTAAGGAAAATAAAGAGACGTGCTCAGTCATGACACTCTCCCTGAGGCCTTGCCCTTACCAGCGAGCTGAGAGCAACAGTTCTTGGGTCAGAGGGTGGGGATGTCCCAGGAGCAAGGCCATGTGTGGCCTGGACTGCAGGCCCTGCCTCACAAGGGCCCAGAGGTGCCCATGGGACCATGCTTTCCGCCCACATCCCATGGACAAGCAGGCAAGGGAAGTGTCCATCTACACTGGGATCCAATGGCCAGGAGAGGGGCCTCGGGCAGCCTAGGCGTCCATCAGGGCTACACACACCTGCGCCTGGCAGCACTGTCCCAGGGAGTGGGTGGTGTCTCAAGCATGCAGGCATGCCCATGTGCGGCCCTCCAGAGTCTGTGTGTGTCCTTGTCCCCAGCCTCCTGCCAGCAGCATTCTAACCGCCCACTCCACCCCCCGGCACTCAGACATGTGTCTGGCCTCCTCAGAGCCTGTGAGCAGGAGCCCCGGGGTGCTCCAGGGCTGCTGCCTGGGGCTGCGTAGCGCAGACTGGCACTGCACGTGCTTCCACGTGCACAGAATGCAGCACCAGGGCCGTCTCTGCCTTCTCCTCCAGCTCTTCGTCCTCCTTCACCTCCTCCACCTCCTCCTGGGCTGAGATCCCCAGCCAGGTGACGACAGGCATCTCCAGCTCTGAGTCCACCACCAGGGTGCACCCCCAGGATGAGGTGAAGTTCATTATAATAGGGGGAGGAGTGGGGTCCTGCCTCAGAACGAGAACTGTGGTCCCTGTCCCTGCCGTAATTCCTTCACTGTACTCCTGACTTGCTCAACAGTCTGGTGATGGCCCCTCGTGGCCAGGGTCCTGGCCATCCGGCCGTATGTCGGCATTGCCTGGAGGGTCTCCTCTTCACCCCGTACCTCTAGGAGGACCAGGATCTCCACCCCAGACCAGGATGGCACACACCTTTTCCAGCCCCAAGCAGGCTCCTGGGAGCCCTGTGCATGCTCCCTGGGAGGGCCAGTGAGCTCTTGCAGGGCTTGTGGCTGGGACATTGGTGCCAAGATGTGTAGCAGTAGCAGCTGTGCAGTGTGTTGCAGCTCCCAGGGTTGCTTACTGGCACAAGCCCTGTCCCCTGTGTCTGTGGCTTTAAGAGCTGCCAGAAGACAGGATCTATAGAGTTGTGATGAGTGTGGACGGAGTGGCCAGCAGGGCACCAGTGTTATTTCCTGGAGGCCTCTTTTTTCAACAGACCTCCCTCTTCCGTGGCCACACACTCCTTTTTCTGAAAAAAAGTCTTATTCCTCATAGAATGAGCTATACCACTATCGGAAAAAGCCTTCCATTATTTTGACTTTTTGTTGAAATAACGCAATTGCAGCGTGGACGCTAGTATTGTTTTTCTGGACTAATGCTGAAGTGTAGACATACCCAGAGAGACATGTTTTCAAGCCACATGAGAAATCCCAGCATCACAGAAAGTGATCCAATAAAAGATGTTTCCTCACTCACTTTTTATCTCTAATATCTTGGGATTGCCACAGCCACAACTTCACTGCAAAAAAAACTTTTAAATTTGTGATATTGGGTTCAACAACTACTAAACCTGAAATCTAATAGAAGGGACACAGCATATTAGTTGCACAATGCAATATAATTATTGCTAAACCATTTTGTTTTCTTTTTTTCAGATATGTCAAGGCCACTAACATCAACAGGAAGTGTGAAAGCTTAAAAATAAACCTGATTTGAGTTAGCTAAATGCACAATGCAGACTTGTTTGTGGTCCCTACAAATATAATCAGAATATAGACATATGGTGAATTCACAGCCTAACATGGAATACACGTCACCAGTTATGGTCCTTTTAACCCTTCCCTTTTGTCAATGAAACATTAAACTGAGCTAGTTTTTAAATGTGCTTTTAATCTGATACTTCAATTAAACATTCATGACAGCACTAAATTATTAACACATTTTCTCATTTTACCAGCATACTCTGATGTAGTTAAGACAAAATATCATAAAAAACCAAATGTGCATAAGAAGCTTTTATAGTACATTACAAACTATAGGCTGATAAAGATTGCTACTTCGACATTCAGTTTCAACATGTTTAGATTACTTACCATGAACGATAAAATGAGAAAGTGCCACAAATATGGGGCATTTCTGTACTTAGGTAATACAATAATCCTTATAAAAGAATCACTTTACAATACAAAAAGGAAATACCAGCATAATCAAATATTTTGCACTTTTAATGTCTGCTGCATTTTAACTGTCAAAATTGAATAGTTTTGGAAAATTTGTGGCACGGTTACACTGAAGTCCATAACAATAGGCAAGCTCATAGATTATTTATTTCACTCTCTTGTGCCAAACATCAAAGCAGGGCACAGCATGCAGTCGTACATACTTTTGTCCATTAAAAGAACACTCCAGACATCCATAGACTGTTTCTCTTTTAGAATTTCCCATTCCACAAAGGGCACAAGGACCTTTGGGGATGTTATTATTAAGTAAATTAACCCGGATATGAGACCCTTCTCTGAGATAGCTTGTAGAGATATCAGTCATGCTTGTAGCTTTTTCATAATAGTCTGTAAATAGGTCCTCCAAGTAAGCATCTGAATTAGCAATGATATCCATTACCCTTTTATCTGAAAAAGAATACACACAAAATAGCAATGTTTTGTCATCACACTATGAACTCTCTCCATGACACACTGTACTTTTAATCAATTGATGGAAATAAATATGGAATTATGAAGCTGTATTAGAGACATCATATTATAGCTGTAACGAGCTCTTCCAATGAAACCTTAATTTTGACACTCACCTCCTTATCACTTCAAAGGGAGGCAGAAATGGCTCACAAATGTCTTCTGCCAGAGGACAACTTTATCTCTGATGAAATAAGAATCTTGGTGATAATTCACATCTGAAATGTTTCTCTGAGGTCTGCTCAACACTAAGGATGTTAAATTGTGATTATCTGACTAATTGTGTAGTCAATACAAATTGTGGATTAGTTGATAAGACCCGCTCTGCAGAGCCGCACTGGGGGGTAGCTCCAGGAGCCGGGACTGCTTAGTCCTGGCTCATGCTGGATCTGGGAGCCACCTGCACTGCCAGGCTCTTACTACATTTAAAATGCAGAGATGCAGCATCCCCAATCAGCATGAGCCAGGATTACTTGGTCCCGGTTTGCTCTAAGTCCAGTAGCCCCTGTTCGTGGCAGCCAGCCTTGTCTGCACACAGCTAGTCTGGGCTGCCACGAAGAGGGGCTGCTTGGCAGCAGCTGCCCCTACCCTGGAGGGGGGGCCCAACTCCCTGCTGGGACCTCTGTGGACAGGGGCTGCTTCGCAGCAGCCCCCCATCTGCCCCACCCCCACTGCCTCTGATAAAGGCAGTGGGGACAGGCAGGGTAGCACCAAGGAGATGGTACTGGGGGGAACGAACTTTTAAGATGACTCCCCCCAGCACTAGCTCCTGTTTCCCCCCCTTTGCTGCCTCTCATGCTGGGGGAGGAGGGAAATCGAGTAGTCAATAGTCCAGTTGACTACTTGCTAACATCCCTAGTCTACATTAGGACCTTAGTCTGAAATTAGCCCCCCGAGTAGATTTTCTAAGTGATGCATCCACACTACCAAGCCCATTATTCCAAAATGAGGGGCCATGGAATTTGAACTCTAGTCCTGCTTTTCATGAGGAGTAACGCTATTCCTAAACTTGTAAGTCTGAAATAATGTTAGTGTAGATGCTCTGGTGCCACTAACTCAAACTAATTGGTCTGTGGGAGGCCTCCTTCAACTCCTCAGAGTGATTCCTCAGACTACATTCAATTCCTCCCCATAGTGAAGACACGGAACTTTGAATTTGTAAAATCAGGTACCCAGAAGTCAAACTGAGTAAATTTGAAATAATTGCCTAGTGTATACATGACCTAACTTTTGGGGGGTTAGGAAGAAGAAAAAAGGGAAGGAAAAAGAAACAAGTATCTTAAACGCCACATATAGTTTATTTCTAGTGTCCACCAGAGTACCAGCACCTAATTTGGGAAAATTTGGTGGGTATATGTCTGAGCTGCTTATGGAATTGAAGATACTATTTACAATGGTACGCAGACTCACTGATAAACTCCGCAGGAGCAAAGACCTCTCATCAGATCTGCATAGCCATTGGATTTAAAAAATGCTCCAGCGTGCAAAAAAGTAAGCATGTACATTTGCAGGATTTAGAATCTCTTTAGGAACAGGACTGCAATCACTATATCCTCCCAATAGTGGTCTCTGACAACACTCTCCAATAACAGAGCAGGGATCATTTTCTTCTACTTCTAACATGAGTATATATGCCTCAGATCTCTTTCATTCTCTAAACATCCTCACAAAACAGATTTGAGATAACTCTTGTACCTAATGTAGGCCAGAAATATGAATGCAGATTATATTACAGTACAACAACAAAAGCAACTATTACCACATTCCCAGTTCTAAAGTTGTCACCTGTATCTAAAGAAATAAAGTAATTTCCATTATGAAAGGAAGCTGCGAGTAACTCGACACATTTGGAAATCTAGCTATTTTTATTTAGATTTAAGATTTTAGAAACCTAATTTTAGGCATCTATGGTTGAAAATACTGGCCTATATTCTTTTAATACATAGATACAACATGGAACTCTTCTTCATTTTATAACAAATGGAGTTCTTACATCAATAAGTAACGTATAATCCACTGAAGAAACAGAGTTAGAATCTGAACTTAGTATTTCTAAGAGTGATGTTTATACTGTTTGAACTAGGAGTTTAACATGCTATTTTCCTGACTTCAGACCATGAGCCAGATTTTCAATCCCTCTCAAATGTCCTGTGCACCTTTGTGGTGCAAAAGGGACTTAAAGCAGAAAAGGACTCCACTAGAGTATCAAAATTCTATAAGGAAAGCATAGATATCCCATATACTAGCTAGTCCTGACTCCTTCTGCAGAGCTCTTCCAGGCCAAGACCATAGTATGAAGCACTCCAAATAATTTGACCATCAGAATGAATTGTTGGAGACTGTTATCTACTGGTGCAGGCTAGAATAATATTGAGGCTACTTAAACTTGCACTACAAATTGATTTGGCCACCAGCAGCCCCCAGGATCAGGAAAGGGTAAAAGTGGAGTTAAGTCTTCCATACAAAGAGCACAATTAGAAGTGGATGTTTATGTCACCACATCATTTTTCTTGTTTTTGTTCTTGTATTTGTGGTTCTCCTCATTCTAGAATAAGACATTCTGAAAATTCACTAAAGTAGCAAAACTCTATGCTGCAGGATGACGTTCATATTACAATAAGTATGGCTACTAGGGATGGTAAACATCCAGTTTTTAATTGTACCCAACATAAAACATTGTTAGAACAGATAAGAAAGAAATCCTATAAATAGATACAGGCCATCTCCTTGTCAATTGAAGATTTTTCCTTACTGAGCATTTTAAAATAATAAATATTTACAGTCTCAAATTTACCTTATTTTTATGTAGCATACTTTTTGAGATTAACGACATAATGCTTTATAAATTGTAAAAATATAACACAGGTTTACTTCCTAGGTCATTGTGATTGTACAATTAATATTTGTTTCTGATCATCAATACTGTATCATTTGTATTAAGAAAAGAATTAGAAGTTTTCAAGATACAATAACATAGTCACAATAAGTAAGAGTATAATTATTTAAAATCAGACTCTCTCCATGTATATCTTAAAATCTTTACATTTATTTTAAATTGACATCATCACAGACAAAATAACTATTATCTTGGGGCAAATATTAAAGTGAAATTCTCTCTTGATTAGATGCTGGTGAACATCTGACCTTGCATTCTAAGTCAAAGAAACAAAAACATGCACTTAATCCATTTGATCATTGAATTTGGACATAAATATCAAACATACTTCGGCGGAACAGATTCCTCCTTAATTTGCTCAATGAAAATGATCCAGATTGCTCTTTTTCAAAACCTCCTTTTGAAATTGGAGTGACACAGAGCTCTGTATTAAAGAAAAAAGTACAACCTTCAAAAGACTGAAATTCAAAAGCTACACAATTTCCAAACATAGCTAAATATAAAATGTTTTCTGTTATATAACACATACAGGCAGTCCCCAGGTTACATGGATCCGACTTACATCGGATCCCTACTTACAAACGGGGTGAGGCAACCCCGCACTAGCTGCTTCCCCCCAGCAGACCAGGGAGACGCGAAGCTAGCGCGCCCCCCCCCCCCCCCCCAGCAGACCAGGGAGACGTGAAGCGGCTTTTCTCAGCAGACACCTCAGCTTGAGAATAAAGGACTGAGGGAAGTGAGGTGTGGGAGAATAAAACTGAGCTCTGGAGAAATGTTTGGCTAGAGTTTCCCCTACAATATGTACCAGTTCCGACTTGCATACAAATTCAACTTAAGAACAAACCTATAGTCCCTATCTTGTACGTAACCCGGGGACTGCCTGTATTATAAAGCTAAGGGAGTGCTTAACATTAAACTCAGCTTTCCGTGTAGTCATTCTACTAATCTTTTGCTACGTCTACACTGTGGAGCTATTTCGGGATACCGGAAGTATCCCGAAATAGCTATTCCACATCTTTAAAGCAGCCCATTATTTTGGAATAGATTTCAAAATAAATGGGTGCACTATTTGGCATCCCTGAAGCCCTTGTCAGATGAGAGTTAAGAGATGTTTCGAAATAGCGCTTTATTTCGAAATTATATCAAAATAAGCTACGGGTGCAGTGTAGATGCACCCTTTAATTCCTAGAAAAGACGGTGTCAAGCAACTGGCACACAGTGTTATCACACAAAATGAGATGGAACAGAGAGAAGCAAGGTAGGATGAAGTAGTAATTACTTCGTTTATTAACTTAGATGGTTTACAATGATCATCATGTCGGTCATGTCCTTACAGTTTCCTGGCCAGGTTAAACATCTGAGGCAGTCAGCATTTCATTAACTTACTGCCTCCCACATTCTCTGGTTCAGCAACATCTGTGCTCAAGCGTGATTTTAGTTAGCCAGATGCCCACTTATCATGGGTGTGGCCAAGTTTCCCATGGGCCCATGAAGTTTGTTTATAGCCAGCAGTCCTGACTCAGTGATCTGTGCTGTTATTTAGCTCTAATTTATTCTTAAATATTTTCTAAAAGCCCAGTAAACAGTGGAAGTGTTGGTAATACTGCTAGACAATACTGATCTCCCATGGTTCGGCATTGTTCAGGTGCTGAGTGTGCTGGACTAGAGAGGTTCAACCTGTATATTATGGGTTACTAGAAGACTTACCCAGCATTCACTGGGTCCTTCTAGACAAGAAGCGTATGGTGGTGTAGGTGGTGCAGGAATCAGGGCAGGGCTGCAGTCAAGGGGGGAGATATAAAAGGGGGAATTGGTTTGGGGCAGGGGAACTACTTACCCAGTCTGGTGGCAGGCAAGATGGCAGAGCCCCATGTATGCTGCCACTCTCTTGTTTGGTGCAGCTACCCCCAGTGGCCACTCTCAATATCACATTACTCCTTTCTGTGCCCTTCCCTGCTTTCACTTCCCTCCTCTTTCTGCCCCCTTCCCTTTCCATGTTACAGAAAACAGTCCCATTTCTGGCACTTCTTGTTTGCTTAGCACAACCACACCCTAACCTTGCTTTAAGTGGGGATAAGATGAAGCTGCATACCAAATTTGGTGGTGCTAGTTCTTACTGTTTAGGAGGAGTTTTTGAACAAACAGACTCACAGATGTACAGACAGACATTTCTAAAATATATAGATAGATTATTATCAACATACTTTGACCAAGTGTTGTTCTGGGCTAGAATAAAATGAGTGGAATTGATACTATATCCTTTCCAAAGAAGGGAAAGTATTAGGCAAGTAAATCCACTTTATCTTGTGTAACTATATATATTTTTAAAACTTTGTAAAGATTTGGAGGTAGCCATGACTGACTATGGTCTCAGATTGCATTTCACTGATTTGGTGCAAACTAATATAGAAGCCCAAGGCAAGGAAAAGGTTTTGTTTACAAATTCTAGACATGCCTCTTGGGGAAGGGGAGAATGGCCCTTCATGCCACATTATTCTTGCATGGAGAAGTAGATCAGATTGCCCTAAGAGACTGAGTTCCTTACAAACCAGCCAAGGCACACACTGATACGCAGATGCATTTTTTAATGTTTCATTACTAACAGTGTTATTTTCATTTTTTTAAAAACTTAAATTTAATTATCTGCCATACTTAATTCTGTGAAAATCTCTCTAGGATAAACCAGACCCTTAGATGTCACCTACATTTATCCTAGGAAGAATTAATTGTGAATTAAAACTAAGTCTCTGATGAGGTCAGACTACTCACAAATATAAAGTTAAGTATGTACAGAAATCTTGATAGGATTGGGGCTGACACACGTCAAGTCTCTGTTCAAGAGCAAAGTTTTAAAGAATCAAATTACTATATTAGCAATTATAATAAAAATTACTTACCAAAATTACCATCTAAATGAATATAAAGTTCAAATACACTAAATGCAATAGTTGTATGAGCTGGAAAAACAATAGCTTTGTCTCGTCCCTTGTGATTTTGGTCCTCAATAATATGAAACTATGATTTAAAAAAGAAAACAATTATTGCATTAAAAGCAAACATTTACAGGAAAATGTTTTGAACATAAATTAACATTCAGAGTAATAACTTTAAAATACTGCATGGAACTTTCAGTAATGGAAAGACTCTTTTGAAGTTGAAGATCTAGCTTCCTAAAAAATGTTCCTAGTTCTAATCGGCATATCAATGTCATCCTTTTGGATGTCCTGCACTTCATTACTTTCTACACTTAAGTAAAGTCTGAGACACAGAAAGCATCAGTATATCTGATACTACGGATGTAAATTCCAGTTTAATCAGTTAACCAGTCAAGTATTAATCCAGTTAATTGCTCAGAGAGCACGGACAGGCTGGAGAAGCCCCCTAGCTCATGACATGTCACAGGTGGGTGGTCTCTTAGCCAGGCCTGAAGTACCACAGGCTGATCTGTCCAGGTCAGACCCACTGCAGGCAGGGGCTACTTGGCCCAGACCCACTGCACCACATCATGAGTGAGGGCTGTTCCAGCCATGCCAGGCCCACCACACCATGGGTAGGCAGGGAGCTGCTCTAATCTGTGGCGCAGCATGGCAAGCCCAGCCAGCCTGGAGCACTCTCAGGCTTAGGTGCAGCATAGTAGGCTCGGCCAGGCTGAAGGTGCAGGGATTGGGTGCAGGAGAGAGTGTGGTGGTGTCTTGGAGGGAGTTTGGATGAAGAAAGCAGCTGTGATCTGGGGCAGGGGACTAGGGTGCAGAGGTTTGGGTTCCAATCTTGGTCAGGGGATTGGAATGCAGGGGTTTGGTTTGTGATCTGGGGCAGGGGACTAGGGTGCAGGGGTTTGGGTTGTGACCTTGGGCGAGAAGGGATTGTAACCTAGGGCAGGAGACTAGGGTGCAGAAGAGGCTGTAGGGGTTAGGGTTGGAACCTTGGGAATGGGACAGGGGTGCAGGAGGAGGTCAGGGGTGAGGATTGTGACATGGGACAGGGATGGAGAGCAGGATTTGGGACGGGATATGGATGCAGGAGGAGGGCAGAGGGTTTGGGTTATGTTGGGTGGGGAACAGAGGGTTGAGGTGCCTGAAGCAGGCTCTGGCCAGGAGACTTACATGCTTGACTCCCAGCCAGCAGCCTTCTCAGGCAGATTTGCTGTCTGCCCCATCCTGGTACTAGCTGCAGGGGCCATGTGGTATTTGAATTAAGGATGTTAAATATCAATTAATTTACTAGTTGAGTAATCGATAGGCACTTCCATGGACGACTCAACTAGTCGATGGGCACTTCTGCTTTCCTCCTTTGAAATGTACAAGAGCCCCAGTGGAGTCTCTTGTGCATTTCAAAGTTGGAACTCCGTGTGGAGCCCAAAGTCAGCAGGACTTCCTGCTGGCCCCAGGTTGCACATAGCGTGCTAGCTTTGAAATGCACAAGAGTCCCCAGCTGGGGACAGGACCAATATCTTGTGCTGCCATTCTTTGGTGCATTCTCCTATGGAATTCAAATATTACATGGTCTGGGACTATGCCACAAAAGATACAAAATCTTAATTCAACAGTATCAGAGCCCAGCAAGAGATACTGAACCTTGCAATAATACCACTGGAGTGAAAGTTGCAGAAGAAGAGCCTAACAGGGAGAATATAGGATGGATATTTACTGGAAACTCATAGGGTATGTCTACACTACAACATTATTTCGAAAGAGCTTATTTCGAAATAACGCGTCTAGACACAAAATGCATTTCAAAATAGCATTTTGGTATTTTGAAATAGCACATCCACACTGATAGGACGCTGAAACGCATTTAAGGTGGGCTGGAATCAGTTCTGGCAGGGCATCAGGTCAGGAGTTACCTTGTATGGCTGTTGCCTAAGCCTATCTGAGACCTGTGCTTCAAGGGACCCCTCCTCCCCAGACAGCCGGTTCTGAGGTTTCCCTGCTTGCTTGCCTACCTTGCTGAGGGACAGCCAAGCATTTTTTTCTCTGCATGCTCTGGTTGCCCTCAGTGATGATAAAAGGGAGTAATTCCTAACTTTTTTCAGCAAAAGCTCTGACGCACAATGGATCTATGCCTGGTCTCCCCTACCTCTGCCAAAACACCGTATCCCATTCCACATCTGATATATATAAACTGTTTCTGTTCTTCAGTCTGACCCATGTCTTTGTTTAATTATATTTTTTAACTTCTCATCTAATTTCTTCTGTGTATTTTTTCCAGTTCAGCTATTTTTCCATATTGTTTTGCTTTTTATTTTTATTTTTCACTTCTCTCCTCCTCCACACTTCTCTCCGCCTCATTTCTCTGTTCTCCCTCTCTGGAGTTAGGAGGAAATTTTGATCATATTTCTCAGTGAGGCTATGGTTTTCTTTGCATGAGAGTGAAGAAAAGTGCAGCTGGTTCTCTCGAAAAGTGAATAGGTACGGATAATATCAAAATGTCTTTGAATCAAATTTACAGAAGAAATTGTAAAGCTCACACTATCAAAACCAGCTCTTAAAGTTAGCTGCACTAAACTTGAACACTAATCTTCTAATTTTCTGTCTGCCCAATGTTTTCTTATGGTCTGTGTCAACATTGGCAAGATTTTGCGCAAAAGCGGCTGATTTTGCGAAAAATCTTTCCGCCTGTCTACACTGGCTGCGAGTATTTGCGCAAGAACACTGACGTTGTAATGTACTAAATCAGTGCTTCTTGTGCAAATACTCTGATGCTCCCGCTCAGGGATGAGTCCTCTTGCGCACGTGTTCTTGCACAAGAGGCCAGTATAGGCAGGTAACAACAATTTCTTGCGCAAGAAAGCCCGATGACTAAAATGGCCATCGGAGCTTTCTTGCGCAAGAGAGCGTCTACACTGGCATGGATGCTTTTGCGCAAATGTAAATCTTTTGTGCAAAGGCACATGCCAGTATAGACGCTCTCTTGTGCAAATACTTTTAACAGAAAAACTCTTCCATTAAAAGTATTTGCGCAAAATCATGCCAGTGTAGACACAGCCATGGAGTTTGCCTTTATATTTCATAATGGATTATAGCATTCCAGATTCCACCTACTCATCTATAGCATCATAGCTGGTCCATTTTAATGAGGAATCGGCAGCTTTTAGAAGTAGTCTATTCAGACCCAATTAATCCAACAGGAGGAACTGGGCAGAGAGAGGGGAGTATCTGTACTATCATTCATCTTATTCTGATGGATGTGTCAGGTACACAACTGGCTCCCAGCCTGGTTACTAGACAACCCAGGAAGTTCAGAAATGCCCAATGAGCTCCCTCAAAACAATTGCACTTGCTGACCGAGCAGAGGTGTCAACGGTCTGATACTTGAACCCTATGCCTACCACAGACCATTATTCAATGCTGATCACCCCACAGCCTTACTTGCCCTGCGGTCACTTATACTTCCTGCTCCAGTCCTTGCTCCAGCCCTTGCTCCAATATTCCTGCCTTGTTTCCCACCCTGTTCTTGCTTCTACTCCAGCCCCAGCCTATACCTGCTTTATCCATGGAGTCAAGATTTTACCTCAATAGTCTATACCGGAATAGCTGTTTGTCTAGATATGAACAGTATAGAGATGTTCAGGGTCTAATTTAATTTATATCAGTATAATTCCATCGACCTCTACTGTAATTTTACTCTGGATTTACATCAGTGTAAATGTAATTAAAATCTGCTCACAGTCCCTGCAATAAGAATATTACTCTACATTTTAATTAGTTAAAAAAGACTGTCAAATATATTTACCCTCATTGTTTCCCCGCGCATACCAGCATGCACAGATAATGAGCATTGCCGCGTTGTTCTAATACTTTCCATGACCACACACAGAACCTCTTTCCTACTTTCTCTTGATTGTCGGACTAGGCAGTGATCAAAGTTAATTTTTCTAAAATTAAAGGAGAAATAACCCACAGGTAGTTGGCAAATTAAACAGCAGCTAACAAATTAGACTATAAAATTAATAGGCAGCAGGTTTAAAACAAACAAAAGGAAATATGTCTTCACACAACACACAATCAACCAATGGAGGCCAAAAGTATAACTAGGTTCAAAAAAGAATTGGGGAAGTTCATGGAGGACAGGCTCATCCATAGCTATTAGCCTAGATTTCAGGCATAACACCATGCTTTGGATGTCCCTAATCCTCTGACTGCCAGTAGCTGGATCTGAATGACAGGGGATGGAACATTCAGTAATTGCCCTGTTCTGTTCATTCCAGCTGAAGCAACCGGCACTGGCAACGTGGGAAGGCAGAATATTGGACTCAGTGGTTCACTGGTATTACCAGCCTGGCCATTCTACTGTTCTTATTAAATGATCTGACAGCAAATCTCATTCATTGATTGACAGTGCTCAAAACCTAACAAAAACCTAATCAAAGAAGATTTCAATGTAACGTGTAACATCACATAATCTAGCCATAGAATCACTAGTGCTAAGAATATAAATATTATAGTACTAACCTACTAGTAAGTTCTTTAAGTAATGTTGGTACTTCAACCTCATGTTTGGTCACTATGCCAAATGATGCTTTTACTGCAATAGAATCTGATCCAGCCATATTGACCCCAACATCACTCATTATCTGATTTCCTCGTCTACCATAGAGTGAAACATCTGATTTGTCTTCATAATTCAATAGCTGATAGGATGAAACACCTGAGGAAAAGAGGACACTTGCTGTATTTTGAAAAAAAAAGTCTCATGTTCATATACAGAAAATAAAATAGAAGTCCATTAGGGTTATAAAGAGAATAATAATTTTAAGGGCTCAAACAAACTAAAGAACTGGAGTATCACCCTGAAAATATCAAAAACAAACTTTATTCTTCACTTTTGAAATTCAGAGCAGAAGAAGGGTCTCAGACAATACTACTTACTGAAATTCTTATAAAGTACTTTTTCATCCATAGTTATAAGAGCTCTTTACACGGGTGAGTATGAATTATCTCTAGTTTCTTAGTGAACTGAAGCACAAAGTGACTTGTCCCAGATCACATGGTAAGTCAGTGGAAAATCATGGAACTGAACTTAAACTCTTGAAACCAAGGCTATGTCTACACTACAAAGATAAATTGGAAAAAGGAATGTAATTTGTGATATGCAAATTGCATATCTTTTTCTGATTTACTTCCGAAAGAGGCTTTTCTGAAATTTGGCGTGTTTACACAGAGTCAAATTTTGGGGGAAAAAAAACCTCTTTCAGAACATCCCTTCTTCCTCATAAAACGAGGTTTACAGGGATGACGACAAAACACATCTGTTTTTCCGACCTTTTTTTTTTTTTGGAAAAGCGGATGCGTTCCTTGGATGCGGCAGAGCTTTTCTGGGATACCTCTGCAGTTTAGGCATAGCCTAAGTGTAATACCTTTACTAGACCACATTGCCATTCTCATGGTATTAGATGCGACTGTGTTGATACATAAGGCCTTTGGTTAGTACAAGGGAAGTTTATGACCTTTATGATTTTTTATACTATCCTAATTGAAGAAAAGTCTCAGGTAAAAATCATTTTAATAAGTGCTGACTTTCTAGTTATATTTAATAGAATCATAGAACACTAGAACTGAAAGAGACCTTGAAAGGTCTTCGAGTACAGTCCCCTACCCTCACAGCACCACCCAGTACCGGCTAGACCATTACAGTGGAAATTTAGCTGAATTTGTTTTTAATTTTTGTAATACCAGTGTAACACACATGACTACTAGTAGTATACTTGTCTTAATTTCCTAGCCCCCACCATCTAAAAAATATTTAAGCTAGAAAAGGTTAAAACACCTGTCACATGAAAAGAACCAGCATTCATTGATTTGTCTACTTTTATAATTTCTTCTGGAGAAGTAGCAATACACAAAGTAAGCCAAATCTGACTTTCTTGAAATGTTGCATGTACTTAGATCAGGGTTTGGCAAGAGAACCAAATCTGGCCTGCCAAGCGGGTTGATCTGGCCCACAGACACTCCGCTGCTTCTCCACCCCCAGGCCAATCACGGTCTCCTCCCCTGCCACAGGTGCGTGGCACTTAGAGCAAACCACCAACTGAACAGCTGGTGGTTCACTCTAAGCACCACATGCCCCTTGTAGGGCGGGGGCAGGGAGCAAGAGACTTTGTGAGCTCCCCCTGTCCCGAGGTCCCAATTGGCCTAGGGGCAGTGGGAGCATGTGAAGTCTCCTCCCGCCGGGTGCATGGCACTTAGAGTAAACCGCCAGCTGTTCAGAACAGCTAGCAGTTGTCTCTGTGGAGGAGTGGAGGCACAAACTTCATTCACTCCCCCTCCTGCAGGCCAGTCAGGGCTTGGGGGTGGAGAAGCACAGAAATGTCCTGGCCCCGCCCTTTCTTCACAAAGCTCTGCCCCATAAGCGTGCGCAGCACATTTCATTAGGGTGTGCACCAAGGGAATTTTTTTTAAGGTGAACATTTATTGAATACTCAATCATAAAGGACATGCTGAGAGTGAACGCGGGCTTTCTATAAATTTCTACAGCATCTATATTATGCAATTCGGAGCGTATTGCATAATACAACAATCCATACTTTAAAACTAAAAGAGCGTATTATGCGATTAAATTAAAACGCAACACCACTTTTTATTTTGAGACATTAGGGTGTGCCTGGGCACTCCCAGCACACCCATGCCTTCCCCCTTTCCAGAGTAGTCCAGGGCCACTTCAAAAATTGGTGAAATGTCCCCCACTCTAAAATTATTGCCCAGCCCTGACTTGGCTCTTAGATCTAAGAAATCCCTTTTTGTTTGAACTCTATTCCCTGAATGAGCCATTTTAATTAAAAATTTCCTTGTGATTCACAATATATTTCTGTTCTTCAAGTGGAAAAAATTAGAAGATACTGATTGACAATATAACATGACTGAACAAAGGAACTTACAGACTTTTGATAAAGTGAATTTTAAAGCTACTGAGTTCCACTTCTGTCAGGATTTTAATAACGTTTAAGCACCTAAGCAAGCTGATAGGGGGAGGCGGGTCGAGCCTCCTTGCTGGATCGGGTTTGTGGGGAAGAAGCCAGAGCCAGAAGTGGCTGTGCTCTGCTGCTCCCCTTCCCCTCCCCTGACTGGGGGAACAGCAGAGGGGAAAGCTTCTGGAGCCTGGGAGCGGCACACAGAACAAAACCAAGTAAATGCCACCCCAATCCAGACCCTGCACCCCCAACCCCTTCACACACCTCCTCCCCTGCCAAGCCCCCACACTCCAACCCTGTTCCTACCCCTGGACAGACACCTACCCCCACCCTGCTCCTGTCCCCTCCCCTTTGAACAGACACTCTGCCCCCAGCCTGCTCCTGCCCCACCCCTCAGGCCAGTAGGGTTGCCAGGTGTCCGGTTTTGAACCGGACAATCCAGTATTTGAGCTTTCTGTTCGGGAAACAAATTGAGAAAATATAAAAGAGAAAATATAAATGTCCGGTATTTTCCAAATAAGATGTAATGTAGATTGTGATGTAATGTCAAGTGTGTCCAGTATTTTTGTTGAAACCATTTGGCAACCCTACCAGCTACCCTGTCTCCTGCCCACTCCTGCCCCCAGCCTGCTCCTCTGCTCCTGCCCAGACACCCTGCCCTCAGCCTCCTCCTGCCCCTTCCCCCTGGTCAGACACCCTACCCCCAGCCTGTTCCTATACCTTACCTCCCACCCAGACCTTGCACCCTCACCCCCTCCAGCACGCAATCTCCAGCTCAGATCCTGCACCCCCATCCCTATCCCACTCACTGATAGCCCTGTCCATATACTTAACCCCTTATTTTGGCCCTATCCTAAAGCCTAGGGGGCCCACAAAATCCCCTAACCCTGGAACCCCAGAAGAGTAAATCTGGCCTGAGGTCTTGAACCTCGGTCCTCCCTGCTCCTCCCCCCACCATGGGGCTGGAGCACCAGGGGAGTGAGGTTTTTCAGTTGGGGGCCATATCTGAGGGTTGTTTTTTTTGGAGAGTTGGTGGTGGTGGTGATTTTTTTTCTTTTCACTTGAGTGGTCTCCGACTGATTTTTCTGTGGGTTTGTGGCCCCTGACCCAAAAAAGGTTCCCCACCCCTGGCATAAATAAAGATAACACTGAAATCTTTTGTGTTGGACATAATATTTAACTTTACTTAAAAATGAAGCTTGGCCAACAAGCTCCCAATTGGGGCCCCGTCCACATCTTCCCACAGCATCACAACAGTCCTGCACCCCCCCACATCCCAACCCTGAGCCCATCATACACCTGAACCCCCTGCCCTGAGTCCCTCATACCCCCACATCCCCAAATTCCTGCACTCCCACATCCCCAGACTCCTGTATCCCCACACACCCCAATCCTGAGCCTATCATACACTCAAACCCCCTTCCATGAACCCCTCAAGCACCCCAACCCAGACTCCTGCAGCCCCCGGCCATAAGACTGACAGAAGACAGCCTGAATGCATGCATTAAGCTGGATTTGACCAGTTATGATGTAAACTTCAAAGAAATGTGCGAAAAGATGCAGGAGCAGAAGTCCCATTAAATAAAATCTGTGAGTACCATGTTTCATTTATGCTATTATTAATCATTATATCAATTATCAATAATATCAACTTGTATATTTTCAGTCATGCAAATGAACATTCTTATATGGCTCTTTGTTGACCACTTGCTCTGAATTTTGATGTAATTTGGTTCTTAGGTTTGAAAAGGATGCAGGCCCCTGACCTAGTGGATCGCATTCTTAAATGCCTATCTCGTAATATTCATTGTATAGGAGCATCTAACTCAGGCTATGGTGGATCCCCATGATTTTCTAGACACCTATAAGTTTTGTGACATTCAGCATTACAATGTTTTTGTGGATCTGGACCAATAGTTTAAATTTTGAACCTCCTACATATGACAGAGTCTCCTTCAATGTTTATTGGAATTATACATAGCTAGAGGCAGTTATGCTGCTGAAATACATGACACAATTTATAAAAATAAAGTATCACTGTGGCCCAATTCTTCAGTCAGATCTGAATGGGCAGACACTTGACACTTGGCACAAGGGGTCAGTCACATGAATCAACTGCAGGCTTGAAGCCACTATTTCCATTCAACAGTGACATTTCATGGAGATGCACCTTGAGAACATATATATTAGTAGAAGACTTACCTGGCATTGCCCGGGTCCTTCAAGAGCGGGGGGCTGGTGGTGTGGGGAGTGCAGGAGTCAGGACAAGGCCTTGGGATGTGGGGGGAGCAGGGCAGGAGGAATGGGTGTTGAAATTGAAAGTTTTATTCTTTTTATATTTGTATTTTAGGATTAATAACGTAGCAATGTAAGGTAACATATTATCATATATATATAAAGTTTAGTAAGTAAAGAGACAGGATCTCATATTGTGTCTATGTCAGTGAGGGTTAGAGGAGGGTTGAAGGCCGGAGCCTTCAGTGTGAATTGTTTTAATTACAAAATTTAGTAAGGCAATTTACAATGCTGTCTGCTTTTGTTCAATATAAAACTTTGCTGTTTGTATCTCTGTGAAAGACTGTTTGTATGAATGAGATATGGTGTGAAGGTCATCGTTAAAGCCAGATGGGCAAGAGAGAAGGGGGAGAATGCGGGGTGAAGACTAACTGTAAAAGACAGACTGTGAAGAGACATATCGGTGTCAGAGAAACCATCATTGCATACCCATGGCCAAGAATTGATCAGATTGGCAGACTGACGACTCTAAAGGTGAAGGCATCCCTAAAAACAATTGATTAACAATCCAGGACAGGGTGAGCCTCTTGGAGATGTTTTGGGAGTGATTAACATCAACAAGATAACAGTAACTGGTCACAGACTGACATAGCGAAGTCCATAGACTTCAACAGAGAAAAAGGATTATAAAAGCAGGGTGCTTTGCTATAGAACTTTGGGTTCATCTTGCCACCAACTCCAGAAGAACATTGGATCATGACTGACAAAAGACCCTGCTCTCTCTCTGTGATCAATCTGACTGGCCACTAGATTGGTCCAGACTCTGGACTGGTAACTATAACATCATCTGGCAGGACTGTGTGGCTGTGTCTACACTGCACCCCTTTTCCGGAGGATCTTTTATTCCTACTTTCAAGCTGAGGGGAAGTAGGAATAAAAGTACTTGAAAGTAGGAATAAAAGATCCTCCGGAAAAGGGTTTATTTTCCGGAGAATCACGTCTAGACTGGCGCTTTTCTCCGGCTTATCCCCAAGCCGGAAAAAAGCGGCAGCCATGTTAATGCAAATACCGTGGGGGATATTTAAATCCCCCGCGGATTTTGCTATTCCAAAGTGTCTAATCTGCATCCCTTTTCTGGAAAAGGAGTGCAGTGTAGACACAGCCTGAGTGTATGGTGTTTGTGTGTGAGAGTGACTGAAAAGCATATGCAACTGTTGTATTCTCAATAAATGTGGCGTACTGCCTTTTCCCCTATAAAAGATCTCGCGTGCTTTGTTTAAGCATAACATAGGGGGTGCATGAGTTAGGTGGTAGGTTGAGGAAGGGGGCTGGAGATGTGAGGGTATGTGAAAGTTGTGGAGTGCACAGGGGGTCGAGGTGGGAGGTCTCATCTGCTAGGGCCTTTTCTCTCCCTCCAGACACCCCAACCAACAGGGGTCATCTCTTCTCCCCCAGCCAGAAAGAGCCTTCACTTTCTCCATAGCCCCTCCAGCCAGCAGGGGCCATCTCTCTCCCCAGGATCCGTCCTGGCAGGGGACTGCTCTCTCCCCCCAGCCCTCCCAACCAGCAGAGACCTTCTCTCCCCCCAGCTGACCCAGCTGGCAGGGGCTTTCTCTCTTCCCCTCAGCCAGCATTTCATAAGCATATTTGCGCAATTTTTAAATAGAAGTTTGACTATGTTTAAATTTATTTTCCATTTCTCATTAATTGCTTGAGTCATTAAGATAATTATATTTTAACTATACTAATGCACCACCATACTACATATTATAATTAAATATATAACATGAGGTCTATACTTATTGCAAAAACTTAATTATTCAGGCTTAAAAAAACCAAAAAACGTACCTGCTGAAATTTCTTTCTCTCCCTGAAGAATGTCTTTTAAAGTGAAAGGTGTTGAAGCAAATTTAGATTTTCTTGAAAGAAAACACTTTTTCTTCTTTATAACAAGACTCAGAGGTTGGTATTTGTCAGCTTCACTGAGGCTAGGAACGGGGACTAATCTCCCACCATCACCAACCTGCTTAACAAAGTTTTTGGTAGCAGCAGCAAACATATTATGATATTAATCATAAAAACTCCTGTACCAACTGCATCTTCAAAACTTCATACCCATGTTAAAATATTTTACAATATTTTTGTAACTGAACTATCACATAACAAAAATTAAAGTCTAGCTGCTTTGTTTAAAACCTAGTACATTTTGTTTGGAGAAGAGAATCAGTAGGTCATCACCACCCAGCTTCTACAGTATATTGCTTTTACAGCTTCCCTTATGTCAACTAATCCTGCACAATGAATAATACATTAACTGTGTAAACTGATACAAAGATGTTTGCTTGATCTTTAGTAGTATAAGGCCATTATCTGAAAGTAAGATGATTGCTTTAGAATCAAAAGACTGCTACATTTTGCAATCTTTTTTGTTGTGATTGCAAAGACAGTGATATATTTGCTGTTTAATGTGCCTTTTATCCAGCTGGATCCCAAAGTGCATTACCAATGGGAATTCACCTGAACAGGCCACCTAAGCTACATAATTGTGTAAAGACTTAACACTTTTTTAAGGGAAGGAGACTTCTTTCAGTAGTGGCTGCATAATAGCTCTGTTAAAGACCTCAGCCTGGAATAAATACATTTCAGATTGTGAGCGCCTTTCTAAACTTTTTTAGCTGATGAGTAAATAGGACTTTGTCCAAATTTACTGTATGCTAGTGTCTCCATAGGGTGAGGGAAGTAGGGATTTTGCTGTGTTTTGTGGTTTCACTTCTGAAAGGGTTTACTTTGCTGATGTTTACTCTTTTCTGGCAGGTTGGTGTATTAGGGTCATGAGGGCTTGAAATTTATGTTTTCTGCATCAGAAAGGACATTATTGGGTTTTATTGCCTACATGATCAGGTGTGAATTTTGTTCTGTGAGTTTGATGGGAAAGGGGGAGAGGAACATAGCAGTATGTTACTTCATGGATGGTGGTGTGTGTCTGTGGAGAGGAGAAGGAAGGTTGATTGATCTTGTCAGCATTTGGTAGGAGTGACATATCAAGGTACAATCCCGACTAATGATTGGCTATGTCATCCCTTTCCTATAACCTGGGATGCCCTTTACAATGTAGACTCCAAACTGGACTGGTCACCACCAGTATGTAAATCACTCCCAGCTATGTCTGAATGAGTGCTGCAGATAGACAGTCAAGCTTTGGCTCTTACTGATTTAGTTTTGCTGTGGAGCATGATGGGCAACCTAGTTCTATGTGTGGTCCACAATACATTTTGTTTACCACTGCCTAAGTGTGGAGTTACCAGATTCCACTAGTTTCCGTTCATGTAAGCTTTTTCCTAACAATATTAAAGTGACATGTATGTAAAGCAAAAGCACATGAAGTGAGGTGTGTGCTGAATGCATACACATTGACTGTGACAGCCATATGTTCCCTCTGCATCCAAAGTGCTATTATGGTTCAAACTGCACACCCACAAATTCTAGGTACAGAAGAGCAGTTAGCAAAACTACCCTACTCCAGGAAACCATCATGGTTACAACAATCTTGCAACCCATTCACTTGTCTAGGTCACCAAGCACTGCTGCAGGGTGACAGCACATACAGTCTCAGTCCTAGATTTTCCTCCAGAAATGTATGTACTGTACTGCACAGCCCTCTCTTGAGCAGTACAAATATACTGAGTCATTATTCCTTTAAGGCAGGGGTCTCCAAACTTTTCAGCCCGAGGGCCGCATTAACTATCAAACAGCAGTTCGGGGGCCGACTACACACTTGAGGTCCAAATAAAAAACAATCAAAACATGGATGTTGTTTTTAATTATTTATTTAATATTATTTTATTCAGTTATTATTTAATAACACATTGATACACTACACATGAACACCTGTATTAGTGTGAATGGTGAAATTGTTTCCTGGATGCCAAAATAGCACACATTTCTGGCTTTAGATTTGTTGTCCCTAACATCAACAGTGACCTGAGATTATCATCGGACAAGTTTGTTCTCAAATTGTTCTTCACATATTTCAGACGTGGGGAACTCAGCTGTTGCTTCAGCCATGAAGACCTTGCACTGCTGAAAGTGCGTCAAGTTGTTGGCCTGTACTTGTTCCAAAAACAAATTAGCAGCATGCCAGGCACATGCTATGGGGCACTGCATTAATGCACTGGGGAAAACTCACCCTTCAGGCCAGCGAGAAGAAATCCAGAGAGTGAGAAAAATACTTAAAAGGAGCAAGGGACAAATGAAGCATTAAAAATTAACATTTTTCCTCACCTAGAAGCTGATTTTAGGCACTAGATCTGGTGTTTTAGGAGAGATCTGAAAGAATTTAATATCGATTTAAATCAGGGGTCACCTTTTTAAAGTTCCCGCGGGGGTTCACGTTCCCCCGCACGTCGCCGGGCGGGCGTTACCACCACCGCCCATCCTGCCCCCTGATTGGCCGGCTGCCCTGTCAGTCTGGGCGGGGGAATGCTGCCCGTGCTAACCCCCGCCCCTGCGCCGTTTGCCGCCGCGCGGCCGCTTGTCATTGGAGCGGCCCGCTTCTCCTGCCCCGGCGCGGCGTGAGTACACGCCGCACACCCCTGACAGGGCCCCCCCCCACCGCGGCAAGAAGGGCCCGTTCGGCGGCGCCCCAGGGACGGTCTCCACGGGCCGGATGAGAGGGCCTCGCGGGCCGCATCCGGCCCGCGGGCCGTAGTTTGGAGACCCCTGCTTTAAGGGACTAATATGCACACAACTGAGTTACCTGGACACTTCAGCTTGAACACACTGGATTTGATACAAAACCTTTATTGACTAAAAAGAGAGAGCTTTCAAGTGAATACAAGTAATGAGCCATAGAAATAAAAAAAAATGGTTACAAGAAAAATAAAGGTAAAGTGCTAACATAACTACATTTGATTCAAAGGAAAAGTTTTCTTACCACATGCTTTCAGTCTTAGATCAGGTCACAGACCCTGGCCTATTGTATACAATAGCTGATGCTTTTGTTTCCTTAGGTGCACAGTGGCTACACTCCCAGGCCCGAGCTCTCTCCTCATGTCCTCTTCCCGGACTCCTGCACTCCAGGGCTGGCCCACAACATTTTGGCACATGAAGCGGGTAGCTCAAAAGACACCCCCATGTAGGGTTGCCAGGTGTCCGCTATTCTACCAATCTGGTTTTTGTGTCCTCTGTCTGGTAAAAAAAATTCAGAAAATACTAGACATGTGCAATGCCCGATATTTTGTTTTTCTGGCCGGGTGCTGGACGGAAGCCTGGCAGGGGCAGAGGAGTGGCTGGGAGGCAGAGCTGCGATTGGGGCTGGAAGCCTGTGGTAGCGTGCAAAAACCTGGTGGGGACGGGGGTAGCTGAGACTCCCACACACTCCCGCGGCCTAGCTTCTACACTCAACCAGAGGGAGTCCCAGGCTGGGAAGCGGGGCTCTGATTGGTGCTGGGAGCCTTTGTTTGCGTGCAGAAACCAGGCGGGGGGTGGGGAGAGTGGCTGGGAGGCGGGGGTGCAATTGGCCCTGGGAGCCCTCAGCTGAATGCCTCTGAGGAGGAGTGATGTCTTGAGGAGAAGCTCTGTCCCTGCTCCTGAGCGCTGTTCAAGCACGTTGTAGCGCTGTAGTCCAGGAGAGAAGCCCACAGGTGCTTTGTAGTTGAGTTTAGGTGCCTTTCGTGGGTGCTCAGCCAAAACTGACTGGGGTGGAATTTCTGCTTCTTTCCACTGGGACACCCAATTTTTAGCTGGTGCTGTTCGGTATTTTTTAGGAGACCATCTGGTAACCCTACCCCCAGGTCCCCTCCCTTGGGCCAGCAGCAGACACAATTTTCTACACTCTGGGTCCTAGTGGTGCCCCCCCCCCCGGCACCTGCCGCAGCCACCACAGTTCGCCTCATGGTAAGGCCAGCCCTGCTACAGCCCCTCCACACTCCTGCCCTGAGCCCCTGCCCCTCACACCTCTCAAGCCCTGGCGCTGACTCCCTGCACCCCGGTATCCCCCTCCCCGCACTCCAGCCCACACTTCAGTGTCTTACAGGTACTGTCTTATTACAACCCTCCCGCGCCTGCCCGGACCGCTCCCCCCAGGGCGGGCTGCAATGGCTGCAAGAAATGGGGGCTCCCTTGGCGGGGGCGGCTTGTGCATCACTCCCCGGCCAGCCTGGGCCCACAGGCTGCGTAATGCGGGGAGCTGGCCCCTCACGGAGCGCTCAGCGCAATGGGCGGGGGGGCCGCAGCGGCAGGCGGGGGAGGCCCCCCCCCGCACCACGCGCCGACGCGGCCCCGCCCACAGCACAGGCCGCGGCGAGGCGCTCGGCGGGCGCGGTGGCGGTAGCGGAGGTGGAGGCGGCCGGCCCGGCCATGTCTCAGGAGACCTTCCCGTTCCCGGCCGCGACCCAGCAGAGCCCGGCGGCGGCGCAGGACCAGGCCCGCAGGTCAGGGCGCAGTGGGGCATTGTGGGTAATTAGGGGCCCTTCTCCCGGTGCGCGGGCGGCCGCGGCCACCAACTGCTGGTGGGGGGGGAGAGGCTGGAGCGAGCCCCCGCCCTGTTACCACTGGGGCTGGCCCGGGCCGTCACCTCGCAGCGGGCGGGGAAAGCGCTGCTCCCCTCCGCCCGGGAGAGCGGCTCACCGGCTGCGCCCCGCCCTCCGGCCTGGTCTCCCAGAGTCTCGGCGGCCGGCGCGGGGCCTCGGCCTGGGTCTTAGCCCCGACTCCCGGGGGCTGCCAGTGTAGCTGCCGCCGGTGCGCCTCTGGCCCTGCCCCTCAGCAACCCGGAGCCCCTTTGCGGATCCCTCCCCGCTCTCTGCGGAGCTGACGCCTGTAGCCGTTGTGAACAGGGCTCAGCGTCCCTGCCCAGGGGGAACGTGAGAGCTGAGACAGGGCCCGGGGCTTCCACGCACCTTGTTCAGGGCAAAGCAGCAGGGGCAGACTGATCGGTGCAGTGACAGTCAATCACCCCCCTGGCAAGTAAGAGCCTGATCCTCCAAAGCACTTGGTGCCCCGCAGCCCAGCTTCGCAAACGGAGCCATAGGACAATTTGACAAAAGCGCAGGAGCTTGTGTCATGATACTTCCAACAGCAACATAGTTAGTTGCTTAGTTTAATTAATACAGGGAGGGGAAAAGGAAATCTAGTACATGTTCCAAGCCAGACAAAGATAATGTTTGTATGCCATGATCCTACAAACTCACCTTTGACTTTAAGCATGTGAGTAGCCCCACCTAAAACACCAGTTCCTGAAATAGCTAACACGGCTATATTTCTATCACTGAAATAGCTAGGTGTGTGTTGGAGAGAAGCTATCCAGACACTGTTTACTTTTGTACCTGCTGAGTTTGAGAGAGATTGAATTTGCACACATTATAGAACTGTTGCCTTCAGATATTTCTCACCAATGATTGTTTCTTTGCTGTGGAGAAGTAGTGAATACTTTCTGTATCTGTATCACTTGTCCATGTTGTAACTGAAGCCATTCCCAGTTGTCATGGTGATCAGAAGAAAGCAACAATAGCTTGGAATGTTATTTGGAAAATGTATTCTTTCCCCCATTCCTATCAACCTGTGGAAAAGTTGCCTCTAAAGCAGCATGCAGCTTCCACCAGACTTGAAAAACATATTCTTTGTCCCCATTCCCCTTAATTGCCAGTACAGGCTTTCAGTATCAGATAATTTTTCTTTTATCAGTTAGTGAGATCAGTTTGATTTTTTTTCATAACTTAAGTGGAGGATGACAAGTTGTCTTGAAACACAGATGATAAGACTTCTCTTCATGAGGAGGTGATTCAACATCAGTGCAATTCAGTAGCAGCCAAAACTAACTCAGGGCGCGTCTACACAGCACCTTTAGCTGGAAATAAGTTATGCAATTTCTGCTACGCAAATTGCAGAGCTTATTTCGAGTGTATTTCTAAATTAATTGTGTTGTTACTGCCTGAGCTACCTGTTTTTCCTCTAATTATGGAAGTTCTCAAATGGAGAGTCATGCAACCTCATGGAGTTGCAAGTATGTTATGTGGGGGGTTGCAAATACATATCTCCCAGCTAGCTAACATGTCTGCTGTGAAAAGTGATATTAACATGCAACTATTACTTTAAAATAGTGTAAAATATAAAAAAGTCTTAATTTTTAAGTGTGTGTGTTTTGGGGGGAGGGGAAGAGTCACACTGAGGCTTGCTATGTGAAAGGATTGCCAATAAATACATAAAATTTGACAACCATTGCAATCTTTTCCCATTCTCTGCTGCAGCTATAATACTCTTCCTTTCTTACTGTTTTAAGGGCAACATACCCACCTCTAGAGCCTCTTATTGGGCATTTTGAAACAAGGTTAAGCTCAGACTTCTGCCTAGCCATTGAAAGTTTATTTTTACAGTAGCTAGAGCTGGTAAAAAAAGATGCAAAAGTGGCAAGGAGTCCTGTGGCACCTTGTAGACTAACTGAAGTATTGGAGCATAAGCTTTTGTGGGCAAAGACCCACTTCGTCAGATGCATGTAGTGGAAATTTCCAGAGGTTACATGCATCTGACGAAGTGGGTCTTTGCCCACGAAAGCTTATGCTCCAACACTTCAGTTAGTCTATAAGGTGCCACAGGACTCCTCGCCACTTTTGCAGGTTCAGACTAACACGGCTACCCCTCTGATTAAAAAAAAGATGGAAATTTGAGAGATAATATTGGCCTAGTGAGAAGGGTGCTGCATTGTGTTCTAAGCATGCTATACCATGGGCTCTTGGATAAGTACTATGCATCCCTATATCTTTGTCTCCCCACCACAACGTAATGATGCCTTCCCCTTTTTTGTAAAATGCTTGTAGATCTGTGGATGAAAAGTACCATAGGAGCCAATATTAAAATTTCTTGAAAGTGTTGGTAACAGTAGTGAAACAGGGAACAGCGATTCCCATTTTTTAAAAATCAGCTCTAAATACAGATTTCCCTTCTAAAATGATAAATCTTTTCTTTGTAGCTTGGAGGAAATGATTGTTGCAAAACCAGGGAAAACACCAATTGAGTTGTTACATGAATATGGCACGAAGTGTGGTATCACTCCTGAGTACGAGTTTGAAAAGGCTGAAGGACAAGTACATCTTCCAAGTTTCACCTTTAAAGTTACAGTAGGTGACATAACGGGCACAGGTCTGTAATGTTGCTATACTTTGGTATGGTTGTTGGTAGTGGTTTCAGGAAAAAAATCTTTCTTCCGCTGTGTTTTTCATTAGAAAATACAAAAATAATCATTTATTTAATGGGTTAATATGTTTGACAAATACTGGAAGGCAAGCTTTTAAACTTTGAGTTTCACATGTGACTAAATATTAAACAGTGCAGTTTTAGGCTGTTAATTCTGATTTAATATTTTCAGAAAATTCAGTAAGAAAGGTAAAGAACTATAAACTGAGGCTACGTACGACTGTTCACATACTGAAGGGAAAAGCTCCAAGAGCTGCCTGCTAATTTGAGGATTCTGAAAAACCTAACCACTAGAAACTAAGTATTTGTAGGTATAGTTTAATCCAAACAGACCAATATTTTGTCTTCATGATAGGGACGTATGAGTATGCAAAAACATTATGATTGTGAAGTCAAGTACAGAGAAGTCAAGGAAATACTATAATTAAAGTTGCTTGTGCATCTTTGATTTGCTCCCTTTCTATGCAATCTTGGGATGTCATAGCCTAGGTGTATTTGTTTTTTAAAAACTTAAGGGATTATAGTTCTTTGATACAGAATATCTTCACAGTTCATTAGCAGGATTCAGAGCACAGTACTTGAGGTAATGCAGCAACTAATAATATGCTGTTATTCTCTGTGGACTATCATTAAAATGAGATGGGAAACAGTGTACCAGTGGGTTTCAAACCTATTTGCTAACAGAGGGATAAGGAGATTCATGAATTTGGGGTTCAAATTCCAGATTCTGGAGGAGTCTTCTATTTAGTTACAGGCAGTCCCCAGGTTACATGGATCCGACTTACATCAGATCCCTACTTACAAACGGGGTGAGACAACCCCGCACTAGCTGCTTCCCCCCAGGAGACCAGGGAGACGCAAAGCTAGTACCCCTCCCAGCAGACCAGGGAGACGTGGAGCGGCTTTTCTCAGCAGACACCTCAGCTTGAGAATAAAGGACTGAGGGAAGTGAGGTGTGGGAGAATAAAACTGAGCTCTGGAGAAATGTTTGGCTAGAGTTTCCCCTACAATATGTACCAGTTCCGACTTACATACAAATTCAACTTAAGAACAAACCTACAGTCCCTATCTTGTACGTAACCCGGGGACTGCCTGTATTTAGAATTCTGTCCCTATATCCCCACATCTCCTACAAAATACACCCTAGATTCCCTTAGCAAAGGCACTATAAAAAGCCACCCAAGCCTGCCTTCTGAGGACACAATCTCAAACCTCAACACAGGGATAGATGAAGCATGTCAGGAATAGGGCAACATCACAGAGTGCTTGCTTTAAAGATTTCAGACAGGGATGCCATTAGGGGTAAAATCCCATTTAGTTAGTTAACTAGATAAACATGAAGGTTAACCGATTAAACGGGCAGGCGGAGGCGTTCCTGCCCGTGGCACACCTAGTGCAGCCCACCACGGGGCTGCTCTGACTGAGCTGGAGTGCACCAGGCCTGCCACGTGCCCCTCCAGGCTAGAATGGGCAGGAGAATACTCCAGCCCCCACCATTTAACAGTAACCAGTAAGCATCATCCATTAAAGGTGATGCTTACCTGTTAACCATTCACATCCATAGATGATGTAACAATTTAATAAGAATATCATGTTATAAGGATATCAGATTGTCTATTTTAATACAGGTGAAGGTCATAGCAAGAAGATTGCAAAACACAGAGCCGCAGAAGCTGCCTTGAACATTTTGAAAGGAAATCCAAGTATTGGGTGAGTTAGATTTGGCTGTATAGAACTGCAGAAAATGTCATTACTGATCTAAAACAGTATTCAAAAAAGCACTGAACACACACAATATACTGTCAGTTAGGCTGTTAGGAGACTTCAGTTTCTCTGAGGAAAGTTTTTCTAGTCCAAGTTAAAAATTTGACACACAAATTTTCTAATGTGGTAATCTTTTCTGTAATCTGGATTCTTGTATTTAATTCTTTTACCAGTGAAACTGTCCTAAGATGAAATGTGTTTTTCCAGGTGTTACATCTGTTACAAGATGCTGTTCTGTGCTATAATTTGAAGCTGTTAAGTAGCTTTTTCATCCCAAAACATTCTTTAACAACAACAACAAAAATTGCTTGCATCCTTGACTCAATGTTGGTTTTCTTCATTTAAATCATTGTTGTGAGGTGGGGCTGGAGATGAGGGTTCAGTGTGCAGGCTTCCTTGGGTAGAGAGTTCTACCCTAGCGCTCTCTCTCACTACAGCAGGTTGGGGCCAGGTGAGAAGCGCCTCTCCATGGCCACTGGAGCTGCAGCGGCCACTGTTGGGGGAGGGATATATGTCATCTGCTGGGGAACAGACAGACACACAGATAAATTCTCTCAGATACATAGTAGATAGCTGTCCCTTTCTCCACCCTGGCAACCCCCATTGGGGTTATAGCTGTCCTGATCCCCATGTCTGGCCCCTTGCTGACCCCTGTGGTCATTATACAGTACTAGTATCCCTGTTTTCCATCCCATACCCCATTTCGGGGGCATCCCATTTTCCTTGCAGAGCCAAACCCTTACCTTTAAGTTATGATAAGCTGCATATCAAATTTGTTGGTCCTACCTCTTCCCATTTAGGAGGAGTTCTTGAATAGACAAAACATACACACTCATAGACAAACTCTCTCAAATATTTAAGATGACTCATGTGTGTTTGTTTTCTCTATATAATTGGTCAATTTGCTGTTTGTGCGGTTTCCCCCGCCCCCTGCCATGGAAAAGAGAAAAGACACGTTTAAATTCACAAGTTTTCAGGGGACACATTAGTACAGGGGTGGGTAATAATAAAAAAAATGATAGCCTGCCAGTCTTTAGAAACTGGCAGGCCACTGCTGCTATATTTACTGGTATTGGGAGATCACAGCTCTTGTTGGCTGTGGATTGCCGTTCATGGCCTATGTAAGCGATAGGAAGGGGTGTCCTGGTCGGCACCACTTCTTGCTGCTCCCATTGGCTGCAAACAGTGATTCACGGCCAACTAGAGCTGTAATTGCCTGATACCTGCAGAGTCCCAGGTAAATATAGAGGTGGAGGCCCACCAGGGACTAACCCTGCAGACTGGATCTGGTCCATGGGCCAGAATGTGGCCACCCATGCATCAAGTGTTTCTGACTCTAAAATTTTAATTCTCAAATAATTACATTATACAGTAAACTTCCGATAATCCGGCACCTTTAGGACCCAGGGGGTGCCGGATTATCAAATATGCCGGACTATCAGAAGGGGGGGCTATGAGGTGTCTAGGGTGGGGTGGGGGCGATGCCACCCCAGACCCCTCATAGCCCCCCCTTCTGATAGCCCAGCTCTGCCCCAGGCATCCCTGATTCAGCCGCTGCTAGTCAGTTTCAGCAGTGGCTGAATCAGGACGCCTGGGGCATGGCAGCTGGGGGGCTGGCGAGTTGGTCCCACAGCACCGAGGAGCAGCGCTACTGGACCAACCCGGCAGCACCCCAGCTGCTCTACCCAGGTGTTCCCAAGTCAGCCGCTGCTGATACTGATCAGCGTCTGACTCCAGGAAGCCCGAGGCAGAGCTGCTCTGCCCTGGGCTTCCTGGAGTCAGCCGCTGGTCAGTTTCAACAGCAGCTGAATTGGGACACCTGGGACAGAGCAGTTGGGGCGCTGCCTGTTGGTCCCCAGAGTGCCGCACCTCGCCGCTGCAGGGACCAACCCGGCAGCACCCCCGCTGCTCTCTTCCAGGTGTACCCAAGTCAGCTGCTGCTGAAACTGATCAGGGGCTGATTCCAGGAAGCTGGGGAAGAGCAGCTCTGCCTCGGGCTTCCTGGAGTCAGCCGCTGGTCAGTTTCAGCAGTTGCTGAATCGGGGACAGCTGGGGTGCTGCCGGGTTGGTCCTGCAGCCCCGAGGGGCAGCGCTACGGGACCTACCCAGCAGCACTCCAGCTGCTCTGCCCCTGGCTTCCCCGATTCAGCTGCTGGTTAGTTTTAGCAGCAGCTGACTTGGAGAAGCTGGGGGCAGAGCAGCTCCAATGTTCCGGCTGCCCGGAGCACTTCCAGGTTCCTGATGGTGCCGGACCATCAGGAGTGCCGGACCATCAGAGTTTTACTGTAGTATTTTCCACATCTGAGAAGATGAATTCCCTTGGAGACTAATGTAAAGATTTCAATGGGACTACTCACATGTAAAATTAAGACTATGCACTATAGTGTAGAGGCTTGGTGCACTATAGTGTAGAGGCTTGGTGCCCTATGTTATTAATGGATTAGTGATTAATTTATGTCCTTTATAAGCAGTTTTAAGTTGAAATTGTCAGTTTAACAAAAATTTAAACTATTTTAGTCTTTCAGAGCCAGACTCCATAGTTCCAGATTCGCCAAAACAACCACAAAATCAAACCAATCCTATAGGTACGTTACAGGTAAGATGTACCTTTTTTTATCTTCAGACCATCATGCTATATAGTTCAAATATGTTAATAAAGTGTTTCTTACATGAAATTAATAGTGGATAGCCTGAATTTAAAATGTATTCTGGATCTTAGACCTTTCAGGGATTATTTGCCTCAAACTGAAAGCTATTTTTGAACTCATTTGAATATATCTTTCTTATTATTTTTTCTTTCTTTCTTTTTTAGTGACAGAAGGCAGCATAGACAGCCCAGAGCAAGTAGTTCAGGTCAGAAAAGAGCAAGCGCTAGTTGTGTTCACTAGTTGGGTTTCCCACACTAGTTGTATGGGAAAGCATAGAGAGCCAGCTGTAGTGAGAATATGAAATGTATATGTAACTAGCTTTGCTATAATAAGTACACTTAAATCCAGTTAATGCTGTTAAAATAAAAACATGAACAGGTTTAAATATAAACATTTGGATTCCTGTACTATAAGTTTTTTTTTTAACGTTTGCAAAGCTGGTTGAAATTGGAGACTAATAGACAAAATCATCTGTTTATTTTTAACGTGTTCTGATGAATTCATGGTATTCTGTATTTCTGAAATCTAGAGAGTTTGTGGAAGAAGAAGAAAAGGCTGTATAGATGTCTGCCAATTTAAATAATGTGTTTCATGTTTGTTTTGTTTGGTGTTTTCATATGAAACATTTATTACTACAGTTTGCATTAAGATCTGAAGTTTTAACACTGTAGGATGAAAGTAGGGATGTGAACTGGTAACTGGTTAACATAATGGTCTGCGAGGTAGGATCCCTTCTTTGACCCCATGCTGCCATCTCCATCCAGCTGTGAGTCCATAGGCTGGGTGGAGCTGGCAGCCCTCCCCCCTCCCTGCCATTTTTGCACCCTCCCTCTCTCTGACCGTGAAGCTGCTGACTCCTAATCCATGCAGCCCAGTGGGGTGGAGCAGCCCCTGGAACCACTGACTAGGTCTACACTACAAAGAAAAGCAGGAAAAAGATATGCAAATTGCAAACCAAATGTTTTTCCACTTTTCTTTTGAAAGAGGCTTTTCCGAAATTCAGTGTGTCTACACAGCACCAAATTTCGGAAAAATCTTCTCTTTCAAGCCATCCCTTCTTTCTCGTGAAATGAGGTTTACAGGGCTGGCGAAAGAATGTGTCTGCTTTTTCAAATTTGTTTTTGGAAAAGCGGATGCATTCCTTGGACACGACATAGCTTTTCTGGGATACATCCGGTATCCTGAAAAAGAGCTGCAGGCTAGACGTAGCCACTGTGGCAGGCAGAGGGGCCACTCCAGCGCAGAACCCCTCGCCTATCCTCATTTAATCAATTAACCGGTTAAACTTAACTTTTAGCCAAACTAATTAAACAGGATTTTCTATCCCTAGATGAAACCTT
This sequence comes from Pelodiscus sinensis, assembly GCF_049634645.1. NCBI lineage: Eukaryota > Metazoa > Chordata > Testudines > Trionychidae > Pelodiscus > Pelodiscus sinensis. Next base: position 46,426,520 of record NC_134717.1, on the reverse strand, counting down.
AAGATCTAAATGCAGAGTGGCTCCAATCCAGTAAAGTACTCAGGCAAGTTTGCCTTGTTGAATTGGAACTAGAGTGCTCAGTACTTTGTGGGATTGAGACCAGGCACCCAACCCCGAAGACAGTTTTTGCATGTGCCTTAAACACAAATAGTCACATTGACGTTGAGGGAGCTTCATGTTAAGTGAAACTGTTTGCAGTATTTTGACCTAAATTTACTTGCATGGCTCTGAAAAATCTCATGGTTCGTGAATGACTAGTTGTAAGTAAGAATCAAAACCTGAAAATCTCCTACTGGAGATGAGATTTGTATGGTGATGCTTTTTCATAGATATTTAAGGTAGATGATACAGAAATCTTATCTTAAGACATGCTCTTCCCTTAACATCTTTTATTAATGAATAAATCCTTAGTCACATTTTGACCATTGCTTTTAAAATAAATCTAGTCAATGTATTTCTCTTACACCTTGTCATCTGCTTACAAATAATCAGTTTATGTACCATTCTGCTCTTTCAGATCTAATAGAGAAACTTTAGTTAAAAGATGTCTTACTGCGAGATCAAAAAGAAAAATTCACTGACAGCATGAATAGGATTGTGTTTTTTCAATTACTTCTCTGTAGCTGTGTTTTTATTTCATTGCTGTAGCTACAGTATTGCATGATGTGATATGTTCACTGTCACTAGTTTTGTTAATTGACTATCTTAAGCTGTCTGGTCTTGCCAAATCAGTACTAATTTGGATAGTCATTAACAGAATTGAATATAATAGCTCAGAACGATTAAAGGAGGAGATGGCAAATAGTCAAGCTTTAAAGCTTGACTAAGAGATTCTGGCTGATTTTTAACTTTTCTGAACAGGCCAGTTCATCTCTCTCTTACACAGCATGCAAAATCCTGCCAGTCTAAAAAGAAAAAGCTGAGGATCAAACATCCTATATAACCACCCTATATCCTTTCATTTTTAGGACAACACAGCTCTTTAAAAATGTAACTTACTAGTGTTCTGGGGGATTTTACATGTGCCACTCATAATTGAAAATACTGGAACTGAACAGGTTTTATTTGTTTGTCACCCTCTCTTCTTTGACTTATGTCATTGTGGATAATTGATACCCCTGTGTTTTCCCACATCAATATTAGGGATGTTAAAATGCGGTTAATTGAGTAGTTGACTAGTCGATGGAATTTCCATCAACTACTCGATAGGCACTTCCACATTCCTCCTTTGAAAAGTACAAGAGCCCCTGCTGACTCTGGGCTGCATGCGGGTGCCTGTTTTGAAATGTACAAGAGTCCCCAGCAGGTGCTTTTCAAAGTGCATTTCAAAGCCATGGAGTCTGAGTCAGTGGGAGTCTCCCGCTGACCCTGGGCTCCATGCTACACTGCATGCTGCGCATAGCCCCAGGGCCAGCTGCCCCTTTGAAACGCACAAAGGCGGCGTTTCAAAGGGCAGCTGCCGTGGAGCCAAGGGTCAGCTGGAGACTCGCCAGCTGATCCTGGGTTCTGTGTGGCACTTCCCCAGAATGCTGCCTCTGACATTTCAAAGGGGCAGTGCCGTGGAGCCCGGGGTCAGCTAGGAACTTTCAGCTGATGCTGGGCTCCACACAGCAGCAGAACCTGGGGTCTGCTTGGGAGTCCCCATCTGACCTTGGGTTCTGGAAAAATGCCGTGCAAAGCTTGGGATCAGCTGGGGAGTCCCCAACTGACCCCTGGGCTCCATGGCTGCCCCTTTGAAATGCGCTAAGGTGGCGTTTTAAAGGGGGCAGCCGCCACACAGCTGATCTGTGATCAGCTGCCCCTTTGAAAGGCTACTTTGAAGTACCTCTCTACCTCCCCTCCCCTTTTGCTGGCTCTATATCATAGAGGCGGCAAGGAGGAGGCGGGGAAATAGACTAGGCAACAGGCTATCCAATAAGCAAATGCTTATCAGATAGTCAACTAGTCTTTAACATCCCTAATCAATATATTGTACTCTTCAAACTATAAGAAATATTTCAGTGTCATGGTGGTAAATGTGTTTGAAAAATGGATAGTTAAGTTTTGCTAAAGAAAGATGGTAGCTGTTTAAAAGGGATGTTTAGAGACAAACCAAAGCAGAGTTGCTTGCATATTCAGATCTAACCTCTGTTTCTCTAGGAACTGGCTGTTAAGAAAGGTTGGAGACTTCCTGAATATTCACTTGCACAGGAGTTGGGGCCTCCTCACAAGCGGGAGTTTGCCATGACTTGCAGAATAGAAACATTTATAGAAACTGGTATATATTTTTTAAATCTCACAATTTCGCAATACCTAATGAATTGTGATTGTTGCCTCCCTCCATTTTATTTATATTTTAATATTGTACCTATTGGTCCTTTTAAAAAGCAGTTTCATGATTTACAAAATGCATCATTAGTACAACTAAAATGTTTGCTGTTAATGTTTGGACAGTGAAGACACATTTTCAGTTTCCTAATGTTAAGGAAGAGACCATATTAAAAAGCATTCCATTATTTAACTTGAAAATGCTGCAAGTTATGGTGTTAAATTTTAAAATGCAGACTTGCTGTGCTTTTAAATATTAGGATAAGTGATATTCTGCATGATAGTTCTGTCTTACTACCTTGATAAGTGCAAGAGAATGCATAATTACATTGCACTGATATTCTAAACAGTGCTAGTATATAAGACTTTAAATCAAGCTATTTAATTGTTGTGTTGAGAAATGTTTTAGATGCAATAGAAAGTGTTGAATGATACCTCTACAGTATACTGAATTAAAATGTTCCATTCTAAATTAACATACTCTGACATCATGAATAATAATATGCTATGTAGATACATAGAAATACTATTTCAACAACAATTATTTGCTGAATGACATTCATGCATTGTGCATGTTAGATAACCTCCAAAAGTTTTGTGTTGGCACTTAACTCCCTTGTATAGTTAATAAGTATAGATTTTGCTCATAAATTATTCTTGACCAGCCTTTCAACCTAGTGATCAGCATGTGACTAACTATGAATAACCTATGCACAAATGAGATTGTTCTGAAATTTTTTGGTTGTGCTTAGTGACATTGTAATATAGAATTTAGGCTTTGAGAAGTTGTGTAGGGGGATGGTAAGGAGGGAGAAGTAATTTGAAATACTAAGTGCAAGACACTGACTCTTCTTCCTCAGCACAGGTATTAACCTCACGTTTTGTAACTCAGTAATAATGATAGAGGCAAATAACTGTGTCTGGCCCTAAGTTTTTAAATGCTTAATGTGTTTTTTACATCTGAGAAATGAGAGGTTTACTTTAATTTAATGGAGCTTCTAGGAGAATACTGCTCTTTAACTTAAACACATTGTAAACCCTGTTTCCTTAGTGTACAGGCAGTCCCCGGGTTACGTACAAGATAGGGACTGTAGGTTTGTTCTTAAGTTGAATTTGTATGTAAGTTGGAACTGGTACATATTGTAGGAGAAACTCTAGCCAAACATTTCTCCAGAGCTCAGTTTTATTCTCCCACACCTCACTTCCCTCAGTCCTTTATTCTCAAACTGAGGTGTCTGTTGAGAAAAGCCGCTCCGCGTCTCCCTGGTCTGCTGGGGGGGGGGCACTAGCTTCGCGTCTCCCTGGTCTGCTGGGGGGAAGCAGCTAGTGCGGGTTTGCCTCACCCCATTTGTAAGTAGGGATCCGATGTAAGTCGGATCCATGTAACCCGGGGACTGCCTGTACTTTGTAAGACTAGATCAAAAGTTCTCCAAGTACCCCAAATATCTTCAACCAGTAGTTTTTAGCATTGTATTTACAAAGAGACTTTCAGGTTGAATTCAAATCCAGGTGGTCAGTGATTTGGATCACCTATTTAAATCAAAAGCAGGCTGCTAATGATTAAAATGTTGCCATCTAATGCCTCTTTGGTAGTCTTCATGAAGTGAGTTGATTTTATTTTAGTTCTTAATGTGTTCTTAAGGTGTTCTCCATCACAGAACCTATCATTGCAATTAACTAGCACCAATAGTTGTAGTCTTAGCCAAAAGTCCCAGGATTAACTGGATTTGTAGACTCAAGTGTTCTTTCATTAGAGGAGGCGATCACTTCAGATTAACACCATGTTATTCTAGAACAGTATGTGAACTTTCACAATTTCACATATTCTGCCTGTTCTGAATACAACTAGAAGGCTTCAGGTTTCTTAACTAAGTACCTTTTAGTTGTATTACTCACATTTTCCTTCTTTTGCAAGAATTGTAAGAGTTGGCTGCCAGAGTGTTTGTGTCAAGATATTATTTAAAAGGTTTTATAATAGTAAATTTATTTGTGAAATCCAAATGTGTCTAAAGGCCAAATTCTGCTTATCTACAGATTGGATAATCAAACTGTACTAATTTAGGAACTCAATGTTGCAGCAGTGAATCCCTAATAATAGTCCACAGTATTTCACATAAGCATTCAAAAAGCAGTCAGATAGTAACAACTTATTTCTTACTGTTTGTGATAAATTGGAACCAGCAACCTGCAGATGAATTATCAATCCTTTGAGCCACTATGTCCACTGCAGTGCATTTTTCTCTTGTTAATAACCTCTGGTTTTGTTTCTTTATGCAGGGACTGGGACATCTAAGAAACTAGCAAAACGAAATGCTGCTGAAAAATTACTTGCCAAATTCCACAGTTTCCCTCCAGATAGCATCAATATTTCCTTAGTAAGTAATGGGCAGAGCAGCATAAGTGCCATAGATCCTGTCAGACAATTCAAGTTATGAAAAAGCAAAATATGGTAGACACTTCATTAGCAAAGTCTTATGCCATATTCTTATTTTTAAGAGGACCCAAAAACTCTGTGCCACCATCCAAATTTGCATCAGATTATTATGACATTGGTGGAAGAGATTATATAGTGACAGCCACCATTAAAAATAGTGATAGAAATGTAGCCGTGTTAGTCTGGGGTAGTTGAAGCAAAATGCAGGACAATGTGGCACTTTAAAGACTAACAAGATGGTTTATTAGATGATGAGCTTTCGTGGGCCAGGCCCACTTCCTCAGATCAAATAGTGGAAGAAAGTAGTCACAACCATATATACCAAAGGATACAATTTAAAAAAATGAACAAATATGAAAAGGACAAATCACATTGCAGAACAGAAGGAGGATGCGGGGGGGTGGGAAGGGGGAGGAAGGAAGGTAAGTGTCTGTGAATTGCTGATATTAAAGGTAGGGAGAGTGGGATGTTTGTGAGTTAATGGTATTACAGGTGATAATTGGGGAAACTGTCTTGATAATGGGTGAGAAAGTTCAAAGACTTGTTAAGTCCTTGTCGGTAAGTGTCGAATTTTAACATGAATGACAGTTCAGAGGATTCCCTTTCAAGTGCAGATGTAAAAGGTCTTTGTAGCAGAATGCAGGTGGCTAAGTCATTTAGAGAGTGTCCTTTCTGGTTAAAGTGGCAAGAAACTGTTTTCTCTTTGTGATCTTGTCTAATATCTGTTTTGTGGGCATTAATCCTTTGGCGAAGTGTCTGAGATGTTTGTCCAATGTACATAGCAGACGGACACTTTCGGCACATGATAGCGTAGATTATATTTCTGGATGCGCAGGAATATGTGTTCTTGATCTTATAACTCACTTGGTTAGGTCCAATAATGGTATCAGCAGAATGAATATGTGGACAAAGCTGGCAACGGGGTTTGTTGCAAGGGAAGGTACCAGGGTTGGTATTAGTGTGGTATGTCCTGTGGTGGTTGGTAAGAATCATCTTGAGGTTAGGTGGTTGTCTATAGGAGACTATGGGTCTGTCTCCCAGAGCCTCTTTGAGTATGGTATCCTGTTCCAATATAGGCTGTAGTTTCTTGATAATGTGTTGGACAGGTTTAAGTTGGGGGTTGTAGGTGATGACAAGTGGTGTTCTATTGTTGGTTTTCTTGGGTCTGTCTTGAAGTAGATGGTTTCTAGGTATTCGTCTGGCTCTTTCAATTTGCTTTTTTGTTTCTCTGGGTGGGTAGTTGAGATTTATAAATGCTTGGTAGAGATCCTGAAGCTTCTGATCTCTGTCAGTGGGGTTAGAGCAGATGCGGTTGTATCGAAGGGCTTGGCTATAGACGATGGATCGTGTGGTGTGTTCTGGATGGGAGCTGGATGCATGTAGGTAACTGTATGAGTCAGTGGGTTTTCTGTAGAGAGTGGTGTCTAATTTTCCATTGTTGATTTGTACGGTGGTGTCCAGGAAGTGGATCTCTCGTGTAGAATGGTCCAGGACACTCTCTAAATGACTTAGCCACCTGCATTCTGCTACAAAGACCTTTTACATCTGCACTTGAAAGGGAATCCTCTGAACTGTCATTCATGTTAAAATTCGACACTTACCGACAAGGACTTAACAAGTCTTTGAACTTTCTCACCCATTATCAAGACAGTTTCCCCAATTATCACCTGTAATACCATTAACTCACAAACATCCCACTCTCCCTACCTTTAATATCAGCAATTCACAGACACTTACCTTCCTTCCTCCCCCTTCCCACCCCCCCGCATCCTCCTTCTGTTCTGCAATGTGATTTGTCCTTTTCATATTTGTTCATTTTTTTAAATTGTATCCTTTGGTATATATGGTTGTGACTACTTTCTTCCACTATTTGATCTGAGGAAGTGGGTCTGGCCCACGAAAGCTCATCATCTAATAAACCATCTTGTTAGTCTTTAAAGTGCTACATTGTCCTGCATTTTGCATTAAAAATAGTTATTCTTCTCTGTGCTATTCTTATTAATAGGCTTCAGATACCCCATCCTATCATTTAACAAAACAAGGGAAAGGAATAGAACACAAAGCTATTTTGGGAGGGAAGAAAAAGGAAGTGGGTTTTGCCCAAAAAAGCTCATGATACTCTCTCTATATATTTTTTGTAAGTCTCTAAGGTGCTACAGGACTACTTGTGGTTTCTTCAAATAAAGATATGTTATATGTAGATACCCTTGTTTGACATTCTAACAAAGAAAATCAAACAGGGAGAACTTATTTGATGAGTAACATAAGGAATCTCAAGAAGTGGGAGAGGGGAAATATAGTGCAAAAAATAAAGTGATTAGTGTTTTAGAATCTGCTTACAACAATAATAAATTATAATACCTTGACACAGACAACACGTGCTGATGAAATATAAGTATTTGCCCAATTAAGTTATTGGGAAACATAATACAAACCCAAAACATGGTGGCCTATTTAAGTGTACGTTCTGGGACAGGATAAGTTTGTTCACACTAAATTTGCACAGTGTATCTAAGATATCAAGGAGGCCACCAGGCAGCTGCTGCTGGCAGCTGTATATATACTTTACTTTCATTAAGCAGTAGTGCACATCACTTTATTCAACAGTACTGTCAACACGTTCTTTTGTAACAGGCACTGTGGAGGAAGCAACTATGCAAGAGGCATAGGAATGCATGGTCTGACCCATTTATAAGGAGTGGAGAGTTGAGATTGGCCAAAGAGGAGGAGAAGACACCAGGTGTGCTTGTGAGGAGAAGATGAGCAAATATGGGGAAAAAATTAATAAAAATGAGGGAGAACGCAGGCAGAAAGACTGTTTTAATCAGGCCAAAGAGTAGTGTAAGGGAATGGCGTAGTGGGCAGCCAGGCACTGTTCCATCATTCGGGCAGTTGAACAAAAGAACTGGGAATAACTGACATACTATCTGAAGATGCCATGTGGAAATCTGAATTTTCTGTGTTTTTGTAGATGAAAGTGATTATTGTATGACTTTTGTTGCTGAACAGCATTTTATTAATACATAAACAAAACTAAACCCTATTCAAATGTTTTCAGGGAAATGAAGTTGGAAGTAATTTAGGCTGTACCTGGGATGCCTTACGGAACTCATCAGAAGAAAAAATTATGTTGCTGAAGAGAAGTCCCCTGAGTATTCCTAATACAGACTACGTCCAACTGCTTGAAGAACTTGCTGAAGAACAAGGTTTTGTTGTAACATATTTGAATATAGGTATGAAATTTGGTATCTTAGAATTGTTATACATGAAGGATACATTCCTCCTCACAAACAAAACAAGCAGTGATGATAAATAAGAGCTCTGCTCATACTGTTAACTTTGCCTAGAAACTCTGAGCCTGCATTGGATATATGGGTGGATCCTGCATTCATATGCAGCTCCACTGAAGCCATGGTTTGTCCACTTGAGTATGACTGAAGCCTAAATTACTGTAACTACAACGGGATGGTTCTACAGATTTGGTCATTATTTATGGCCATCAGCACAAGGGCCAAAGACTTTCATATTGCCACTTACTGCAATATCAGACGTTTGGTCAGTCTAACTACAATTGTAAACTTTCCCTTCTATTCTGTTGTTCTGGTTTTTAAATCTCCTTATCGCCTTTCTTCCGTGTGTTATCTCCACTTGATTGTGACAATCATGCAACTAGGAAAAGCAGAATAGCTACAAGACTGTAATATCACTTACTTTTATTGCATTTTTAAGATAAACAAAGCATAGGCAGTCTGGACTACACAGGCAAATAGATGTCCAGATTAATAAGAAATTATGTTGGCACAAAAGTATTAGATTTGATAAGGAAAGGTAAGATTGAAATCTTAGCTCACATTTTAATGATATCATAGAATGCTGGATCTGGAAGGGACCTCTAGAGGTCATTGAGTCCAGTCCCCTGTTCTCATGGCAGGACCCAGTACCATCTATACTATCCCAGATAGACATCTATCTAACCTGCTCTGAAATATCTCCAGAGATGGAGATTCTACAACCTCCCTAGGCAACTTATTCCAGTATTTAACCACCCTGGAAGCTAGGAAGTTTTTCCTAATGTCCAGCCTAAACCTCCCTTGCTGCAGTTTAAGCCCATTGCTTCTTGTCCTAATGTAGTAATAAATTTACGAGTATCCAGCAGAGCTGCTATTCTAAAAAAGTTAGAATTTTGCAAAACATTTGATACTTACATAGTTAATATTTACAATCATTCTTTCCAGAGTTACTAACAAAATAACTATATATGCTACATAGCAGAAACCGAAAGAGTTGGATGGCCTATTCCAGATAGTCAACATTCTGTTGTTATCCTTAATACTTTCCAACAATAAGTGTTTTGCAAAATATTCTGAATAAGTAGTGACTAAAAGTCAGTGTGACTGTAGAAGTGATTTTAATGCATGTCACTTGGAAACATTTTAGGAAAACAAGGGAACTTGTGCAGTGACTTATACAAGGCATAATGTTGAACTAATTTTTTGTTTATATTTCAGAGGAGCTGAGTGTGAATGGACAATACCAATGTCTTGCTGAACTCTCGACCAACCCAGTCACAGTTTGCCACGGTACTGGGATTTCTTGGGGCAACGCTCACAATGTTGCTGCTCACAGTGCATTACAGTATTTAAAGATTATGGCTGGAAGAAAATGAAATTAACTTTTTTTCTATTTCAGATAAAAATAAGATATTTCAAAAGTTGGATGTTTTCCCATATATGTAGCTCAGATTTATTTTGGGCTATTTTTAAACCACCCCACAAACCCCATTTTAGTTATGCATTGCTTTGAAATGGGTCAGTTACCATAAGGTTTTCATTTTGGATTAGTTTACTGTATTTAGTTCAGTATTGTAAAGCAATGACGAAATTCAGTTGCAGCTCACTGAAGCATAAATTCTCCCGTAAGGAAAAAAGGGAGAACAATTTTATACCAGAATTAGAGAACACAGACATTAAAGATGGTAGCCATATCCTGCAATGTGCTGAATATCCGAACACATCATAGTTTTCAGTGGGACTTAGGGATTATCTGTTCCTTTTAGGGACAGCCCTTTGAAGAGCATATTCAGTTGCTGTTTATATCCCAGTGAAAATATTTTTGATTACATGTTTTAAAAGATTGGCATGGTGTTTGATAAGTGTTCCATTTTATTTTTACTTCATTGTGTGATCTTTTTAAATCCATTTTCTGAGAATGAAACCTGAAAACATCATAATGGCTACAGAAACATCACTGCACTCTTTTAATAAAGATATCTATAACTGTCATTGGCTATTCTTTAATAACTTATTTAAGCTAACTGCTGTAACTGGTATTTTTCATCGTATTTTACTAGTTCAGTCACACATTCCAAGAAAAGGGATATATGTTAAAGGTACTGCATTTAGGGAATACATTTGTTACACCAGATGTAATGTTAGAAAGATAGGTAATTACAATGCAGGAATTCAGTACAAGGAGAGAGAGAGAGAGAGAGAGAGAGAGAATGAATACCTTCCTTGTGTTTTAGCCATTCAGAAAAGCTATACTGAAAAGCCTCATTTAAAAAAAAAATACAAATAAACTGGTTTTTAATTGAAGCAAGTAGTCAGCAGTCTAATTTGGTTACATTTGGAAAATAGACTCACTTTTTTCAAGTACTTTGGCTGGAAATTAATGTTTGCTGATACAATACACTTTTCTTTAGGCTTATAATAAAGCAAGGAAACAGTTTTTTAGAGTTTGTTAGCATTTTTGCTGTTACATATTGTATGAATCTCAGAACAGATTGTGATCCTGCTTTTGCTTAACATTTCATGTAATATTTAGGCAGGAAAGTCAATGTCAGCATGTCCTGTGTTACCAGGTGACTGTTACACATCAATCCAGATACTAAAAGCTGCAGCTTTATTATAAATATTTCAGGGGAGAAAGGTTGCATGGTTCTGAGGAGGAATTTATGCAAATCAATTGCTTGGCTTGCTCTTTGGCTTCTGGCTGTAGATTATCTGGAAGAGCCCAGCAACCTCCCATCTCTCCTGCTATGTCTCTCACCTGTGGAATGGGTGTATCTGTTAGATTGGACGGGAGGAAAAACAAGTTGCACTGTTAGCTCCTACATTTGCCTCCTACACCCAGATCATTAAAATTGAAAAGAGAGACTATTGAGAGGGTATTTAGGTGTCAGTTTTATATGCACTTCCACAGAGATCAGCCACACACAACTGCAAAAACTACTAGCTTAAGATGTTTCCTTATGTTTTTATTTTAAGAAATTAAATTATTGAGAAAAATGACATTTAATTTCACATCATTTTGCCAGTTTTGTATGCAGTATCTTGAATGGCCAGATGAGGACACTGGCTACACAGTATATATCAGAAATTCAGTAGCAGACACCTCAAGGGAGAGAGTTGAAAGATTGCATACTTGTATTTCACCTCAAAAAAACATGAAAACAGTTTTTCATTTTAAAAGCAGTTGTGTAAATCTTCATGCCTCCTGTACATGCTGAAAAGAACTAAATCATTTACAGATTGTTACAACTAAGCATTTAGCTATTTATCACCAGATTACTGGTTTCTGATTTGAACACCACAGGAATGGGGATGGCAGTAAGGAAGGGTTTGTGAGGAGATGGAAGGAAGCCAGAGAACGTAGCAGTACCTAAAATACAAGGTGATTTTGTATACTTATTTCTAACAGCTTTTAACACACATTTTACTTTTGGTCCCAGATTCCAAGAGTGCTGAATGTTCCATGTTTCTCAAGAACAATTGAGATCTTTTTCCCCTTTCAGAAAACCCAACATTTAAGTCTTTAAAAGAAGGCAGGCCCAGCCAGTGCCCAAACTTTCTCTGACAGTACCTTCCTTTCCAAGGGTCCAACTTTCTTCAGTACTCCAATACACTCTGCTCCAAGGCTCCACTCAAGCATTCCTAGGCTACTTTTCAGTCTCCACACATCCAGCTTTAATGAGGCCATCCTTCAGGAAGCAAAAACCACACACATGCTCCCACTTCCGCTGGGTCTACTTTATATAAGCTACAGATCCATCCCATTTCTAGCAGCCTTTGAGAGGATTATGGTTGATTGGATCCAGCAGGACCACCTACAGCTGCCTAGTTTTGTTTCCTGGATGTGACAATTCACTCTCAATCAGCCCGTTCTGAATTCCCAGTTGCTTGAACAGAGTAAAACTTTTGAGATCAGTTGTTCACCTTCCTTTGGTAGGAAATCCAAAGAGTTACTTCTGTACCTAATATAACTGCATTAGAACCCAAACCTTTGTTTTTTCTATGCCCCAAGACTACCACTTCAGTTTCATAGCTTCTTCCACTTAGGCACAAGGAACTGAAGCACGTTACAAACTCAGAATATCACCCTTGCGAATGCTGGTAATACAGTGCCATATTAACTTCTACAATTAATTTCCAACTGAGAAGATTGTTCCCTTGCCTGTGAGATATAGCCATCCCATTGGTATAGCTCCTTTCCCAGTAAGATGTGGCTCAAGAGTTCCACAAAAACAGAATCTTCAAGCATAAACATTTATTAGTTACTTATCACTCGATTAGTGGTTTGTGACCTAAAGTGATTTGACTAACTGTGGAGCCAACAATCCACTTCCAATATTTTTGGTCTTCTGACGCTCGTTGGACCAGTAGGATCCTGAGAAGGGTCACTTAGATTTTCCTTTTCTTCCATTGTGTGCCAGGATTCCTGTGATCTCTGTGGCTACGTCTACACTGGCCCCTTTTCCGGAAGGGGCATGTAAATTTCACTAGTCGTCGTAGGGAAATCCGCGGGGGATTTAAATATCCCCCGCGGCATTTAAATAAAAATGTCCGCCGCTTTTTTCCGGCTTTTAAAAAAGCCGGAAAAGAGCGTCTAGACTGGCCCCGATCCTCCGGAAAAAGTGCCCTTTTCCGGAGGCTCTTATTCAAAGTAAGAATAAGAGCCTCCGGAAAAGGGCACTTTTTCCGGAGGATCGGGGCCAGTCTAGACGCTCTTTTCCGGCTTTTTTAAAAGCCGGAAAAAAGCGGCGGACATTTTTATTTAAATGCCGTGGGGGATATTTAAATCCCCCGCGGATTTCCCTACGACGACTGCTGAAATTTACATGCCCCTTCCGGAAGAGGGGCCAGTGTAGACGTAGCCTGTGTATTTCATGTGATGCTGTGCCCCACTTAGTCCAATGTGTGTCATCATCAGTGGAGAGTTGCCAATCCTGCCTAATCCTTCAGTTACAATGCATATCTTCAGGAAACCAGCACAGTATCCTATAGTCCTAGTGATCCTTGCTGAATTCTGTGTTTGTTCTTAATATGGAGTCAGCAATGAAGGTGATTTGCTTTCTCAGGATAGTTAAAGGACCTCTCTTGGCTGCTGGTTATTTGATACCACAGAGACACTTATCAGCTATAGCCTTGTTGCTTTCTGTTCCATTACTCTAGAGACAGGTTCAGCTCTGGGAGTAGAATATCCTCATCTCTTTGTGACAAAAAAAAGGGACATATCACATGGGAGGACTATTATATATTTTGTCAGCCAGTCAAACCCCAACACCTTAAATCAAGCTTCATGTACATTATGGAAGTGTGGTGGGAAAGTGATATTTGGCAGCATATTGCACAAGAACAAAGTTTTGGGTCAGGGAGTGACTTATTCCAGCAACTTCAGAGCAGCCTGATGGTCACAGGTTTGTAGCACATGGGATGATCAGAAACATTGTGTCATATATATTTTGTGAAATCCCAGCTTATAATTCAAACAATATGTATGTAACAGGATGCACGACCCACCCTCCTTTCTGGTGTTCGCTTGCCCTCCCAAATAAGGTTTGGAAACCTTCATTGTAATGCAACATCCCCGTCCTGTATTCTTTTGCAGTTTCCCTACCACCATTGTCCCATGAGATACAAACTTTACAGGGTTTTTCTCCACTCCCAGGCAGAGCCAGTCACTAGCTATGAGGCTTCCAACTCCCTTGCTAACTGACGTCTCCCTAAATTCTGGCTCCTTCCCAGTCTTTGTAGCCTCTGGCTCCAAAGGCCAGCAGGTGTTTCCAATATTCAGACAGGCATCAAACTTTTCCACTAGCCCCTATATGTTCCTCTTGACCTGCATGCTATCTGGGAGGATCTGTACAAACTGTTCCAGAACCACTTGATCCATGATCTGTCCCACTGTTTGGGCATTGGACCTCAACCATCCCGTAGCCCAGTCTGTCAATTTATTTGGGCAAAGTCCCAGGGTCCCATGCTCCCTTTCCACCAAACTGACAAACGTTTGCTGGTACCTTTTAGATAAAAGCTCCAGGCGGTTCAAGATGGCTGCCTTCACCCTATCACAGTCCCTGACCTATGCATCTGTCATGGCCATATATGCCTTTTACACTTCCCTAGCAAGGTATGGAGTTAGCCGCAGGGCCCAGGTTAGCCTGTCCCACCCAGCACCCAAGCCCTCCCACTTAAAAGTGCCCAAGAAGGCATCAGGGTCATCAGCAGCTGCCATTTTACAAAGGCTGAGCATTGGTGGGTTGGTGCCATCTTGCCATCCCACCCACCTACCCACACACACGATTCAATAGTGTCTGGAGGAGCTGCTGCTGCACTGCACAACAGGTGACTTTTCACATTTAGTTTACACACAACTTCTTTGCTGAATAGTGGTCACTGAGTTGGGATAAATTGTGCCGTAAGATGTTCATGCCCAGATTCTGGGATTCCAACTAAACCACTGCACATCTTGAGTAACTCCACTGAAGTGGTTCTATGATTCTATAATTGATTTAACAGACTCTCTGTACACAAACAAGCATGACGCATATATTTGGATGAGCTTAGATATGTGCTCTACAGCATAGCAGCAGCATTGCCAAGCTTGGGAAAAGCAAAAGTCATTCTCTGGCAGTGTTTCCATCTGGGCAGCATGCCAGCACTCCTGTACATTCCACAATGCCAAGAAATGCTCAAATATCTTATATACTCCTCTGGAACAAATTGTTTTCTACAAACTATGATTTACTTTTAATTGCATTATTAAATCAATTTTTATGAATCATGTAATTCCAAGACTAAGTGTCATGGGTCATGTCCATTCTGTATGTTTGATTACTTCTGCAGAACTAAGCCATAAACCTGTGGTCCCCAACACGGTGCCCGCGGGCGCCATGGCGCCTGCGGGCGCATTTGAATGCGCCCGCCAGGTGCTCGGGGCTGGCCTGGCCTCGGGCACATGGCGCACGGGCTCTTACGGGGGGAGCGCCGGCCCCGGGCGCTCGGCGGGGGGGAGCGCCGGCGCCTAGCGCACAGCGCTTATGGGGGAGAGCGCCGGGCGCACGGCGCTTGGCGGGGGGGGGGGGGCCGCCCTCGGCCGCGCGGCTATGGAGGGGGCCTGCCCCCGGGCATGCGGCTGGGGGGGGCGCCCCCGGGCGCGCACGTGTCCCCGCCCCCTGGCGCCCGGCAGGTGAACGGCCACGCCCCCTGGCGCCCGACAACCTGAAAAGGTTGGGGACCACTGCCATAAACGAATATGTTTTTATGCCTACACCCTCCCATGAAACTTGAGAGACATGCTGTGAGAATCCCTTTATCCATAACAAAGACAATTGTGAGAGAAACACAAATAGGTACTTATTAACTATAACAAAAATACATAGCCAGCAATTGCCAAATGCAAAATCAGCTACTTAGGCTGCAGTGGTTTGACTCTCCAAAATTTAAAGTGCCAGACTCAGAAAGGCAAGTTGGAGAAAAAGTTCCTATACAAAGGTTATGCTGCAGTGGGAATAGTTAATACAGATTAGAAAAACATCAAGAAGAGTGCTCCTAGGGAAGGAACTGTTTTAGTGTTAAGTCTTTCACAACTACTAAACTCTAAGAAGGAATTATTTTTAATCAATTGTATATAAATCTCCAAACTGCATGCCAGCATTCAGCAATAAATTCACATAACTGTTTAAAGGTGTGTGTAGGATTTCTGAGTCATACTCACAGTTGTGCTAGGAAATCAAACCACACAAATTACAGCAGCTTGAACAGTGTACATAGAGATTTATTAGAACAAGCACTAATAGCAGCAGTGTACAGAGTGATGAAGAGACAATGGACTATGCATGAACAATACTAATTATACAATTGCACTTCTTCAGAGATCTATTAGAAAATGCTTTTCAGTAAACAGTTTCCCAAATCTAGAATTGTTTGGATTTGCCTCTGAGGAAAAATAAAAACAAAAAAATATGTTTTTTTGTAAGGCATTAGCAACATTCATTGGCAGGCTAAACAAGTCATTTATACATGCATTATCCAATTACATTGCAACAGGTATAAGAGCATCGTTTTCCCCCCCAAAATTAGAATTTACATTTGTGATTTCTAACAGAATATGCAGGTAAATCAGGCTCAGCCTGAAGGAAGTAGATAGTACCATATGTTACATTTTAGAGCACAATGTAAACTACAGAATAGCCAAGTTCATGTTCATTTACTAACATAAGCTGTAAGACCTTCTCTTCAGATGGGTCTGGCGATAAGAGAATGGGATATACTCTATACCTCACCAATTTGAAACTCTTCATTTTAGACTATATTCCCTAGGTTGTAGAAAACCCCTCCCTACCTCCAGAGCGAATTGAACAACAGAGGTTCTTTTTGCCATTCAAAGTAATTTATTAAACCTCTAGGACTTTGTGAGCTTCTGTTTTTTATTGCAGGAGATGTGAAGAGCCTAATGGCTGGTCTGCATAAGGGATTTTTGCACCAGCATGCCTACACGAGGTAGTGACACTCGGGGTGGGGGACAGACTTGGCAGCTTGGGCAAAGTGTGTGTGGGGGGGGATGCCTCTGTGGTCCTGGAATAGGCAGGGCCTCAAGTAGAAGGGGTGGGTTGGGACAACCAGCTCTCATTGCTGCCTACCCCTCAGCCATCTTGAGAGCTGCCTGGAGCATGATGCTCTGGTGGTGATTTAAAGGGCCCAGGGCTATAGCTGCCACCACTCCTATGGTAGCAGCAGCAGTGGCCAGAAGCTCCAAGCCCTTTTGAATCACTGGGCCCCAGGACAACTGCCTTCTTTGCTCCCCCCCATTGTTGGGCCTGATGACACCAGTGCAAACCCCCAACATAGATACACAGCAACAATGCAAGGCACAGAACTCACACAGCTCTTCTCTGGCTTTAGTCTTTAAAGTCAGACAGAAAGAGTCATGTATACCGCAAAAGTAACTATATATGCTACAGTTTCAAAGAAGAGAGGGTAGGCACTTTCTTTAGTTTATGAGACAATCCTTTAGGGAGGTAAGGAACATGCCTCTCAGTAATTCACCCCATTTATCAACTCAAAAAAATGCTAAGTGGGAGTCTCCTTGTTTCACCAGCATATAGCACTAATAAACACTCTGTGCTAGTGGGGTCCTCAGGAAAAGTTAGTTAGGGCACAGACAGAGATTGTGGATTGCCTTAGACTCAGGTTTTGAAAGGTGAGTTCTGTATTGATAAAGTCAATAATTTATTTAATTTTCCAACCCCTCTCCCCTCAAAACATTCTCTCTTAGTTGAAAGACTCAAGGGAGGGAAAGTTAAATGTTTCCTAAAAATCTCAGAGGGGTAGCCATGTTAGCCTATAACTTTAAAAACGAGGAGCAATCCTGTGGCACCTTAGAGACCAACAAATATACTAGGTCATGAGCTTTCGTGGGTAACACCCACTTTATCAGATTACCCACAAAGATCATGGCCTAATATATTTGTTAGACTCTCAGGTGCCACAGGAGTGCTCGATGTTTCCTAAAGTACCATGAGTCCCAAAGTGATTCTCATAAATGCAACACAGGAAAAACGGTGAGGGTGCAGCACACGGGTCTGATACTACAAAGAGTAACCCCTGCTGCATGTCACACATCTGAGTAGACCCTTTGACTTCAGTGAGACTACTTAAGCATTTATTATATATTTTGAAGAGTTTGTTTGTGGATTTGTTTGTGCAAAATAAAGTCATACTTCCCAACTACTTACAGATACCAAATTTTGCATGAGCAGTCCTGCCACTTAAATTAGCTGAATGCACTGCTTGATGAAAGGTTTAAATTATTATTTTTGTTTTTCATCAGAAAAAAAGCCATGACTATTATGATTAGACTTTATAAAAAATATTTGCTAACAAAATTGAAATTGAAATTATTCAACTGTCATTTTAGTGCAAAGAAAATTTTTACTTTCACAAATCACAAAATAATTCCAATTAGTTACAGAAAGAGTAATGGAAGATTTACAAGTTTCTGATTCAAATTTACTGTACAGGCAGTCCCCGGGTTACGTACAAGATAGGGACTGTAGGTTTGTTCTTAAGTTGAATTTGTATGTAAGTCGGAACTGGTACATATTGTAGGGGAAACTCTAGCCAAACATTTCTTCAGAGCTCAGTTTTATTCTCCCACACCTCACTTCCCTCAGTCCTTTATTCTCAAGCTGAGGTGTCTGCTGAAAAAAGCCGCTTCACGACTCCCTGGTCTGCTGGGGGGCGGAAGGGGGCGCACGCTAGCTTTGCGTCTCCCTGGTCTGCTGAGGGGAAGCAGCTAGTGTGGGGTTGCCTCACCCCGTTTGTAAGTAGGGATCCGATGTAAGTCGGATCCATGTAACCCGGGGACTGCCTGTATATGACAATTGTTCAATAAAATGAATGTTTGAAGTTGAAATCCTACAAATTTAAGACTGTTTTTTACTTCCCTTTTTCAAGCACATTAATAAAAATTACTATTATATATATTTAATTTCTTGAACTTTCCCATAGTATAATCTATATAAAATGACTTTGCCCGGTTAATGATGGGCCTCACCTACAAGTATAAAATAAAGCACACAAATAACTGCACAAATGGAACGTAACTATCCTCTTTAGGCCCCATTCCTGATTGATTTCAATGCATAAAGTCTGCATGTGCCTAAGTCTTGGGTTTTTTTTTTCTTCCCTTGAGATGGCAGGTTTTCTATTGTTTTCATATAAGCAGCACAGTTCTTGCCTAGTGTGTCTATAACTCTAACTTTTGGTTTCCAGTTAGACCATTAATTGTAGGCATGGTATTCAAAAATCTGCTCTGAGCCTCTATATCAGGGTAGGGAACCTAAAGCCCCGGGGCTGGATGCAGCCCCCGACTTGCATGGATCTGACCCCTGAGGCTCAGGACTTCCACCCAGAATTTGGGAGCCCATGCTGGTGCTCCAACTTCCCACCATCCCCCCATAGGGCTCGAGCACACAAAATCTACTAGCCTGGGCCCTCCACAGTTCTAGTGTGCTAGGGGAATGTCTTTTTTCTTCTCAGTTGAGGGCCACATCAATGAAGGTTCTGTTTGGGGTTTTTTGCTGCTCATTTGTATGCAGCACCTGACTGATTTTTCTGTGGGTCAGTAGCTCTCGATCCAAAGAAGATTCCCCACCCCTGCTCTATATGGTAGCTTCACAGAATACTATACTGTCTGCTTTTATTCTCATATGTATAACAATAAAAGCTGACAGGAATTTCCATCTTATGCTTATTTTTAATCACAGTGGAAGAAAATCAATAAAAAGTATACTTACAATACTGCAAATCTTCACCTACAAAGAAAATCAGTAGCTGGGAGACTTTTATGACTCTCTGAGCATGAGGTGGAATTTTTATTATTTAAGTTTTCAGTTTCTGGTCTTTCAAGTACTTTGTACAGGATTAGTTTTTGCCACAAATGAACAACGTGTTAATAATACAAACAAGAGTCCTATAAGGCAATACAGATGGACTATCAATCCATGGGCAAAACAGACTGAGGAGCCACAATATAGATCCTATAATAGTATTTAGATGCTGTAACTGCACACCAAAAGATACGGAGTAGTGTACAAACATTCAATATGCTGGCCTTTCTTAAATTTCACATATACATGATAACGTGGTCTCACAGCACAGAAAAGCAGTGTGAAATTATTCCTGATTTATTATATCAGTTTGGTATATAAGCAGGAGAGGTACTGGAATACAGAATTCTCTATTGTCAATGTGTATGACACACACAAACACTTGCTATATTAAAGAAAAGTAGAGACAGATACCGCAAAGCAAACTCCTTGCAGTTCTACACCATGACAAAGATAATATACCAGAGGGAAAATATCCTAATCCAGATCTATCATAACAATAACTCAGAATGCTACAAGAGTTAAATTTTATCAAAAGTTTTAATTTTATTAAATACATTATTAATATTTTATGATAGATCTGTTAGTGCTAAGGAAAGACATTCTTCTAAGACAATCAACAAGTAGCAGTAAAAGATCAAACAGTTAGGTATCCTTGATGAATATTTATCATTTGAGTCTTGCTCATGTGTCCCACTTACAATATCTTGGGGACATGAAAGAAATACAAATTCTGTCACGCACATCTGTCTTTTCTTAAGGAATTGTTTTATCTCTTTCCCCCCTGGGACCTCTAATGGTAGACAAATTGGGATAGCAAGGTTAAAAAAAATTGGTCTAGAAAGATGTGAAACTTGCTTTTTCCTGTTTCCTTGGAAATACACACTTTTAGAAGCAGAACTATGAAGGCATTTTTTGGTGTTTTAGAGGAGGCAACATCAAGAACATAAAACGGACAGGCAGTTTTACCACACTTTTCCATCCACAGGGCTCTGCGTCTGTCATGGAAATCATGGATTCCATGACCTTCCACAAGTTCTGTGATTTCTGCAGCAGCCACTATGGCTGACCTCAGGAACACTCAAGCAGCTGGTCCAGGGCCACCTGCTCAGGTTGCTTCCATGAAGCCACCAAACCAATGCTGGAGTGGCCCCAAGACAGCTATGCCAGCAGCCACTTGGATGGCCCCTGGCAGTGGTTCCAGGATGGCTGGAGCAGCTGTGATCCATGGCCCCAGGCAGTGATCCCTGGGAAGAGCAGCTGTGGTACACTTGTCCTGGCAGCAGTCCCTGGGCAGCCTGCTGGAGCAGCTGCAGTCCCCAGCGCCAGGCAGTGGTCCCTGGGTGGGCAACCAGCTAGAGCAGCCACGATCCAGGACTCCTGGCAGTTGCCTCCCCTATCTCTGGGCTCCCCTATCTAGCAACAGCTCTCCCTGGATGTTCCCCACAACAGTGGCCCACCCCAGCAGTGTACCTCCTGATTTAATCACAGGTATTTTTAGTAACAGTCATGGACAGGTCAAGGATTGTGAATTTTTATTTATTGCCTATGACTTTTACTAGAAATACCCACGTCTAAATAATAGTCTTAATGATTATAGATTGAGACAGGTATCACATAATTCAGACTGAATATTAGGTCTTCCTCTATTTTCTTATCTGCGAAAATGCAACATCTCTTTTTGCCCGCACTGCAAATACACAGTTGGCCAAATTCTGTCCCATAGCTTTTAACTATAAAAGGAATAAAGAGCTCACCTACAATAAAAGTACAACATCCTGAGATGATTTCACCTACTCCTCTAATTTTTTATGCTGGAAATGATCAATGGGAAAATAAAGGAACATTGTTAACTTAAACAAGTTTCATCCAGAATATGATTATCTACTGCTGTAAGTAAAACCTCTAATAATAATAATAAAATACGATAAAAGAAAAATATCCTCTTTCTTCCCCACTTAATTTGCAATTGATAACACTGGGTAGTCAGCTTCTCTATTTCCTCTTTTTAATCAGTTTCTCCTGGTTTTTAAGTGGGTCTGTCACAGAATAAAGGGAAACCCAAACATTTTTAAAACCAGGAGAATGTGATTATAAAACCATAAAAACTGGCAGACACACAGAGGAAGATGAAGCACTTGCAACTATCTATCTCCCATTTTGAAACTCACTACATTTCATATCAATGTTGTCCTTTTAAGGAAGATTACATAAAGTAGGTCTGCAGCTTGGTGAAATACACAGGAAGATACAAACTACATTAGGGCTAACGTCTGTCAAAACCTGCTTTTCATTCTCTGTTCTAAAGAGACGTGTTAATTCCCTTACAATACACAATTAAAAAATTCAAACAGCATTAAATAGGTTATATGTTTGAATTTTCTGAAATGTCTATTTTCTTACAAATGTAACATTCCTGTCTACGACATTCATTAAAGAGGCACAAATCCTGTTTTGATATGTAGAGCCCTGCAAATCTACTGATGTCTGCTTTATATCTGCGGTTGTAGATGCAGATAGCCGCTGCTCATTCTGCAAATATGGGTTCAGATGTGGATACAAACTTTGTATTTGTGTAGGGCTCTATTGATGTGGCATAATAGACATTCTTCAGTATAATTAAACCTTCATTAGTACAAGTTAGCTACCTGCTTTTCTGTAAAAAATCTTGGCAGAATTCACTATCCACTTTTAAGATATGGCACATAATGACATTTGAATATTAAATGCCTACATATATAAACTAAAGTAAGCAAAATTGTGCTTAAGGCATTAGACAATGTTTCTGGAATTACTTCACAGTGAATTTACTAGGTGCTAAGACTTCTTAAAATTTATCTTACTGCTCAGTTAAGTAGCCAGTCTATTCTGAAGAATACAGTGAAATTACTCACCTAGGAATAAAATTAATTACAGAAGAATCACAATCTTCCATACCACAAAATACAGTGTACTAGCTGGTCACAGACAAAGTTTCTACACCTGTCTGGATCAATAGGAAACAAAGGAAAGCCCTAGAAATACATGTGGGTGAAGAAAAAGTTTTTTACAAAGAGCCAATTGGAGATGGAGAAAATGTTATGTCGGTTAATGAATCTCTCTTCACTCCCCCCTACCCCCGTGTTGCCCTGCTTATAGTTCAGAACTGTCCTTCCACAGACACAGTGATTATTTTTGAAACATGAACATTTTTAAAGAGAATTCACTTTTGCAGAACTCTTGCATTTTCAGGTGAATGCACATTCCTTATAGTCATGCCCCTCTACTTTATCTCCTGCCTCCAACAGACCTGGTATTGTTGCAGCAAGGCTATGTTAAACTTTTCTTTACGTTGTTTTTGCCTCTGAGGCACTCTAAAACTGATTGGAATCAAAGCTGTTTTCAAACAAGACTCAGAAAGCATTCTCCATTTGGTTGGATACCAATGAACTCCCCAACCATGTTTATCGTGGATGCCAAATAAAGGAAGTGAATAGTTTTAAAGTATCACTGCAAGGGACGCAGAGGAGGATTGGAAACCCAAAGACAAAAAGATTAATAAATTCATACCCATTGTAAAGAGACTACACTTCCTCACTCACTCATAAACCCATACATGGAGGCTAATGCCAAGCCATGAACAAGTGATGAGCCATCACAACTGCTGCCAGCAGAAATTCCACACATTCTGTTTCCCATATCAGGTAGTGGTGGTGAAGCTAATCCCATCCATAAACACATCTCTATCTCCTGTTTGATCCAGAGCAAAGGAAAAGCAGCACAGTAACCAGGCTCAGCAAAGCAGAAAGTGAAATTATTTCATGCTATGTAAACATAAAGTTTGAGCAGATGAATGAACAAATTAGCAGTAGCTATTTTCCTGATCATTATTTCACTGGCATTATAATATATAGAAGGGAATCCATTCACGTATTACACAGTTTTGACATTATTTCATGATAGACAACAGGAAAACTCCTAATATATTTTTCAGCACTATTAGTTCAACAATATCTGAATTTAATCTATTTTCTTTAGTGGCCATTCAGAGATAAAGAAAATGGATTTGTATGTAGTTTTATGAGACACATTTCTAAGATTTCTGATATTTTTGTTGTTGTTGCACGTATCGGGACAATCTTTTCCTAATTACTTCTGAGATTTCCTATCATGCGCATGTGCACATACGCATACCTTCTCTAGGTATCCTAGGGAGCTTCCTTATTTATCTGACAGACAGAAGTTTTATGTAAAGGTTCCACCCTCTTTGCTACCATGAGTGCTGTTCCACAACTGATAGCAATGGTGGAGATATTAAATGTAGACAACTGGAACTGTCCGGGCAATACCAATGGTGTCATTTTTTTTCCCTAAAAAACAAAACAAAACTCAAACCCATTAGTGCACACATATAACTGCAGGCCTGCTGACAGGGAGGGGCAAAGGGAGCAATTGTCCTAGGGCCTTGCGATTCAAAAGGGCGTGGGGCTCTTGATTGCTGCTGCTGCTACTCTGGCAGTGGCAACTGGAGGTCCAGGCCCTTTAAACAGCCACCACCGCGCCACATGGCTCTAGTTGTCGTTAAGGTCTACAGGTAAGGTGCCATGGCACAGCATGCTCCAAGCGGTGCTAATGGCTGGCTGCCCCAACCCTGCCCCTTCTGCCTGAGGCCCCACCCCTCCCAGGAGCAGGGAGCCCTTCCCCTCACAGCCCAGGAGCCCAGCAAGTCTCTCAGCCTCCCTTGCATCTCACAGCAAGATAATTTCTACTATGCAGAAAAAACTGCTGTCTTGTTAAAAATCGATGTAGCTAGGACAACAGAAGGAAATGCTGCAAAAATTATGTATTTAAGATAAATTACTGTTGGGACATAATCTGAGAGCTTATTTACTCAACATTACAGCACAGAACAAATTAAAATGCATATGCAAAATATTAATGTAATTACAATGTCTCCCATGGAAATTAAAACACAAGGATTGACCCATACAATGGAAAATTACACGAAAGGGATGGATACCTCTTTGTAGTACAGGCCACGATAATTTAAAACATCTTAATGTTTAAAAAAATCAACTATTTCTATTGACTTGATAAAATGCCTTCATATTTTTATACCAACTTTCCAATTATTTCATAATAAAACCTCAAACTAAGTAAGTATTTACAATTGCCTAATTAAATCATCAGGGTATGTCTAAATGGCAAGTGGGCATGTGCCCAGATCCATAGGAACATAGACACACACTGGCTGTTCTTGAACTAGCATGCTAACAATAGCAGGGGTGGATGTTACAATAACGGGGTGGCACAGACTAAATGGCTGGATACGTACATGTGCATCAGTCCTCTTGGGTGCAAGCTCACATAGCTAGCCCATGCTACAACATCCATACTACTATTTTTAGTGCACTAGATTGAGCAGAGCAAGCATTTGTCTATCCAACAAGGCTGGGAGGCATGCTCCCAGGTACATTATGTATCTCAGAACAAGGACATGCAGTCAGGATTTCTCTGCGATCTTTAATTAATTAATATGAGGTTCTGATGGAAATGGTCTTGAACACATCCTGTTTTGTAAACAAACTCATTTCTCATGGTGCTCTTTCTACTAGCTATCTAGTACCCATAATTCCTGGATAGAAAGAAGCATCTTAGAATGAGACTGATTTGGCACAAAGAGAGAATGAAATCCTTGCCACAGTGAAGTCAATAATAATTTTGCTGTTGACTTCAATGAAACTTGGATTGTATCTGATGGACTTCTTCTTTTCATAACAGCCAAAAAGACTAAAGGTCTGAGGCTACAAATCCTCATGCACATGGGCAATTGTATTAATGTAGTAATGGTCTTCAAAGTCAATAGTACTGCTCACATAGGTGACGCTTTCTCTACACTGCACTGTAGCTTGTACTACTACAATATGAACTGCCGTGTGCAACAAATGTTGTGTTCTAGATGCTCAGTGTGGCTGCTGCTGGGGCAAGGGTCAGCAACTTGCGGCTCTGGGGCTGCATGTGGCTCTTTGGTTGTCCTGACATTTTTACACCCTAAAATGTAGCACATGCTGAACCTCTCTAGTCCGACATTCTCTGGTCTGGCAACGTACATGCTCCAGTATAATTTTAGTTAGCTAGATGTCCACTTATCATGGATGTGGCCAAGGTTCCTATGGTCCCATAAAGTTTGTTTACAGTGATTAGTCCTGGTTCTCAGTGTTGGGTGCTGTCTTCTAAGAGCCCAGTAAGCAGTGGAAGTGTTGGTGCTAGACAATATTGACCTCCCATGGTTCGGCACTAGTCTGGTCTTGAGGGTGCTAGAGTAGAGAGGTTTAACCTGTATTATGTACATACATTTTCTCTTCTGCTTCCAGTTTATATTAAAATACAAATGTCTCATTACCAAGGCGACTGTTGTGGAATTTCTTGTCAAAAAGAAGCAGATGGGTTCTCTTCTATTACTAGTCTGTTCCAACATCAAACAATATAAAAAGTCTGAAGTCAGAAATAAAACAGATTGGATAAATACCTTCAATCAAAAAAAACGACAACCAAAAAAAGAAACATAGAAAATAAACATTGAAAATTTCAAAATGATTGGACTGAGTCTTATGGTTTCATAGGGTATGTCTACACTACAGAGTTAGTTCGAACTAACGGAGGTTAGTTCGAACTAACTTTGATAGGTGCTACACTAGCGCTCCGCTAGTTCGAACTTAATTCGAACTAGCGGAGCGCTTAGTTCGAACTAGGTAAACCTCATTTTACGAGGATTAAGCCTAGTTCGAACTAGCTAGTTCGAATTAAGGGCTGTATAGACCCTTAATTCGAACTAGTGGGAGGCTAGCCCTTCCCAGGTTTCCCTGGTGGCCACTCTGGCCAACACCAGGGAAACTCTATGCCCCCCTCCCGGCCCCGGACCTCTTAAAGGGGCACGGGCTGGCTACGGTGCCCGTGCCAGGTGCAAGCCTGCCAGCACCCAGCCAGCAGACCCTGCACCTGGCACGGATCGAGCCAGCCACCCAATGCCCCCCAGCCCTCCCCCTCTTCACGGGACCAGGCTGGTGGCTCCTGGGAGCTTGCCCGGGACCGCAAGAGGCGGGCACCCGCCTGGGCTAGTGCGGACATCGTGGACCTTGTCCATGATCTCTGCACTAGGCACAGGAAAGTGGCCGGCTTGGGCAGGAGAGCTGCCAGCCTGGCCACCCAGGAGCAGGTGTGCATGAAAATCAAGGGGGTCCACTGAGACCCCCGACCCTGAGCCCTGAGTTTACAATGGCCGTCCTGGGTCAGACCAAAGGTCAATCTAGCCCAGTAGCCTGTCTGCTGACAGCGACCAACCCTAGGGACCCTGGAGGGGATGGACCGAAGACAGTGACCAAGCCATTTGTCTCGTGCCATCCCTCTCCAGCCTTCCACAAACCTTGGGCAGGGACACCACTCCTACCCCCTGGCTAATACCACTCCATGGACCCAGCCTCCATGACTTGATCTCACTTCCCTTTAAACTCTGTCCCAGTTCTAGCCTTCACAGCCTCCTGCAGCAAGGAGTTCCACAGGTTGACTCTTTGCTTTGTGAAGAAGAACTTTCTGTTACTAGTTTGAAGCCTGCTACCCATTCCTTTCCTTTGGTGTCCTCTAGTCCTTCTTTATGGGAACTAATGAAGAACTTTTCTGTATGCACTCTCTCCACCCAACTCCTGCTTTTAGAGACCTCTATCCTGTCCCCCCTCCGTCTCCTCTTTTCTAAGCTGAAAAGTCCCAGTCTCTTTAGCCTCTCTTCATATGGGACCTGTTCCCAACCCCTCATCATTGTAGTTGCCCTCCCCTCTCCCACCCTCTCTCTTCCCCTCTCCCACCTCCTTTTCCCAGTCTCCCCCAGTTTTGTTCAATAAAGACAGATTCCATTTTTGACCACAATTGTCCTTTATTTTGTACATCAAGAAAAGGGGCTAGGGAAGGGTAAGTGGAAGGAGGTGAGGGAGGAATGGGGCACGAGACCCTGATGGGGAGGACTGGGCTGGCTCTGCGGGCTCCTGGGGGTGGAAGCTTTCCTGCAGCCCCCCAATTGCCCCCTCTCCCCAGATGGCAGCCTGCAGCAAGTGCAGCCGGGCTGATGGCCGAGTGGTGTGATGTGCCCAGTGTGGGCACTCCGGGCACTCCAAGCCAGGACTGGTTTTCAAGCGGGGCACCCCTGAGAACTGTCTGTCCGGGGTGGGGGTCGGGTCCCTTTAAGCGCAGCCCTCGGCTAGCCCGAGACAGCATCTCCACGCTCTAAGTCCTCCTCTGATGCCCTGCCGGCACTGCTTCCGGCCATCCTTAAGCCCTGTTCAGGGTCCACTTAATGTGGACATGCTAGTTTGAATTAGCAAAACGCTAATTCGAACTAGTTTTTAGTTCTAGACGCGTTAGTTCGAATTAGCTTAGTTCGAATTAACTAATTCGAACTAAGTTAGTTCGAACTAACTCTGTAGTGTAGACGTACCCCTAGTGAGTTCAGCTGGACTCCCATTGTGCCTCATTCGCAATGAGAAACTATCCAATAAGACATCAAACCTAGAAAAACATTCTGAAAAGAAGCAATAGACCTTTTCTGAAACCTATCCACTGCTGATGCAGGAAAAAAGCAGTTGAAGAGCTCTGAGGCAAGGCAAACAAGATGGACATTTGCTAAATAGATGAAGGCGCCAAGTGTAACCACTACTGCTAGTTTGTGGCAGCTCAAGAAATCATCAAATGAAGGAAGCATTCACAGATAGAGAATACGTGAAAGAATGTTTTATTAAAACATCTGATCACCTCTTTGGCAATTTTAAAAACAAAGATGAAATAATTAAGGAAATTAGAGAGTTGCCATTATCTGCAAAGACTCTAAAGGACAGAACTATTATGATGACCACAGATGTAATTAACCAGCATGTTAGTGACATGAAATCAGCACCATGAAATCTATTGCCTGTGATGAGACATATGATGTGGGTAACCTCGCAAAGGTTGCCTTAGTCAGCAGATATGTTAATGATCAAAGTCCTCAAGAAGAGTTGATCTCAGTATTGTCACTCAAAGAATAAATCTGATGTGAAGATATTGCATCTGATGTGACAATGCCTGAAACAAAAACATCCTGACATCAACATAATAATTTCTATTGCTACAGAGGGAGCACTGAGTATGAAGGGGCCACAAAGATGCTGTTTCATAGAATCACGGAGCTGGAAGAGACCTCAGGTGGTCATCAAGTCCAGCCCCCTGCCGAATGCAGGACTTTTAAAAAAAAGTATGGAGCCCGATGTAATTTCAGTTCACTGGCTAATCCACCATGAGGCACTGTGTGTGGACAACCCTTTCCAGAGGAAATCTCATACGCAATGTAAATGATTATGCAGAGTGTTAACAAAATAATGGCAAAGAGCTCTGTCATAGGCTTCGTCAAGAACTTCAAGAAGCCAATATTCCCATCTTCTTGTGTATAACAAGGTAAAATAGCTTTTCAGAAGCGCAGTCCTGATGAGATTTGCACCAGGTCCTGATTAAATTAGGATGTTCCTTCAAGAAAAGGGCTTAAATATGCAGAGCTAACAGATCCTTGTTGACTGAAGAAATTCTATTTGATGGTGGAATTAACCTCTCACTTAAATATGTTAAATCAGAAGCTATCACGAAAAGAAAATACTGTAATTTTGCTTTTAGATTAAGTTCTTTCACCTGAACGAAAGCCGTCTTTGTTCATAAGGGACATTGAGAAACATGGATGTTAATGCATTTCTGAACACTGAAGCAATACAAATAACATTACTGTGACATCGATGTTAGGTTCCTTGCAGAAACTGCCATCAAAATGCAAGCTGCATTTGCTGAACACAGTTAATTCCATCACCTATTTTATTTAAGTCAGAAGTTGGCTGTCATCTGCTGTATGCCTGCTACCTTTGTGTATATGTACAAGAAGCTTTGTGTGTGATGTGTCTCTCAAAATTTGGTCAAAGAAAAACAAAAAAAGTCTCTTTGTCTCTGAAAGGTTGACAACTGCTGTGCTAGGGTAAACCGAACAGTACCTAGTTTCCACTTACATAGCCCTGTTTGAAGCTCCATAAATACAAACTTGGTACCTTTTAGTTCATACCAGCAGTGTCCACATCAGGCAGTTACAGTGCAACATTTTGGTGCATGCTGCAGTTCCTATCCCTATAGTCCAAATTACAAACAAGCCCTAAAGTTACTCATGTGTATTCATAGGACTGGGGCCTTGATCAGGTAATGCCTGTTTTGTGGACTGATCTTACAGTCCTTTCAGACAACACAAACTAAATCAGAGGAGCGTTGTGCCTGAGCACAGATTTCAGGGAGGAATTCTTTTATATTTGTGGTGTATAATACTAAAAAAATGGCTTCTATAACTTTTTTTTAAATTAGCAGTATTATTAGGACCTCACAAATCCACCCTCTGCTAGTTTATACACTTTACTAGTCATACAAAACAGAGTGCTACACTCACTCCTCAGCAAGGATTTAACAGCAGATTTTGTCGAGATGTTTTGTATTATTGATCATTCTTTAACAAACTATTTTATAGTACATTACGAATTCTGAAACAGAAACATGAACTGAAGAAAAAACAAGATAATATACATTCTTGAGTGCTGGTTCCTATATGAATTTCAAACGTGGGTGCACATGTGAACCATGTGCTGGAGCCAAAAGATTCTGAATTCGTGTCCATTCACCTGCATGTGCATTCTAAGTGCTCCTCATGTTTGCAGCTGTGGCTATAAAAGGCTGTTTGGGTTGACACTATTCCAGTTCCTGCTTACTAGAGTCAGAACCCCAGTCCATCTGCACTCTCAGTTTCTTGAGAGAGCAATTTCTTGTTTGTTTACTATGTGTAGATAACACTATGAACAACTATATACAGTTATTTAGTTGTATTCCATGGTAGATTAATACACAGGACCATGGGGCTCATGCCCAGGGCTCCTGGCCAATGTGGGGGGTCCCAGAAAAATCTCTTTGCCATCAAAAATTGCTGTAACAGATCTATCAATATTTCTATAAACCAGAATTATCTAATTAGTGATTTTTCTTGTCGTTTTCCCAGGTTGTTTTCCCTTTTTAAAAAAGGCCATTTTTGTGTAATTTGTTCTTGTAAATCCAATATTGTATTACAATTCAGCTTTGCATATAGATATATTTAAATACATTGTGGGAAATGTATACTGTATGCAAAGGGCTGCTATTTTTCAGGGCTTACAAATGTGTTTATTTTTAGCTTTTTCTGAATTTTAAGTATATAAGCTAAAATATTTTCCCAGGGTTTTTGCTTTTAAATGTACTATAGTATGTATGATTCTTTTTGGTCACTTTTCAACAAACTTTGAGACACTCCTGTTGCAGTATGCACATGAATTGCTGCATGATTGGTCAGATGCCAACAGTTTCTGTTAGAATTAACAGACAGTAAAATAGAATCTTACCACCACCATATTTGTTTACGAAATTTACAGAATGGATTGGTGTTACTTCAGCAGGAGTGCTAAGAGAAATCTGAAACAAGCAAAGGAGGTTAAAGAAGTTGCTTTGCTTCAAAATATACGGACAATAAATCAATATTTCAAGGAGAGAGAGAAAGGAGAAACAGAGGATAAAATGACAAGGCTGGTTTGGCAGACACTATTGCTGGCAAGGTGGCCTTGGCTTTCAAGACAGAAACTACAGATCAAGACCTGTGGGAGGCAAGCAAGCCAGGATTAAGTTATGCTGGTGGGACAAATGCAGTAAAAGCAGATGAATTTAGCAGTGGTCCTGCATGTGGAATAACTCTAATGCAAGTTTCACTAATTTTTTCGATCGCTATAGCTTCAAAACAAAAACATAAAAAAATTCATTGCTTCTGCTTGCATGATTAAATGGAAGAAGTGTCAGCTGTCTGAACATCTATTCTCTTGTCAGCTGCACAAAGTAAATTTGTTACGTGATACTGGCTTATTTACTAATTGAAAATGTTTACTGCTTTGCCTGCAAACTTCTTTCAATGAAAGTGTATGCATTTATCAAAAGATTCAGTGATTGGAAACACCCAGAACATTTTTCTGAGCATAGGGCATAGGGTGCTGGCTCTGAGAGGGGGCTCAGGTTGTAGGAGGAGGTAGGGGTGCAGGTTACAGGAGGGGACTGAGGATTGGTGTGCAGTCTTCCACCAGAACTAGGTTTTTTTAGGGTTTAGCTTGGTTTTGGCTATGTGTTCAAACAAGATTAGCTTTATTTTGGCTCATCATGAAAACCGAGTTGCTTATTTTACAGCATGAAATTTGGCAACACTTTATGACCCCGGTGCAGACCACCCATGCCAAGAGACTCTTGCTATTGGCCACTCTAAGATCTTTACCAATGATACCCTGCCCTGGCTGTGGCCTTGTACCAGCTGTTCCCAATGTGTCCTCTGGCACCCTGTGTAAGAGGAGGAAGGAGAGATGGAACTGGTACTGCCAGTTCCCACGATACCCTGTTCCACCTCAGATAAGGCTCTTGTTCCAGCCTCTCTGTCCCACCAGATGACCACTACCAATCTCTGGAGCCATTACACTTTGTACACCCATTGGAGGATGTCCAGTCACTGGACATCCTCCAACCCCAGGGACTCTCTTGGGTGGTTCTCCCCATCAACTAGACTATCCTGAAACTGGCTCAGATGGCATGAAACACAGGTGCTGGAAGTAGGGGTGTGTGGGACGCTGCAGCACCCCCTGGCTTGAAGTGGTTTCCTTTATATACAGGGTTTCCAGTTTGGTTCAACAGCTCTCAGCACCCTCACTATAAACACTGTGTCAGCACCCTTGGTCGACATTTCTCTGCCTCCTGTGCCCCTGCTCTGGAGAAAGTAGAGAAATGGTATTTTGTCTTTGCCAAAGGCATGGAATTTCTCTTTACTCACCCACTCTCAACCCTTTGGGGGTCTGGATGTTGGCTCGCTACATGAAGGATGCCTATTTCAACGTCAATATTCACCCTATTCATCAAAAGCTCCTCTGTGTCACAGTACAGCACAGCCACTACCCGTTGCAAGTCCTGCCTTTTGGCACAGCGATAGCACCACACATTTTCACTGTCACAGCAACACAGATGTGCAGTCTCAGCTACTCGGTTTTTCCTTACCTAGATGAATGGCTCCTTGTTGTGCTCTCTCCCCCACCTATTTTCCACCATCCTCGTTCCTACCCAGACGATTGACTTTCCTGGGGCATGACTTGATACCATTGCAGTATGGGCCTTCCTTCCATCATGAATCAAATTGCAGGCCAGCACTGCAACTCCCACATCACTACCAGTGGCTGCCTCTCCCTTCTTGGACACATGACCATGTGCACCTCAATCATGTCACATGCCCGTTTTCATATGTGTTGCCTTCAGCTTAGCTCCTCTCTGTCTACAGATCAGCAGGGGTAGGGAACCTTTGGCCCGGGGGCCGGCTCTGGCTCCCCAACAATTCAATCCAGCCCCTGGGGGGGGGTATAGCAACCATGCAATGCTGCAGTGGAGGTAAAGGGGCCGTGTATAGAGACCTTGCCCCAAACTTGCCTGCAGCACCAGCTGGTCACATGTGGCTTCTTGTTCTGCATGTAAGAGAGGAGGGACGTGCAGGTGAGGTGGCTGCAGTTTGTTCCCTGCGCAGCAGCACAGAAACAACAGGAGCTCCTCCAGAGTTTGAGCGCTTGCTGTCCTTTCCCCCATACCAGGCAGCCAGGTGGCAACGGGGAAACAGATGCAGCCCATGCCCAACCTGGGGCAGCTGCAGCAAGCAGCCACACCAGGCGTCCATCCCAAGCCAGATGCTGCCAGCAACTCCTCCTCCTGCAGGTGAGTGTAGCTCAGTGGGCCAGCTTACCTTTGTTATATTCACTGCTTGACAGTATATTTTGCTTTATTATATTCAGCAGTAAAGCAAGAAACCTACAGGTTTGAATCCTGTAAGACACTGGCTTTAGCAGCTAGCATGGAGTGGGCAAAAGGGCCTACGCAGGCTGGATCTGGCCCACCAAGTGGGTTGATCCAGCCCGTGGAGACCCTGCCACCCCCCTGTCCCCAGGCCAATTAGGACCTGGGGGTGGGGAAGCACGAAGCTTCCTCCTGCCCTGACAGGACCACGCAGTGCTTTGAAGCACTATGCACTCATCACAGGGCAGGAGGAGACATCATGTGCTCCCCCACCCCCAAGCCCTGATTGGCCTGGGGGTGGGAGGACAGCATGAAATTTCCTCTGCCCTCCCTCCCCGGCCCTGCGAGGAGCGCATGGTGCTTCAAAGTGCCGTATGCTTGCGAAGGGTGGGCGGCAGGGTGAAGGAAACTTCATGCAGCTCCCTTGCCCCCAGGCCCTGATTGTCCTGGAGGTGGGGGAGTGGCAAAGCCTCCTCCCACCCTGCAAGGAGTACGTGGCACTTCAAAGTGCCACGTGCTCCTTGCAGGGTGTGGTAGGGCGGGAGGAGCTTTGTGCTCTCCCCTCTCCCCCAGGCCAATCAGTGCCATGCATTCCTCACAGGACTGGAGGAGGCTTTGCACACTTCCCCGCCCCCAGGCCCTGATTGTCCTGGGGGTGAGTGAGCATGCAAAGCTTCTTCCCGCCCTGCCAGAGGCATGGGTGCCTAGTGGGAAAGGGGAGGCAAAAGGGCTCCTCCACCCCTAGACAAATCATGGTCTGTGGGTAGGTAAGCCCAAAAGCATTCTGACCCCGCCCCTTCTGGATTATTGCCCACCCCTGAGCTAGCATGAGGCTTAAGACCTGTGAACTTTGACATAGATCAGTGTTTCCTAAATGGGGCTCAGCGGAACCCTGGGGTTCCGCAAAGTGAATGTAAGGGTTCCACGACAACTTGAACACTTCCCCTCTCCCCGTCTTAAAGGGACAGAGAGGCGCCAGTAATATTGAAAGCTCCTACCTATGAGGTTGTGCTACTTCCAGCGATTTTCAGGGCACTGAGCATGCTCAGCAGCTCTACTGAAGCCAGTGCCCGTCACCCTGCCCACACTAGCTATAAGTTTTTGCTTACTACACGTTAAAAGCATTTAAAAAGAAAGAAAAGTAGCTAAACAGAGGAGGTGAGTTAACACTGACTTGTGCGGGGTGAAGCGGCAGCATGCAGGGCTAGGATCGGTTCTGGGGCAAACTCAGGTCTTGTGAGGGGAGGGGTGCCAGGTAAACTCCACAACACAGAGTGCAAAGCCCCAGCACAGGCAGGGCAGGAGGGATAAAAACAGCCTCCCCAATGGGAATGAGGCACCAGTCAAAGTGTGGCCGTGGTATGGGGGTCTTTTTATTTGCTCAAACATGTTTTTTTTTAATCATTTCGGAGGCAATTAGCATGCTTAGAAGGGCTGCAGATGCCCCTGCCCTTTGCCCAGCACACAAATACGCCAGCTCATTCTCTAGTTCCCTTGCTGGCTTTCAGACACCTCCCCGCCGCCACTTCCAAAGGGATCTAGCAGCAGCAGCAGCAGCAACCGGTCCCGCTTCTCTTTCTCAGCCCAAGAGTCCTCTCCCCCTCTCCCACGCTGCCACTCTGCATTCCTAAGGGGACTTAGCTGTTGCTCGCTGCTGCTAGGTCCCTTTGGAAGTGCAGAGTGGCGAGGGGAGGGAGGGGCATGCTGTCAATCAGTGGCGCAATCACATGTTATATAACACTGGAAATCCCCGTACTCACTGTCAGGGAGCATGGTTCACATGCGTGACTTTAACAATACAAGTTCATAATATCTACACATAGAATTACATTATTGATACCAAAATTCCCCATGGATCATTGGCTAAAAGAAGGAACTTAAAAAAAAAAAAAAGAGTGAGTACTTTACACATCTATGTTGTTACTGAAACCAGCAAGGAAGATTCCGAGGCCGTTCAAGTTAATTATGAAAAATTACAGCCAAGTAATAAGAAATGCAGGTATTCCAAGGATTGTTATTAGGGGTTCCTCGAAATTCTTTCAAGTTCAAAAGGGTTCCATGACCTAATAAAATTGGAAAACACTGGCATAGATTAATTTAACTCATAAGTTATAAAGAACTGGAAGTAGGATGTTAGAGAAAGTCTTGGGCATATAACATCAACTGACCACAGAACAGGAGCTGACACCAGTTTCTGGCAGGTTCTGGATAGAACATCCAACCACAAATGTGCCATGGCAAAAAACTGACACATATAATAATGGGCTGAAATCATAGATATAAGAACCTATGGGAAAAGGACATGTTAGCCTTTGTAAAGGGAAGAAATACAAATAAGGCATAAGGGTAACTCCTTATTAAATATACATTAAATATGGTAATGTCAGCGCAACATACGATAAAAGTAGCATCCCAGGGCAGCAACGGTAGAGATGTAGTTCTTGAGAGGGGCCAGAATGATGGGCAATGGTGAAGACGAGGAAAGTGATGGTAATGAGGAAAATAAGGGCAAACATCCAGGCATGGTGTGAATATGGATATACCAATCACTCTTTGTATTTTCTCAGTATTGTTTCTATCTGCCTTGCTCAGTTAATGTGTATAATTGTGTAATGAGGCAGCTTGGCCTCCCTCTGACCTGGAAGAGGAAGGAATCCCTAAATCCCCATGGTGGGCAGGGCTACAGCAACCCAGTCCCAACCCCCAGGAAGCAGAAGGGCGGGACCAGAAGTATAAAAGTGGGAGCTAAGAGCTCAGTGGGGGCCCAGCCCCAGAAGTCGCCAGATGTTCTCCCCAAGCTCCCAAAGAGGAAAGCTCAACCACACTGCCCTAGAGAGGAGAATTGTCCTGGGATACCAGGGCTGCTGCTGGGCCCAGAAGATTGGCCTGGGCTGCCAGAGCTGCTGCTGGGCCAAGAAGACTGTCAAGGGCTGCTCAGATTGCTGCTTGACCCCAATCCTGAGCCACTTGACACTCTGCCAGTGCCATTGTTCCCAGCGGACCCCAAGGAGCAGACAGTAGGCCATGTAGGCCCATGGGGGGAAGTGGGAAGCAGCCCAGGGGTAGCCAACCCATTGCCAGCTAAGAAAATGGAAGTCAACTGGGCAGCATGTTGTGGTAAGGATCCCTGCTGACCCAGTGATCTGGTTGGCATGTTGCAGCCAGGATCCCCACTAACCCAGTGACAGCCATCGCTGCCACTGTTAGGGCCCTGAGCTGGGTAGGGTTGCCAGGTGTCTAGTATTGAACCAGACAGTCCGTTATCTTCACTTTCTGTCTGGTAAAAAAATTCAGAAAATACCGGACACCTAAAATATCCGGTACTTTCTGATTTTTTCCCAGCCAGGAGGCAAAAATCCCAAGCTGTTTGGCTCAATATGGAGGCAGCCTGGCAACCCTAGTGCTTACCGGGGAGCTGTCCGGCCTGGCACAGGGAGGCAAGATGGCAGGCAGCCGCCAGCAACCTATTAGGCCCTCATCACAGGGTTTTTAAAGGGGCCACGGTGGTGGATTCTTTTTTTTAATTTTTTTTACTCAACGAAATTTTTTCTGGCCTGAGCACCAAAACTGTTTGTTTGAATGGTTTGTTGAGCTCGCCCTGAACGAGGGCCAAGCCTTTCAACTACTGCTCACCCTGCAGACAAGCCTGAGCCTTAAACAGCCTCAAACTGTTTGTTGCCTCACCCTGAATAAAAGCTGGGTCTGAGCATTGACTTGAGCCCCAGGACTCTTCATTGCCTGCAGATGGGCTATTATTTGGCCCGAAGCCCCTAGACTGTGGCGGGCCAGCCCTGAAAACAGGGCTCTATGGAACTATTAATTGGGTTGTCTGCCATGTAGTGATGCAGCTTGGCCTCCCTCCAGACTGAGAATAGTACAAACTGTAAATAAATTATTTATTTGTAAATATAAGAGTGTTCCTATAGTGTGAATGTTGTTCCAGTGTACATCGGGGTTCCCAATTATAAAATAATTGAAATAATATTTTTATTGGGCCTGATCTTGGGACAAGGACCTGTACCCTCAGAGGAATATATGGGAAGATTTGGATCAGGCTACAGGAAGTGTATGGGACCAGGAGGGAAAGGAGGGGAAGCCACTTGCAGGAGTGGGAGGGAAGAGAAGCCCCTGAGTCCTCCCCTGCATGGAATGCCCAGAAATGGGAGAAAGCGGCAGTCACAGCTGCACAAGTCCCAGAACCCCATCCCAGCATGGGGTAGCTGGAAAAGGGAGAAAGAGGTTATGGACATAACAAGGCTCACCAAGGAAAAGCAAATTCAGCCATCATATTTAAATACAGGCAGTCCCCGACTTACATCAATCCGACTCACGTCGGATCCGTAGTTACGAACGGAGGTCCTCACTGCTATGCGGTGCGGCAACGCTGACTTTGCTTTGGCCAGCAGCATGGCTACGCAAACAACGCTGCAGCATCCGCAGCTAGTATAACTGTGCAGCAGCGAGGGCCTCCGTTCGTCACTATGGAGCCGACGTAAGCGTAGTTAGCATAGCCGCGCTTCTGGCCACAGGCTGCTACGTACGCTGGCTGACAGCCTACCTCCCACTGGCATACGTACATACAGTAATCTCCCTACCTCCCGCTAGCTGACAGCCCAGGTTCACACCGCAGGGGGAGATCACTGCTGCAGAGCTCCTGCTCGCTCCTTCAAGCTGTCAGGGCCGGCTCTACACTGCCACCAGCCCTCACCTGGCTCAAGACCCGGTCACGCCCATAAA
This sequence comes from Pelodiscus sinensis, assembly GCF_049634645.1. Classification (NCBI taxonomy): domain Eukaryota; kingdom Metazoa; phylum Chordata; order Testudines; family Trionychidae; genus Pelodiscus; species Pelodiscus sinensis. The sequence goes on along the minus strand of NC_134717.1, from coordinate 46,388,466 downwards.
GGTGACCCCCCCCCACCATCACTGGGTAGCTCGACTCCTCACCACGTGCCCCAAGCCTCCACAGGCACCATCTTAGGCGTGTAACTCCACTGCCTCTTCTATTGTAAAGGTCCTGCACCTGACAATCGGCCCAGCTGGACTTCAAAACAAAGGTGCCTTGGGCTCGGCGTCCCGCTGACCAGAATCTGTGTACATACTGTACAGAGTTATTTGCACCCTGCAACAATGCCTCCAAAACACAAATCTGATGCAAGTGCTGGTGATACAGCAAAGAAAAGAAAAACCATCACCATGGAAGATAAAGTAGAAATAATAAAGAGATCAGAGAGAGGTGAAAATCCATCATCCATTGGAAGAGCATATGGTTACAGTTGGTCAACAATCGCAACAATTTTAAAAGATAAAGGTAGAATAATGGAGCATGTGAAAGGCCATACCCCAATGAATGCTACGATTATTACCAAGCAACGCAGTGGTTTAATTATCGAGATGGAAAGGCTGCTGACAATTTGGATAGAAGACCAAAATCAGCGTAATATACCTATCAGTCTTTCTTTAGTGCAAGAAAAGGCTCAAAGCCTTTTCAATGATTTAAAAGCTACTCGTACAGCAAATGAAGGTGATTGCAATGAAGTATTTGTTGCAAGTAAAGGTTGGTTCAATCGCTTTAAAAAAAGAACAAATTTGCATAATATTAAAGTTCAAGGTGAAGCAGCGAGTGCCGATGTCAGTGCTGCAAGTTCTTTTCCCAAGATATTGGAAGATATTATTGACGATGGAGGCTATTTGCCAGAACAAATCTTTACTGTAGACGAAACTGGCTTGTTTTGGAAAAAAATGCCTGAGAGGACATACATTTCGAAAGAGGAAAAAAGTGCACCAGGACATAAGGCATCAAAGGACAGGCTGACTTTATTGCTTGGGGGTAATGCATCTGGGGATTTAAAGCTGAAACCTTTGCTAGTGCATCGCTCCCTAAATCCGAGAGCACTACGCAATGTCACTAAGGGTACGTCTAGACTACATGCCTCTGTCAGCAGAGGCATGTAGATTAGGCTACCAGACATAGGAAAATGAAGCGGCGATTTAAATAATCACCGCTTCATTTAAATTTACATGGCTGCCGCGCTGAGCCCACAAACAGCTGATCAGCTGTTTGTCAGCTCAGCGCGATAGTCTGGACGCACAGGTGTCGACATCAAAGGTATTTGTCGACCACCCAGGTAAACCTCATCCCAGGAGGCATACCTGGGTGGTCGACAAATACCTTTGACGTCGACACTCGCGTGTCCAGACTATCGCGCTGAGCCGACAAACAGCTGATCAGCTGTTTGTCAGCTCAGCGCGGCAGCCATGTAAATTTAAATGAAGCGGCGATTATTTAAATCGCCGCTTCATTTTCCTATGTCTGGTAGCTTAATCTACATGCCTCTGGCGACAGAGGCATGTAGCCTAGACGTACCCTAAGGCATCTCTTCCTGTTATTTGGAGGGCAAATTCAAAGGCTTGGGTTACACTTGCTATGTTTGAAGAATGGTTTTCGAACCATTTTGTCCCTGCTTTTGAACGTTATTGCTTGGGCAAAAACATTCCTTTCAAAATTCTCCTTCTCCTTGACAATGCCCCTGGACATCCAAACACTTTACATGACATGCACCCCAATGTAAAGGTGGTATTTCTACCCCCAAGCACCACATCACTAATTCAGCCAATGGATCAGGGAGTCATAGCCTCCTTTAAGGCCTATTAGTTAAGGAGGACATTCTCACAAGCTGTCAGGGCTACCCAAAAGGATGAGATGACCTTAAGGGTTTTCTGGAAAAGTTATAACATTTATGATGCCATCAACAATATTGCTGATGCTTGGGATGAAGTGAAAGAGACAAATATGAGAGGAGTTTGGAACAAATTGTGCCCCCAATTCACACAAGAATTTCTGGGGTTTACAGATGATGAAATCACCGAAACCAGGCAAACTGTGGTTGCTATTGGTAATAAACTGCAGTTGGACATCACTGAAAATGATATCATAGAGTTACTCGACTCCCATGGCAAAGAACTAACCAATGAAGACCTTATGGAACTAGAGCAGCAGATAGAATCTAGAGAAGAAAACCAGGACCTAGAAACTCCACAATTGAAAAATTTTTCTACAAAAGAGTTAGCTGATGCTTTTCATCTTATTGAAGCAGGAATGGCAATGTTAGAGGAGCAAGATCCTGATACAGAGAGGTTCAAAAAAGTTTACCGCACAGTTACCGAAGGTCTGAGATGCTACAGGGCTATTTATGATGAGAAAAAAAAAAGCTCTAAACAAACCTCCCTTGATGCCTACTTCAAGAAATTGACTCCAGCAGCAGAATCAGACTCTGACTCTCTAATACCAGTCCCATCCTCTCCAACAAGTCCATCATCCTCTACCAAGACTGTTTAAGGTTGTACTGTACAGTACTGTACAGTATTTGAAATGTTTAAGCATTTACATGCACAGTTAAAAATAAAGAATATGTTAAGACAAACATCTGTCCAAGTTGCATTTAAAGTAGAACTCCATGCAATTTTTTTTTTTTTTTTTAGTTTTGGTTAGTTTGGTGTGGGGTTAGAGCCACTTGAGGTTTTTACAGTAAATCGCATTAGAAAGATTTAATCTCATTTCCTGTCCTTGAGACAACAGGAAGTGAGGGGAAATCTACCCCTAGGAAGGGAAATTCACTCCTGTAAGAGTTATCATGGGAAAAAGGTGTCTCCACTGAAGCTTTATCGCCAATCCTTTTTTCCAAGACAACCCAAAATATTCAAAATCCAATTGTCACAGGGACAGAAAGTGATGTGAAATCTTCTGAACAGGGGAACAGACAGCAAAACAAACATTAGAGGGGAGTTAACCCTTCCCTATGCTATCCAAAACTAAAAAAAAATGTTTGGCTAGAGTTTCCCCTACAATATGTACCAGTTCTGACTTACATACAAATTCAACTTAAGAACAAACCTACAGTCCCTATCTTGTACGTAACCCGGGGACTGCCTGTAATAAGAATGTTAAACTTAGGTCAATCAACTAATCGAATAGTCGATGTAATTTGCATTGACTATTTGATTAGTCAATAAGGGCGCCTCTGCCTCTGAAATGTAGCAAGAGCCCTGCTGGTTCTTGCTACATTTCAAAGGCGGAAGTGCCACTAGGAGCGCGGGGCCAGTGGGGGACTCAAACAGTCCCCTGCTAGCCATGCACTTCCCTGACCCCCTGGACTACAGTGTGACCACCTAGACTGCAAGGTCTTGATTTCCTAGCCAGTATTGCTGTCCTTCATCAGGCGGATCAACTCTACCCATGTCTGGGGCAGTCACACTGCGCTGGAGACCAGCCTCTGTCATGCCACTCTCAGCGACCTCTGTTAATAGTTAACCAGTTAGCCAATATAATTTTTATTGTTTAACTGGTTAACTTTTTAAACCAATATTTACATCCCTAGTTTTCTCAATACCTTCCCGCCCACAGTCAAACTCACACCCACCTAGGATCTTCATCTCATTCTCTCTGCTCTTATAAAACTGCCCTTTAAGCCCCTAACAATGTCCTATCTTTCTCATCTCTCCATGAAACTGATCTTCTTGCCAGCCATCATGTCAGCCAAATGGGTCAGTGAACCAGTCTTCCACAGAGATCATAGAATACTAGAACTGGAAGGGACCTCGAGAGATCATCAAGTTTAGTCCCCTGCTCTCATGGCAGGACCAAGCACCGTCTAGATCATCCCTGACAGGTGTCTGTTTAACCTGCTCTTAAATATCTCCAGAGATGGAGATTCCACAACCTCCCTAGGCAATTTATTCAAGTGTTAACCACCTGACAGTTAGGAAGTTTTTCCTAATGTCCAACCTAAACCTCCCTTGATGCAGTTTAAGCCCATTGCTTCTTGTCCTATCCTCAGAGGCCAAGGAGAACAATTTTCCCCCTCCTCCCTGTGATACCCTTTAGATACCTGAAAATTGTATCATGTCCCATCTCAGTCTTTTCTTTTCCAAACTAAACAAGCCCAATTCCTTCAGCTTTGCCTCATAGCTCATGTTTTCTAGACTATTAATAATTTTTGTTGCTCTTTTCTGGACTTTCTACAATTTCTCCACATCCTTCTTGAAATGTGGTGCCCAGAACTGGACACAATACTCCAACTGAGGCCTAATCAGCCCAGAGTAGAGTGAAAGAATGACTTCTTGTGCTTTGCTCACAAAACTCCTGTTAATGTATCCCAGAATCATGTTTGCTTTTTTTGCAACTGTGTCACACTGTTGACTCATATTTAGCTTGTAGTCCACTATGACCCTGAGATCCCCTAGATCCCTTTCTGCTGTACTTTTTCTGTTTCATTACATCTCAACCCTAAATTTCCTCTGGGGTGGTGTCAGAAACCATCGAAATCAGTGTATTCACCTTCCGGTCTTCTACCCCACATCTCCTACATAGACCAAGCACTGAATTCCATTGATATCCGTTGTGCCTTAGCATTCTACCTCACCATGTCACTTTCTGTCAATTTCTGAGCATTGTAAGGACTAATCCCCCTTCTCTAGAGCATTTCCAAATGGATCTCTGGGTGCATTCATGAATGCTACACCTTCACCAACATGACATCATAGATGGAATCACAACATGCTCTACCTGAGCACCACATTGACCTCCCTACTCATCTCCTGGCACAACATTTGTTGTGTCACAACCTGGCATTACAGCCACACCATCACATCTCAATATGCCATCACCCACGCCACAATTGCAGATGCTACCATGGTCCACGCTGTGCTGCAGACAACACTTCCAAGCATGTCCTTGCACCCATCCCCATGCTAATCACTACTCACCCACATTTGGAATCCATATAGGGACTAGCACTCAAAGAAGAAGTTTACTTACCTATAAACTGGAGGTTCTTCAAAATGCATCGTACTGTCCCTTTGGATTCCAATACCCATCTTCCATCCCCTTGGCTGCAGACTGAACTGCTTAGCAATAAGAGGGATATTGGTGCAGCAGTGACCAGCACAGCCAATTATAGTCTTGGCTACAAACATGGGGGAGATGTACAATGGAAGTGTGAGTCAACTGACATTACTACAACACCTGATTCCACTGCTTGGTGTGCATGGTTCACCCATATTCGGAATCCAAATAGGGACCACATATCTTGAAGAATCTCCACAAACTATATAAACAACATAAAACAACATAAAACAACATAAAACAACATAAAATAAAATAAAATAAAATAAAATAAAATAAAATAAAATAAAATAACTACAGACATTTACCATTAGAGGTAAAGCTGTTAAGATACAGCTGATTCTGCAATGAGAACTCTTGGGCCTGTAAATGGAGTCTTTCTAAAGTCTACCCATGCAGTTCTCAAGATGAGGCACAGAATTATATCAGATACATTCATGAACAAGTACATGACCAGGATGCCTGCAATAGCAGAAAACTGGACTTGATGATCCAGTAATATGTCCTATGTCCCTATAGGAAACCTCCAGATCAGAATCAATCTTTAACTACAAAAGAGAAAATTTCTTACTGGTAACATCCTTTCTGCAGATAGTGTCTCCCACAATTCTGAATGTCTGGGTTGCTCTCCTTTCTCTGCAGCTTCACAGGCAGGCAGATAAGCATTTTGGCACCTCATGCTGTGGCCACACCCGCTCCACTTCCTATTATCACCAGATGAGATCCTGCCAAGCTATAAAACTTGCATACCATTACCACCAAATATTCCAGAAAGAAAAAAATCACTATGTAGATTAGACCATGAAAAAATAGTCCTATGTAAGCAGAAATTCTACTTCATCTCCGACCCTGGGTTCAAAAGCACTATGGGGTTGGCAGAACTGTGATAAGCACTGGTCACAGAAAGTAAATCACTGAAAAATTTTTTTTTGTTCTGTGGCTCATTGTCTTCCACTATTCCGTACATCTGGAAGTGGTGATCAGATGTTAGGGGGGTTATGAAAACAAGAACTCATTACATAATAAGTATCTCCCCTTCTTTATCCAATCTTTTGAGGTCAAGAATGGCTCAGATACCCCAGTGCACTTCTAAACAATGAAAAAGATGGAGTACAACCCAGATAACCTTTCTACACCCTTTCTACACTCCCATATCCAGAAGAAGAGATATTTAGAAGCCCTCTATACCAACATTCCACACGAAGATGGATTACAGGCCATCAGGAACACCATCCTCGATAACAACACTACCCACCTGATTACAGAGCTCTGCGACTTCGTTCTCACCCACTACTTCCAATTCAGAAACTATTTCTATTTCCAAATCAGTGGCACAGCCATGGGCACTCGCATGGCACCACAATATGCCAACATCTTTATGGCTGACCTTGAACGTTTCCTCAGCTCTTGCCCCCTAGCACTCCTAGTTTACTTACGCTACATCGATGACATCTTTATCATATGGACCCACAGTTAAGAGACTCTTGAAGAATTCCACAAGGATTTCAACACCTTCACCCTACTATCAACCTCAGCCTGGACCAGTCCACAAGGTAAATCCACTTCCTGGATACTACAGTACAGTTAAATAATGGAAAAATTTCCACCACCCTTATATCGGAAACCTACCGACCGCTACACTTACCTTCATGCTTCCAGCTTCCATCCCGGACACATTTTCAGTCGATTGTATACAGCCAAGCCCTATGATACAACCGGATTTGCACCGATCCCACAGACAGAGACAGTCACCTACAGGATCTTTACAGAGCATTCCTAAAACTGAAATACCCACCTGGGGAAGTGAAAAAACTAATAGAGCCAAAAAAATACCCAGACCCAAAGGAGAAAATAACAGAACTCCTCTTGTTGTTACCTACAGCCCACAACTCAGACCCCTCCAATGCATTATACACAATCTACAACCCATCTTGGAAAATGATCCCTCACTCTCAGAGGCCTTAGGAGAAAAACCTATTCTTGCTTACAGACAACCCCCTAACCTGAAACGTATTCTTTCTGATAACCATACAACCACAACATAAACCTCCAGGAACCCAGCCCTGAAACCAAAAAAGATGCCAACTCTGCCCACATATCTACACTGGCGAATTCATCACTGGAGCAAACAATGTAAGCCACAAAATCGAAGGGTCATTTGACTGTACATCCAATAATTTGATCTATGCCATCAAATGCCAGCAGTGCCTCAATGCTATATATATTGGACAAACTGGATTGTCTCTGTGGGAAAGAATCAATGGACACAAATTGGATATACGTAAAGGGAATATACAGAAACCTGTTGGTGAGCATTTCAGCTTGCCTAACCACAGTCTGACAGACCTGCAAGTAGCTGTCTTGTCACAAACCAGCTCTAAAAGCCAAATACACCGAGAAGCGTTGGAATCCCAGTTCATCCACAAATTCAATTCACATGCTAATGGACTCAATCGTCATATGGGCTGGTGGGGACTCTATCTACTTCATAACCACTGAAGGTGCTAACAGCTCCCTGAGTGGTATCCTTCCTGTTTTAGGAATCTATCTATTGACATTGATTTTTATCTGCTTAGGTTTAAGTACCCATTCTCCAGATAGTTAATGATGCTCTGTCTCCCACCTTCCTCCCTGTTTCTTTCTCTCCCCCCTTCCCTTCCCCTCTCCGATTTATTTCGAGTTTTCATATCCCCAACACATAACTCTGGTAATCTGAAGAAGTGGGCTGTGCCCACGAAAGCTCATGATACCGTCTACATGTTTCATTAGTCTATAAAATGCTACTAGACCATTTGTTGTTTTTTTTCTGTAACAGACTTAACTCTGCTACCCCAGGAAGCTCCTGTGTTATATGGGGTCATTGGAACTTGGTTATTGGATGAAGAACAGATGGACTGGAGCTTTTAGCTCAATAGAGTATCCCTGATTCGCTATCTGAATAATTCCTTTGTCGGTGGTTGACGAAAATCTCCTGGATTTTTTCCTTTTTCTTTCCCTTTTTTGATTTTTTTAACCTTTTTAGTGTTTTATGGGAGCAATGAAGCTCTGCTGTGGTTTTGCTGAGGCTGTCTGTGACCTGCCTTTCTCAGGCTCTCAAGCCCTCTCAAGATGTCTCTCCTAATCCTTCCCCATTGTGTCCCATTTCCCAGAGGAAGGAGGGAATTTTTCTCTAACCCTTCCTGGTTAGCTTGTGAGGAAGCAGACTGATTAGAAGCTGTGCTTCTTACCCCAGGACCCTCTTTAAGACTGGGATGGAGGGATTGCAAGGCCCCTGAAGCCTCTCCTCATTGTTTGGCAAAATTCCTCTGGGATTTACTCCTGAATTAAGTGGTTGGGGACCTCCTTGCTTTTAAAGCCTTTACTTGCTCTGCACTGGGGGTTCTGGTACATTTTTCCCTGATTGGAGCCATGGCTGCTTAGGTGAAAAGAAAACCCCACCTATAACTTTCTGATTAGGAGCCCGGGGACCTAATGGAATTAGGATTGGTTGGCTGGGTGCAGGCTGGGCATAACTCACTCTCTGGTGAGCCTGGGAAGGCTGCTTTACAAACAGAGCACTTCTTGGATTTAACTCTATCTTTTCGTGGTTGCTCAGCTATACTTACATAGTAGCAGAAAAACCAACAGGGAAATGCTGCAGCGGATGCTCAGAAAGGGTTAAATTACTGGAGGTGTAACTGACCCAGGAAGAAATATGAACGTGGGAGGAGGAGAACACTGCTACCAACTGCCCCAAAACTGGGCAGATAAAGCTCAAATTGAAAGGTAAGAATGAGAGCAAGAGAAACCGACACCAACTGCTGACATGAAGGCAGAGAATCTGGCAGTAAGGAGGAGTAGAGGAGTCTATGTAGCACCAAAATACTGATCTGCCTCCATGAAGCTGCAGAGAGAGGAGGGAGATGTCCAGACTTGTGGGAAATGCTGGGCTGCAGAAAACGTAAGCATACCCAGTACTTGCAAAAAGATACAAGATGATACAAGATGACACACGAAAGTGTCATCAGGACGTTCCAAAGATGTATACAGGCAAATTTAATTTATTTAAACACCAGATGCATTAAGAAAGGACTAGATTCTATAGTATGGAATATATAATTTTAAATACAAAAATTAATAATATTTGCCCTCCACAATTATGCATTTTAGTCATTTTTTCAGACAGAAAGTGCCCAGCCTCTTTCTATAGATGTTAACTGTGGCATAAAAACATTTAAGAGTCCTAATAAAAAACTACAGAATCACTTTGTGAAAAACTCTGAAAATTAAATTCGCATAAAAACTATTTTGACAACACAAAAAGCCATTAACTCGGCATGCATGGGTGCCTCTAACCTTCCCCAAACAAATTTAGCTCAGAAATTCAGGTGGGGAATGCGCACAGATAAACAGACCAGTAAGATATATAGTATGCATGATAGAAAGTGCCAGTTATGTTTATAGTACCATCCAGTATCTGGAGAGAAACCAGAAGACCTCCTATGAAATCTTTTGGTGTTTCTAACACTGTTGCAAAGCTGCCGGAAATTCTAATGGTATAAACCATTATGGGGAAATGTGAAAACGTGAGAGTTCATATCAAATCAGGGGCACATATGATAAATACATCACAGCATTAGGCATGTTGGATATGAATTTTCAGACTAGCAACCCATATGCATTTACCAAAACTGTCACAAAGTTAGCAAGTTGTCCTGTTTCAGTCTGATTACACAACCAGCTTCACAAAGCAAAAGCATGTACAGCAGGTCACTTTCCCCTTCTCATCTATTTAGATGGATTTTTTTTAAATAATACATGATCGCCAATATTTATAATATGAATAAAATCTGCCCTTCACACAAGCCTAAGCACACGTATTTTAAAATGACTTATTGGATATCTTCATGTTTTGTTTAAGGCATGAACAATGGCATATGAATGGGAACAGCTTCCAGAAAAGCATTATGTCTTTTTGACAAGGCTAGTCCAAGCACATTACACTGAAGGACTAGTTTCAAGCCAGAAATAATAGACTGTTGTAACACAAGAGAGTTTAACAAAATAAGTGAAAACAAAATGGATTATATTCTTTCGTTTTGTTTGTTGTTATTCTCAATGACTGTCTTAAGCACTGGTTGCAGTTTTGTGTTTTACAACCTCTTCCGAGCAACTCTGGATAACATATCTGCTTCCTTTGTTTTGCATTTTTAATACAATGAAACTTTAAAAGTTTTTTTAAATGGCTGCTGCAAAATAAAAAGGTTCCAAAAGTGGCCAGGGACCTGGTCTAATGCACTTTCGAAAGTCCATTATAAAGATGAATATAAAAGCGAATGGTAGGTTTTCTGTAGACCCACAAACCACACTTAGCTATAAGAAACATATTGTGCATAGTTATTTTTTCTTCTTCTTCAGAGAGTGATATGTTTACTAGATCTATATTCTCAGTTTACCAGAGTATGGGGGCTTCTACTTTACTAAAGCCAGGATCCTTTCGCAGTTCCCAATAGGTGTCATTAGAAACCCAGCTCTCTCTTTGATTGGCATCGATAACTTTTCTGCAAAAGCAAAAAAGAGAGACAAAACAAAACCAGATGAAAATTGTCTTAATATTTACATTAATAGATTGCATATTTTAAAAGGATACCTAGCATAAACATCAGAGATTTAAAAATGAAACAATTTCATAACCTGTGTCTGATTCATAGAAGCCTGCACCCAGGTGAAGCCCTGTTGACTTCCAGTGGACTTTGTGTGTGTGTACTCTAACTATGTAGACCAGATGGCAAGATAAGAAATTAATTTACTTCCATTATTTATGCTGTTTGGTTCCTTTCTGCATTTCAGTCATTTTGTTTAATAAAATTATGCCACAGCCCTTCTTCACTACTAAGGTTAAGGCACATTGGCAGGGTGGTATGAAGATATTTATAAGGCTATTGTCCACGTCTTACTTCTTACTTTGTGGCCTAACAAGTAATATCAGCTTCCTTGTCTGGTTAATCTGCCTCCCTTCACAGCATTAAATTAATTTAAAATATTTTTAAATGGCCTCGGACAGGTGTCACAGCTCTGAAAATATTTCTTGTGATTGGATTGTTTCCATTTTTTCACTTCTTTATTACACTACTCTGGACTTGCTATTTGAGAGGCAGATGCCCTGTCTGTTCTCTTTATGTTGATGGCTGCATATAAACAAATTATAGATTTATTAAAAAAATCACTTTACTCACTTAAAAAATTTTGGTGTGTATTCAATGTTGTTCTCTTCCATGTACCGTCTTCTACTTCTCTGGAGTTCCTCTATTCTTTGCTTTTCTGCTGATGCTGCTTCTACATTTCCTTCTTCCAAAAGTCTGTACATATAACAATGGATCTTTCAGTAAATATACAATAACATCTTCTATAAAAATATATTCTGTAAAAACATTGCTAGAAAAAAGAAGTATTCATCACAAAAAAACAAGGCCAGAAGCCTTGAAAAGTGCTTTGTCCTTGAAAAGGACTACTGAGTTCCATATACCTACTTTAAGGCCAGAGTCCATTAAAAAGGAAATACTATAATCATTCAATTTATACTTCTGAGTCTGAAATACAGTTTTAGTCTTATTTATATTTTCAGCTCATAAGAGCAAGCTGCCTACTCTCTGCATAAACAGTGTAGGATCCTTCCATAGCATGCAAGAGAAAGCTAAGATACAAGAATGGCTGACATGTCGGTTTGCCAGCTATACCTGCCTAACCTATAGCAAGCACGTGCACCTTGCCAGTCAAATTATACTGCTAACAGCAAGCACAACCTCTAGATAAACACTACTTTTATTTGTGGGAGTAGAAAAGGACACTCCAGAGCATATATTTCCTGGAATTTTCTAGAATTCTGCCTTTGCCAGAAGAATTCTCATACCACCAGGACGTCTGTATGCTTCCCTTTCCTGAGCTGGAGAAGCCACGGTTTTTACTGTAATACTTAATATTTTCTTTTCTAACGCCTAACGTATATCATAGTGCAGATCTTGGCAAAATTAAATGGTGGGATTTAAATTTGCCATAAAATAATCATAAATATTAAACATAAAAATGAGCTTTCTTGCCTCTGATCTGGCCTGAATCGTGCATCTGTTGTTGGAAGAATATCTTTCAATACAGGATCTAACTCATTGAGTTCAATAGCAAACCTTGTAAAGCCATAATAACGTTCATAGTTGGTTGGCATGGATCCTGTATAAACATATTTGAGAAGCAAAAATTCTTATTTTATTATTTTATAAGCACATACACAGAGTGCAATGAATTTATAAAGCTATAACAGCCAATAAAATATCGATACATTACAATTCCTTTTTTATACAATTTTAAAATGTATCAAATATTATTTTCTAGGTAGACCATCTTTAATTTAATATTAATGTATTCTACAATAGAGTTATCAATAGAGTTATTTACACAACAGATCAAGACTTTTTAAATCTCTCTTTTGGGAAATATCTGAAATATTCCTTTCAAGTTAAAAATAAACCACTCTACTCAAAAAAGAAAATGTTTGGGGTTTTCTACCAAATGTTGGTATCCAAACAGGTTCATAGCATGTGATTCACTGTTGCCCTGATTTTCCTATCCAAAATGGGTGCAAAATGGGTGTAAAATGTCATCAAATTAGAACAGAAACACCCACTTTGCTCTAGAGTAACGAGGTGAATAGTAATGATCACTTGGATTCACATTTTCTCTTTAAACAAGTAACCAATTTTTAGGAAACTTATGTCAATGGAAACCACAAGTGCTCCTTATCATTGAAAACCAGACAATTAAGGCAATATGGATTGACATAATCAAATTGTTTCTCCTTTCATTTATGCTGGTTTTATAAAAAATGTAATTCTGTTTAATCTGACAGAGATACCCTGATCTGCGCAGGTGTGAAAGGAGGATAATGCTAAAATATACATTTTGCTTATTCCAAAATCCAATTATTTTCTTTATTGCTTCAGATAATGTTCCCAACACGATAAATTAATTTAGGAATTAATATGCAGGAATTAATTTTAACCTCAAATTTTGAGCAAAATATAAAAAATGACTGAGATGAAGTATACACATTTTTTAGATTCTTTTACATTCAATAATAAAATATACTGCTACACCTTTCTCGCTATTTAGTTTATTGTGTATTTTGTTTCTCCATTTGTATTTTAAAAAGGTGGCTAAAAGCAGCTTTACATATTTCCAGTAAGACTATAGACACCAGAAGGATTTCACTTGACCAGAATTTTCTCACCTGGCCTCCATATACATTTTGCTGAAGGTGCAATCCCACAGTATAGTCCCTCATGCCACTTTCCAAAGAGGCGATGCACCACCTTTCCTTCTTGGTCCATGACAACCCCTTGAACTTCATTTACATTTGAATTCCAATAATTTACCTGGAAATGTACCAAAGTGAAGAAAGTAAACAAAGTTGATTTCCTTGTCACACTGTATACTACAAAACCCCACTACATACTTCCTTTAAATACCGTGACAAATAAAAATCACTTGCAGCTAGATTTCCAACAAAGAAAAATTAGAGGCTATTTATTTCTTGAAATGTAAGATATGCATAAGGATGTGACATCTTTGTAATTCTAATACAAAAATCTCAGCAACTCTATATAGACTTAACTAATCTACCAAACGTCTACCCTATTTACATGATAAAGTCTTAATGGGTGGTGACTTGGCCATTATTTTCCATTTTATACTATCGTGCACATTGCTGGCATTTCACAAATTAGAATTTCATCCAAATGAATATTAGTTACATTCAAACCCAAAAGAAAATGGCAGCCTGGAACAACATAATATGCTAAGCCTTTGTGTCCATCTCTAAAAATAACTAGGGAAAACTTACCATGTAACTTACCTCAACATCTCTTAAACAAGTGGATTACAATGAAAAATGTTTGGACCACAATATTTTATAGATAGGAAAACAACAGAATCATAGATGTATATGACTAAAAGGGACCTTAATCGCAAGGATGTGAATGATTAACCAGTAAGCATCACCCCATATGGATTATACTTACTGGTTACGGTTAACCAAAGAGGGCTGGAGCAGTTCCTGCCCAACACGGGCAGGAGACTTGCTCCAGCCCAGTGGGGCCTGCCATGGGTGGGGGAGGCTCCAGCACAGACAGAGCCACCCCTGCCTACAGCAGGCCTGGCCAGGTGCCTTGCAGGCAGGGGTGCTCCAGCCCAGCCAGAGCATGGTGAGGGAGTCACTCCAGCTCCCCACACGTCCCTGTTTAAGCAGCTAACTGATTAAATGGAATTTTACATCCCTACTCAATAGATCATCTAATCCAATCATCCAATCTCCAGTACTCCAGGCAGGACTAAGTAATAAAGTAACAAATGCTTCTGCATGAGAATCCATACATATTGCAAATGTTTCTTATCTGCCCCTGATGGGTAGTTCCAGATTTTGCATCAGACTTCTTCTTTTTTCAAAATCTATTGCCAATCCTCATAATGGTTGTGATTTAAAATGAAGAAATCAGAATACTGGATGCATCAACATAAATAGGTTTACTGATCACCTCTGATGACAATAGCAGTTTGGTTGTTTGTATAGGGATTCAAGCTCATGTAATTATCTGAGCACACTGGTAATATAAAGTCTCTTCATCTGTCAGATCCTTACACCATTGTGTAGTAGGAAAAGGCACCCCGCCAAAGTAAAAAAAATCAAATGTATAATTTTTTTTCCTCTTCCCAAATACCTAAGTTGCTGCCACTGCCACTCTCCAGTACTGAAGAATTCTTTGCCCTGATCCTGTCAACTCAATGTGGGGGAACTACCTTCACCCCATCGCATCCTCTATTTGCTTTTCCCTCCTTTTCTTTTCTTCCTTTCCTTGGGAATATCTATTCCCTTCCCTTTGATCTTTAAACAGCCTTATTCCAACGTACTGAACAAATGCAGACCCTAGGCAAGCTATAATGCACTAGTGCAGCAACTACAGTGGGTCTTTTGACATGAAATGTTGATAGGAATGCCAGTGATGATAAACTCATCACTTTAATTATTTTTACAAAAAAAAATCAGTTCTAACAGATCTATCTGGCTGTTTTTATATGAGACTGTCATCAAGATATGTGAATATAATAAAGCAGAACACCATTATTCTAACAAGATAAGAAACTGAAGACCAAATTCTGATCATGGTTAGAACAGTCTAAAATCAGAGTAACTGCTCTGAAGGACAGAGTTGCTTCTGGTTTTCACTCATGTAATAGAGCAGACTATCCATTTGCTTTTTAAAATAAAAAAAACCAGTAATTTATTGTCAGTGCTGCTGGCATCAAATGGTCTGGCTCATCAGCCACAGAGACATGTGAATAGTGGCAGACATCTCAGGACACAACTTAGGCAGAGTTTCATTGTTGGGCTTCTTACCTGGCAAGATGGTGGTGATGACACAGAACAGGGAAGAAGGAATTTAGGGAAACAGTAGAAGACTGAGGAAAGCGAAGCCAGATCTAGGCTAAGTAAAATAGTTCTTACTTTTTGTCATATATTGCCATATATTTTGTCATATATTGTATGACAGATTATAAGTTACCTTGACAAATGTGAGCTTGCAAATACAAACACTACTTTTTGTGTTTCTGATTGTTATTTCTCCGTAATGCTCAATCCATCTTCTTCCACTAAGGATGTTGTGTATGCAGGTGGTGACTTTGTTCCACACATAGTAATCTCCATACCTGGGAAAAAAGTTAGTAAATAATTGGTAAAGAAGTGAAAACCAGTCAGATAATCAAATATACAAAATAACGACAACCCTCACAAATATTTGAATCAATAGTCTGGCACATTAAAAGTATGGCTTCCATATTATTATTTCCCATCATTAATTCTAAATTATTCTATGGGAGTGAAATTCTCTCCATTATCGAAGACTCACAAGAGACCCCAGGAACCACCAAAGTCCTGCACATTAAAGTCTCAATCCTGTAGTCCTGAACACTTTGGCCCTGATCAGCGACTTCAGTAGGATTAAAGTTCAGCATGAGCTATAGCACTGTGGTGGACTGGGGCTCTGGTTACCATGAATGCAACAGGAACTAATACAAGTAAAATAGTTCTGAAATAGAAAGAATAGAGAGGAAGTGGGGATCAATAACTCAGTTGCATATTGTCCCCTTTCCTGAAAATTCCTCTGTGGCAACTCTATACAGCTGGAGCTTCTTGCAGGAGAAGGGGGGAGAGATAGAGCCAGGGAGCAAATGCTATACATGGCAAACTCCCCTCCTAACCTGTCAGATAACCAGGCCAATAGATATATGCAGAAGGCAATGTTGTTCTTTCAGCATTAACTACCACTTTGTGACAAGACCCAGCACCTACAGAAGCTGTACTGCCAGGGGCAGAGCACACATGCACCCCAAGATCTGAAGATTCATAGGTTTTGTAGGTTTGGGAGGCCATAAACCTCTCCTTATGTGACCAAATCCCTACTCCCTTCCCTCAGGGCTCCATCTGAAGGAAGCCATGTGGCTCTGTCTATATCACAGAAGATTTTGAAACATTTTCCTGGTTCAGATGAGCCCAGCATCAGCAGCATTGAGAGCCTATTTCAGACAGAGCAGCACCTGCCATTAGAGTGGTATTGAACAGACTTGCTCTGGGCAGCCCATCATTCTAACAACTGGGTATGGAGCTGTGCCTCCTCACATACACTCATTCTCCTTTACCAGTGAGATGCTCTGGGAGAGGAGACGCAATCTCCAGAGCCCTGCAAATCCACAGATATCTGTTTTATATCCAGGAGTATCTGCACCTGCGGATGTCGATATGGATATCTGCAGCTCATTTTTGTGGATACAGATATAGATATAAATTTTGTATTTACACAGGGCTCAAGCAATCTCCCCTGGTTTTCCCTTCAAGTGCCTGACTGAGCCTTCAGGCTCCAGAAAGGCTTCATTATCCCATCCCATAGTGGGAGACTGGAGCAAGGAGCTTACATCCCACCTACTGCTAATCACTGGGAGCTCTACACCCCCCAGCACAATCCATGGAGCCCTCCAGAAGGAAGAGCATCTATGGAGATTTAAAAAACAACCAAATAAAAAAAATTCCACAGCCCAAGGAAAGAAGACAATAGCTTACTTTGGAAAAGTCACATTCAGTGTTCCAACTGGCAGGATCTCCATTGATTTCCCCCAGAACTTATTTTTCCATCTGATATCTAAATGATAATACAGCGAAATATTTAGAAAATCACAAAAGACCAAAATATTATCTTTTCAGTGATCTATGCCACTAAATGGCATACCAGATGATCTATGCCAGACTGCCTGTTTCGAACAGAACATTAACCTGCTTTGAAGACAGAAAAAAGGTTATACCGGAAGGACAACCTTATGTCAGAGAGGCTAACGTACCCCTTGTCATTCTGCTAATCTCCTAACAGATAATAGTGTGTTCTGTATAAAGCTTTTAAATAAAGACAGCAGAAAAAATGTACTGCAAGTCTCACTGGCAATGGGATAAAATACAACATCGGCTTGTTCCTTACAGTTTAAAATTGAAACACTTTAAAGTAACAGTCAGCACTAACTTTATATAATACTATATAGTAAACTAATCTCTTAGATAAATTCCAGAGAGCTACA
The DNA here is from genome assembly GCF_049634645.1 of Pelodiscus sinensis. Classification (NCBI taxonomy): domain Eukaryota; kingdom Metazoa; phylum Chordata; order Testudines; family Trionychidae; genus Pelodiscus; species Pelodiscus sinensis. The sequence continues at coordinate 46,370,819 of NC_134717.1, read as the reverse complement.
ATCCTAATCAAATGATTTTTGAGAACATAAACTTTTTATTTTGATTAAAAACTTGATCTTTAGGCTTTTGAATTAAAATATATACCTTGCCAAAACACAAAATTCGTTGATTCACAGTGACAGGCAGAAATAGGTGGATGGTGGCTAACCTGAAAAAAAAAATTACGGTGGCGAGGAGTTGTTTAACACAAAATAAGTCTTTCATTTTTAAAAATCAGTGCAATTAACAATTACCTCAAGCTAAGAACTATTCAATTATATATATTACAAGAAACAAACAAAACAAAAAGCCTCAGCATGTTTAACATGTAACAGACTTTATTTTATAGCCTCATAGATTAAAGGATATATTTTATATAATTTTAATCATTTATACATTTTTTTCCTGGATTTAATAACTTTCACTTCAAATTTTCATGTTTCTCTTTACTCTAGTGTGAATGCAATATCCTAACTGTAAAGAAAAGTCACTCTACTGTCCAAAGAAATGAAGATTTACATAGAAACAAGTTTTACCTGCTCTGAGAAAAATCGAAATCCTTTGTCTTCCCTTATACATTCATAGGTCTCACCAAGCACTGGATTGAATGGCTTGCTTCCTGCTCTGTAATAAGTGGAGGCATACCCTGAAGCTGCAAAGGCAGCTATGAGAACCTGTTAGAACACACAAAAACAGCTGAAGATTCCTCAGCGTGCTCCCTCATCATTGTCAATTGTGTGTGCAGCAGACGAATAAATGTATTATTTAAAAACATTTGATTGCTTTTTTGTTCATTCAGTATTTGAAGGGCTACATATTAACAGAAAACTATCAATGTCTTACAAAGTAATGAACAGAAAGTAAAGCCTGCAGTATCTGTTTTTTTATGTGTCTGAATAATACACAAACTTACCAGCTGCACATTGCCATAGCCTTTGGGCATACAGAAAAACATAGAACAGTACAATAAGATCTTGCTAATCCAGACAGCCTATAAATCACAAACAAAAACCTATGATCTCTCACCATTCCCCAGCAGAGGTTTAGTGGCAGAGGTTGTATTAGCTGACGTCTCACAATATTAAGTATTACTTTTACAAAATATACTACAGAACATTACTATTTGCTTTGAAGTGCCATTAAAGAATAACTGGTAATGGTTTCACAGCTGAAGTTGGACTGCTGTTTTCATTTAGAGAAGGATTAAGATCCCTTTATTTCATCCTTTAAATTCAGATTAAATTTTGTCTCCAAATTTTGATTCATAATTCTTCAGAGGACAACTTAATTTGCCATGTAATATTTGTGGATATTTAATAGCTTTACAATTGTGGCCAGATTTTCAAAATTCCTTGGAGCTAAACAACCACAGTACCCACAAACTTCTCGCTATATAGATTGGACTATGGTGCAATGCGCACCAAAGTGCCACTCTGTAACTCCCTTGTGTGGACGCTGCAGACATGAACTAAAAGCTTCTTGGCTTAAGATACAAACTAGGAACATTTTAGTTTGGACCCACAGCAGCTCTGTGATGGAGTTACAGGGTAGCAGTTTGGTGTGCACTGTGAGATAGCATAGACATGCCTTTAATCACACAGGGCTATGTTCTCAAGTCTGTTATAGCGATTTTTGGCCACCCAGGTACAGGTCTACCAATGGGGAAGGTGGAGGGCAGCTGCCCTCAGGCCTGTTGACTTAAAAGGATCTGGAGCTGCTGACTGTCACCACTACAGTGACAATGGCAGTGGTTGGTCCTGGACCCTTTAAACTGCTGCTGGAGTTCTGGCTGGTGCATGCCTGACAGCACTGAAGGGCTGGTGGGGGGAACCTAGCCCCCAGCTCTGTCCACCTTGCCAGAGTCCCCGCCCTCCCAGGTGCCTGGAGCTATCCCCTACCTCGCTCAAGACCAGGCAAAGTCTATTGGCCGCCCTGACCAAGCAATAAAACATGGCCATAGTTTAGCCATAACTGACAGAAAGAGACTCTCACACAGAGGCACTATCTGTTGGCATAAAGCTGGCAGAAGTGGTGGAGCTACCGCCATCACAAAATATCCCTGCACAGCTGGGAGAAAAGAGAGGGGTATTTCCATGATGCAGCAAAGTGGAGCGTTGCTGTGTCTTCACGTCTCTAAGGCTATGTCTAGACTGCAAGCCTCTTTCGAAAGAGGCTTTTTCGAAAGATACTTTTGAAAAAGCCTCTTTCGAAAAAGAGCGTCTAGACTGCAAGCGGAACTCTCGAAAAAGCAAGCCGCTTTTTCGAAAGGCAGTCTGGATGCTCTCTTTTGAAAAACCCCTGTTTGCATTCAAGAACGCCTTTTTTCGAAAGAGCACTTTCGAAAAAAGGCGTTCTTCCTCGTAAAATGAGGTTTACCACCGTCAAAAGAAAAGCCGCGTTCTTTCGATTTAATTTCGAAAGAACGCGGCTGCAGTCTAGACGCAGGTGAAGTTTTTTCGGAAAAAGGCTACTTTTTCGGAAAAAACCCCTGAGTCTGGACACAGCCTAAGGGTATGCCTACACTGCAATGAAACGACTGCCGCTGGCTTGTGTCAGCTGACTCGGCTTCACAGGGCTCAGACTGCAAGGCTATAAAACTGCAGTGTAGATGTCAGGGCTCAGGTTGGAGCCTGGGCTCTAGGACCCTGCGATGCGGGATTGCCCGAGTCTGATCTCCATCCTGTATAATCTACACTCCAATTGTACAGTCTTGCTGCCTGAGCCCTGTGAGACCGAGTCAGCTGATGCAGGCCAGCCATGAGTGCTTTATTGCAAAGGATGGGCATACCCTGCGCAACCTTGTACCAGTTAGAGCTACTGCTCAGCAGCAATAACTTGGGCCATGGTTGGGCAAAATATGGCCACAGGCCAGTTCTGGCCCACCACCAGCCTGCGGCCCAGCAGGAACCTCGGGCAGGCTCCCTGCTTGCCACATCCTTGGACAGTGCTCAAAGTGTTACAACCCCCTCCTTCACCAAAACTCCCTCCCAGATCCCGCACTCCCTTCTGCACCCCAGTCCTCTACCCCAAGTTCTCTTCTGTACTCATCCTCCATCCCAGACCCCACACCTCCTCCATTAATATCACAGAAGAGTGCAGCCCTTAACCACTTACCAAATTCTTGGAGTGTCCCCCCCTCCCCATGAAAAATTATTGCCCATCATGGCTTAGGCTGTGGTCAGGTGGTGCTGGTTTAGAGAGTTGCAATTACCTTCACTTTCATGCCTGAGTTCTGCTCAGGGTTGGTGGACAGTCTGGCCCATAAAGAGAGATTTTCCTCATTCAGGATAAACTGAGTTTGCCAAATTCAGCCCACAGAACCATCAAATTCTATCAGCCACTTCTAATTTTGGCTGTTGCCAGGCTGCCTCATCAGCAGGAAATGAACAGCTAAGTAATTAGCCCTCTCAGTAGAGCCCTGCAAATCCATGTGTATCCGCTTTATATCTACGGGTATCCACATCTGCCAATGCAGATATCCGTGGCTGGTTTTTGCGCGTATGTATGCAGGTACAGATACTCTATCTGTGCAGGTCTCTACCCATCTATACTCAACTTAACAGTTCTCATTCAACCCCTGCTACCTTTCCTCAACCAACCACTGCCCATGTATCTCCACCCTCATGCTCTCTCAGTTTCTGGTACACATTCTCTGGAATTACTGAAAATCTAACTGAATTCCCTCTGTCATCTCCAGTTGGCACCTGAGCAAAGTATCACTTTGACTGGTTCATTAATGTGAATCCCTTCAAAATTGATTCTATGCACTTACCAAAGGAGCAAAGAAGATACAGTGCAAATTTGATCTCTGACGAGGGTTAATGTTGCAAAGGGGGCAACAGGAATTACTGAATAGGTCTCAGATAAATTCTGGATCATTGAAGTATGCTTGTTTATGACACCAGAATTCCCACCAGAGACCAGCAAGAACTGGATTTTTGTATCTGACACAAAATTGTTTTCCTTTATGGTCATCTTCTTTTGCCTTTCTTCTGAGATGAGATCTTCTACCTGATGGTGTTTGTTCTCAGACCAAGCCACTTGGTTTATCATAAATTTTGCAACTTTAATTTGCCCTCTTTGTACACGTGTTATTACATAGTTTTTAATAACATTATCATATACCATTGTTTTCCTCGGGATCCCTGCCTTATTCAGTGTACAGTGAATGGACGATGCTTGCATAGGACTTGTCTTCACTACACAGTTAACTTAGGCTTTGAACCTAATCCACTTCCTATCCATACACAAAACCTTCTCACTGAAGTCTGGTGGCACTTTAAAGCCAGCATAGCTGGCCTGACTGTGGCACAGCCTAGGACTTGGATGCATCTTTCACTTGGGCTGTTAAACCACTCAGACTAAAGGTCTTTTGATCCACTGTAAAACACTCTGTCACTTGAGCTAATTGAATAAATGAGGGCAACAGTCAATTTCACGGTATTTGCTGACAGCTCAAGCAAACTAAAGACAAATGTATAATCCCCATTGCCTATTGTACCAACAGCAAATTACTTAGCTGTCACTATGAAGCTCAAGAAAATATCTTATACAAATGACAAATACCCTCAACACTGATAAACCAAGGCAGAAAACTGCATAGTCCGGGATTTTTAAATGAAATCATATGGTCACCAATCCTAGGAACTGAGATCAAATCCCATATGAACTGTAATTATAGGAAATGGGGTTGGAGTGATGAGAAATGCCTAATCCAGCCAGGTACTAGACCATTCTGAGGTTTCAGATCATAACTAGAATTGTATCCTGAAATGATATGGCAGTTCAAGCAGAGCATGGAGCCCTGGGATAGTGTTTCATCTGTGAGAAAATGTGCAGCCACACACTACAACTGCTATAACTTCCGAGGAGTATTCAAGAATTGCCCCAAGCAGACAGTCTAGCCTGCATTTGTGGCAAAGGCATGAAAAAGTCTATCAAGGTCCACATCAGAAAGAAAAGGCTACAAACTACTAATCATCTGTGAAGAAAAAAAATGGTATTCTGAGCTAACAAGGTTACCTGGTAATTCAGAAGCAATAAGATATTTTAAATGACAGAGAGATCACTGACAGCTCTTTGATTAAGGACAAACACATGCTCTCAACGGAGGAAGCAGACGACCCCCACCAAGTAGGTGTTTTTTCTCACTAACCGAGTCTCGACCAGTGCATTGTCACTTCAGCCTCTCTTCATCCAGAAATCAGAAAGCCAAGAGACTGCAGATGAATATTTGAGACAGAGATCAACATCATCTGCATGCTCATGGCATTGCAGTTCCAAAAGTCTCATTATTTCCCTTAGTAATCTCACATACACAATGAGCCTGGTGAATGACAAAATGGAACCCGGTGCAGGACTCTACACAAGACTCCCTGGGGAAGATGAGAAAAAAGTAAGCTTTTGCATATGCAAAGTTGTGCTATACCAAATTTATTACCATGCGTTCATATGGATCATCAGTTTCAGCAGCTTTGTCCAGGAGTTCACTGTATTCCAATTCTTCACAAAGGTGTTGTAAAGTATTAAGAGGTTCATTTAGCTCAACTGGCATGGAGACTTTGGAGAGATCTTTACCAATATTATTTCTCAAAATATTCCACAGATTGATATTACTGGTATCAGGACAGGGAGCTGGGAGACAAATTCGGCGTCCATTTCTGAATGCACCTCCTGCTAGCTCACCATTAAGAACTGCAGGGAAAAGAATATATTATTGTATTGAAATCTCTCCTTTAAAAAATAACAATGTTAATGTTCACTCATGGAACCAAATTCACCACTGGAATTGCACTAAAGATGCAATTCCATTGATTTCAGCTGAGTTTTGCCTGACTTCACCTGCAGTAAATTTGGCTCATGATCTGAAAACAATGCAATTTTCTAAAGCATTTTAAAAACACAGTATATACTTTGCCGGAAAACGTTGTCTGCAACACTGGTATTGTCCTCAGATATGTTATCACTCACATCACTGATATAGGATTCGTCATCAGAAGCCTAAAGAATAAAAATTTAAAAATTAGTCAACGAACTCCAGGAGATCAACTGTACAGTAAAAACACAACAAAATTAAGCAAAACAAATTTTCAAAGAAACCATGTTTAGCCTGGAAGAGCTCAAACTAGATCTACCAAGTTTGTTTCAGTGTTCGTGTGCAAAGAACCGATGCCCTAATAGCACCAAGAGAAATTTTATGTTCACTGCATATTCCTGAATTAAGTGCTATGGAGTCATTTGTGACTCTAGATGAGACTTCGTTCACCTTGGTTTACCTGAGCCAACTCCTGTTGAAGTCTCCTCCTAGGGAAAGGATAAGAGAACAAACAACAAAATTTTTCTGAAACTTTTTGCGATGTGAAAAGTTAAAAAAATGTCTTCTGATTGTACTAAATGTTTTATTTGGCTTGAAACATAACATTTCATTTAGTTTTTGAGCATTTTCTAAAATAAAATTGTTCAAGGCACAGAGAACAGTGTGGTGGTCTATTGTAAAATAGTGTCTAATATGACACATCCAAATGCAAGGCTATTCGATCATACAGGACAAGATGTGTGTACTGCATATGCAAATAGTTAGTTACACATCTGTGCATTCATACAAGGCAGATTAGATAGAGAGAGAGAGAGAGATTGATAGATATGCATGGTACAGACATCTCATTTGGAGTTTGCAGTTATAGTAATTGGACATGCAAAAAACTGCATGTACAGTAAAACCTGTATTATCCAGCATGTTCGGGGATTAGGGTGTTCTGGTTATCTAAAAATTCTGGTTATCTGAGCGTCCCATCAACCCAGGAAAAACCAATGGACAATAATAGTAAAACTCAAGTTTTTAATATTAGTAGTTTTGTAGTGTGAGGCAGTTGGTCTCACATTTCTATTTTGAGTTAAAGATGATTAGTACCTTTTAAATGAAATTTTTTTTTATACCAATCATGATAAACCAAGCCAGGCCTGTGCGCCTGAACATGTGACAGTATTATGGCGGGGGGGCAATGCCGGTTAACAAAGTATTCTGGTAAACAGAGTGCCAGATAACAAAGGTTTCACTGTATATATATATTTTTTAAATTCTAAAAAAAATATGTCTCTCAATCTCATTTGCCTAGTAGTTTATCATGCAGGCATCACAAAACATTGTCTAGTACTTAAAGATTATAATCTATTAATCTTCTTAATTTATATTGCATGCAGACAACTCAGAGCACTTCATAATAATAATAAAAATATGGCTCAGGATAGAAATCTGTCTGTGTCCTGCATTTGTAAAAATGAGGCTAGTGGCTCCTTCTAAACTTTCCTTTTCATCTGCTAATTTATGAAATGCCTTGCTGGTTTAACAGGAAAGTGTTCATTATCTGCAGACAATGAAATTGAATGATGGATCACTTAACAGTGATGCAGTGTAGCTTTTTCCTACACTGCTTCAGAAATTCTGAGTTTCCACTTTATACATAACCAAGCCTCGGGGTTAATCTTCTGCTTTCAGTTTTCCTGTCCAGTACACTGTGCTATAGAGTCCAGTGCCATTGTAATCTGGGGACTGCAACACTTAACAGCTGAACAATGGCGAGCTCTGGATATGTGCCATTTGGGAAACATTAGAAAGCCAGTTAGTTTTCAAAAGTGAAATGGAAAAGGAACATCAAGGTTGCTGTTTGGACCAGACTACTTGAGATGTCACAGCAGGTAGAATTACATTCCATCCACATACCACATCGTGTATAGTTCTATACAAATACATCCACAGACAAGCTCTGTGTGGCTCAAAAGGTTGACACACTCACCCACAAAAATTGGTCCAATAAAAGATAATACCTCACTCTTGTTTCTGCATGTCTCTCTCTCTCTCTCTCTCTCTCTCTCTCACACACACACACACACACACACACACACACACACACACACACACACTTACTGATGTTAGATTTAAAAAAAATCAATTGTTGATACTATAGTGGGTTTAACGGGCTTGATAAAATGTATTTAATTGGCATACTTCTATCCTGTAGAGAGGTAACTAATGGTGTCCCCCAAAGGGCCTTACTGGGTCCAATTCTATTCAACCTATTTATAAAAGATCTGGAGATAAGAGTAAACATTGATGTGGCAAAATTTGCAGATGATACCAATTTGCTCAAGACTAAAGCAGACTATGAAGAGCTTCGAAAAGATTTCACAAAACTAAGTGATTGGGCAACAAAATGGCAAATGAAATTTAATATTGATAAATGTAAAGTAATGCACATTGGAAAAAAATAATCCTAACTACACATACAATATGTTGAGGACTAATTTAGCTATAACCACTCAAGACAGAAATCTTGGAGTCATTGTGGATAGTTCTCTGAAAACATCCACTCAATGTAAAGTGGCAGTCAAAAAAGCAAACAGAATGTTAGGAATCATTAAAAAAGAGATAGAGAACATATTATTGCCTCTATATAAAACCATGGTATGCCCACATCTAGAATACTGTGTACAGATGTGGTCACCTCATCTCAAAAAAGATATACTGGCATTGGAAAAGATTCAGAAAAGGGAAACAAAAATTATTAGGAGTTTGGAAGGGGTCTCATATGAAGAGAGATTAAAAAGACTGGGACTTTTCAGTTTAGAAAAGAAGAGACTAAGGGGGGATATGATAGAGATCTAGAAAATCATGACTGGTATGGAAAAAATGAATAAGGAAAAGTTATTTACTTGTTCCCATAACATAGGAACTAGGGGTCACCAAATGAAATTAATAGGTAGCAGGTTTAAAACAAACAGAAGGAAGTTTTTCTTCATGCAGTACACAGTCAGTCCTTGCTAGAGGATGTTATGAAGGCCAGGACTTCAACAAGGTTCAAAAAAGAACTAGATAAATTATAGAAGGTTAGGTCCATCAATGGCTGTTAGCCAGGATGGGTAGGAATGGTGTCCCTAGCCTCTGTCAGAGGCTGGGAATGGGTGATGGGAGAGGGATTGCTTGATAATTCCCTGTTCTGTTTAGTCCCTCTGCGACATGTGGCATTGATCACTGTCAGAAGACAGGATACTGGGCTAGATGGACCTTTGGTATGACCCACTATGGCCGTTCTTATGTTCTTATAAAATAAATTAGGGTAAATAATAGCTTAAGGGACAGCAAAGTTATACAAACAGTCATTCCTGATTTTTTTAGGCTGCTTTTGCCATTCAGCTGGTATCAGTGTTAGGTTATTCTATAAATCATTGTTTTTAAAAAACATTTGGTTTGGCCTTTCCGAACAAAATTATCTTTTCTAAAAAGTTGAATATTCCATATTACAGTGTGTTAAAATGGCAAAATAATGATTGTCAGACATATATCATTAGCGTGACACAGGATTGTAGGGTAAAAATTTGAGACAGTCTATGATATTCTGTTAAGAACCCCTATTCTAAATTTCAAGTCTGGAACAGGTACACAAAACATCTATGTCAAAGACATAGTACATGAAGGTTACCCTTCCATCCCCTGCTTAGTCCATCAGAGGAAGATCACCATAGAGCTAATGATCCAGACAACGGGTGAGAGACAGGACATAACACATTCAATGGTCCTAGGAACAAAATGCTTATTGTCTCTGCTTTAATCTCCAGGTGTAACACCAATGGATCACATCCGTGCAAAGATACCTTCTGAAGCTAACAGACACATCGCCACTTAACACATAACTGACAATTGATGTCTGTTTGTTTAAGTACTTTGTTTAACTAGATATAAGGTATCCTGGAAGCTATGGGTGGAAAATACTATATAACCTTTAGATTATTGCTTTATTTTGCCTCACGGTTAGCACCTATCCAGGGGATCTGGGATCTTCCCCCATCATTACTTCATCCGCCCATCAGCATCTTATATAATCCATTGTAACCTATTCTCTGGCAGTGTTCACCAAGCCTAATAAGTGAAGTGACACTCCACCAGTGCTGTGTGTTAATAAACCTTTCTGCTTGCTTCATACACAGTGTCCAGACTCTGTTCCAACAGGATCATCAAAACTTAAATGTTACAAAATATGCGGAAAGATATTTATGTCTATGTGGCTGTGAAGGAGAGGATAAAAATACATTGTATATCTAGATCTAAAATCTGAATTAAGGGTTCTGTTCTCCAGATGGAGAACCCTGGCCACACTGTTCCTCTAGCACCCTGTGCAAGATAATTGTGTGTTTTCCTGATCTAAAATACGATACTTTGGCACCCTCTGGGTACGTCTACACAGCAGCATTATTTTGGAATAACTTCTGTTATTCCGAAACAACTATGCAAGCAACTACATAGCTAGCCCGTAATTTTGAAAAATTTTTGAAATAACGGGCGGCTTATTTGGGCATTTTCCTTGAGAAATAACGACTCTTCTGAAATAGCTATTTTGGAATAGCATAGGGTGGATGCTCCACTGCTGCTATTTTGAAATAGCTCCTGATGCAGGCCATTCAAACTAATTACTCCCCAATGCTTCCTGGGGCTCTAAATTGAGGTAGCGCATAGGGGAGCCTGCCTCGGACTAATTTTTCGGCTTCCCTGTAGTGTAGACGTGCTATTTCGGAGTATTTCTTCTTGAATAGCTTATTCTGAAATAATCATGCAGTATAGACGTAGCCTCTGAGGTGAGTAAGCCAGTAGGGCTGAAAATATAGAGGCAAACATGGGAGTTGTATAAGATCAATTAATTACTGTGTTCTAAATACATTTTAAAAATAAATTTAAAAGTATTAGTCAAAGTACTGTTAATATTCCCCCTCGGACATAACTATGTGTCAGATAAGGTAGAAATGGTTATAAAGAAAATCCTACCAAACTAATTTTTAAAGCTATAATACACACAGAGAAAATGTAATTACCTTCTTCTGTAACATAGAGCAAGGTAACCTAAACAAAATTATGCTTTTGGACATGAAGCATTCTTTTTGCATCCATATACATTAAGGGTCATTAAGAAAATACGAATTTTTCATCATCCAAGATACCTTCCGATGCTTCACTTAACTTTTTAATGCCTCCAAAAGCCCTAACAGTAATTCAGATTTGTCAAGAAAAAATGCAGAACTAAATCAGCATCTGTTCTGCATTCTTTTGAACTCCCCCACATTACAAACTCAACAGAGAAAATGGGAAGGAAGGAAGGAATTAGCTTCTCATGTTTATCTGGGCACATATGTTAATTTGTAACTTACTCACCAAGCTCTGCATGCAGACTGAAATTTTACCTCCTCTATTTTACAGGACTGTTGTGCTGGAGAGAGACCAACACTAGATAATTATGAAATCTTGCCCTCATTGACTCATGAGTTGGGGGAAGAGAAAGTGCCAGCACATCATTGGTAAAACAGCCATCTTCCCAGTGCAAGGTACTGCATATGTACTATTCAGCAGGAGGCCTAACCAAGCCCACTAGATAACAGCATGTATCCACTTGGGTGCCCAGCCAGAACAGAGACCAGATGCTACCTGTGGTGTGCTTCTGAATGCCTATAACAGAGATTCCTTCACTTGCTTTAGGGAGAAATTGGAAGTAACAGCCTCCATTCTTCCTCTTCCCAATAAACACACATGGCTCAGCCCAGGGTAGAACTTGACTTCTGTAAGCAATAACATCATCCATCTGCATTTTAGGCAGATAGCAGCAGAACAACATAGTTGTGGCAGCTGCAGAATGTCACCTCACAAGAAAGGAGTTTAACCCTTAGCATGAATGTAATGTTCTAAGACAAAAGACGGAAGTTTACAAAGCTCGTCTTCTTTCTCTCTCCCACGCCCTGTTCCTCATCACCTTCCTAAGGCCTCCCTCATTACCTGTTAGTAAAGGCCATCCCCCTCTGAGCACAGATGCTGAATGTGCACACTGCACAGGCAGCGACTCTGTTCCCCATTCCACACAGAAATGACTTCTTCTACAAGCCTGATAATGGATTGTGCCACTGTGGGCTCTGTGCCATTCTACAACTGTTCACACCATCCACACCCTGCTTCTTATGTGCTAGGTCTAAGGGACAGGGCCTGTCATCAGGAAATGGAGGGCAAAGCAGAATAACAGGGGGGAAGAGGTTCTTTGCAAGGGAGGCAGGAGGGAGCTTTGGGACCGGCTCCTCCCACTATTCCTGGGTAGGACTCACTTCTCATTAGCCACTGATCCAACCTTTTCCCTGGTGAGATGCTTCTTATTGGGTACCACCAAACCTAAATAAACTGTTCAGTCCTGAACATGTAAAATATTTCCCATTGCCCTATGACAAGAGCATATGTAGCATGGTATTTATTGTAGGATAGGAACAAAATCTTTGTAAGCAGCCTCCCAGGCACTTTCTGTTAATTGCGGGGGTACATGAGAGAAGAAGAAAAATTGGCTATTTTATTTTATTAATATTTTCCTCTTAAATAAATGTGTCAATTTTGTCAGGTAATCCCTGGGTTCTTGCTTTTCTGTATATAGACTGGTCAGCAGTTATTAACTAAAAGAGGTTCTCGTGGGAGTGAATGATACAAGGGTCATTTTTTTCTGCCTACATCCCAATGGGGCTGGTCAGTACTGTGCGACAGCAGCACAGACAAGGTGCTCAGCGAAGCAGGAAGCTGAACCCCTAAGCACTGCACATACCTTTCTGCTCCCCGGAGAGGATTATTCTATAAAATTAGAAGATTTTCCATCTACAACAATAACAGTAACAATAATAAAACATAGCTCATTGATAGCACTCTTCATCTGTAGAGGCCAAAACACTTACAACAATTACATTAGCTGGGGGCTGGTTTCTGAAGGAACCCCCCTGTGAACAGTCTCGGTGAGGCAATTATAGACGCTAGCCCATGGGGACTGAAAACACTCACTGCAAGCCAGGGCCTTGAGATTAGGGAGACTGATTTTTCCTGGCTCCAAATGGGGATAAAATAAACTATATTTATTTATTTTGATGACAAGTCTAACGATACTAGAATAAAAGAAAATAATCTGTCTTTTAAACTAAGGCCAGATTTTCCCAGTAGCTAAGCACCTCACAGTTCGCTTGATATACATAGCAGAGACATCAGCGCCTTTGCAAGCTTACACTCCTTAGAGATTTGTTTCCTTTGCTAAGATTGGCAGCAGTCTGGACTGTGTTTCACCTGGTGGAATTATGGCATCTCCACAGGGAAGCCTATGAATTATTTCAGCTGGCACTCAAATTGTTTTAAATAAAGAAACTAGTGATTTTCTTCTTTTTCTTCTTCTTCTCAGCCTTACATGTGGCAGTGGGCAGTAGAATATAAGAGCATTTTAAAAGTGTCCTGCGTCTCTCTTCAGGGGTGCTTTAGTCTGTGTCATGTTAACATTAAAGGCTCCTCACAGCAGTTGCTCTGACTGAGGTTAAAGCAGAACCTGCAGCTGCCAGTTTCAATAAACAATTTGAAGGTGTTACTTGACTATGCATCCTCTGTGTAACAGTGTTCTTATGTGTTTTAAACTGATTGAAGTTTTTTGTATTTTAAGTTCAAGATACAGTACCAGCTATGGAACTATCCAGTTGGGAAAATTCACTCTCCGAGTTAGACTGTAGTCTTGAGAAACCTGCTAAACCAGCACATGCAAAGAAGCTGTTCAAGAAATCTGCCACTTGCTCCAAATCCTTTCACCTCAGGCAGTGGGTATGCAACTACAGGATGTTGCTTCCTCCCTCCAAACCGTGAAATCACTTTTCCTTGTGTCATGTAGGGTTAGGAAAATGAAGCCTGAAAAGGTGTGCAAGTACAATGCAGCTTAACAGCATGCCAGGTAACAAAGGGGAGGGAGCAGGGAGACTAGAGAGAAGAGGATTGTTGGATCTCTTAGAGTGTTGGATGCAAACCTTATGACTAAGGGCTCAGGACTCAACAAGGATCTTTGAGAAGGCGAAGTGATTCCATTTAGAAATTCTATAATAGCACTTTTTAAAGGGTGTAGAGGAAAGCATGATTATCCACAAAAAACCATAGTAGGGGAGACACACCATATAGCACAAACAAAACAAAAAATAAAGGGAAGTTCCCCATGCCATTCACACAAGCATGGAAGAATTCTGCAGTGGAACCTCGGCACACAATTCCAAAATGCTATGTAAACAGCGGAACAACCCAGGTGAGTTAAGGATGACAGCATTATTCTGTGGCCTGAACTGTTCCTGACTGCATTAGTTTGCACTTTCAACCGTCCCTTACCCAGAGAGTGACTGTGTGTATTTTTTTTTTTAATTCAGATGGTTTCATTCAGATTAGTGGCCACCCAGATACACACATGATGGATCCCTTCCATTTTACCATTCATTATATGTAGATTTACATTGTCTAGCAAGGATATATACCAAATACAAAAGCGACGAGGAGTCCTGTGGCACCTTATAGACTAACTGAAGTGTAGGAGCATAAGCTTTTGTGGGCAAAGACCCACTTCGTCAGATGCATGTAGGTGCCACAGGACTCCTCGTCGCTTTTCCAGATTCAGACTAACACAGCTACCCCTCTGATACTTGATACCAAATACAGCACTTCTACACAATCATTCTAATTGCTAGGGCTCTCTAGGGAACACCGGAGAGTTTCATGTTTACTTGTCAATGCTCCCTACCGATTTCCTAACCAGGGTAAAAAAAACCTTTTGGTCATTGCTCTCTTTTGCTAGTTATTAAAATTACTGAAAACTAACACTTGACACTCTGCCATGGCCTACCTCATTTTCTGATGAACTTGCTGACAAAAGCACTTCCTGTGCATCAAAGAATTCAGAGACAGATTCAGACATAGAGAGCCTGCTCTCATTAGAAACTTGCTGGGACAGTGGGAGATTGACATGGATTTGTTCACCAGTCTGTAAACAAAATAAACATAAGGCTGTAAACTACTATTTTTAATAAAGCTTAAACTATGCATACAAGGGAAAGATATGCAGCATAAGAAAAATTACACATGTGAAACACTTATTTGAAGTTCATATTTGGGCTAACTTGCGTACAATTCAGAAATGAGACTTGAAATATTACAAAAAAATGTCCTCTGAATAATTACACATCCATTAAAATAAGATACACTCCTTCTTTTGATCACTATTCAGCAGCAGTTTCAGGTAAGCTTTAGTAGTATGTATAACCACAGATCCAGATTCTGTATCCAGAGGAACAGTTTTGCAGATTTCAGTTGTATAATGCTAAAGCATTTCAATTATGAGCTTCAGAGAGTCTGGGGTGGAGACGTCTTTCATAATACTTTTAATTAACCAGCATGGGACCTAATCTTGATACAACCAAAACAAAAAATGGCTTAGAAGGCCAGGGGATTATTTTTAATTATTATTTTCAAAGATAATTCCCCTCAATGTCAGAAGCAACAGAATAACCTGTTGAAATGTGGCTACATTCAGAAAACTGACTATTGCAACTTCTTACTCTATAGCAGGGGTGGGCAAGAGGCTGCCAGTGGACGGAATCCGGGCTGCCTTAGGAATTCCTGGATTCCTCCATTAATATCCTGAAAGAGTGCGACCCTCAAACCACTTTCCAAAATCTCGGAGTGCCCACCCGTGGGTTAAAGCCTTAACGCAGCCTTTTTTCTATATTTTTATTTTGTTGATTAACATTGTTCATTAGTTATGACATTTACATTTATATTTTGGTATAATTGTGTTTGATTGCTGGAGCTCATAGTATTGAACCTGCTTTCACAAGGTCTGAATTTGACTCCCTCTCTTCCTCACTCTGGGTATGTCTACACTACAAAGTTAGTTCGAACTAACAGACGTTAGTTCGAACTAACTTTCATAGGCGCTACACTAGCGCTCCGTTAGTTCGAATTTAATTCGAACTAGCGGAGCGCTTAGTTCGAACTAGGTAATCCTCATTCCACAAGGATTAAGCCTAGTTCGAACTAGCTAGTTCGAATTAAGGGTTGCGTAGCCCCTTAATTCGAACTAGTGGGAGTCTAGCCTTCCCCAGGTTTCCCTGGTGGCCACTCTGGCCAACACCAGGGAAACTCTACTGTCCCCCTCCCGGCCCCGGACCCCTTAAAGGGGCACGGGCTGGCTACGGTGCCCGTGCCAGGTGCAAGCCTGCCAGCACCCAGCCAGCAGACCCTGCACCTGGCACGGATCGAGCCACCCACCCAATGCCCCCCAGCCCTCCCCCTCTTCCCGGGACCAGGCTGGTGGCTCCCAGGAGCTTGCCCAGGACCGCAAGAGGCGGGCACCCGCCTGGGCTAGTGCGGACATCGTGGACCTTGTCCACGATCTCCGCACTAGGCACAGGAAAGTGGCCGTCTAGGGCAGGATAGCTGCCAGCCCGGCCACCCAGGAGAAGGTGTGCAAGAGAATCAAGGGGGTCCACTGAGACCCCCGACCCTGAGCCCTGAGCTTACAATGGCCGTCCTGGGTCAGACCAAAGGTCAATCTAGCCCAGTAGCCTGTCTGCCGACAGTGGCCAACCCTAGGGACCCTGGAGGAGATGGACTGAAGACAGTGACCAAGCCATTTGTCTCGTGCCATCCCTCTCCAGTCTTCCACAAACCTTGGGCAGGGACACCACTCCTACCCCCTGGCTAATACCACTCCATGGACCCAACCTCCATGACTTGATCTCACTTCCCTTTAAACTCTGTCCCAGTTCTAGCCTTCACAGCCTTCTGCAGCAAGGAGTTCCACAGGTTGACTCTTTGCTTTGTGAAGAAGAACTTTCTGTTACTAGTTTGAAGCCTGCTACCCATTCCTTTCCTTTGGTGTTGACTCTTTGCTTTGTGAAGAAGAACTTTCTGTTACTAGTTTGAAGCCTGCTACCCATTCCTTTCCTTTGGTGTCCTCTAATCCTTCTTTATGGGAACTAATGAAGAACTTTTCTGTATGCACCCTCTCCACCCAACTCCTGCTTTTAGAGACCTCTATCCTGTCCCCCCTCCGTCTCCTCTTTTCTAAGCTGAAAAGTCCCAGTCTCTTTAGCCTCTCTTCATATGGGACCTGTTCCCAACCCCTCATCATTTTAGTTGCCCTCCCCTCTCCCACCCTCTCTCTTCCCCTCTCCCACCTCCTTTTCCCAGTCTCCCCCAGTTTTGTTCAATAAAGACAGATTCCATTTTGGAAGACACGTTATCTTTATTTTGTACATCAAGAAGAGGGGCTAGGGAAGGGTAAGTGGAAGGAGGTGAGGGAGGAATGGGGCACGAGCCCCCGATGGGGAGGACTGGGCTGGCTCTGCGGGCTTCTGGGGGTGGAAGCTCTCCTGCAGCCCCCCAATTGCCCCCTCTCCCCAGATGGCAGCCTGTGGCAAGTGCAGCCGGGCTGATGGCCGAGTGCTGTGATGTGCCCAGTGTGGGTACTCCAGGCAATCCAAGCCAGGACTGCTTTGCAAGCGGGGCACCCCTGAGAACTGTCTGTTCGGGGTAGGGGTCGGGACACTTTAAGCACAGCCCTCGGCTAGCCTGAGACAGCACCTCCACGCTCTAAGTCCTCCTCTGATGCTCTGCCGGCACTGCTTCCGGCCATCCTTAAGTCCGGTTCAGGGTCCACTTAATGTGGACATGCTAGTTCGAATTAGCAAAACGCTAATTCGAACTAGTTTTTTAGTCTGGATCCGTTAGTTCGAATTAGCTTAGTTCGAATTAACTAGTGTAGACATACCCTCTGTGATGTAATCATATGTACAATGTGTGTTTATCTTTCTATCAGGTTAACACAAGAGTGGGCAATCATTTTTGATGAGGGGTGTGGGGGGAGCACTCCAACATTTTGGAAAGTGGTGGAGGGCCGCACTCTTCTAGGATATTAATGGAGGAATTTCAGGGTCTGGATGGAGGTTGGGTGCAGAAGAGAGCTTGGGGTAAGGGATTGGGGTGCAGGAGGGAGAAGAGGATCTGAGAGGGAGTTTGAATGCAGGATGCGGTTGTGACCTAGGGCAGGGGACTGGGATGCAGGATTTTGGGATGTGTCCTAGGGTAGGAGGTGATTGTGATTTGGGCAGGGAATTGGGGTGCCAGATCTGGGATGAGGTATGAGGGCAGAAGCTTGGGGAATGGGGTGCCAGTGGCGCTTACCAGCAGAAACCTAAGGCAGACTGACTGTTGCAGGCTGCTCTACGTGGCTCTGCTCCAGGCATTGTCAAGTACTCATTCAATTACATAAAAAATACAACAGACTCTCACTAATTCCCACCTCACTAATCCATATGCAATAATTATTAAAAAATAAGTGGGGTTCTCAGCAGAAATGTAATAGCAGAGTTCTCCAGTGAGATCTCACATTGCTAAAACTTCATTGTTTTCATAAAAGATACTATGGAATACATCTTCTTTGTCTTTTTTATATATAAATGTGTCTGCTCACTTATATGCCAATTTGCAAAATTCAGTCATTTGTAGTTATTAGTGAGTATTAGCTAGATTCACTCAGACACTAATTCCATTAAAGGCAGTCTTACCTCATCAGGACTAGGGATAATATTTACACTGACAACCTGATCACAGATAACAGATTCAGAATGTATTCTGTTCAAGCGACTCCTTAGTTCAGCATTCTGGTTGAGAGCCTTAAAATAA
Source organism: Pelodiscus sinensis (assembly GCF_049634645.1). NCBI lineage: Eukaryota > Metazoa > Chordata > Testudines > Trionychidae > Pelodiscus > Pelodiscus sinensis. Next base: position 46,352,301 of record NC_134717.1, on the reverse strand, counting down.
TAATTGCACATTTAATTTCAAATTTAAAAAATCAAAATAAAACAGCAAAAAACAAAACAAAATGGCAGCTTTCCAGAAGCATCCTAACAAATTGAATCTCCTTAGCCTTTTACATCCTTACTGGCCATCAAGTTTGTGATTCAGATCTTTATTTTGTTCTTTTGAGTTCAGCAATTTTCACGTTAAGGACAGTGATGTTCTTCTATAACACAGCAATGGTATTCTGCCCAGCTCAGTTCTTTGTGTAGCCCGAAGTGTTTGGGTGATATACTAGTGGGTTATGCACCTTCTGACAACGGGGTGTGAAAACAGCAAGGGAGAATGAAACTGCATCAGATTATTAAAATGATATCCCCACACTTATGCAAAAAGTGGCATCACTTGTGTTATAGATGTGAAGCAGGGACTGAACCTTGACTGCCAGCATGAAGAGCAAATCAAAGGAAACAGCTGACCTTAATGCAAATACAGAACAGTTGGCTCATGAAGGGATTTTCAAAATACTCATATTAAAGAAACATATACACAGAAACATTAGTATCACCTATTCACAGCCCAAGGTGAACAAGAACTTCCCAGATAAATACACAGGCAAGATTTTTGGTCCAAATGGCTTATACTCTAGACAGACAAAGGATGGGGAGATGGGATGCAAGAGGAAGCAAGGTACTGAGCAATAAAGTTAGTTAGTTCATGTATTGTAATTCCACAGCCTTTTCTTTAAGTTTTCTAATGCATCCAGAGGAGAGGATTAGGTTGTACAGGTCTCTTGAAAGCTGTGTGCTTTAAGGAAGAACTTGAGGGTGTCAGGAAAATGTTCCAGGAGGAGACAATGGCACAGGAAAGGCATGGCGTCAAGGCCAAGCAGCTACTAAAGCTTTGTCTAAATTGCAAGTGGACTCCTGTGCCAGGCCTGCGCCAGCTGACAGGGCTTGTGAGGCTCCAGCTAAGGTGCTATGTAGTTGCAATCAAGCTCTGGGACCCTCCCACCTCACAGGGTTCTAAAGCCTGGTCACCAGCCCAAGCATCTACACCACAGTTCAACAGTCCTTTAGACAATTCCACACACACAGCTGGTCCATGCCATCTGAGGCAGGCTAAGCAGCTGTTCAATTGCAGTGCAGATATTTAGGCTCAGGAATCCTCTCACCTCACATGGTCCTAGAACAGCGATGGGCAATAACCGGCCTGCAGATGGAGTGGGCTGGCGCAGCTGTATTTATCTGCACCTCCACAGGTATGGGTGCTTGTAGTTCCCGTTGGCAGCAGATCACAGCCAATCTGAGCCATTTCCTGGTGGTTCATATTAGACCCCTACCATGGCATCACCCTTGTTTCTTACACTGTTTATCCTTACTCTGAGACTTTCAACCAACCTGTCTCCTATTTCCATCTCAACCTCAGTCCACCCATATACATTTTTCTGAGCAAGCTGTAACCTTGTATGCCTATATTCCAGTCAAATCAGAAATATGGAGGTTTATATTTGGTAAATGTGCATTTATCTGCATACAGTTGGAGCCATTCAATTTTTTGTGTGTGTCTAGCAGAGTAAGAATGTTATTCTTTTTTTCCTTTCCCGCGTCCTGTATCTGATGGAAGGTTGCAGACTTCAGTAAGGGAAGAGCTAAATTTGACTTCACATGTAACTAGTCAAATCAAGATAGCTCATTGTACTTTACATATAGGTGAAAGTTTTTTTGTTTTTAAAGCTAGACACATCAGTAACCATCCTCACCCAGACAGATGAAGTCCCTCACAAAATGAAAACAATGGAATCCCTTAGTGAGGCTGATAGTTCTCTCTGCCCATTATTTGGAAATATTACACCTCCTTCCCTTTACAACCTCTCCCCAGGCCGTCCTCCATAGGTTACAGTCCTTGGGTAGTGGTCACTTCAAGAGCATGCATGAAGAAGAATAGTCCAAAATGCATTCTATACTCCCCTCCTTTCAAGAGAATTTGCTTCCGAATCAGCCATACTGAAATGAACGTATGAGGGCAACCAGATTTAGTAAACTCAAACTGATATATTTGAATACGTGTTCATTTCACAACACATTATGCATTCAAAGCTTCATGAATAAATTAATAACAAAGGAATTCCACTGACTCAAACCCGTAGTATTCATTAACTTTTTTCTTTTTTGTTTGTAAGATTCAACTAGCTCTAGGTTAGCCCAAGTGCATACTTCATATAAGAATAGAAATTTATATGCAGAACAGTGGTGAACTCAAGACTAAAGCTCATTATGTACTGCCGCCTCTACACCCCCTCCCAATATGAATTGCCAGTTGCCTCAGAGCTGATCTGTACATATCCAGAGATTCATTACTAAGACTAGAACTGGGCAGGGGAAAAAATCTGCTCTCTTGAGCTTTAAATTAGTTTTATTTATGCATCAGTATACGTGGGATGTAGATAATAAAGTGTAAGTGTGGGTGAGAAACTGAGTGTCAAATTATTATTCTTCAGCTTCTTTTAAAATGTATCTAGAGTTAGTGTTTGTGACAGCAGCTAGAGTGAGAGCTGTAAAGACTGATGTCTTTTATTTATCAGTAAAATAGATATTGCACAGTTTGAGTTTCCCAATCACATAACCTTGAATGGAAAGTATTACCACTAGAGAAAGTAAATTAGCTCAATTTCCATTCCCTCTCCACTAAGACCATCAACTAGGATTTCCTAGTATCACAATAAATTTTGTTAAGAGGACTCCTGGATTCTAGGAAGTAGAAAGGCCATCAACTCATTTCATAGCAAACAGCTGTAAGTTGCTACTGATCTAGGCTGGATTTGTATCAGTGACCCAGGGCAGGGACCAAATCAAAAGAAATCTGAAAAAAATGTTTAGTTTAGAACCAAAACTGATTTCTTCCCTCACCGAAACAAAGATAGATAAAAATTCAAAACATGGTGAGTCAAAGCAACATTTTGAAACAATATCAGTCATTTATTTTTGAAAATGTCAGCATAAACCATTTGGACTTTTAAAACAATCCCCTCATTTTTTATGTGGCCAATCTTTATGTAATGCTGCAAATTATTATAAGAAGAAGATTATAGTTTAGGAAATTATGGGTAAATTTGGGTAAATTGCAGTTTGAATTTATATTTGCATGTTTTTTTGCTACTTCTTACATACTTAGTGTTCCCTGTTAGTCTATACTTCTTCAGAGTGAAGGTAATAGAAGAATACCCTAGGTCCTCATTACCCTTGAAAAGCTAGGGACCTCTTCTTGACCCATAAATTCCAGAAGTAGGATTACTTGGCAACCGGAGGAAGTAAGTCAGACTGAATTGATTTAGTATATACTTTCTTAATTCCATATTACATAAACTGACCCTGGTTTTCAGATTATTTTTTTAGAATGAAGGTACTTACTAAAGAGCCTATTAGCCTGACTGGCTTTTAGTGAAAGGTTTTAGAAAGCACCCAGAACTGGCTAAACTCTGCTCCTGCTGAAGTCAATGGTAAAACTCCCTGTAACATTAGTGGGAGCATAGTTTGGCCAACACCAAGTGCTTTTGGAAATTCTAACTTAAAGTTACATATTCAATACACTGCAAGATCACAAAAACAATGAGGAGTCCTGTGGCCCCTTAAAGACTAACAAATTAATTTGGGCATTTGTTAGTCTTTAGGGTGCCACAGGACTCCTAGTTGTTTTTCCTGAAACAGACTAATACAGCTGCCCCTCTGAAACTTGTAAGACCACAGCAATGAAACTTTGTTAACATTGGTTTGTTGGAGACTAGGAACAGCAAGAAATCTAATCCCTGGATGCAAAATTTGAAAATTGTGCACTTTGTTACCCATTATCATTTTTGCAATTGGAATAATGGATGTATGGAATAAATCCGTGAATGTTCATTAATCATTTTTAAATTAATGTATGAAAACTGAATAAAAATAACCTTGAACAGTAGTTTTAAGAAATATATCTAAGATTTTCATATAAAATATTTCATACCTCAGTTCTATCTCAGATACCAAACACAATGAACACATGCAAGGAAATAAGAGACACTTAAATCTTTCACATCTAAATTTCTTAGTTTTCTTGGGGCTCATTCAGATTGCTCCTACTCTCTAACACATTTGCAACAAAAAAAACAAGGGTAGGAAAGCAGTTTAAATTTACCATTATTTAATTTTTAATGAGAAACTATTTGTATGCAATATTTTGCATTTTCCATGCCATCTCTAGAAGTAGCAAACAGAATAGACAACAGGCATTTGGCAAGGCACGAAATTCCGCAAACCAAGGGCAATACCTGAGAAAGTGATTGTCTGAGACATGATATTTGTGCATTGTGGCCTGTTACATCCTGTTCTGACACCATCTGCTTAAGCTTCTCTTTCTCAATGGCTATGCTGTTAAAGGCAGACTTCAAAAGAGAATGAACTGGAGGAAAGGAAAAAACAAAAAACAAATATTTCCTGAGACAAAGTAATACACCTTGCTTGTAATCAATAATAATAGTTGTGATGCACACATCCCAAATTTATAGACATAAGAAACGAAAGCCCAAATTTTCAAGAGTCTGTGCCTAAACTGACTGTACACATGCATCAGTTGAGACTGGTGTGTGGGCATGCACACACACACACGCGAGCTTGCACATACTCTTGTCTTATGTGCACATATTGGTGGTTGTGCATATGCAAGTTGGGTATGTGTAAAAGTTCACATATTCTTTTGAATATTTGGGCCTAAAGCTATTTCTCCTCCTCTTTGTAAAGCAAATTAGCTTGTTCCTTAATTTTTCTTTTTCAAACTGCATTTATGTTCTATAGTGATTTAATACTGCATTACCAAAGAGGATTACTTTGATCCTGAAACAGAACCTTTGATGATCTAACACTGTGGAGGGAAGCAGTGGGTGGTATGTTTTTCCCATTTCATGTATTAGCCAACATTATAGTACACAGAGCCCATACAATGTAAGTTGTGTAAGACTGTTTGCAGCTCGTGTGTCACTGTGGCATATCATCACAACATAGTGTTAGCATGATTATTTCAAATCCAATTATTTAAAGCCTTCCTTCAAAAGAAACATACGTACATATGAAAAGAACCCTGTTACTAGGGAAAAGAACACTTCTGATCATTGCTAAATGTAGTTTAGCAATGCATTCCTTGCAATCAGAAACACTCATGTGTTTTTCAACCCCTCCCCCCAATAATAATGAAAAAGAGATGTTTTACAAGTATGTGAAACACTTGAAATAAATCAGCCCATGTGCTCAGATATGGAACATTAAAACATCAGAATCTTTTCTGAATGACCGTTTCAACATAGAAACCCATAGATGAAGGAAAATAAAAGTTGACCTTTCTCATACATAAAACGTATGCTCCTTTGCTTTTAAGACGCTGTCTCTTTTAGAATTAAAAAAACTATAAGGTAAAAAACACTTATTTTTTCAAGAAAATTCTGCCCCTCATCCCTACCTCTCTCCAATTTTTATTGGTTTTTTAATTGTTTCCCCCATATATTTGCAGGATAGAATCAAGAAATACATACTGGCTCCTGAAACCTTACTAATTAGACATGAATCATTGAAATGGTCACTGCAACTTACTCAAATTCTTGAAGCGTTATACTAACTGCTTCTGTGTGAATTTAAAAAGCTCAATTTTTCCTTTCTTTCATGAAAGTATTTTCCTTCATTAAACACTTGTACCTCTCCATATTTCTGTAAGTACAGACATTACTCTCTTCTGAAAAATGTGACCCAAAATGTGGAAGTTATACATGGAAGGCCAAATTTTCTCCCTCATAAATGGAGACAATCCCATTGAATTCAATATTTGCACTTAGGAGAATATTTCATCAATAAATTAACCTGATATTTATAAATATACTTATTTCATGATCAAATAAAAAAAACAAGTTTTTGCATATTAAAACAGAATCACCAAAAATGCATGTGTTCTCAATTCAAAATGAAAATTTTATATCAGATGCATCCAGTTTATCTGGTGGATCTGTCTCTAGACACTGTTAGTTTTGGTCCCTGAACTGAAAATACAAAGTTCAACTGATTGGTTAGGATATATTTTGTGTGTGAAATGAACTCAATATATTTCAGATCTCCTTCCCTTTTCCCATCCTCCCTCCACATGTTTCAAACATGCTGTTATTTTAGGGCAGTGGTCTCCAACCTTTTTAACCATATTTTTCACTTTAAATGCAATGTAAGATTTACCTCAAACCCAAATACCCTTGCCCCACTTCCTTCTCATCCCTTCTTTGAGGTCCTGCCCCTGCTCCACCCCTTCTCCAAGGCCTCACCCTGCTCACTTCATCCGCCTTCCTTCCCCATCCTCACTCATTTGCACCAGGCTAGAAAGAGGGTTGGGGTGCAAGCTCTGGTCTTGGACCAAGGGGTTTGGAGTGTGGGAGGGACTCCAGGCTAAGCCCAGGGTGGAGGATTGGGGTCCAGGAGGGGTTCTGGGATGCAAGTTCTGGGAAGGAGTTTGGGTGCAGGGAGACTCATGTCTGGGGCATGAGGTTGGGCTCAGGAGGAGGTTCAGGACTGGAACAGGGGTTCAGGAAGCAGGCTCTGGCTGAGCACCATTTAACTGAGACGGCTCGTGTTCAGTCAGGAGATGAAAGTGAAGGACAGTGTGTGTTTGTGAGAATGACAGAAACATACAGTATGTGAGAGTGATAGAGATCTGTGTAGGGTAAAGGAGTGGGGGGGAGGACGGATACCCTGCACAGCAAGCAGGAGGCTCCCAGGGGGCAGCTCCAAGGCAGAAGGCAGGAGCAGCGTGACAGTGGGTGGAGGGGCAACTGAAGTGCCAGCGCTTGATAGCTTCCTGGCCAAACCAGTCAGGATCACCTGTCAGAGGCTTCAAGATCTACCAGTAGATCCTGATCTACTGGCTGATGACCACTGTTCTAAGGGAATAATTCACGTCTCTCTTTGCCTATTGCAGGTCTCATAAGCTTGCCAACACAATAAGTCAGAATCTCCAGATTTCCTAATTTATTTGGTAAAATGTAGTCAGTTATGCTGGGTCCAAATCCAATTCCTATTAAAGTCAATGGGGTCTTTGCATCAGGCCTTTAATTTGTCTCTGTGATCCTAAAAACTCCTCAGTGCCTAATGGCAAGGGGTATACCACTTAATAATGGTAACTGGGCCATTCTTAGGATTTATGAGCCTCTACACAGTACTATTAAGCCGGTGCTCCTATCCCCAAAATGGGGTGGGGGAAGGAGGAGGAGAAGGAATGATAATTTTTTAGAAATGTGATTTTATAATCTTCATCAATACACCAATAAAATAGTTTTAAAGCAAAATGTAAACGAAGGTCCTGTAGACTAGCGCAGCAAATTCAGAAACTGACAGTATATATCTGCGGTTGGCAAATACCTGTTAAAATGGTTTAATTAACATTTGAATGGCTCTTTCACAGTTCACTGTTCTGCTAATAGGTCTGGCAGACTTTTTCAGTTTTAAGTTAATTAGATGATTTCCAGAGGAAGTAGAGCCACAGGACCAAGCACAGGAAAAGCAGGTAGTTGGACATTAAGACCCGGTGGTGCCCCAAATTTTTCAGGTGCCCTACGTAGCTGCACATTCTTCATATGTGTAAGGGTAGCCCTGCGTGATACATTGTGGTTCTCCAAAGATTATCACAGAATCATAGAAATTTAGGACTAGAAGGGACCTTGATAAGTGATCTAGTCCAGTCACCTGCACTCAGGCCAGACTAGTTATTATCTAACCCATTCCTGACTGGTGTTCCTCATGGGAGTTTTCTGAGAACAGGTCACATGGAGATTCCACAACCTTCCTATGTAACTTGTAGTAGTGCTTAGCTGCCGTTACAACTAGGAAGCTTTTCCTAAGTTCTAATAAATCTCCTTTGTTGCAATTTAAACCCACTACTTCTTTTCCTGCTCTCAGTAGTTGAGAACAGTAGTTGAGAACAATTTATTGCCCTCCTCCATATGACAAATGTTTCCATACTTGATGACTGCTATTATATCCCCCGTCAGTCTTCTCTTTTTTCCAGACAAAACCAACCCAATTTCTTTTCAATCTTCCCTCATTGCTCACGTTTTCTAACCCATTAATAATATTTTTGTTGTTCTCCTCTGGACTTTCATCAATTTGTTTACAAGTGTAATGCCTAGAACTGGTCACAATATTCCAGCTGAGGCCTGAACAATACTGAAGAATTATTTTTCTCGTGTCTTGCTGACAACACTCCTGCCAATCCATCCCAGAATAATGTTTACTTTATTTGCAATGGTATTACATTGTTGATTCATAATTAGTTTGTGATCCTCTATTATCTCCTGTACGCTTTCCTCGGCAGTCATTTCCCATTTTTTGTGTGTGCAACTGATTATTCCTTTTTAAGTGTAGTACTTTGCATTTGTCCTTTTTGAATTTTATCCTTTTTATTTCAGACCATTTCTTCAGTTTGTCAAGATCATTTTCAGATCATGTGAAGTCTCAAAATGAAAGCCAAAGTCACACTGGTCATTAAAAATTGTGAAATGTGTGTGCAAATACTACATAAGGAGTTATGTACGTTTACTGAAAACATGCTCCTAAGGTCTACATCAAGGCAGAGCTGACAAACAGAGTTTCTGTGGGACAAAGATGGTTATTCTCCTGTCTGTCATATCAATTAAGCATTTGAAACTTAACACAATTGACAGTCATTTACAAAGGAAGTCAGTGCTTGGGGGAGGGGAGTAAGGATGTTAGATATAGTGTAATTGAATAGTCCTGTAACTGCATGAATTCTTAGCAGTAAATGACTATTCAATAATTCCTGGGAGTGGCGTGGCAGCCAGTGCACTCCTGGTCCCCCTTCTAGGGAGCCCCCTGCCACCCCACATTGCTCTCTCTATATCAGAGGCAGCAGTGCGAGGTGGCAGCCGGGAGCTGGTCTGTGAGGGGAGCCAGTTTAAAAATCAGCTCCCCACTCAGACTAACTGCCTGTCACCCTGCACTGCTGCCTCTGATACAGAGACAGCAGCACGGGGTGGCAGCAGCCTCTGTCTGTGGGGGGGTCAAAGTTCCACATGGACAGGGGCTGGTACCACAGAGCAGCCTCTGTACATGGCAGGCCCAGGCTCACCACGGACAGAGGCTGCTTTGCGACAGCCTCCCCTGCCCACCGCCCCGCTGCTACCTCAGACAGAGGCAACAACACCGGGGACAGGAACAGGCAGCACCGTGGAGCTGGTGCAGGGAGGAATGGGCTTTTAAGCTGGCTAATTCAGAAGCAGCAAGGGGGAGAATGCATGCAATTAACAAGCCTAGGCTTATTGGTTAATCGTACAGTTGTCGACTCAATGACATTCCTAGAGGGGAGAATTTACAAGGAGGTAGTACACATGAGAAGAAACTACAGGGGTCATCCTGACTCTGAGGTACAAACAATGAAGTTTGGAAGATATAAGGGGAAGGCAAGGAAAACATTCCTTAAGCCTACACCTAGGAAGACATTGGGCAGTGTGATTACATTCATGATTAAGAAAACACAACATATCCTGGTTGGAAACACTGCAAAGGATATCTGGGTGAGATAAATGTCTTTAGACAGGAGGCTAGCCTGTTAGTTTAGTCTTTACAAATTGTAGCTGTTTTGTTTCCATTATCCTTACTCTTTATGTCTTGAATCTCAAATCTTTGATAATAAACTTGTTGTTTTAACCATGACTATATTTGAGTTATCTGGTATTCTACAAGGATCCTGAATTTAATCATTCAAGCTGGTATGTGCACTGTTCCCTTGCAGACAGCAGATCTGGCATTATTGTGAGGCTGTGTCTACATTGCATGCTTCTTGCACAAGAACAGTCGTTCTTGTGCAAAAACTTGCTGGCTGTTTACACTGCACACATGTTCTTGTGCAAGTAAATTTACAGTATAGCGCCAGAAAACAGGGCTTCTTTCGGAAGAGTTATTCCTCTCCCCACAAGGAATAAGCCCTCTTGCACAAGAGCTCTTCCACAAGATGATAGTGTAGACAGGCAACATGAATTTCTTGTGCAAGAAGCCCCTATGGTTAAAATGCCATCAGAGTTTTCTTGCGGAAGAGAGCATCCACACTGCTATGGATGCTCTTGCGCAAAAGCACGTCTTCCACAAAAGCACATGGCAGTGTGGACGTGCTCTTGCACAAAACAGTTCTTGCACAAAAAGCCTGCAGTGTAGACATAGCCTGAGCGATTAGTGAATCAGGGATTGGTCATTACAGAGGGATGCTTCCAGAGGACTAAGGGACCAAGGTGTACTTATTTGCTAATCAAAGACAGGAGTGGCAGAGTCTAAAGGTGATCGTTTGGGTGGCTAACACCAAATTAAGCTCAAGCAAGTCTTCCTCTTGCAGAAGGCAGTGTGTAATAAGGAGATGTGCAATCCTAGGTACATTGAAAATCACCACAGTCTGTTCCTTTCTTCCGCCAAATCTCAGGTTTCTTCCAATTAATAATTCTGCAGCTACTATGATATACAGTGGCAACCCTACATCAACACCACTGACTAGAGCCAACCCCACACAATCAGAAATCATAAGCCAGCTCTTCAAAAACTATGAAACCATCCTAAAATCATGACATTTTAAAAACAGGCCTTCTGAAATAATAATGTAACTTCAGGAACTGGGGCTTTAAGAAAACTACCAAATATTGTGAGACTTGTGATAAAATCACCAGACCTGGTAATCCTACTTCATATTTTTCAGTTTGCCTCCAATTCCCACTTCACAAACTCTGAATCATCTACCTCTGCTGCATCAAATCCAGGAGCAACAGACTCTACATCACATGTCAGCACTGCCAAAGCAACTGGCAGCCTCGTGTTCATATATCAGTTTCATAAAGGTGTGGGCTGGATTTCAGCATCAACCAGACCACATGTGTTCTTGGGTCTGGCTTTTGACAGCTGCGGTTAAAATAAAGGCAAGAAATGTAAAATGTGACTTTAATGTTTAACAAACCAACAAAGCCACAAGATGACTCCTGGACTGTGAGCGTTAAAAGTCTCAGAGGCTTATTGTACAGCCACGTGTTAAGAAACTATTCTTACATGTTTAATTGTTGACAATCAGAATCTTTCCCCGGAGCTTGAGCTGTAGTTATTCTTCCCTGTGAATCAGAGTTAAAGCTTTGTTTCAGCATCGTTGTAGGGCTACAAAGGGAGACCTGCCAGATCTGAGGCATACAGCCAACGTCCTGACCACTTGTGAAATGACACTTGTTGCCAAGAGTACAGCTGTTAACTCATGTATTCTGATCAAATTTCAAAACAAGTAATTACATTTTATTTACCTAAATCCCTGCTCTAGTTTCAACGTGGCACTGTATTTTTTCATTTCCTGTCCTAACCTGTTAAGATAAATGTAGTCCATCTCAGAGAAGGATACATTGCAAAAGGTACTAAATTTCCTTTCCTACTGGTGCTAATTTAGGTCACACCTCAGTAAAATCAATATAGGGTCTGCTAGTTTCAAAGTTGTGTGAGAAATACTTGAAGCATAAAGATTTCAAGTCTGACATGACATAAAATTATAAAGTAATTAGGAATATAAGAACAATTTATTCTTGAATATTAATATGCATTTAAAGTCATATATTTAATATTATTTTGTATATATTCATGTGAGGCATTATTTTAGGGGAAATGCTTGTTCAAAGACATTAAATTGTAAGCAATAGGCCTGTTAGATTTTATGCTTTACTCCTAATTAATTCTAGAATAAATATGACTTATTATCTAACTACTATTATCAAAGAGAAAACTTGATGAACCAAAGACAGTAACCTCATAATGAGCCTACTAAAGAAGCACTAGTTTTAATTATTTATGGAAGCATTTTTTACTTTTGCAGGCTAAAAAAACTAATGAAAAATGATGCACGACTGTTAAAAGTTCATCTTAAAATCCAATACATTAAATCTTGGAACTAGCAGGGTGGACAGTGAAATAGAAATAACTTCTATTAAGACTGGTAAAAAAAGATTATTCAAACCTACTTGTGTCCTTATATTATATCCAACATGCACATACCTACACATATACAAGGTACAAGATGAGAGAGATCTTTAGTCATGTTACACATAGTCTTTCTTCAAAAGCTTAATGCAATTACTTAGCTAATTCTCCACTGAATTTGTGGGATGGAAGAAAAGTTGTATATCTAGAATATATACTATGGACGGTATTCCACTAGAGTGATGAAACCTTAAGGGTACAGATGACAAATAATTGCTACATAGCATAGTAAGTTTTAAAGTGAACATGTCAAAACAAAAATATAGAGGCTATGTCTACACTGCAGGCTTCATGTGCAAGAACTTTTTACGCAAGAGTTCTTGCGCAAGAGTTCTTGAGCAAGAGCGCGTCCACACTGCCATGTGCTTTTGCTCAAGAGCGTCCATGGCAGTGTGGATGCTCTCTTGCGCAAGAAAGTGCTAATGGCCATTTTAGCCATAGGGGTTTGTTGTGCAAGAAACCTCTGTTTCTGTCCACACTAGCCTTTTTGCGCAAGAGCTCTTACACAAGAAGACTTATTCCTTGTGGGGAGAGGAATAACTCTTGCACAAAAAGCCCTCTCTTCTGACGACTACTGTAAACTTTCTTGTGCAAGAACAGGCTTGTAGTATGAACGCTCCGCAAATTTTTGCACAAGAACAACCGTTCCTGTGCAAGAAGCCTGCAGTGTACACATAGCCAGAGTGTACTTATAATCAGCAAAGTGTGTGTAAAGTGGTCTTTAGGCAGTTCAGTATTTCCTCCCTCTCAATGGCTGCCAGTTCTTCTTTTCTCAACTTATAATTAAAGATTTTTTTTCCTAACTGCTAGCTCTGCAAATTCTATGTGGGAAAATTTCAGACAAGCACTTTTGTGCTCTCTCACATGCTGCTCCTCAGGCATGTGAGAAATGCCCTGTAAACATTCAGAAAATAAACTCCTTTTCCTCCTCTGCCAGGAGGCTTAAAAAACTTGAAATTCGATAGGTTGCTAGTGTGCTGACACCACAATCTATCATTCATAATGATACTGTCTGAATTGTTTCCTTATACGTTCCCCTCCTCAATCTGTTTGTATCCATTTGTTGACTCTTGTCTTATACTTAGATTGTAAGCTGTTTGGGGCAGGCACCTTTTGTTCTATCTTGGTTCAGAGAGTAGCACAATAGAGTCCTAAGTGATACAATAATACAAATAATAAATAATAAAATCAAATGATTCTTTCTACCATTGACAATATCATCATCAATAAAGATTTTATCATGAGAACTAAATAGAGATGCACTTAAAAAGATGAACAAGGTACAATTCAATCCAGCTCATTTTCCCATAGAGATAAATAGCTCTGGTTTTCCAACAAGCTTAATTTATCCCATTCCTGATTTTCACTCTAATGTATTCAAAAGTGGAATTCCCCAAAACAATGATATTGGTTGCTGTCTGAATCTCAGACAAACTGTTCCTTTGATGCACTTTGGCCGTCATTTAATCTTAACCCAGTCAGTATTGTGTGTAAACTCTGCAGACAGAAGCAAAAAAACAAAAATAAATAATATTAAAAGATGCTGTAAATGATATATTACTAGACAAAAGACAGAAAAATTGCCACAGTGCATTTATGATATAGCCACAACAGTATGGCTTTGTCTACACTGCAGGGTTTTTGAGCAAGAAGCTTTTTGCGGAAGAGATCTTCCGCAAACACTTCTTGCGCAAAAGCGTGTCCACACCTCAAAAGCACATAGCAAAAGCCATGTGTTTTTGTGTAAGAGAGCGCCCACACTGCAAGGACGCTCTTGCACAAGAAAGCTCTAATTGACATTAACAGAATGGCCATCAGATCACCTGTGCTTTCTCTGATAGGCTCTTTTGGCACAAGAAACCACTGCGGAACGTCCACATATGCCTTTTTGTGCAAGAGCTATAGCGCAAAAAGGCGTTATTCCTCATGGGGAGAGGAATAACTCTACTGGCAAAAGCCCTCTGTCCTGTCGATTTACTATTTGGGTTCTTTTGCATAAAAACGCACTGGAGGTGTAGACACTCCACTGGTTTTTGCACAAAATGACTGGTTTTGCCCAAAAAGCTTGTAGTGTATACATAGTCTGTGTGTATTAATAAAGTAACTAGTAAATGGCTCTGGAGTGAAATATGAGGCAAGATCTTTCAGCCACCTGAGAAATGCATCAATTCATGCACATGCTGGAGTGGCTTATGTATGACTACTTCATTTTATATTTCAATATTTTAAAAGACTTTTTAAAAATCTAAATTTCCAGCCTACAGGCTGAAATCCATTCATATACCAGCATAACTTGATAATTTCCACAGGTGTATCATGTATGTACAAGATCATTAGAGACAGTGGATTTTCAGTTATCCTAGGGGAAAAAATAGCTGTATATAAACAGAAAAAAGTACATGCAAAATCAGACAAGTTTTGCAAGGCCCCCCACCCCATAATAGCTCAGGAGGTTCACACAATCTCCAGTGATACTGGATTCACCTATCCCTACATATGTACCTAATGCACAGAAAATATTATAAACTGAATCTATATGATCTTCATCTGAACCAAATATGGATAAAAGATTATCATACAATTTATTTCTGATCCAGATACAAGTTCTGACCATGAGCAGTATACATGTAAAAACAGTAGTTTTTGTAAGATGCAGGTTGTACATTTTTCATTACCTTTCTGCGCCATGAGGCAAAACTCTTCTTGGAGTTTGATGTACTCCATGGAACATTCCAAGGGGTCAGCTACCTGGCTTGGAGGAGTCTGAAATTCAACGTCTGCACAAAGATTGGGGTTGGATGAGTGGAGGCGAACTGGTGACATTGTAGCACTGAAAGGGACCTACAGTGAGATTCAACAAAGAAAACAGCTACTGTATAGAACTATATCCACTTTCACAGAATGCACAGAACAAAAACACCACACACTTTATTCATAGAACAAAACACTAGTTTCACTGTGAGCGATTTAAAAAAAATATGAGAACATATATCTTTTGGAGCCTCAAGTTTCAGTAGCTATACAAAATTCCCTGGGTCTCTTTAAATCCTTCAGTGAAACAGACAAGTGACACAGGGAAGGAGAGAGGGGTGATAGCTAAGGCGAGAGAGAAAGATGCACTTTAGCTCTAATTATACAATTTACCCTAACATAGCATTTCATAAGATTTGGCAGAAATTGGAAAATTAAACCATTAATGTTGCTTTATATTCTAACCGTTAGTAACCTATAAAGTATAATTTGATGGCCACAATATCAACATTTTAAATATATTGGTATCTCCATCAATCTGGAAATGTAGCTAAATATTCCCGCACAGAATATTATTTGCAGACTTTGAAGAGTGTTGTTAAACCCAGAGATTATTATTCAGTTCACTGAAATTTACTGTATAGTTCATCTGCATGTCACATCTCTCTATTAAAAAAAACTTTTTCCTGTAGGACAATAGAGCGACATAATCACATCACTCTGATATCCCATAGCCCCTCCCCTCTGCCCTCAGACCCTCCCTCCACCCTCAGCCTGCCTCCTCCTGCCCTTCCCAGTAGTCTGACAGCGAGCAAGGCAGCCTCCCCTCTCCCCCTCTCCTAGAGGGCTGGGAACCGGGCACCCTCCCACCTCGGGGGAGGGGGCGCGGAGCCACAAGCTGCATGGCCTTTCCCCCTCATCGGGAGTGGGGAGAGAGGATGGAATGGTGAGCCGCATGCCTTCCCCCTTCATCAGACGGCGGGACCGGGACCGGGGGGGGGGGGAGGGGGGACGACTGCGTGGCCTTCCTCTCTCCAAGGGGGGGGCAGGCCAGCTGTGCCCATGGCCCGGCTCAACCCCCCAGCAACCAGAGGGAGAGAGCAAGGCCAGATTGGACCCCGGCCCAACTCAGCCCCCTGGTCACCAAAGGGAGAGAGCCAGACCAGACATGGCCTCAGCTCAGCCGAACCCAACCTCTTGGTGGCCAGAGGGAGACAGCCAAGCCAGCTGCAGCTTCGGCATAGCCCAGTCCCCCGGCAGCTTCTGGGAGAGAGCCGGGCCTGCCTTAGCCTGGCCCAGGGCCATGGCAGCAAGAATTGGGCTGGCCCAACCTAAGGGGAGCCCAGAAGCCAAGGGGAGAGAGCCAGGGTAGGCCAGGGATGCCACACCTTGGCCTGGCCCTCCCTGGCAGCCGGGTGAAGAGCACAAGGGCTGCCTACCCCCAGAGAGGGGGTTGGAGAGCACTGCAAGCAGGGGGTACCACCCCCTGGTAATATATAAAATCGTGTAAGTTCTTTTTGTATATGAATGCTCATGTTATCAAAAACAAAACCTAATTTTTATTTAAAGCACACCTTATATAAAATTCAGAAAAAGATATTTTACCAAGTCATATTAAGTCTCTTGTATCAAAAAGAACAAATATGCTTCTTTTTAATTTATTATATAATGCCACTTTTTTTCTCCAGTCTATATTTCTGCATATACAGTAAATGTGTGTATATAAACATATTTAATGTGTTTTGTATTTTACATACAATGTAAATATATGTAATGCATATGTATTATATAGTTACATATATAATACATATGAAATATCTATGTACTCACTAGGGATGTTAGCAAATAGTCAAGTAAACAATTAACTGATAAACCTAGGCTTAGCGTTTAATTCTTATCGGTTAATCCACACAGAGGCAGCCATGAGGGGGGAGTGGGAGCCTGTGCCCATGAGGAGCTGGTTTTAAGCATGCTCCCCACAAGCACTGGATCCTCATGCTCCTCTCCGCCCCTGTGCTGCTGCCTCTGATAGAGAAGCAGCTTCATGGATGGTGAAGGTGGGATGTGGGAGTTAATACACGCAGGGAGCCAACTTTCAAGCCAGCTCCCTGCATATATTGGCTCTCAAAGACCTGCCTGACCCTTCTGCAGGCAGAAGCCAGTGCTGGGAGGAGCTGGCTTAAAAGCCAGATCCCCGCAGCACCAACTCCACAATGCCTCCCCCCTCTCCCCTACTGCTTCTATCAGAGGCAGCAGCAAGTGGGGAAAAGAGGGCAGGGCAGGTTGCCACAAAGCGAGCCTGGGCCTACCAAAGGCAGAAGCGAGGGTGGAATTTCGGGCAGGCGGATGGGAGGGGCAGCAGCTGTGCGCTCCAGGACATGGTTTGCTTTTCATCCCGTGCCCTGGACACTAAGGGAGTGAGGGGAAAGTACTTGCATTTTGTGCATGCCTCTCACACTTCGCTGGTGAGCTCCATTCACCAGCCAGGTGTGAGGGGCACGGATGGAATGCAAGTACTTTCCCCTCACTCCCTTAGCATCCGGGGCACGGGATGAAAAGCAAGCCGTGTCCCGAAGCGCACAGTTGGTGCGACCCCACCTGCCAGAAATTCCACCCTTGGGCAGAAGTTGTTTCGTGGTAGCAGCCCCTATCCACAGGGGGTTCAAGGTCCCCATGGACAGAGACTGTTCCGCATCTCACGGATCAATCTCTGCTCGTAAGGAGCTCTGACGCTCCCCACCGTGGACAGTGGCTGCTGCCACCCAGTGCTGCTGTATCAGAGGCATCAGCACAGGGCAGGAGGCAGCTGGTCTATTCAGGAAGCTGGTTTTTAAACTGGCTCCACTCACAGACCAGCTCCTGCATGAAACCCTATGCTGCTGCCTCTGATAAAGAGGCAGCAGTGAGGAATGATAGGGGGCTCCTTGGAACACAAACACGCCTCGGGAACTATCGCATAGTAATGTAACTGATAACATTTTATGCAGTGTGACAGGGCGGTCCAGCCCCTCACTGGCCAAGGGGGGAGCCAGCTGGCCAGCTGGCCTGTGCAGGCCCCACTCCCACAGCAGTGTCGGACATGCTCCAACTGCAGGCCAGGTATAAAGACCAGGGAAACAGCTCAGTTGAGACCGGCCTCCAGGGAGAGAGGAACTCTGAGCCAACCTCCGGAGCCAGAGCCAGCCTGGCCGCCGGAGCAAGAGCCACCGGGCCTGCCGTCGTCGTCACTACAGTCCCCCGGCCAAGCACGCCTGCAACGCCGACCCCAGGGGGCAGCCCACCCCGCCACGGTGGACAACCCTGTCGCTGCTGCCATAGATGCCGGACCTGCCAACAGCACGATTGCTGCCAGCCCAGCTCCTGCAGGTGGGGTCTCCATCAGCCACAGGGCTGGGGTAGGAAGCAACCCAGGGCAGGGGGCAGGGAATCCCTCTGTGGGTTCGGCGCGTTTCGGGGAGATCTCCCCGCCAAGTCAGTGGTGGGAAACACCCACCACCAACAGGGCCCTGGGTTGGGGTCCAGAGGAGAGGGAGGGCCCAGACCCCCCTAACCCACCCACCCAGAGTGTGGACTAGGCCTTAGGACTTGCGTTCGTTTGGACTAGGCCTTAAGGCCTGCGTTTGCTTTGAACTCAGCCTCTGGGCCTGCAGTTACTTTGGACTAGCCCTCAGGGCCTGCATTTAACTGGGAGCATCACGGCCCAAGCCCGGGACCGTGCAGGGCGGGGCACTCCGTGACGTGCAGTTACATGACTATTCAATTACACAATATCTAACATCCCTAATACACACATAGAGAGAATACTTTATTTACATTAGATTACATAATACACACACACATTAATATATACACATATGTAGAAACATCTGACTCCCGGAGCTCATTTTTAAACTTGGGGATCAAAAGGCATTCAGAATCATATTTTGCTACCCAAAGCAGTGTTAATCACTTCAATGTCTATTTTAGGCATTCAAACACTAATTAAATTCCTCAAACACAGAAGATGAAAACCTAAATTCTAGAGAGTAATTTATGTGTTCAGATATGAAAAATGGACCCAAAGTATAGATTATGTTTTCTGAAACTTCCTGTAGAGCAGTAGGCAACATAAAATTCATATTACTATTGACTTTATCAACAGATTACTTAAACTGCCAAGAACAGTTGCGATGGTTCCTTAGTTGATTAGCTGTCTGGATTAGAGAACAACTTGTTTGATCTTTGCAGGGAACCATGCCTAATCACTATGCATTATACGTTTCTGACATTGGTGGAATTCTCTAACATCTCTTAGATAACTTAATCACCTTTCATTCTACCCCTCAGTATGCTCTATCAGCATATCTTCCTTCGCTAACCCTTCCCAGATTTCCAGGTATCTACTGTGTGCAAAATAATGTTCTTGTAACACCCATCTATTGCAAATTTAATTTAGCCTCTAAGCTCTTTTCTCGTGTTCTTGTTTTTAAGTATGCAAGCAATGATGATCTTTCATCAGATTTTATTTTCAGACTCACAATAATGAGTAATGTCTTTATTCACAGGGACAACAGAGCAAATCCTTTTCTCCGGCAAACTGCAGCACTATCACACTACATTCAGCAACCTCCATTTTGTACTATGCTAACACCATTTCTCTCAACAGTCAATTGGAACTTCACTATTTTACAAATAGACTCTGATAGTCGCACTTCTTTTACAAAGCATTTCAATTCGTAGGTCAGAGAACGTATTTGCAAAATCTTCTAAGAATTCTGTCAACCTATCGTCACTCAAGTCCACAAGATGCTAGTGTCTTCACGACAGAGAAAATAACATAAATTAATCTCAAAGGCTTTGCCACCTAGAGGTTAGAAAAATATACAAGGAACACATTGGATATTAGGTTGCAACACTGAGCAAATACACCCTAGACTAATGTTTCTCAACTTTTTCCATTCTGTGGCCCCCCTGTTACAAGAGTTAAAAAGTTCAGGGCACACTCCCCATCTACTAGAAAGAAAGGGAAAGTAGCTGCTATCTCACTGGACCTCTTCATATTCCCCAAGTTCTGAACACCAACTCTAGAGCCTTGTATCTTGGCTGGCCAGATGAAAAAATTGGATGAAAACCAGATCATGCATCTGAAATGAGGTTTCCTGGGTAAATAACATTTTAAATGTCTTCTAGAATCAGTATTTGCATTTTACAGGCATTTATAATCATACACTTTGCAAGAAAGATCCATTTACATGAGCAAAACAAATAGACACTTTGCTGACTGCTTGAGAGAACATTATTCAACAGTCAGAAACAAAGAAATAGCTAATTGACATGAACTGTTTGTTTCCTTCAGAGAGTTTCCAAGTTGCTTTCCACAACAGCTGAAAAAAAAATCCTCAGTAAATCACATCTGTCATCCACCCCGATTTCCAGCAGACAAAGAAATACTGATTAAATTTTCCTTATGCTACTCATCGCTAACACCCTAGATTTTCTTCTGATGTTCCCTTCATAACTGGGCATATCTTTGATCTTGGTCAGTGCTCCTGTATTTACCATGTGCTGTAGTCTCCTTTTTTAATGTGCCTTCTCTACCTATCTCTCTACAAATATCAGAGGGGTCACTGAGTTAGTCTGTATCTGCAAAAACAAGGAGTCCTGTGACACTTTAAAGACTAGCGGATTTATTTGGGCATAAGAAGCATCTGATTAAGTGGTTTTTACCTACAAAAGCTTATGCTCAAATAAATCCACTAGTCTTTAAGGTGCCACAGGACTCCTCATTGTTTATCTTTCTACAGTTTTCCTCACTCTGCTAAACATAACTTCAAATATATCCACTGTCTCTCTTTTTTTGCTTTGATCTAGGGCTTGAACTAACCATTCAGATCACATGAACAGCCATCCTTCCTAGGCATGTACTATCAGCTCTCTCAGAATCTAAGCTTTTATTACAAAAAGAAAGATGTTCCTAGCCCATAGGGTTGGGAAGAGAATCCCCCACGTGGCCTGAGTATAAGTGATACAGTGGGGTATTCATCAGTCTGTAGCTTCCATTTCATGACCACTATTGGGGTGAGCAGCTGCCACTCTTAAGGCTGGCTATTTGGCAATTAAAAATCCACGGCTGGCCTACGCCAGCTAACTCAGGCTCAAGGGGCTCGGGCTAGAGGGTTGTTTAATGCAGTGTAGATATTTGGGTAAGGCTGGAGGTCGGGCTCCAGATCCTGTGAGGTGTGAAGGTCCCAGAGTTTTGTCCAGTAGCTCTCATTTCCATTTCTCAACCTCAGTTTTTGCGTTTTTGCACGAAGCAATCATATGATTAAAAAAAACAAAAGAGATACTAGTGGCAGTAATATGACTTTTGGGGATTATGGAATGTAAACAAAAAGTGTTTCAAATGAAAAAAAATCCTATCCTTATATTAATATACACAACACCACAGCACAAGGAAATTTCATGCTGGACTTAATAACAAACCCCCTCACTTCTGCTTTGTTGGTGTGTGCTATTTTCAGACTCTTTTAATGGAATTACATCCTTGAATTTTCTGGTTGCTTTTTTATTATATATATATATATATATATATTGTAAATTTATACCGAATATGCCATACATACTGAGGGAAAAGGGCCCGATTCGAATACCACTTACACCAGCATAAAGAAGAAACAATTCCTTTCAAGACAATGGAGTTACACTGATATATGGCTGGTGTAAGTGATATGAAAACCAAGGTCATTAAATTTATTTTCACAAGTCAGGGTTGACTTCATCATTCACAAATGGCCTACCCAAAAGTGGGTAATGAAGACACCTCTATATGAATTGCAAGTGGCAGTCTCAGTATTGTTGTTACATATTCAACTTCTACAACTTCCCGTTTTTAAAACTATCCCTTGATTTTAAATCCACTCACTGTTGTAGCCACAGCTGCTGCTATTCTCTGCCGGCGTCGTGATGTGCTGAACTGGCCCTTCAGCGCTGGCCCTTCCTGACAGTGAAGGGGAGAAGAGAAGGGAATAGAAAAAAAGAGGGGCAGGGAAGATGGGATATAGGAAGATGAAAAATGATCAGAAAAGGGAGAGGGAAAGTCTTTAACTGGATTTTAATTTCACTAACTTCACATGTTCTCACGCATGTATGACAGGGACTTAGATAGCTAGTTATTTTGCTAAAATAATCTCCAGAGTAGTTGGATTAATACATACTCACTAATGCTGAAAAATAATTTCTAACAACACTTTGTCATATGCATAATGCAGTTATGGGACAGCAAAACAAAATTATGCTATGGATGGCAGAAAACAAAATAAGAACTTAAATTTTGGGTCATCTGACCATCTGTTGTATGAATTTTATTCAGAGCGTTTAACTCTGTTTCCATATGTGCAGTATAGTTTGTAAACTAGAAGCTCATGCAGCAGAATCATAGAATATGCAAGTGTATACTGTACAGCTGTTAGACAATCTAAACATTTTTCTATGCACAGCCTTAGCTCTCTTTGATTTCCTTCTCAATATTTATTTGTCCAGTTTCTCCTCAATCCATCCACTAAGCTCCTCAACCTCTAAGTCCTCCTTCTTCACGTTAATGAATGATGCAGTATAAAACTTCAGTTCAACTCTGTTGTGGGTCTTCAGAACAACTTAAATGACCTCAGGTGAAGCCAGAACAATGAAAACAATGTTTTCTTCGAATAAATACACTGTCATAGGTTCATCTGAGCCCCTGGGGCATCTCACAAAGCAATCTCCTGAAATCAATTGATTTCCTATTCAAGAAGACCACGTAGACTTTACATTCAATAAAAATAAAACACTATAATCTTTCATTTATTCAAACATAAAAGGGCCAATCATCGGTGGGTTTCTGACTAGAACTGGCTTTTTTAATTTTCTTGTTAAGGGGACAGAGATTCTTTCTCCCTTGCCCAGCCAACCCGGAACTGCCTCCCAGAGGAGGATGCAGTCAGCCCTTTTTATCTTGCCTGATGGGTTCTGATTGGTTTATTCTCAGTTCCAGCCCTCCTAGCTGCTGAAGGCCAATTCTCATTTGGGTTCCAGGAGCAGCTGACCCTGGATGGTGTGTGTCAGCAGCTCCAAAAGGTCTAAACCTGCTTCTATTTGTCTCCAAAAGGACACCAGCTTTGGGCAGGATGCACCATGGCAAGGGGTATTAAATGCCCAGTATACCTGGTCACATACCTTTATTTTTTATTTGCGCTACTGAAGCCCTGATCTTGAAAAGATTTATGCCCAGATTTAACTTTTAACTGACTCTAAATTACTTTTTTAAAAAAATCCTTCTATTACACCAGATTCAAGGAAATAATTTTTCAATGAAGTGTAACTCTGTGCCTGTTACAAAGCATTCCTCTTTTGCAGTTACCTTCAAGTAGACATTTTGAGAAATCTCAACATTTTAAAAGACTAGAAAATCTGATGTTCTGTCTATCAGTGTATATTCTACACATGCACACAAGTCCTATCCCATACATCTCCTCCCATGTCAAGCACTGAGACATTTTTTAGAAGAAGAGGTTACTTACCTCGTAACTGTAGTTCTTCGAGATGTGTTGCTCATGTCCATTCTGATTAGGTGTACGCGCGCCGCCTGCACGGATTCCGGAGCTTTTTTCCCTTAGCAGTACCCATAGGGCCAGCAGGGAGCCCCCTGGAGTGGCGCCGGTATACCGGTGCATATATACCCCTGCTGGCCCTCCCACCCCTCAGTTCCTTCTTGCCGGCTCCTTCCGACACGGGGAGGTGGGTGGGATGCAGAATGGACATGAGCAACACATCTCGAAGAACTACAGTTACGAGGTAAGTAACCGCTTCTTCTTCTTCGAGTGCTTGCTCATGTCCATTCTGATTAGGTGAGTCCCTAGCCGTGTCCCCCCTCCGGAGGCGGGGTCGGAAGGTGACTATTATCTTATCGTTCTGCAGAACACAGAACTGCCGTCCCGACAGCAGCATCCTCCCTGGCCAGCTGCGTGATTGCATAATGCTCTGCAAAGGTGTGCACTGATGACCAGGTTGCTGCCCTACAGATCTCCAGGATCGGCACGCAGGCCAGGAATGCCGCCGACGTCGCCTGGGCTCTAGTGGAATGTGCTGTTATGCGCGGCGGTGGTTTACTCGCACCCTCGTAGCACAGTCGAATACAGGAAGTAATCCACAAGGATATACGCTGCGTTGAGACTGGCTGACCATACATCCTTTCTGCCACTGAAATAAACAGTTGATTTGATTTGCGAAACTCTCGTGTCCTATCTATATAAAAAGCCAACGCCCTCTTAACGTCCAGGCAGTGCAGAGCCTGTTCCCTGGGCGACGCGTGTGGCTTAGGGTAAAACACTGGCAGGTAAATATCCTGGGACATGTGGAAGTGTGAGACCACCTTGGGAAGAAACCCCGGGTGTGGACGTAACCTCACTTTGTCTTTAAAAAACACCGTGTAAGGTGGTTCTGAGGTGAGAGCCTTAAGCTCAGACACCCGCCTGGCAGAGGTAATGGCCACAAGGAAAGCTACCTTGTAAGATAGATGTGTCAGGGAGCATGAAGCTAGGGGCTCGAACGGGGCTTCATAAGGGCAGTCAGGACCAGGTTAAGGTCCCATGCCGGTACCGGAGGCCTCTCATACGGCATCAACCTGTCGACTCCCTTTAGAAACCTTTCAACCAAGGGGTTGGCAAAGATAGACCTTTGTCGTCCCCCCCCCAGTGTGGAAGGCTGCAATGGCCTCCAGGTACACCCTTAGGGAGGCTGTGGCCAGGCCCTGCTTCCGCAGGTGGAGAAGGAATTCCAGGACAGTCGGAACCGCCCCTTCACCTGGAGCGAGCGTCCTGCTCCCCAGCCAGGAAGTAAACCTCTTCCACTTAGCCTCGTAGAGAGCGCTAGTGGACGGCTTCCTACTTTCCAAGAGGACCTCCTGGACATCTCTAGAGCAGGCTCACTCCGTCACTGAGAGCCACTGAGAGCCACGCTGCTAGGTGGAGAGATGGAAGGCTCGGGTGGAGTGCCACCCCGGCCTCGCAGCTCTGAGTGATTAGATCTGGCACTAGGGGTAGCCTGAGCGGGCCCTCCACAGTCAGATCCAGCAAGGTGGTGAACCACTACTGTCGAGGCCATACTGGCGCTATCAGGATGGCCCGAGCCCTGAACCTCTGCACTCTGAGGAGTGTGTCGTGGATCAGAGGAAACGGGGGGAAGGCATAGAGTAGGCCCCTGGGCCAGCTGACCTGCAGCGCATCTCCCCGAGAGCCCTGCCCGTGCCCCATGTACGAACAGAACTCCCCGCACTTGGCGTTGCTCGGAGTCGCGAACAGGTCCAGGCGGGGAAACCCCCACCTCTGGAAGAGCTCGTGGAGTACATCCCCCCTTAGCACCCACTCGTGCGCCTGGATTGAACGGCTGAGCCTGTCTGCCAGCCCGTTCCTGGTTCCTGGGAGGTGAGACGCCTCCAGAGAAATGCTGTGGGCTATACACAGTTCCCATAGCTCTAGGGCTTCCCGGCACAGGGGAGAGGAATGTGCCCCACCCTGCTTGTTGATATAGAACATGGCCGTAGTGTTGTCTGTCAGCACCGCCACCACTCTGTTCTGTAAGTGGGGAAGGAACGCCCTGCAGGCCAACCTGACCGCCCGCAGCTCCTTGATATTTATATGGAGGCGAGCCTCCTCTGCGGACCACATACCTTGTGTTCTGAGGTTGCCCAGGTGAGCGCCCCATCCCACATCCGAGGCGTCCGTGACCAGCTGCACCGACGGGAACGGCTTGGTGAATTGGACCCCGGCACACACCGTGCTCTCGTCCTTCCACCAGTCCAGCGAGCGCAGGACGTCCTGGGGGATAGTTACCACCGCATCCAGCGGCGACCTCAAGGGGTTGTGCGCTACCTTGAGCCACCCCTGCAATGGGCGCATGCGTAGCTTGGCATGTTGGACCACGTAAGTGCCCGCCACCATGTGGCCTAGCAGCCTCATGCAGGTCCTCGCCGTCGTAGTCGGGAACTCCTGCAGTCCCACTACCAGCGATTGAATGGTCGAAAATCTGTCTCTCGGCAGGGACGCTTTGCCCATAGGCGAGTCCAGATGGGCCCCCACAAAGTCTATGACCTGCGTGGGCTCCAGCAGTGATTTGGCCTCGTTTATGAGGAGGCCGAGGCCCTCGAACAGAGCTCTGGCCCTCGAGACATGGTCCAGTACCTGTTCTCGAGACTTGCCCTTTATGAGCCAGTTGTCCAGATATGGGAACACTTGGACCCTGTGCCGCCTCAGGAATGTGGCTACCACGGTCATACATTTGGTAAAGACCCTCGGGGCCGTACACAGTCCAAAGGGGAGGACCGTAAACTGAAAGTGATCCTGCCCCACCATGAACCAGAGGAATTTTCTGTGACTTGGAAAAATTGAAATGTGGAAGTACGCATCTTTTAAATCGAGAGCAGCATACCAGTCCCCCTTTCTGAGTGATGGGATGATGCGGGCTAGCGTCACCATCCTGAACTTCGTCTTCCTTATAAAGGTGTTCAGGTTTCGGAGGTCTAGTATGGGACGCATGCCCCCTTTCGCCTTGGGTACCAGGAAGTAACGGGAGTAGAAACCCTTTCCCCTTACGTTTGGAGGTACCCTTTCTATGGCCCCTAGCATCAACAGGTTGGACACCTCCTGTCGAAGGAGCATCTCGTGAGAGGGGTCCCTGAAAAGGGACGAGGCTGGGGGATGGGAGGCAGGGTAAGAGAGGAAGGGGATAGTATATCCCTGCTTCACCAGGTCTAGGACCCAACGGTCTGACGTGATCTTTAACCATCCCTGGAAAAATAGGGAAAGAAGGTCCCCAAAGGGCGGACAGATAGGCGCTACTGGTACTCTGCTCTCTGGCGTACCTTCAAAATGAGGGCTTGGCTTGAGGACCGGGGGACGGCCCTGAGCTTCTCTCAGAGTCTGACCAAGGCCCCCTACGCCTACCCCTGAAAGGGTCAGGGCGGCCATTGTTGCGGCCTCTCCTGCGACCCCTGTTGTTGTTCTGCCCCCTTCTAGGGTAGGGCCTAGCCTGGAAAGAGCACCTCTGAGGCGCCGGGGTATGTATCCCTAGCGACTTCAGGGTTGCCCTTGAGTCTTTCAGGCTATGCAGCTTGGAGTCAGTCTGCTCAGAAAATAAGGCCAGCCCCTCAAAGGGCAGGTCCTGGATAGTAGTCTGCACCTCGGGTGGGATGCCAGACACCTGCAGCCAGGCACTACGCCTCATCACCACCCCTGTGGCCATGGTGCGGGCTGCTGAATCGGCTGCGTCCAAGGCCGCCTGGAGAGAGGTACGCGCCACTGCTTGCCCCTCTTCCGTCAAGGCCCCGAACTCCTGGCAGGATTCGGGAGGAAGCTGGCTGGCAAATTTTTGCGTGGACGCCCACATATTAAAAGCATAACGCCCCAGCATCAGTTGCTGGTTAGCTATACGTAGCTGGAGGCCCCCTGTGGCATAGGCCTTCCGGCCGAGCAGGTCCAATCTCCTAGGCTCCTTTGCCTTCGGAGTGTGGCCTGGAGGCCCTTGGCGCTCCTTCTGCCCAGCGGCCTGAACCACTATGGATCCCGGAGCCGGGTGGGTAAACAGATACTCATGCCCCTCCTGGGGTACATAGTATTGTCTCTCGACCCCCTTCTGGGTCGGTGCAATAGAGGCCAGCGTCTGCCACAGGGTTTTAGACAGCTTGTCCACCGTTTTATTCAGTGGGAGCGCCACCCGACCAAGGCCCGCTGCCGCTATGATGTCCACCATTGGATCTAAGTCCTCGTGAACCTCCTCATGCTGGACCGCAAGGTTGACCGCCAGCCTCCGAAGCAGCTCCTGGTGCGCCCTGGAGTCCATGGACGGGGCCTGAGGTGCGGGGTCAGCCAGGGCCTCGTCTGGCGAGGACGACGAGAAGTCCCTTGAGGGGATTGCCTCCTCGGTCAACTGTGCCCCCGGCTCCCCCTGACCAATCACCGGGGGTCTCGGCCCCGAAGCTATGGGCGAGCCACTTCCAGGCGGGGGGGCTGCCAAAGGGGTGGCAGATGGGGTGCTACTTCTTCGGGATGACCCCACTGCCGGCCCCGAAGGGGGAGGCCCCTGGGCCTGATGGTATGCCCAGGGCGTCCAGAAAGCCCACTGGGGTTGCCCCTGCAATTGCTGCTGGACCACCGGATCCCGGTGAGATGATCTGAGCGACAAGCGGGACCTATGGCGAGGCCACGACCTATATGAGGGCCCGGTCGAAACCACTGACTCAGCCTCCGACTCCAAAGAGTACTCTGATGCCGACCATGGAGGCGCTGATGAAGACTGCACCCTACGTTGGTCTGCCATGGCCGATGGCTTGCCCCTGTGCACCACCCGTGGTGCCGGTGGTGGCATGAGTGGAGGCCTTTGCTGCGGCGGTACCGCGCCTGGGTGCATCTGATAGACCGGTGCGTACCCCTCTGGTGCCGTCATGTGCACTGGTGCCGCGCTCTGCTGCTGTGCCCCCAAGGAGTAAGCAGGGATCAGTGCCGGGAGCGGCAACAGCGCCGGTGCCGTGCGGGGCGCCTGTTGCGGCACCGCAGGTGGCGCGTAATACAGTGCGGGGCCCTGCACCGCCCAGGGAGCCATCTGCGGCACTGGACCCTGTACCGGTGCCGGTGCCGTCGGCGTAGTGAGCCCACACGCTCCCGGAGTCGCTGCCGGTGCCGTGGGGAGCGGGCCCGGGGTCGGTGCCGGTGTTCGTCCCAGCTCCGGTGCCGGTGTTCTCCCCGGCACCGGGGGAAACTGCTGCTGCTGGGCCGAGGCCTGCCCGTCGCCCAGAGGATCCCACGGCCCAGCCCTGTCCTGCTGGGGGGCACTAGAGGCCTGTGCCGGCGCGGTCCGCTCCTGCGGTACCGGGCCCTCCCCTTCATCCACCGCCATGTGGATGAGGTTCCGGACTGCCTCAAGGGTCTCTGGGGTGGAAGGCTGATGGACCTCTCCTAGCCCCACTGTCTGCCCAGGGCTCTTGCCCTTGTCTGGGCTGTGCCTCTTCCTAGAGGACTTAGAAGAAAGGTGCCCCTCCTTAGGGCGCACCTTCTGGGCACTCCTCTCTGCCGAGCGACCCCTCGAGCTCTTGGAGGCCCTCTGCACCGGTGACGGCGATCTGCGTCTCGGTGGCCTGCTGTCCGATGGTGCCGCCGTCGGTGCGCTGCAGGCGGAATGAGGCCGCTCCTCGCCCTGAGGCTGCAGTGCCGACTCCATTAGCAGGAGTTTCAGTCGGAAGTCCCTCTCCTTCTTAGTCCTGGGTTTAAAGCTCTTGCAGATAGAGCAACTTTCAGCTCGATAAGCCTCACCCAGACACTTAAGGCAGTTAGAATGAGGGTCTCCTAGGCTTGGAGCAGGAGGCACAGGGTTTGAAGCCCTGGGGCCCTGGCATGCCTTCCCCTCGCGGGAGGGTTCCACTGCTCCCTTATCTAAATAACTATTTACAGTACTTAACAACTACTTAACTAGAAAAAAACTTCAACTGCGAACTATAATACAACGGGTAAGAGATAAGCTGCTAAGAGATAGGCAATAGCCTAAAGCACGCTCCAGCTACTGTCACGGGCGGTAAGAAGGAACTGAGGGGTGGGAGGGCCAGCAGGGGTATATATGCACCGGTATACCGGCGCCACTCCAGGGGGCTCCCTGCTGGCCCTATGGGTACTGCTAAGGGAAAAAAGCTCCGGAATCCGTGCACGCGGCGCGCGTACACCTAATCAGAGTGGACATGAGCAAGCACTCGAAGAAGAACTATGCACTGTTATTTATTTTAAAAATTGCCTTGATACCAAACAAGTGTTTGAAATAATAAAACAAAGAAATAACAGCAGCCTAGATTGGTGGCTTGTGAACACTGCTATACATATATGCAGGACACATTAGTTCGAAAATTAATTCAAATCTCTCACTTCTTGAACCCAGTAATGTTCAGCTGGTATATTATAAAATGATATGCACGGGAAGATACTCCTTTTTATACAGTCTGGTTGATTCTATTTGTGGCATTGATGACACTGGGAAGTGAGAAAAAAAACTTACTAATCAAATTTTTACTCCTGCAGAGTAGTAATTGCCTCTCCCACCATTTTGTGAAACACCTGCACTAGGAAAAAAAATGTCTCCTTTAATGTAAGAAAGATTGTACTGGTTGTAATAGAGACTGTGTTCTATAACAGAACTCCATCCTGTAAAAAAGAACTTCTGTTCTAAGTCCCACCAAAAACATCCTGTAATCATTTAGCTACTTATTAATACACGAACTGTGGTTCATAATGAAAATATGCCAGTTTTTGCGTGCAGGCTAAAATGTGAATGGCAGACTCTATATGACCTCAAGAACACAGTTACAAAGTGAGATACATGAAATCCCAGTAGTAAAAAAGAACATATAATGTTCATCAGAAGGGGATTCAAAGAAGTCTTTGTAAATGATGGGTGATTTCCCTTTAGTTCTATCGTTATGCTGACAACTTCATAACAAAATGGCGTATCACAAAGAATGTAGATTATAAACAAAATACATATTTGTGTCTATTTTTAAAACTATTTTTTTTAGTAAAACAAGCTTGCAACTTTACTATTTTGAGGTAAAAACCCCACTCATTTTAAGAAAGCTAAAAATGGAATTCCAAGCTAATAAAAACATTAATCTTTTCTTCTTCTGAAAAAATCCTTGGCGTATCATGAGAATTACAAATTGAAATTTTACTCCTAAAACAGAAAAAAGAACGTAAAAACCAAGCTTCCCTGTGTGAAAAAGTGTAATTAATAAAATGGCAAAAAGTAGATCAACCAGCCTTTTGTGGTAGATAATTTCCTTAAATATTGGAATACTTTATACTTTAGGGCCTGTTTCTGAAAATCATTTCTTAAGCATGTAGCCCTTTATCCAAAAAGCCCTTTAAGACATCCTCTGAAGTAAATGTATGAAGTTTTTGGCAGTTAATTTAATCCCCCCAAAAAGTGTTTAATCCTGCAAACATGCACATGCATAACTTTACTCATGAGATTAGGCTCATTATAGTCAGTGGAACTACATGCATGAGTAAAGTTAAGCACGTGTAAAAGTCTTTGGGAGACTGGGACATAAACTGGTGACAATATATTCACATAAACTAAAGCAAGCAGCAAGACATTCTTCACAGAGGAATAAAAGGTTTTAATGTATACCTAGGATGAATATTCCAGAAACATATGTTGGTAGGAATACAATAAAAGCAATATTATTTACAAAAACAGATGCACTGAAATCTAGAAGAGATTTTGCTAGTGTCCATATTGTCCATAGGGTTGAGCACAGGAGTTCTTATTACAAAATCCTCCATTGACACTCTATAGGACAATATCAATTCAAATGCAAATACCCTACACCTATATATTAAAGTAACTTACAAGATACAAAGCTAACAGTAGGAAGCCACTTTAATTCACGGATCTGGTATATGACTCCTATGAATTGCATTACAGCTTCTTTAAAAAAAAGTTAGATTTTTTTTTTACAAAGAAAATAAGACCTTTCCCACATGGTTCTATCATTAGTCAATGGAACAAGCTGGCAAAGAGACTGTGGAATTGCACTTACTAGAAATATTCAAGGCTAAATCAAACACCCATCTATTAGGGAAGGCTTATGAATAATAATGTCTAACCCATCAAAGGCAATGTGATATACTAAAAGTCCCATTAACAAACCCATACAAATGTTCTATTTCCCTTCCTAAGACAAAACATAACAGGGACAAAGCACCCCCAAAAACTCTGGGTTTCTGAGGTAATCACTTCTTAAGATTAAGAGGTTATCAGCATTTACAGGGTTGCACTGACGCAGCTGTAACACTGAAGACACTATTCATATGACAGAAAAGCTTCACCCCTCAGCATACGGACTTTACCTTCCCGAGAGGCAGTAGCCATGCTGACAGGAGAAATCCTCCTGTCAGCATAGTGCTGTTTACACCCAGCGTTAAGTCAGAACTATGTCACCCAGTAGTGTGGAAAATGCACCCCCCAAGCCATAAAATAATGCTGCCATATGTATGTAGTGTAGACCTGGGTGAAATGATGTGGCTATGCTAAGAATGAAGAGTGTAGCTGTCAGGACAGGATGGGTCAGAGTCCAAGCCATGCCTCCAAGACATACAGCACAGAAAGCACGTCTCAGGGAAATTGGAGCGATAATGCTTTAAATCACTTGTGTGCCCTCTTGATTCTGGGATGGAAATAGCCCTCAGCATAACCAAAGCAGACTGGGAGGCAGCTGCAAGTTATGACAGCCTTTCTTGAACTGCCTATGGATTGCAATACAAGCCAAAGTGACCACAGAGTTGTGAATTATGGACCCCGGCTCTTCTCCCAGCATGCCCCTGTACCAGTGAAGGGACCAGCACAGGTTTGTCTACGGTAGCCCCAAATGCAAGACATGCACTGGGGGAATTCTTCCCTGCCCTCTTGTGGGCTTCTTTATACAGTGATGCCAGAGTGGGGGACAAAATCCCTCACATCTGTGTGTTGAGCTTTTTAATTGTGGAGCTATGCTAGTAGGTTTCAAGGCTTCCATATGGGAGGACATCCATCTACACTGCTAGTTCATGTCCCACTCTCTGGAAGCATGCCTCACTGAAATGACTTACTGATGGTAAAGAAAAACAAGTTAATGCAATAAGCTAGATTTGGAAGAGAACATGCCACAATCAGTAAATGCTTTACAGCTCCTCTACATTCACCAGAACTCAAAGCCTAAGTGATATTTGTGCACAGAGTCAGGTGACAGACGAGAACAGCATGCCACCTTGGCTCCACTTCTCCCGTTAGGGAAGTTTAAGTCTTTTTCCTACACTTTTGCTGCCTTCTGCTGTGCAGCAGCCAGGGAACATATGGCCTCAAATGACAATTATACTCCGAGTGTGAGGAAGTTAGAAATCTCAGTCAACCAGAATCCTAATTCATGCAGACTTTTAGTCCTGTTATCCCTTTTTACTATTTAACATAGTGAAGACCTGGTGAACAGACATCACTTACAGACGGGAAATTGTAACTGTTTACACTTTATTATTTAACTTTATGTTTCAGGTTACCAATTTCAAATGAATCACAGTCACTGACTCTATGGGACACCATAAAGAGTTGCAAAGCTCTTACTAGTTTTAGCATCTGTAAATGGAACAAAAGCTGATATAAGGAATTAATATCTTATGCAGTCATATACATCTAGCTATTCTGATTAATAAATAATTCTGAACATAGTCTTTGTTACTTCTTACTGGAGAATTGCTACAAATAGGCTTTGGATCAGGACCCAAAATTCACACATAAAAGCACAATGTCAGTGCACGGAATAAAATGTCTTGATACCCTTATACTTCAGCTACTAGGAGAAGGACATTACTCTCTCCTTGTACAATGAATTCTTTGATTCAGAAAATTTGTTTCATGAAAACTAAGAATTCACAGAATTCTACAACTAGGGAACTTGGGGGGAAGGGCAGTCCCACTTGTAAAACTCACTACAGACATGGCTAAGAGGGCTGCACTGGTTGTGCATTTCACTTGTTTTGTTTTTATCTCTGTGCCTCCGGATCAATTGCCATCCATAACAGCTACATATTTAATACACTGCATTACACATATATTGCCTGCTTTGTACCCAGAATGACGCTGGCAGTTGGTCGCTCCGCCCTTCTTTAGTTGGCAATGTCTTCATACCAATGAGAGTGAGATCAATATATGTCTCACAATCTTATCTAGGGTTTACATCACCAACTCAGATATAAAAATCACACCATCAAATATAATAGAATTAGTACCATTGAATCAATTGCTTTCAAATACATAAATTATTCTGAAAGTACAATGGAAAAGCAAACAACACGAATTCAGTACCTGAAGTTGTATTTTTGCATCTTTGCTGACACTTTTTGTTCTCCATCGTCTTGTGACCCGCTTGTCTTTCTTTGAAATATCTACACAGTTAGCCTACATTACACAAACAGTTAAAAGCAACAAAGCACTATTAAGTTGACACAGATAGGACAGCACGTTAGTAAAGAATCATAATGTTAGACATCAATATATAGGAGAGTAAAGATAGAATGGACAGGTGGTCACTCTTGTGATCTACCTATGAAGTTAGCCACAGAATACAGTAATTAAAACAAGACTAATAAGCATTAGAGACAAATATTATACCACAGCTAATCACATATTTAACAAAATTACTAAATATATTTTATTTGTCAGTACAAAATATTCAGGACAAAATCCTGATATTCTTATTTATTTTTACTGTTGTTACTCAGTCAGAACTCCCAGGGCAAAATGCAGACTCCAGAGAACTCAATGGCCAAACATGCACTGAGGGCAGAGGTCGCTGGTTTCACTCCCATGGAAGTCAATGGGAGTTTTGCACGAGCAAGAAAGGAGTAAAAAAATTAATGAAATTTTCACATTTCAGGGCTTGCTATTGCTCCCACTAAGTCAATGGAAAACTTCTTCTGACTGTTGGGAACAGAATCAGGCTTTTCAGCTCTTTCTGACTGTCCATATTAGTCAGTCAATTGTGCAAGGTGCTGACTTGTTTGGAGTGGCATTGACAGTTTTTACCACTACTATCGAGGTGCTCGACACCTTCCAGATTTGGATCTCCCATCCTCTTAAATTTCACTGCTACGTAAGCATGCTATATACCGTAGGGCAATGCCACTTAGCATACTTTTTTATTTTATTTAGTTATATATTTAGTTCTACTTTTGGCAAAGGACGTATGAGTTGTCCCATCTGCCTTAAATTAGTAAACTACCTTTTACCAATAAGATGTTTTTCATTGTGGGGTGTTTTTTGGGGGGAGGTTTGGCAGGAAACAGAAGCGGGGTTTGATACATGTAGTACAATCATTATTAAATTACCCTGTTAACCAGAGGGGTACTACAATTCCAGAATATAAACTAGTCTGATTTAAAATGCAACGTCCTGTGACAGACATAGAAAAATGTTTCAAACCCAAAGGTATTTAATGAGACAGAGCATCTACAAACCAGGTTTTTACACACATTTACCTGCATGTCTGTGAAGTTTGGTGCTGACTGAGTCCTCTGTAGTATTTCTAAATTTTGAAGAAGCCTACTGAGTTCCACAAGGTTTGATTGGCAGTGTGCAAGATCTAATACATATACAAAGGAAAATACATTAGGTACTTTGATTCAAAGATAGATTTTACTCTGATACCATAAACCAACCTAAGCCAAGAGTTCAGACTCTATAAAATGATTATGATGGATAACCTCATTTTTCTGCAAAAGGTTCAGGGACAGGTACCAGAGGAGTAGACAATTAGCACTGACCCAGCTGTTGGTCTCTACCCTTTTCTTCTACAACTAGCATAAAAACACCATCTTCTCCGCCTCATAGTCAGCAAGACCAGATACTTTTACAACTGTGGCCCCAAGCCTGCAAACACTTGTGCACATGCATAAAATGAAGTATATGTGTACACTTTTGCAGGATATGAGGCTTATGTTTTATCACAACATTCCAAATTCTGCTTTCTTTCTATATCTTCATTTAGTATCTGACCTATGTCACTCATACTCTGATAACTCTGATAACTCGTTTCACCATTTGGAAAATAGTCCCTAGTGCCTATTATTTTGCCAACCAATTTTTATTTGCCACTGACTCCACCCACTGCATGTTTACTTATGCCAGCCATTAGGTTCTTTGCTCACCTAACAGTACTAAAAATCCATTTGATTCTGTTTAAATAATTTTGTGGGAAAAAATCTGAGAGGGTATGTCTACACTACAGCACTAATTCGAACTAACTCAATTTGAAATAGTTAATTCGAACTAAGCTCATTCGAATTAGTGCATCTAGACCTAAAAACTAATTCGAATTAGCTTTTTGCTAATTCAAAATAGCATGTCCACTTTGAGTGGACCCTGAACCGAAGTTAAGGCTGGCCGGAACCAGTGCCGGCAGGGCATCAGGTTAGGACTTAAGAGTGTGGGGCTGCTGCCTCAGGCTAGCTGAGGGCTGTGCTTAAAGGGACCCGACCCCCACCCCAGACAGACAGTTCTCAGGGTTCCCTGCTTGTTTGTCTAACTCAATGAGGGACAGCAAAGCAGTCCTGTCTTGGAGTGCCCTGAGTGCCCGCACTCGGCACATCACAGCACTCGGCCATCAGCCCGGCTGCACTTGCCGCAGGCTGCCATCCGGGGGTGTCAATCGGGGGGCTGTCAAGATCCAGGAGGCCCTGAAGGAAAGCTTCCGCCCCGAGGAGCCTGCAGAGCCACCCCAGTCCTCCCCATCGGGGGCTCGTACCCTATTCCTCACTCACCTCCTTCCACTTACCCTTCCTTAGCCCCCCTTCCTGATGTAAAAAATAAAGGACATGTGTGTTCACAAATAGAAACTCTCTTTATTTAACAAAACTGGGGGGGAGGGGAATTAACCTCTGGGGAGACTGGGAAAAGGAGGTGGGAGAGGGGAAAAGAGAGGGTGGGAGAGGGGAGGTGGAAACCTGGGAGGAGGAAGCTGGAAGGGGGAAGCCAGAGGAAGGAGGAGGAGGGGAAGTATAAAACTATGGTACACCATATCTTCAGTACTGTGTACAGATGTGGTCTCCTCACCTCAAAAAAGATATTTTGGCCTTGGAAAGGGTTCAGAAAAGGGCAACTAAAATGATTAGGAGTTTGGAACAGGTCCCATATGAAGAGAGGCTAAAGAGACTGGGATTTTCAGCTTAGAAAAGAGGAGACTGAGGGGGAATATGATAGAGGTCTATAAAAGCATGAGTGGTGTGGAGAGAGTGAATAAAGAAAAGTTCTTCATTAGTTCCCATAATAGAAAGACTAGAGGACACCAAATTAAATGAATGGACAGCAGGTTTAAAACTAATAAGCGAAAGTTCTTCTTCACACAGCACATAGTCAACCTGTGGAACTCCTTGCCACAGGAGGCTATGAAGGCTAGAACGATAACAGAGTTTAAAGAGAAGTTAGATAAATTCATGGAGGTTGGGTGCATGGAGTGCTATTAGCCAGGGGATAGGAACGGTGTCCCCGGCCTCTGTTTGTAGAAGGCTGGAGATGGATGGTACGAGATCCATCCATCCATCCATATGTTCTTATGAGACAAATCACTTGGTCACTGTCTTCAGTCCATCCCCTCTGGGGTACCTGGTGTTGGCTGCTGTCGGCAGACAGGCTACTGAGCTAGATGGACCTTTGGTCTGGCCCAGTACAGCCTTTCTTATGTTCTTATGTTCTAAGCTCAGGGTCGGGGGTCTCACTGGACCAACTTGATTTTCATGCAGACCTGCTCCTGGGTTCACATGTGGCCTTCGGTGGCCAGGCTGGCAGCTATCCTGCCCTAGACGGCCACATTCCTGTGCCTAGTGCAGAGATCGTGGACATTGGAGGCCTCCCCCCAAACCTCGATGAGGTCCATGATCTCCGCACTAGACTAGGCGGTCGCCCACCTCTTGCGGCCCCGGGCAGGCTCCTGGGAGCTGCCAGCCTTGTCCTGGGAAGAGGCGGAGGGCTGGGTGGCAGCAGGTAGCTGGCTCATGCCGTGCCAGGTGCAGGGTCCTCTGGCTGGGTGCTGGCAGGCTTGCAACTGGCACAAGCACTGTAGCCAGACCGTGCCCTTTTAAGGGTTCCAGGGTCGGGAGGGGGGCAGAAAAGTTTCCCTGGTTTGGCCCAGAGTGGCCACCAGGGCAAGCTGAGAAGGGCTAGCCTCCAACTAGTTCGAATTAAGTGGCTACCCAGCCCTTAATTCGAACGACTTAATTCGAACTAGGCGTTAGTCCTCATAGAATGAGGTTTACCTTGTTCAAATTAAGCACTCCACTACTTGGATTTAAATTCGACCTAGCAATTTGTATGTGTAGCCCCTATTAAAATTAATTCGAACTAACGACTGTTAGTTCAAATTAACTTTGTAGTGTAGACATACCCAGAGAGAATAACAAACTATAAAAAAACAAGAGTAAATTCCCTGTGTTCTTACCAAATTTTATTATATTTCATACTTTTGGAGATGGAGGTGAATGAAACCAGTAAAAAATAGAAGTATGATATTTATATGTACTCAAAGGTGAAGAATCTTAATAAATTGGAATTTTCAGACAATGTGACCAAATTTCTAACCCTGAGTATCTATGAGTTAGGTACTTAAATTCTCATTTAGGCACCTAACAAAGGGTATGTCTATACTACAGGATAAGGTTGAATTAAGAGATGCAACTTCAGCTATGTTAATTGTGTAGCTGAAGTCAAAATACCTTACCTCGACTTTTGGCGCTGTCCACACTGCAGGAAGTCTAAGCAAGAACAGTCTCCCTTCGACTTCCCTTACTCCTCATGGAAGCAGAAGTGTCAACTGGAAGGCCCCTCTCAGTTCAAATTAACTGTCTTCACTAAACCTGCTAATTCGAACCCTGGAAGATCGACAGCAGCAGCTTCGATCTTCTCTGTAGCGTAGACATACCCTAAGTGGCCCCATTTTCAGTAATGCTGAACCACCTACTGCTTCTACTGAAGACAATGGAAGCAGGCCTGGGCCTCGGAGGGGAAAAGGCATTATTTTACCTTAAAAAAATCTGAATAGCTATTTTAAGAATCAAAAATACAATTTAAAATGTAACATCCAGAAATGTGAAGACAAAGCACCAATTCCATCACAATGAACAGCTTTAGATGTTGCCACTTTATTATTTTAGTTGGGCCATTTTACATTAACATAAAGAAGCATCTTAGCCTTTTTGGTTGACTATTTTTTTTGTAATGTATCAATGGTCTTACTTGCAAGAAAAACATGAAAAAGAATGACTGACCTTCTGCACACCTGTCCATCTCCTCAGAATCCTGCAACCAAGCGACTACTTTACTTTGGCCAGTGGTATATGTTGCAGGAAGGCTATTACTACATGGTATGGGGGATTGCCATGGGAAGCTATTTTGTGGACCCTAAAACAACACAGGAACATTTAAAATATGTTAGTATGATCTATGCTTTGCTGAGCAATCTAATCATCACACTACCTTTAACTCAGAAATTAAATTCTGTATCTGAAATTTTAACAGATATAAGTGAAACTGAAATTTTCACTTTAAAGAAGTATCTTTTCAGAAAATCATATGGAATACCCTAAGGTGCCTTCGAAGAAACAGCACTTCCTGAGCATCAGCTTGAAAAATTACTCACTAAGAAGAACATTATCAAATAATAAAGAGCCAGATTAACCCCTGCATGTTCAACATGGTGCAAATTGCTTTAGGGAAGCTTAGAGCTCTAATGGGGTCTCTATAGGAAATCCACTACAGAAGGCTGCTGCAGAGATGTGTTGAATCAATATATCTTTCAGCTACAAATCCTTGCTGGGCAGTGTTGCCTACTTTGATTATTTTTTCCATGGCTGGTTACACCAGCTTTACAACCAGAATCCACCCTTATGTCCATTAGGGAGTCCCACCCACTGTAAATATTACAGTAATGTCAAGAGGAGTGTTTCCACAGAAGGGATGCTGTATACCTTGCCATCTAATGCAGCAACATTAGCAGCTGGTGAAGACTCTGTAGTGGAGGCTGAAGGGAATATGTGGAAGCTGGCATCTCTTGGTGATCTTACAATCTCATTCTGACGGTACAATCTGTGATGGCGCAGTTTTGATACCCACGCGTCAAATGAATCCTGGGACTTCACCTAAAAGAAAGGTGTCAATTATGTGTTCATAAAGATACCCAGCTTATTTTACAGCTATTATGTATGCGTTTTTCCTTGTGGATAAAAAGAGGAGAAAAATGCATGGCAATACTACTCACCTTCAGGTGATAGATATGTTCTTCTGTATCAAGATCTATTCTACGAGCTTTCTTTTTAATTGACATAACGGATAAGCCAACATCAATGCTTCCATGTACCTTGCCTTTCTGAATCTAAAATCAGAAGTCATGTTAAGAGACTGGTAATATCAAATGCTTTATTGTCTCTAACAACAAAGCATTATTGGTGTAGTTGTTTCATGTTTTAGGCAAGAATTTAATGTAAAACAAGATAAAATAGATGGCACACTAGGTTTAATGTAAAACAAGAGAAAATAGATGGCACACAGAGGTCCACACCCACAAAAAGGGTTCATTCCAAAGTCAGTTCTAATATACGGCCTTGATGGCTCACTCCACAGCGTAACTAAGTTTAGAATGATTCATTTTGATTATGTACAGGGTATCCTCACTATAAATACAAGATACGTTAAAAAAATGCGTATTTATAAAGAAACGACGTAAAGCAGAGAATTGTTTTTCCCATGACTGACTTCCATTTGTGCAAATTGTTTTGGGTTTTTTTTGTGTGGTGTAAGAGCAGGGAATGGGAGGACTTATAACGCATCCGTTCCTACAAGTGTCAATATGGAACCAATGTATACTGAGGTGATTTATAGAAGGGATGCCACTACAGAATAGAAGCTAAATTCAAGAGTTAAAAATTATTTCCGGGCTAATCAGTCAAGGTCCTTCCTTGAATAAATGACTCTTTAATTAATCTATTCTATACTTTCATAGAAGTCAGGACAGAGTTCTGCTCTGGGATAGAGCTCAATCAACAAGCTACTCTCTGTCCATGTGAGTATCTCCCAGTAGAAAATCAGATGCTCAATCAAACAGTGAACCTAAGGGCAGAATTTTGTCTGAAAAATCTGGTGAAGTCAGAAGAGATGCCCATGTACCTATTACCATGGCTCTTCCCCAATGCATTACATTTCTTTTAAAAAAAGCTATTGAATACAGTCTACACTAAATTCAGAAAGACTACCAGTACAATAAACTTGCAGTATCATCATAAAACAGGGTCACAGGGGTAAGGGAATAGTTTCAGTAAAATGGACACAGATTTAGGCCTTATTTTTAATTCCATCATACGGTAATTGTTCATATGGTTAACATATTAGATGATATCTCATCTATGGCAAATAACCAACAGATAGAGGTCAGAATCCTGATAGCCTTAATTGCATATTTTTTCATGTCCATGTATTATTTAAATAGGGAGACATATAAATTAGGGGAGCAGGATTTGATCATTAGTAGTTTACTAAATCCAGAAGCACCCAAAAAGCATGGATACAAATGAGCAATGCAGATAACGATGGACCACATCTTCTTATGCCATGTAGGAAACTGGTAACTTCAAGTTTGCATTTGCAGTGTGTCCCTGCCATTCTCTCTGTAATAAGAGAGGCTGTAGGCCTGGAAATCTGCATATTGTGATGAATTCACTGGTCATTAGGCTCATCTGAGCAAAAGCCTCTGCAATGCCTCCTGCAGCCATTTCCCTGTCTCTTCCAGAGATGTTTCCACTGCTCATCCCTGTCCTATAGGTCACTGAGCAAAGTGGGAAGCTATGCAAATGAATGCTGACCCAACATCAGCTCATGCAGGGTAGCACCAATGAGTCAGCGAAGAGACTATGCCATGAAGAAGCAGTGGTGTGCAGTGCTACCCCCTCCCACCCTGAGCCCTACATCTTCCCCATTTATACTCAGTCAGTGCAGAGGTCTTTCATGGAAACAGCACTCCCTCTTTTAAGCCCAGCAGTCATCACCTGCTAGCTTGTGTTCCCTTAAGGATCCACTGTGCGACATCAGGGTTTAATAACACAGCAGACTAAGCTTTCAGTCAAAATTTAAGACTGGCCTTCAGTTTTACTTACATCGATTGGTGACTTTGAATACTTTAACATGCCATTATCCAGGACAAAAAAGCGCTGCAGGGAAAAAAAGTACAGGAAAAAATAAGATCCTTCTTAGTGATCAAATGCAATTTTAACTATGCAAAATCACATCCTCGAAAGTAGGTTTGTTATCCCAAAACACCTTGAAGTCAGAGTATGGGGACAGAAAAAAGCCTGTAAATGAAGTACTGAATTGACTATTTGCTTTCAATTGTTTTGGCAACAATTATCTTGTAGGCCAGGGGTAGGCAAATATCAACTTGCAGACTAGAACCGGTCTGCCAGGATTAGACCTGGCCAGCCCCCATACCACTATATCTGTTTCTTCACTAGTACAGGATATCACAGCTCTTGTTGGCCACAGACTGCCGTTCCTGGCCAATGGGAGCTGTGATCACCTATACCTGTGAGGAGCAGGTAAATATAGTGGCAGTGGCCCACCAGGAGCTAACCCTAGTGAACCACCACCATTTTATTCCCCTCCCCCCCGCTCTAGGCACAACAGATGGGTCCTCTCAGGCATTGGCCAGGGAATGCTCAGTAGTCAAAGATAGTTTCCTGCTCTCTGACTAGTCCAGAGAGGTCTATGGCCTGACGCTTTGGCTTAACATTTTTTAAAAGAAGGCCATTGTTTTCTTCATGCTCTCCCTGGATTTTACCCACCCACATCAGTCACATTCTATGTTAACATTTTTCTTAGCTTTCTCATCCAGGAAAAAAGAAAACACAAAGCTATTCCTACTACAAAAGGTAGAACTACCTTGTGGCTCTTGTGAACCTTGGATCTACATCTGGGAAGGGATGCATGCTGAATGCTGAGACATACTCCATCACCTTGCCTACGTCTATACTGCAGGCTTCTTCAGCAAAAGCTTATGCAAATGAAGCATGGAGTAGAATATCGCCATGCTTCATTTGCATAATTAATCAGCAGCCGTTTTTGCGCAAAACCCCCCTCTTGCGCAAGAGCCGTTCTTCCTGAAAAAATGAGGAAGAACAGCACTTGCACAAGAGGGGGGTTTTGCACAAAATGGCTGCTAATTAATTATGCAAATGAAGCATGGCGATATTCTACCCCATGCTTCATTTGCATAAGCTTTTGCAGAAGAAGGCTACAGTATAGACTTAGCCCCAATGTCTCTCTTCAATGACAGAGCATGGGGAGAGAACAGTTTTCTCTGTTCTGAGGGTTTGTTTCAACTAGGATAAAAGGTGTTTTGTTAGAATGGGTTAGCTAACACCCTCTGAAACTGTAGTGTAGACGAGGCAGTGCAGACTTAACAAGTGCTAGCTTCTCAAGATGAAGCCTTGGCTTTATCTTAAGCAGTTTAGCATGTGTTGAAGGCAGTATGCTTTCTATTCAGTAGGCTTTTAGAAGATGTTAACTGATGTGGGCTGGCCTAGAGAAACCCTCACACATTTTTTAAAAACTCTAGTGTAGTGAGGGCAAGTTGTGTGTTAACATGTTAAAACAAATTTTTAAAATATACTTTTTATCTTAGTCTAGGCAAGCCCTCTGAGGCAGCTGCAGTGGAGAGGAATGACAAACTTCTTGTGCTGTGATCCAGATCAATCTAACAACTTGGGCTGAGCCAGCATGTTAATCAGAGATCTCTGTAAGTACCT
Organism: Pelodiscus sinensis; assembly: GCF_049634645.1. Classification (NCBI taxonomy): domain Eukaryota; kingdom Metazoa; phylum Chordata; order Testudines; family Trionychidae; genus Pelodiscus; species Pelodiscus sinensis. Next base: position 46,309,148 of record NC_134717.1, on the reverse strand, counting down.
CCTGACAGTACTGCATGAAGTAGTGCTCATGACTCAGCAGGTGACACCACTGTCTCAGCCTGATATATGGGGGAAACTATTGCTGGAGACATTTATTGCAGTTGATGTTCAACCAATTACGGTAATTAAAGACCACTTAGAATTTTTTTTCTAAGGGTAAGATGTTAGTGGCAGGTAATTCTGCCTTCTCCTGCACTCTCCACTGGATAAAAGTATTGTTTCCCCATTTATTATTCTAAACTGTAGTGCAATTATGAATACTGCAGAGAAATAGTCACATCATTTCACTCCATTTGGGTACTGGATAAACTGATATACAAATTATATAAAAGAATTTGCTATGTTATCAAAGCCTTTTGAGACCCTTTGTGGTGAACTATGTTATCTACTATAAATGTAAATGGTTATTTTATTACTGCTTATGTACCATGTGCTGCAATTACTGTTTTTAGAATGTTTCACTATCTCCCAGCACATTGTATTTTTACAGAGGCTTTACATCATGTAGGCAATCTCTGAAAAATGGCTTAATGAATCCAGTGCTTGAATGCAAATTGGGGGTATCATGTTTATGTGATCTGTAAAAATGGGATAAAGACCCAGAGCCCGAGTGTGATCGACTTACTCACATTTACAAACAGATATCCAAATGAGAAGATCCACTTGAGTCAATGTAATTGTTCATCAACATGTGCAAGGAGCTCATAAGCTGGTCCTTGGAGGTGATGTAAGGTTAGACTCCTTACATTCACTCTCTGAGAACACCTGTGACAAGGCTTCTTCATCTGGGATTTCTGCCTCAGTTTCCCCTCTCTTTTAGAGTCCCCAGTAACTCTTATGCACACTTTCCAATTATAAACAGCCCTTTACAAAGTTAACTGATTACAGAAGCATCACAGTTATAATCCAGAATTCCGCAGTATGGCCCAAGCAGTACATTCAATCTTTCACATCCCTACAGGCCATCAACATAACCAGCACTGTCCCGGCATCTCTTCCCACACTCAGGGCATGTCTACACTACATGGCTCCATTGACGAAGCCATGTAGATGAACTTTGTAGACATAGCAAAATGACGCGGCAATTTAAATAACTGCCGCTTCATTTACATCAAAATGGCTGCCGCGCTCTGCCGATCAGCTGTTTGTCAGCTCAGTGCGGTAGTCTGGATGCTCCGCAGTCGACATCAAAAGCCTTTGTTGACCGCCCCAGTAAACCTCATCGCACGAGGCATAACGGGGCTCTGGGGTTTCTCACCATGCTTTGAGCCGGAGGTATGGCTGCAGCATCTCTCACCAGGCCTCCCCTATGCCTCCTTAGTTGGGGTGTGTCTCCATCTGGACAATTCCTTGTACAGTTTTGCCTCTTGCTGGGAGAGAACACCTGAGACACCTCTCCATCGTTCCCCAGCCCACGCTGTCCTTCCAGCTTCAGCTCTCTAGCTCAGAGAGCCAGCAGGCATGTCCCTCTGCTGCTCTAAACTTTCAGCCGTCTCCTGCCATGGCTCTCTGATCTGGGAAAGTTCATAGGTCTCTCTCTCTCTCTCTCATATACACCTGCACCACTGTTTCCTCTAAACTGCACACTTGTGCAGGCGTGCAGGGAAAATGTCCAATCCGCCCACCTCCTACGCAGAGCTATGTGGCAGGCAGCAGGCAACTGCTCTAGCAGCCAGGGCCAGAGGAGCTGCGAGTCGCATAGCAGGCCCCAGGACATTGCTCTGGCAGCTGGGGCCGGGGAAGCCGCATGGCAGGAAGCTGCTCTAGTAGTCAGGGCCAGAGAAGCTGCGATCCACATGGCGGGTGGCAGGAGACAGCTCCTACGGCCGGGGCTGGAGCCACCATGTGGGAGCCTGGGCAGGAGAGTGGAGGTGCAAGTACCGGGACTAGTATCAATGGGGGAGGCAGTGGGGACAAGGACAATTGGGGCCCGGCACAGAAGTCGGCTGGGTGGGGGGCAAAGGCACCTGCTGTCTGTGGTGGGGGGAGGTACCGGGCACAGGTAAATTCCGAGAGGGAGCAGAGGGAGACGTTGCGGGGCTGTGCACAGCTTTCTGGGCAGTGGAGCTTTGACTGTGGGCCTTAGACCCAGGCACTGGCTGTTTGTGTTTGGGGGGCAGATAGCATGGCCTGGCATATATATTGGTGGTATGTGGGGGGGCAGATTACAAGACTGGGTATGTTGGGGGGTAGGCAGTTAGCCAGGCCTATACAGGTACCAGCTGGCTGTGTGTGGTCCTGATGGCAGCACAGGCAGTGTGTGCTGGGGGCAAGGGACAGCAAGCTGGGTAGTTTTCAGGGTGGTATTTTTTTGAATAATTTTTTTTATATATATAGTGGATACCACAATGGCACACATTCGAATAAGAGCACATGACATTAATATTGGTGCATAAGACAAAACTTGCTCCACTCACAGATGGAAAATCTTGGAGGGAACACTGACCTGCACTTCCACTCGCACTTTCTTCCCACCTTCCGCTTTCTCCAGCCTTATCTGGTTCCACAGTTCAGCTAGAAGCTCTCACCTCTCCTTCCTACAGGGGCACCCTTCACTGCAACTCTCAATCCAGTTCTACTCTTCGTCTGAGTTCTTCTTCTAAGCTCCAAACTCCCCGTTTTTCCTCTATTAACTCTGGAATCTGGACTTCCTTGCCTTTGGGTTATCTCCAATTTATAACTCCATGGGGCAGCCCAGCCTGCCTCATTATGTCAATCTAGATCACATCAACAGGATAGCTGAGTCCAACTCCATTTGAGGGGCCAATTACCTTGTAATAATCACTTGCTAATACATGAAATGTTGCAAAGGAACCTAAATTAGTAGGAAGGGTCTTGCTTTATGCAATACTTTCTTACATGTCTTGTTAAAGTTTTTTTTCTTGATAAACCCTTATTTTCTGACACCTCCGTTTAAGCAGGTCAAATTCAGGATGATGTGTCAGCAACTAAATATTCCATTTACAATTGTTCAGGGTTCCCAGAGTCAGATTTTGGTAACCGCATATGAGGTGCAATATATAGTGAGGGGATGGGGAATGAGGAAAAATATAACTTACGCCCACCATTTAGACCAGAGATGGGCACCCATGAATAGGATGGACCACATGAGTAGCCCTTCTTCACCTCAATGGGCCTCAACAGCCCGCTGCCCACTGGGACTCCACCTGTAGCCTCGCGACCCCATTATCTGCCCTCATCCCCCTCACTCCTCTTGAGTACTGAGCACCAGAGCCCCACACTTACTTGCTCTTTCTCCTCCCTCCCAGCATTTTCAGAGCATGGGAATCACCTGATTCATTCTCTGCCCTGCTCCTCCCCCCTCCCAGAGCTGGAATGCCACAAATCAGCTGTTCACAGAGTTCCATTTCTGGAGGAAGGGGAAGGAGCAGGGATGGAGCTCAAATCAGGCAATTTGCATTCTCTGAAATTGCTAGGAGGGGAGAGGCATAGGAAGTGCAGAGCTCTGGTATCCCAGTGCACAAGAGACCTATGGGGATGCGGGTAGCCAGGGGGTCCGCAGGCTGCAGGTGGAATTCCAGTGGGCCGTGGGCCACAGGCTGCCCACTGCTGATTTAGACTCACCTATGAATACAGCTGACACTGTTTAGTAAAAACATGATTAACAAACACTCTTCCAGTAAATATTGTGCTTAAAAGCAAGTCTTTGTTTCTTTCAGCAACATGTATTTTGTACTGGAAAATTACTCCGAGTCAGCAACCCTTAGCTGAAGAAAGGCGGGCCAGTCCTTACAGCACACAGCTTGTCACTCAGAGAAAAAGATGGTAATTGTTTTGACATAAGTATAGTGACCTAAATCCAGAGACATACAAGTAAATACATACAGCGATGTCTCCAAACTAAAGGAAGGAATGGATTTTGGGCAGGTGGATTGACTGTTATACTTTCATAGTTCCATCTCATACCTGAGCCAAGTCACCAGCACAGCAAACAAAAACACCTGAGGGTGAAGTGGGCAAGCAATCAGTGCAATAAAGTGAAGGAGCTAGCTTCTTCTTTTTTAATTTTTTTTTCCATCTCAGTGAGAGGAAAACAGCCAAATGAAGTGTAATTATAGTGCAAACAAACTACACATGGTGAACTCAGAGTAAAAGTTCATTTTAAGTGAAACAGGTTGAAAAACGCAAATTGTTATAATGCACTGCAATGTGCCATCTGCAATGTTAGTAACAGTGAGCCCTCTGCTCAAAACCTATCCCCTCTGTTACAAATGAGGCTGGCTGGCTCCTGTGGTGGGAGGTCATGGAGTAAGAGTAGTCATGCCTTGGAGCTGCTTACTCTGCCTTAAGAGATGGAGTTGTTTCCACTGCCTAGCACTCCCATGCCCCTTTGGTTCTTAGTTCCTCTCTGCCCAGCATGCGCACATGCCTCATGTGGCCTCCCCAAACACTACCCCACCCTGCACAGCAATTCTGTTTCATGTGGAGCCAACTACACTTGCAGAGAAGGGGTCAGGATCTGCCTCATAATCAAGTTCAATGAAAAGTGGACTTCACTGCTATTAAAACATTTCACTGCAATAAGGAAAAATGTCCTTGCTCTAACTATGAACGGGAGATTTGCCATACAGGCAAACATCTGTAACAAACTAGTGCCCAAATGCTGCACAGTGTGTGGAATAAGTTTCTCTCTTTCCAGTGACTGTACTGCAAATTCAGGGTTAACCTGCATTATGCCTTCTTTGGTGCAGGTCAGATGAGATCACGTGATCCTTTCTCAGCCAAGAGGTAGCCTTGCAAGAGTGCTTTTGGTCATCAAAATCTAGTGACTGGTAACTGAACAGTAGAATGTCACACGGCTCTGCCTCAAACAATGTGATTATTTAACAGTGCATGGGTTTAACAAAGCAAAGATTAAGACGCACACAATTCACTAACATTACCTTGTGCCAGCCTTTTAAAGGCCATTTTCTTTTCTTCAGCATGAAACCTTCATGCTTGTCTGGTTTCTGGACATTAGTCTGGCCTATTTTCAACCCTTCTATGATTTCCCAACTGTCAGGTTCCTGAAATAAAAGTATAAAGAGGGTATTTAAAATTTTACACTTGAAAACCTGGGCCACAGAATCATATATAGAAAGACTTGTTTACAGCATAAAACTGCTCAGCACCCATTCAGATACCAAAATAAGTGGGCAGATTTTTAGACGTGGGTATATTTTTAGAAGTGGGAACTATGGGTGCATCTGGAAATCTAGTCCATACAGAAGCTGCACTCTTTTGAAAATCTGGCACTTATATGCATCCAAGATCATTTATTTGTATTGCAGATTCATAACTGTGTATGGCAGGACTGTGTGCTAAGAGGAGAAATGGCATTTCATACTTATTAACCAGGTACATTTTGGCAATGGTAAGCATACAATGGGCACACACCAACAAATGTGCAAGCAGGCAGGGAGATGCAGGGTGACAGCTAGCTGTCCCAATGCTGACTATTGATTAAAACTGTAGACATTGTTCCAAACACCCTTCCTAACAGAAAATGTAAAACGGCTTAGCTGACATGGTGAAGGAATCAGGGGCAGAGTCTTCATGTCAGAATGTTTATCCTTTCTGACTCACCAGCGGCCTCCATTTGAAACTTGGTACGAATTATTCCTTCTCTTAGAAACAATGGATTCTGTGAAGAACTGTATAAGGTACTTTCATAGCCATGTTATGGGTTACACATTAAGGCTGTGTCTACACTGGCATGAATTTCCGGAAATGCTTAAAACGGAATACTATTCCATTTTCAGTTTTTCTGGAAAAGGAGCGTCTACATTGGCAGGCTGCTTTTCTGGAAAAGCCCTTTTACCGGAAAAGCGTCTGTGGCCAATGTAGACGCGCTTTTCCGGAAAAGAGCCCCGATTGCCATTTTCGCGATCAGGGCTTTTTTCCGGAAAAGACTACTGGGCTATCTACACTGGCCCTTTTCCAGAACAATGTTCCGGAATAAGGACTTATGCCCGAGCAGGAGCAGAATAGTTTTTCCGGAATAGTGGCTGATTTTGTACAGTAGAGCATCGTTGCTTTTCCAGAAATTCAAGGGCCAGTGTAGACATCTCGCAGCTTATTCCGGAAAAGCGGCTGATTTTCCGGAATAAGTGGCCCAGTGTAGACACAGCCTCTCACTGTGTTTGCATAGAACAGATCAAACCAATGGTCATTCAGTCCAATATCCTACCTTTGTCAGTAGTCAAGACCAAAACTCTTCAGAAGAAAGTCCAAGAAACTCCAAAAGTGGGCAAGTACAGGCAGTCCCCAGGTTACGTACAAGATAGGGACTGTAGGTTTGTTCTTAAGTTGAATTTGTATGTAAGTCGGAACTGGTACATATTGTAGGGGAAACTCTAGCCAAACATTTCTCCAGAGCTCAGTTTTATTCTCCCACACCTCACTTCCCTCAGTCCTTTATTCTCAAGTTGAGGTGTCTGCTGAGAAAAGCCGCTTCACGTCTCCCTGGTCTGCTGGGGGGAAGCAGCTAGTGCAGGGTTGCCTCATCCCGTTTGTAAGTAGGGATCCGATGTAAGTCGGATCCATGTAACCCGGGGACTGCCTGTATAGAATAACTTAACCATAGAGGACATTCTTCCTGCCCCTATCAGTTAGTGGCCTGAAGCACGAGTCAAGATCCCTTCCAAACTTTCATGATTATTAAAGGGCCTATGTGATGTAACTGTAGATGGGTCTCCTTTTTTACAGAAATGTTTACTTTTTTTATTTATACTAAGTGCTTGACTACAGTGGCATCTTGTATATAACTCTATAATTCGTGTGCCCAGGTTCACTTTCTCCACACTTAGCAGCCATCATGAATTATGACCATAAGACTCAAGCCAAAATTATAGCTTAATATGTTGAAGGAGAGACAACAAAGAAAGTATAAGATGCCTATGCAAAACAGTTTTGCTCTCATTTATACCCATTTTCTGCCATTCTGATCAACAAAAGTCTGCTCCAGTTTAAAAAGCTACTTTTGCCTGCATAATAAGGTATTCACTAATACTATTTCTCATGGCTCTACACCAGTGTTTCTCAACTGGCATGTCACAACTTCTGGGAGACACAAAAGGCAATTTGGAGGTTGTGAGGTACTGAAAAATATATTACAATTTAAAGCAAAGAAAACTCCATTCATCCACCCTGCACACCTGCACTTCAGAAAAATGGATTCAGAATAAGTCTCTTGTCCCCTGCATGTTATGGTATTAATCTGTCACCAGACTACAAGACTCCTTATACTTAAAGGAACTATTCCCCATTAGAACTTCCCATGTGTCTCTCTTTCACCTCACTGAAGGAGAGATCTAGTCATCCTGAATTTTTATTAATAACATGCTTTTTTCTACGTGCTTCAGGACATTGTACTGATTCCTGTTAGCACCTTTTCTTCTAAATTAAATTAAATCCAAATCTTTCATTTTGTTAATGTAAACACTATTAAAAACATTCTTCTCTGACATCTAAACGTAGCTTTAATCTAGCTACAATTGGAGAATCAGATGTTGTAGGACTGAACCTGCATCATACCTGACAATCCCCCCATGCAAAAGCCACCACAACAAAGTTACTAGTAAAATCATTTCTTTAAAAGCATGCAAAGCAGGCACACAGTGATCATCCTATTCCCTCACTGACCTTGGACAGAGAGACAGACTCAGTTTCAAACAACTGCTTGCTTACAGATGCATCTGTACTTCCAAAAGAACTATTTCGCTCTAAAACATGAGCACTCTAAAACAGGAATAAAGAAAAGTAAGTGCTTGATCATGACATGTCTGTTAAAAACATGTTAATTTATGAATAATGGAGAATTACACAGTTTAAAAAGATATAAACCTATGGCACAGTGCCCTGACTGGCTAAAATAAGTACCAAGTGCTTGCATACATAACACAACATTATTTTTTGGTCTTTCTGAGTGATCCACTTCTGTATTCATTCCTGTGCGCGTATTTTTTTCTTTCCATGTAACCATGCAGTTTTCTCTGCAATGCTACAAAAAAAGGAATTGAATATTGCTGATTTCTAAACAAGATGTACTGTTTTACCCAGAAATTACCAGAAAATGGTTAAGTACCAGAAAAGGAAAGATACTCCCTCAGCCAGTTCTTATTAAGAGTGTCTTCAAATGTTCTTGACTATATGTATTGCATTTTCTTACCAATGTATGAGAAAACTGAGCTGGAAACTTTTACTAATATAACACTTCAGTAGCACTCCACACCTCTAAGCCCTGGTATAAAAATTAACTAGCTAATCCTCACAACACGCTTTTGGGGCAGGCATTATCATTCCATACAAACAAAACAAATTTCACAAATATCACATGTTGCCCAAAGTCTTTGAAAAGTAAAACATTTAGAAATTCTGTCAAACATTTTTCTGTTTTACAGCAAAGATTAAAGTCTATTTTTACAGGTAAAAAGCATTTTTTCCGCTCAAGAAATGGTGAGGCAACACCCATTTTTTGCTTGTAGCATATATGCTTAGACTTGTGATTTGTTTCAGGGTGGAATTTTATCATTTCTGTCAGTATAAACTGGAGTAATACCAGAACATGACAGTACTGTCTCTTTTTAATAAAATGTTCTATTTTTATTTCTACCATGTATAAGTAGACACCTCTCATTTACACAAGAAAAACTACTACAAAACGGAACTGCTGCAGGAGGAGAAAGCATATTAAAGAGAGATGCCTCCCAAACTAAAGCAAGTGTTACATTTTGTTCTGTTAAATTCTTTATGCCTACTGAAAGTTCAGATTACATGGGCATAAACGAGGGAAGAAGCTGTCAGGGAAAAGAAAAATACATACAGTAATATCAAACAAACATAACTAGAAGATTTAGTACAATGACATTTTTATTCACATAACCTTCTGCTCACAAAGACCAAAACTAAAAAAAAACCCACACATATACGTTCATATAAACTCACACAAAATACTTCCCCCAAACATGTCTGAATGTGTAAGCTATTAAATAAATGAGGTCTATTATAAAAAATAGCATCCAAAAATAGGAGAAAAAGGGTGTATATTGAGGTAAGACCACCTTTGGTCACAAGAGTATAGAAAGGGAGTAGAGTCTCTGAAGTTTGTGTAGAATCATGAAAGAGAAAAGAAAACCTGTTTATCTTAAGTCTCCAGTTTAATTGTGAATACCGTAAGAACAGTTTCCTGATTCCTTTGCCAGCTGGACAATATTGGTACCTTTAATAATTCCATTTCTACTCACTTACTGCCATAATTTTCTTGACAACCTGTCCTGACCTCTTTTACATCTACACTGTGGTGGTTTTCCTGGATACCAGAGGGTTTTTTTTTCAGACGTGCAAACGCGCTCTTTCGGAAGCCCTGTCTTCCTCATTCCATGAGGAAGAAAGGATCTTCCGAAAGATGGGAATTTTCCAAAATTCAGCCCCAGGTAGACGGGCCAAATTTCGGAAAAGCCTCTTCTGAAAAAAAAAATCGGAAAAAACTGTAATGTAGACCTAGCCTAGATTCCTGACCCTCCTCTTCCCTGAGCAACACATGTGAGCAGCCTTGCCTTTCCTGGCAGAGTCTATCTATAACTGTTTCACTGCAGAAGAGAACTATGTGGACAAATCTCCGATCTGCTTTCCCCCACACACGGGCTTTACACTGCTGGGTTTGAGTGCAGATAAGTCCTGGCATAGCAAAGATTTTTGTTCTTTCCTTTACAATTGTATTTTAAGTGTATTTACATTTTTAAATAAAAGTCGGCACATTCATTTAAATAAAAGTTCTATTTAAATGTATGTAACACCACTATTTGGACTCTTGTTTAGCATGTGAAATTTTATTAAGGGACAAATTTGCACAGCTGAATTATGAACTCCTAGAATACACTGGGCTAGAATGGATCTTCCATTGTGCCAGAGCAGCACTAAGTCAATTGAGGGGTTGCAGAGGTAGTTTTAAGCAAGAGTGCTCTGCTTGTATCCAGTTTTGCCCAGCCATCCCCATATGTAGGGTCATGAGTGAGGGATATTGAGGTTGCTATGGTTACCGTACACATGGAGCAAAGACTGGATTCCCTGAAAAACTGGCATGGCTTTGAGCTGTGGAAGCATCAGTGAAAACTAGCATAAGGAGAATTACATTGTAAAATTACTTTTTAATTGCTTAAAAATTTCTTTGTCTCCCTCCCACTAATTTATTCATATATTTTAAATAACAGATCATTAGAAATTTAGAAATGAGGCCCAATCCCTCCTCATCATTTTCACATTCTCTGTCACATGCACATAGTGGTTTGTTATTGTATGAAAATAGGGTCACATGGTATGGATTTTTATTTACTTTGGGGGGCACTGATGCCTTAGGTTTTGGGGAAATAAACAAAATAATTACATGGTTTGTACAAACTATTACAAAAAGCCATTCTGTGTCTTACTAAACTTGATAAAATCCACTTTAAAATTATTAAAAGAAACAAAGAATGTTGCTTGAATTTAAGGATGGCCATTTGACTTTTTTCTGGTTTGTTCACATCTATTAAAATATGACCTTGTCTTAGCTCTTCCTGTTTTTCAGCAGTTAGTGTAACAAAGGAGAATGGAGTTTCATCTAAAGTTTTCAGAACTCTCATAGATTAAACTACTTCTTATACAGAGACGACTTCATTCTGAAGATGACATACTTATCTGTAGCACAACAGTCCCATCCAACTCATCTTGATGGAGAGATTGTTTCATGGGCCTCCATTCTTGCCTTTTACAATTGTATAGACCATCCTCCCATCCACTCCTAATAGCACAGCCTACCTCTATTCCCATTTGCCATTACAAAACATCCCCGTGGCAATTACAGCAATTAATCAAGTAAAAAAATTAAAAATAATTAATATATTTTCATCTGCTTAGCTAGAAATTAGGAAGAGATATAGCATTATGCAACCAGTTGCCTCTCCAGGGACCACCAGCAAGAGCTTTGCAGCCCACAGGTAGGAAACTTTTGCTTTACTATATATTGTCCAATACCAGCGCTCAGACTGAAAAACCAAAGCTACCAATGTCGGACAAATGTTTGTACACTGTACTTGTAATGTTGGTCCAATGAAAAATCCCACATCGCATATTGAGTGGTCATAGGATTTTAGCACCTTAAAGTTATAAACGCCAATAAAATATCCTAGTGAAAAATCTGAAATTGTTACAGTAAACTTCCGATAATCTGGCACCTTTAGGACACAGGAGGTGCCGGATTATCAAATATGCCGGACTATCCAAAGGGAGGGTTATGAGGGGTCTAGGGTGGTGTGGGGGGGATGCCACCCCAGACCCCTCATAGCCCCCCCTTCTGATAGTCCGGCTCTGCCCCAGGGGTCCCCGATTCAGCCGCTGCTGGTCAGTTTCAGCAGCAGCTGAATCGGGACGCCTGTGGCAGAGCAGCTGGGGTGCTGCCGGGTTGTTCTCTCAGCGCCAAGGGGCAGCGCTACCGGACCAACCCGGCAGCACCCCAGCTGCTCTGCCCCAGGCGTCCCCAAGTCAGCCTCTGCTGAAACTGACCAGCGGCTGACTCCGGGAAGCCCAGGGCAGAGCAACTCTGCCTCAGGCTTCCTGGAGTCAGCCGCTGGTTAAGTTTCAGCGGCAGCTGAATCGGGGACAGCTGGGGTGCTGCTGGGTTGGTCCTGCAGCGCTGAGGGGCAGCGCTACGGGACCTACTGGCTCTGCCCCCGGCTTCCCCGATTCAGCCGCTGGTCAGTTTCAGCAGCGGCTGAATCGGGGAAGCCCGGGGCAGAGCAGCTCCAATGGTCCAGCTGCCCAGAGCACTTCTGGGTTCCTGATGGTGCCAGACCATCAGGAGTGCCGGACCAATTGAGTTTTACTGTACTTATACATGACATCAGATTTAAAACAAACCAGATTTTAAACCAGAAAAAATGGGTCCAATCATTTAAGGAGGTAGCAACTGTCTTTCTTGACTATAATCATCAAGATGATTTTCCTACTTTCTTAACTGCCAGTTTTGCTTGGCAAGCAACAATTCTTCCATTTTGAGATGGAATGTTGCCCACCACAGATGTTCAGAAGGGCTCATTTGGAACAGCCACCATAGTACGATGTTGCCTAACTGCAATTTCATTTTTCTACAATATTTATAATGGAGAAACCCAGCGGAACATTGGCTGCCAGATTTACAGCAACACTTTCCGTGATGTGGTTTTAATGCAAATTATTCTTTTGCAGCCCTCATCTTTATAGATCCTCTCAAATTGAATGGCACAATGTATTAGCCAGTGACACTCATGTATTTAACTCTCTTCAAACAAAATTACCTTAGATTCATTATTTCAGAAACTGTCCTCTACTTTTGTGTACATCTCTTCTTTACTGTAATTTTCTGTCATGACTATTGTACTCTGAAACAAAACAACTTCATCTACTCTGCAATGTGCTTCTGGGATAAAGTCCACAGGGTCATTATTTAGTATGAAATGATTTTCATTAAGGGAAAACATTTTTATGTTTTATGCTTCCTCAAAATTGCAGCTGTAAATGATGCCGATTATCTGAAGTCTTCAAAGTTAGGTATATTTGCCAAGGGATTTTTTTAAAATTTTTATTTATTTGCTATCACTCTGGCCTTAAATGTTGTTATTGAATTTTAGGTTTAAATACTAAAAATACAGATAGTTAATGGAATAGACAGCAACAAAAAAAATAAAAAGTATGGTGAAGTATGAGGAAAGAAGACACCACATAAAGCAAGGGATCAGCACAGTTACCAGAATTTGAACCAATCGCATACATACAACAACAAAATAATCTGTGGTCCTAGATACATCAGAAACATCCCTACTTTATCCTGAGGATGAGAGAAGAATTCATCTTGCCATCATTTATTCTTGGGCTTCTTCTCACATCACAAAACTAAATTAACTTGAAGTTCTGGGGTGAAATCCTGGTCCTGTAGAAGTCAGTGGTAAGACAGGGCCAGGATTTTACCCCTGAAGTTCTGTTGAGTTCTCTCTGCAATGCCCATTCCAACTCCTTTACGCTAACTGAAGTCCCTCCCACCCACCTGATCCTAGGAATAATTTTCTAGTGAAGATGGTAAAGAGACTATCAGAACTCCCATCATCTGTGATCACAAAGGGGGCTTCAAATATTCCATTCCACTGCACACAAACTCCTGCTGGATCAACCCCAAGTCACTCCTTCCCCATCCCTGTGCCTCCCCTCCCTCAAAATTCCAAAGTGCAGCAGTAGAGAAGGTAAGCCCATGAGAAGCACAGTCCAAAAGGAGGATGAGTGAGGAGCCTATTCTGATGTTGGTTCTTCATTACATTTGTGCAGCAAAAAGCCTCTTATTTTCTCTGGAGAATAAGGAAAAACATATTTTTAAAGGGAATGCTCACATGTTTCTATGCTGATCTGGCATTGTGTTTTCTCCCCGGTTTTGCTGCTTAATAATTTTACACGTGCTCACAATGGCACCATTGGCTCCATGAAGCTGGGCCCATGCTCAGAAAGGGTATCAGCCAGCTCCACTTATACTGTACCCTGAGCTGCTGGCTCTCCCTACCCACCACTTACTCAGCTCAGCCTGCCCACCAGCTATGTGTCCGAGGGCTCCTCTCTGCCTCCTGGCCTCACCCACCTGCTTCTCTCTGCCTCCCCTCCCTGGGGCCAGACCTTAATGAACCTCCAGCTCTGGATAGTCTTTGCTTCCCTCCATCCTGTGGGGCCATGTCCGTCTCCCCAGAGCTGAGCTGCCTGGGATCGGTGCAGAAGCCTGACCAGTCTCAGCCAGGTGTGTGGGGGGATGACTGTTCACAAGGGTTTGGCTGGGCCCCTCCAGGCAAGCAGGTCCTGAGAGAGCCCATCTGGGGCAGGACCTTGGTTGGCTGATCACACCATTCCTGGTAGGTTGAGGCGATTTCCCACCCTGTGACATGCCCTGGCTGCACTGCTGGCTCAGCCCAGCAGAGACAGTCACCTCCCAAAAAGGCTGTTGAGTGCAACCAAGAGGCAGAGTGTGGCAGAGCGGGTCTCTGAGGGACCTGGGGGGTGCTGGGCTGTGAGGTGGCAGGAAAGATGTCTATGCTGGGGCACTCAGGAGCAGGGGTTCTGGGCAGCTGTGGTGGGGCTATGGGCAGGGAGCACTGGGCAGGGGTTGTGTTGTGCAAGGAGCTGTCCATTTGTGGTGAGGTCTGGGGTGCGCTGGGCATGGTGGGTCTGGGGACTCTAGTCATAGGGAGTTGGGGGAAATGTTGAGTGAGAAGCTGTGTGACATGCCCTCAAGGGGAAGCGGCATGCTGGCAGCATAGAGCCGGGCAGGCCATTGTGCAGCTTGTAGCTACCAGTTTTTAAATATTGCCTTTGTACTGGGATGGGAAGAGCAGAGCTGCCCCTGCCATACCAAGCCCTACTGCATCAGACTGGCTTCTCACTCTGGAGACTGACCTCCCCGTGCCATGCTCTATTGCACCATCTGGGCTCACAAACATGTTTGGTGCTGGATACAGAAAAGGTTAATCCAGCCATAGGCAGGAGACACTGGATGTGGATTAATTTGGCTGCAACTTTCTTCTTAAATGTCTGGGAGAATCTGGCCCATAAAGATACACAGTGCAGGTAATTCAATAATCATCTCAATGTATAGATACAGAGGGCTCTGTCAACACTTCCCCTTATCCAACCTGGTCCCCAGTCAACCTGCTGCTGGGAACTCATCATCCCCCTCATCCAATGAGGGTTAAGAGAGGGTTTATGAAAGGGGGACTGGCTCCCTATCACACCAATCACAGGAGTCCTGAACTCCCTGTTTATGCTTCTTTAAAGAATACTTCCTTTAAATCAGGGGTGGGCAATCATTTTTGACGGGGCGGGGGGGAAACCGCTTCAAGAAAGTGGTTGAGGGATGCACTCTCCCAGGATAGTAATGGAGGAAATAAAGGAGCTGGGATGGAGGTTGAGTGTAGATGGGAGCTTGGGGTAAGGGACTGAAGTGCAGGAGAGAGTGGGGTCTGGGAAGGAGTTTGGGTGAAGGAGGCAGTTGTGCCCTAGGACAGGGGACTGGGCTGCAGGGTTTTGGAATGTGACCTAGGGCAGGAGACGGGGGTTCAGGGGTTTGGTTTGTGACCTAGGGCATGAGGGGATTGTGATCTGGGGCAGGAGATTGAGATGCCACATCCGGGAGGGGGTATGCATGCAGGATGGGGCAGAGGGTTAGGGAAGGGAGGGGCTGGGGTGCCAGAGGCAGGTTTTGGCCAGGAGACTTAGTAGCCAGCAGCCAGTCATCTGGCTACTGCTACTGGGAAAGGGAAGGGTGTTCAGTATTCCTATACGGAGCTGGTCTGCAGCTGCAGCAAAAAGTTACTTGCTGGTTCTCTAGCCTTTACAGGGGCAAACATCTTTTCTAGCAAGACGGACAATGGTCCTCACAATTTACTACACACTGAGGTGATTGGTTCTGTTGATATAATCCAATAACCCACGGATGTTACCTGTTGAGATTTTTCTCAGAACCAAGGGTTTAGTCCTCCAGGTGAGTTTAAATAAGATAGCTAAAAACACATTTTATTCCAGCCATATAAGGAAGAGCAGTAAGAAAAGGGAAGAAATAAATGCAATTGCAGATATAGTGACTTTGACCTTTCTTTTAATTAGAATTATTATATAAACTGAGTTTATTTGCATAGCTCCATCTGAGGTAATAATGTCTGTAAATGGAACAACCTTGAGATATGTTTCCCTTTATGCTGGTTCCCAATTTCCTCTGCTTTCTTTTTGCCAATGTTGGACTAAAGACAGAGAATCTTGAAAGTCATTGCAGGGGAAGGTTGAGTAGGAAGCAACGTAAGTACATCTCCATCAATTTATTCCTCCTCCCACTCCTTTCTATTCTCTGGCAATTTCTCTTCTTTGCTATGACTAAACCACTGTCCCATTCTTATCCACATTCACCTCTACTGACCTGGAATTCTCTCTTCATATTCACTGCGTACAATCTGGTTGCCCAACCACAACACAAAGGAACAACAATCCCCAACAGCTTTACGGCTGGCACAGTACAAAGTTCTTTAGATTTTTTTTTCTAGCACAAGCTGATTTTATATAGCAAAGTGCTGAGCAACAAAACTGCCATCCCTAAAAGTATTCTCCTTGTCATCTTTTCTCTATAAGATAAATGTGTCTCTAGTAATATCTAGGTATGTACTTCTATGGTTGTTCATCTATAATACATCTGGTATTACAGAAACATCAAGCACCTGTTAGTTCGAGTATCAACTACCCACCCTTTATGGAACTTTGGTTTTGTATTATATGTGCCACTTTACTAGTGATGTGAATGGGCTCAAGAGAGAAAGAGTACTTGGCTTTTGAAAGTACATTTCTCAGATGGATTTTTAATAGGAGCAAGAGCTTGCTCCTCTGGATAACATTTTTGAGACAACTATCAGCAGTACTAAATAAAGCAAAAGCTATAGCAAAGAACTAGCCCCAGCAATAGGAACATTCCCTTAGTGTTAATAATAGTTGGTTTGGGATGATTTCCAGAAAAGAGAGAGTCTGATCCTACTATAACAATTTTCTTTTTCTATGGTTCAGATTTTGACATGTTTAGCTCAAAACACAGCAAACAAATAAGTTGGCAAACACTGAATGAGAATTCAAATGATGGCATATGACAAGAAGCTTTATGATGATTACAGGCTCGTTACAATAAAAAGATGGGCAGTGCTATTCTTAATAGTCTTGAGCTGGTAGCTGATGCTGGGGAGAGGGGAAGAGAAATAAAATCCCACACATGAAAGAAAAATGTTCTTTGGTGTGCTAATTCAGTAATGAATGAATGAATTTAAAAAATGTGGGAAGGCGAAATTCAGGTATTTTCTTTTCAGTTTTACTAGCAGTTCAGCCACTTCACCCTCTGGTTCCCTTAGTACCGCTGAATGAACACTCTAGAGTTTCAGTGACATATTGGTTTTTAAACAGCTTACTTTAACACCTCAGTCTCTGAAGGTAAGTCTAGATAGCGAGGCTATTTTGGGATACCAAAGGTAAACAGAAATAGCTACCCCGCATCATTAAATGTGCTCATTATTTCAAAATATTTTTTACATATACTCTATTCAGCATCTCTGTAACCCTTGTTGCACACGTTATTTCAAAATTTGGTGCTGTGTAGACACACCAAATTTCTAAATAAGCTATTTCAAAATACAATTGAAATAAGATATGCCATTATTTCGAGTTTAGGTGTTGTGCAGACACACTCTGACAGCGCCTCATCTTTATTAGCATTACAGAGCAGACAAAAGAAAATTTTTCAAGAGAACTATATGTCACCGTAATAAATAATACCTAGCACTTAGAATAGAACTGGGCAAAATATGGCCCACGCCAACTGGCCACATCCAGCCTATTGACGCAGCGGGGAGCCTCTGGCAGGCTCCTGGCCTGCCCACCCTACCCCCTGCCTCTGAGAAAAGCAGCTGCAGCAGGGCCCTATTTGAATAGCTGCGAGCCCGGGTGAGGGGGAAAGGCTACATGCATTTCCTCTGCCCCAGGCACAATCCCGTTTTTTAAAGGATTTCAGGCAGACCTCCCCTTCACGTAGAAAATAATACTTTGTATAGCTTTGTAATCTCCTGTGATTTACACTGCTCTTAAGGCACTCTTTATAAATAGGTAAATAACATAAAGGCCAAACAGTTTACATTGCCACTTCTTAGGAGGCAGAAATCTATAACAAATTCACAAGAAGTGTCCTCTGTACCTGCATCTCTTTTTGTGATTGATAGTAAGTTAAGAATTTTACTCATCTCAATATAACACAAAACATTACCCTAGACATATGCAGGGTCTGGTACACACTGGTATTCCAAGTCTTCTGGAAGGGAAATAAAATGCAGTAAAACAAAACACAGAACATACTACAGTAAACTTCCGATAATCCAGCAGCTTTAGGACTCGGGGGGTGCCGGATTATCAAATATGCCAGACTATCAGAAGGGGGGGCTATGAGGAGTCTGGGGTAGCATCCTCCCCACCCCACCCCAGACTCCTCAAGGCTCCCCCTTCCGATAGTCCAGCTCTGCCCCAGGCGTCCCCAATTCAGCCACTGCTGGTCAATTTCAGCAGCAGCTGAATCTGGGACACCTGGGGCAGAGCAGCTGGTGTGCTGCCGGGTTGGTCCCGCAGCACCGAGGGGCAGCACTACGGGACCAACCCGGCAGCACCCCAGCTGCTCTGCCCCCGGCTTCCCTGATTCAGCTGCTGGTCAGTTTCAGCAGCAGCTGAATCGGGGAAGCCGGGCGCAGAGCAGTTCCAATTGTCTGGCAGCCAGAGCACTTCCGGGTTTCTGATGGTGCCAGACCATCAGGAGTGTCAGAGCATTGAATGCCGGACCAATGGAGTTTTACTGTATTTCTAATTAGAATCCAAAGCCTCTGTAAACAGGTTGCAGAAATCACAACAGAAACTCAACCATCAAATTAACAGGAAAGATATATAGTAGTGTTCCCCAAGAAAACGTGGAAGGCAGATAAAATGAATTCATAACTATTTCTTAGAATAGCCACACTGAAAAAGTTTATTAAACGGCAAGACAACTGGAAAAATCAGTAACAAATCAGCTAACATTCTATACTAGTTATATCCCTATCAGCATTCCTATCCATTCCAAAGGTCACAAAGTCCAACTCCTTTTCTGCTCTCTCTCACTGCCAGCAGGGAAGTAAATGGTTAACTGATTAACTGGTTACCCAGTAAGTAGTTAACTAGTGGCCTAGTTGGGCTGAAGCAGCCTCATACCCGTGATACAATGTGGGAGGGGGGCTGCTTGAGCCCAGCTGGTCCCACCGTGCTGTAAACAGGAGACACTCCAGCCAGACCAGGCTGGAGCAGCTCCCCACCCAAAGTGCACAAGCCCCGGCCGGAACAGCCCCTGCCCACATTTCAGTGGGGTCTGCCTGACTGGGCCAGAGCAGCCCAAGGCGTGGAGGGCCCGACTGGGTCCACAACGCTGCAAGGTGGGTGGGAGCTACTCCAGCCTGGCTGGGCCCACCGCACCGCAGGCAGGAGGCTGTTCCACCCAATTGGGCTGGAACGTCCTCCGCTCCTCGACCCGTGGGATCCTAGTTAACCAGTTCAACTCAACACTGAACAGGTTAACTTTTTAAACTGGATTTTATATCCCTAACTGCCAGCAACAATCAGTCTTATCAGTTATTACTTTTTTCTCTGAAAGCCAGCTTCCACTTGTTTCCTTGTTGCACTAAACATCTGAGCCACTCAGTTCTCTCTTACCTAATCACTTCCCTCTACTATTCATTTGTTGCCATATGTCCCCAACCCATATGTCAATACCTACCACTTTCTACCTAGCTCTACCAATTCACTCCACTTGTAATCACATCCTACTTCTCCTCCTGCACAATGTAAACTCATTCATACAGTACTAGGTGGCACCTGGCAAGACATTTGTGAAAAACTGGAGCTCATTATCCAGTGGGACATATGGAAAGCACAGTTTACTACATGACTCTCTCTATGGCTTGTGAAAGAACTCTTTCAAGTGTTGATCCACATGCAAAGTACTGATGACTCACATTGTCTATTTTGAATGTGTGATTTCTTATGCTAGCTAGATCCAACACAAGTGACAAGTGGGAAGCGTGACAAATTAAAACGACAGGTGAATCCAGTCCTGCCTTCAGACTGGACACCTCATTCTCCATTAACCCTCCTTCAACTGGGCATTCTCCTCTTCCATTTGTGCCTCAAAGAGCTCTCTTATCTTCACTATTCAGAGAAGTGCTACCACATTCTAACCTAAATTGCAATCTGCTTTCCTATTCTTCCCCCATTTGAGTAAAGCACTTAAGCATGTCAGTATCCTTTTGATGTTCAATAGGATTTCTTACATGCTTTATGTTAAGCATATGTTTAAGTCCTTTGCTGGATAAAAACTTAATCATCACTCACAGTCACTCTATCTACAATACACCTCTTCCAACCACACAAACTAGATCAGGGCTACTCAACAGCAGCCCATTTGTTTGTGGCCCGCGGTCAGGGGCAGATGACGATTTTGCAGGGCCCAGGGCAGCACAATTTTGCAGGGCCCCCCCCTTTGACGCAGCGCATGCGCGGGGCTTCTTGAAGCGTGGGGCCCGGGGTGGCCGCCCCGCTCGCCCTGCCCTATATCCGCCCCTGCCCGCGGTGCAGTTTGTGTTTACATGGGGCTCAACACACGGCCTGCGGGTAGGATCCTTTGAACATGGCTTCCACCGTGAACACATTCCACAACGGCAAGGTGTCTCTCAGGCGGGTTGAGCATTGAAAGACGCAAAAGGACGGGCTGGCTGGAACAGAGGGGTTCAAGGTATCGGCGTTTCTAGCCCCCAAGAAGATGATGCTGGGAGTACCAGGGCATTGTGTGAAGTTCTGGCTGCTTAGCCTTTTGAGCAGAGCCCAAGAGGTGCTGACTGGCTCACACTGGCCACATTTGGGTCCGGCGCTGCGGCCAGGCAGCCCTGCGTCTGTCCTGCACTAAGCGACGGACTCCTGTGTGGGGACATCAGCCCTGTTGGGTATCCAGGACAGGGCTCCTGAGCACCTGTCTTTTTTTGCCTCTCGTGTCTGGCCTGACTTTCCCAGCTCCCCTCCTGCTGCAGGTCGGAGCGCTCCGGCTTGGAAATTTGTCTTTTTACAGTAAAATCACTCCAAGAAACGCACAACCTGAAGCTTCAAGTTAAACACCCAAAACACCAGTATACAATTTTTCTTTTTAATTAGAAGCATTAAAAATGGCAACAAAGAAGAGATGTTTGATGGATGAACACAGGGTTTTCAACCTGTTTGGGAGATGGAATTCGCTTTTGCAGAGATCAATGGAAAACCAACGTGTCTTCTTTGTCAAAAGACTATCGCTGTGTTAAAGAAAAAAAACCTGCAATGGCACCATGAATCTAGTCATCCTGAGTTCAAAGACTTGTATCCACCTGACAGCAAATCATGAAAAACAAAGATACATTCCTTACTGGACGGGTTACCATACTCAACAAGATATGTTCCATTCGCTAGTTTGCAAACACAATCTTCACATTGATTGTACTTACACTCCAGAAAATTCCAGTACAGTATTGGCAGTTTTTGCTTGATTTGTTAAAATTGTGAAGCAAAACAAAACATATAGTCAATATAATGATCTTCTGTTGATATGCGTTTTAATAATTAAATTCCTGGACTGTCATTGCTCATTAAAAGTGCTGTCCTATTGGTGGAAATTGGGTAAATATTGCATTTTAGTAATATCAGCAGAACTGACTTAAATGGGGCCTGCGTCTTCTGCAGTCCTCCCTTAATCTTTGTATTCATGCTTCATTTCCCTATGTCTAATAAACTCATCTACATGGCTCCATCAACGGAGCCATGTAGTCTAGGCATACCCCTGGAGTGATACCTCCCTGACACAGTATAAAAGGAGCCGTGCACTCTCCCTACCCTCAGTTCCTTCTTGCCAACAAAAAGATGCACTGACAACCATGTAGCCACCTGACGGATGTCCTAGATAGGGATGTGAGTCCTGAATGCTGTTGATGAAGCCTGCAGCCCTGTTGTGTACGCCTGCACAATCAGTGGCAGGGAACACCAACCAGCTCGTAGCAAGAACATATACATAAAGTGATCCAGTTTAAAATTCTCTGGGTATAGATCGGCCGACCCCTCATTCACTCAGCCATAGGGAGAACAACCGGGTGGATTTTCGGAATGGCCTAGTTCTCTCCAGGTAAAAGGCCAGGGCACACCACATGTCCAAAGAATCCTAACCCTAACCCTCATCATCAGAACAGAGGGGCTTGCAACAGAGAATCAGTAGGAAAAATGCCTTGACCCAAATGGAAGGCTGACATCACTTTCAGTAGAAAGATCAGATATGGACGGAGAGGAGCCTTGTCCTTTTGCAAAACCCTATACATTGGTTCCGAGGTCAAGACTTGAAGTTCAGATACTTGTCTAACCAATGTTATCACCACAAGGAAGGCTACATTCCAGGACAAATGCGACCAAGAGTACATGGTCAGCAATAAGCCTACACAGGCCCAGGTTCAAGTCCCAAGGAGGGACCAGGGTTCTGACCTAAGGAAAAAGACACTCCAGACCCTTGAGAAACCTGCATGTCATATCACACATGGGAGAAGACCATGTGTCCCAGCACCAGGGTATGAAAGGTGGAAATAGCTGCAAAGTACATCTTGAGAGAGGAATGTGCCAACCTCTGGTCTTTCAAATAAAGCAGGTAACCTAGGATCTATTGGATCGGGGCCTTTGTCAGGGAGATGCTGCAATCCGTCGCCCAACGCAAAAACCTCACCCATCCATGCCATGAGGTGCAGCAATGTGAGGTTAGGCTGAAGGAGATAGCCATGGTCCTGAGAGTTAATTGTGAAGTGAGGACAAAAGCTTTCCTTATTTGTGAGGCCCACAGAAGGGCCAGTCACAACTGCAGTTGTTATGTTCACCGCACAGCATAGATAGCACTCCTGGTGCATCTTTGGGATGGTCTGGTGCCTCAAAAGAAGTGGAGTTAACAAGGGCTTATGTCTCCCCCATCCCCACCAGCACAGCACCACCTCTCAAAATAGAGAGCTGCATCAAGGGAAACACATTGCACTAGGGATGTAAAATCCTGGTGAATCAGTTAACCGGATAAACTTTAGGTTAACCTACCATTTAACAGGTTAACTGACTAAGCAGTAGTCTGGGCAGGGAACCCCCAGCCCACAGGGCTCCCGCTCCCAGCCCCATGTCTGGGATTGGCTACCCACTCCCCACTCCAGCTGCCAACCACACGGAGCTAGCTCCCAACCCCAACCTCCAGCCACTGGTGGGAGGCTGCTCCCGGGGAGCCAGGAAACTGGTTAACAGTTCACATCCCTACATGGCACTATCCAGAAGAGCTCCCTGTTGGTTGCTAGGTAGGACTTCACAACAACCCTGTCATCAGTGAATAGCTAAATGCTATATGTTGACCCTAATTTGTAATAGGTCCCCTGCTCATCAGTGTATATTAGCAACGTTGAGCTACAACTGAATGATGGTGAAATCTCCACTTTGACTAAAATCTGAACCCAGCTTCTCTTTCACTGCTGGCTAGAGCAGACACTGTTTATCCATTATTTAGTTGTGGAGTGGCAATGTCAGAGCTTTTTTCTGATAACGATGTTTAGATGATGTATGTTGCACAAATAAACCACCTACATTAAAACGCCCGCATTATTATACACAGGAAATTTTCCACCCTCTTTGAAATGATTTGTCATAGTTGTCTTCACACTTATTCCGTTTCTTGCACCATAATTTACTGGAAAACTGTTCCATAATTGCTAGTTTGACTTTGACAGGAATTGTATGACAGGAGGATTTCAATCATTCACAGTCCAGAAATATCAAATGTTATCCTCACAGTGACAATGAAATCTATACTGGCACCACATACAATCATACCACTCAGCATTTCCACACATTGAGGGAACCACTATTTACCCAACTGCCACCACCAAAAATGATTTATCAAAAGTCTAAAAAGGCAGCAGCACAACATTTTCAAGGCCTCTCATGGCAAGGAATAGTTTTTTTCTATTTTTTTCTTTATTAATTTTCATGATAGGTAAAAAACTACACAAACAAAGCAACGAGTAAGAAATTCAAATTAAAACTGCAATCTTAATGGAAACATTGGACAAAAATGTAGAGATTTATTATCTCTTCTAAATTTTTGTATAATAGGAAAAACATACATGGTGTTTATTTTCTTGTGTACACTAACACCTTCAGTGGCTACCATATGATTTAGCACAGGATCACTGCAAAATTAATCACTCACAAATCATTCATACTCTGATGGATTTCTCTCCCATACCATTATACTGCGTTTTAAATATCATGCTGATATTTTCAAAAGAGGATGCTTAAAATCAGGATGCTCAGACCATATTTAAGCACTTAATTTTTAAAAGTGTTCAGTACAGTGCAGCCTTTGAGTGCTCAACATTTTTAAACTTCATGCTACATATTTACGTGCTTAAAAATGGAATTAGCAGCCTAACATTAAGAATCATTTTAAACGTGTTTGGCTCATGTACTCTATCAGTTATCGTGATGAAGGACATAATAAAACCTAGCTGGATTAGACTGATCTATTTTTAAATGATCTCCAAACATTGTTTCCAAGTCTGTTTCCATGTTACTATAAAACTGCCTACCTAAAGAAAACATTTGAAAGACTCTGTAAGGAGAACATAGTAGAGTTTCCCGAAGTCTTGTTACCTTTCTTTGGATTCAACTGCAGGAGCATACAGTATGACCTTACAACAGCTAATGTTTTAAACTGAAGATAGCATGATTCTTAACCTACATGGAGGTATGGTAAGTTAGAAGGGGGAATATTTTGCCCAAGATCTTAAATGGACACAGCTGTCCTTTCCTATTTGAAATGAGCAAGTTTTCTCATTAGTTGAAAGTTCTAATTTGAACTCACCTAAGAAGCAACTGCAATGATAAAACATGAAAATATATTTCATACTTTTCTTCAGAAGATCAGTATTTTTTCTAGTTCTTATTATGTCTGTAGCAAGGTTTCCTCGAAGCTGCATAGCAGCACAGCACCATAGCTGCTTAATTCTCCCTACCCAGCCAGAGGTTCAGTCCCTTCCCTACTGGACAGGAGAGATTCCCTGCTTTGGGAAAGCAGCTACTGGGAGGTGCTACTGTCATGGAGGGAGAAGTGTCCTTCCCCCAGCTAGGCACGCATGGAGCCCTGAGCCCCTGGCTAGGCAGGGATGATTAAGCAGCTTTGGGCCATGCTGCAGCACAGCATAGAGGGAACCTTGATCTGTAGTTAGTCTGTAGTTAAATATTCATATACAATATGCAGCAAACATTTATGCATTCACAGGTTAACACCCCTAAGAAAAATGCCTCCCAGAACTAAAGGAAGAATGATTCCTTAACCATGTCTCCATAAATCTATCCCTCTTACGTACTACCCTGCATCTACGTCATGGGTTTGGAGTTTATTTTCCCCAAATAGCTTCCAAATCAATGTCTTTTCCAAGTTACAGAACAAAAGGAATAAGGAACTGGCTGAGACATTTACACATTTTACCTGCAGTGAAATGCCAACTCTTTTATCAAAAGGGTTTAACTACTTTGCTACTAAGAGGAAGAATGTCTTAATAAATCCACCAAATGTCACAAGTTACAGAGGAAAGTCAATTCTCTAGAATCTTTTCCTTACCTGCCTAATGTCCCTCTGAGATGATAGTGAAGAGGAGGCACTTTTATGCGAGGGAGTGGATGTTCTGTGAGCAGGAGATACACCCTTCTCCTCTGAACTCATAGTTGCAGCTAATTTCTAGTGATGATCTTGTGCTGTGAAGACCATGCCAATCTCTTCTCAAACTCACAAATAGAAAAGGGGAAGGATTTTCCACATTATTCAATTTCACAATTTATCTTCTGGAAAGGAGGAGATGAATTCAAAAGACATCCAAACTTCACCTTAGTTAAAACAAAAATGGGAGAGGGAAAAAAAGGAGAGTTTCATTACACATCTGTAAGCAAACAAACAGAATCATTGTATTTGCACTGACAGAACTCTAAGTTGTTTTATCATATGGTTTCATCAATACACATAACAGCTCTCACAAATATTTACCTAGGCTTGCTTGCTTTCTAGTCAGCTGGAAACATTTGTCCCTTGGATTTCAGAACATGAGGTTTTACCCCATGTTAAGACTTTCCTGCATGAACTCACATACAAATGCCTGACCCTTACTTCAACAAGCTCTATCCATGCTGGTGACTTCATCCTGTAGAGCAAGACTCTTTGGGTACATCTAAACTACATGCCTCTGGTGACAGAGGCATGTAGATTGGACTACCCGACATAGGAAAATGAAACGGTGATTTAAAAAATCACTGCTTCATTTAAATTTAAATGGCTGTCGCGCTGAGCCAATCAGCTGTTTGTCAGCTCAGCGCGCTAGTCTGGACGCTCCGCGGTCGACATCAAAGGCATTTGTCGACCTCCCAGGTATGCCTCATGACTCCACACTGACAAACAAATAAAGCACCTTCCTCATTAAAAAAAAAAACCAGACATATACACTTTTGTGTATCAGCCTGTAGTACTGTTTCTACAAGAAACAAATGGATCTCTATGACGGTCGTAGCCTCTTTCGCCCTTGTATTAGAGGAAAAAGTAATAAAGCCACACTCAAACTGGGCTTCTCTCATTCACATTAGTATCCCAAAGACTGCCAGACCATTTTAACAACGTTTTCATATTGCACAATTACAATACATAAGTATGTGCTGCAGAGATTTATATCAACATTGGTATTGCAAGAACTATATAATTCAAATAAAAAAATCAATTTTAATGTTTAAAACTGCTGCACTTTTTAAAGATTTGACACAGCAGAAAGCAAAAATGATAATCCCAGTTCACTGAACTGTACAAGTGCAGTCTTAAAATAGCTAAAAGACAACGTTTTCAGCCATGAACGATAAAAGTCACTTACATTATTTTTAGCATACTAGCTTTCAGGTAAATGAAAATCAAATGGGTTTCAACATAGCTGATCTCTACTGAGTTAATTATTAAGAAAAAATTGTATGTAGGATTCGTAGGGTAAGACAGAGATCTGACACTTAAGAGTGCATCCAGTCCTTAACGTATTCAGGAAGACTATGCACTGTTGTTAGAACCAACTCAGTGCTAGCACGTAGCACACAAGAACAGTTTTACCAATGGTCACTTGTCCTGAGCTATTGGGAAGTGCTTTCTAGTCAAGTCCAAAGTTTTAAATAAAATAAAGAAATAAATAATGACATTTGAACCAGACTAAGGCTTTGTCGACACTTACAAGTTTAAAGCACGACCATAACAGAGCTTTAACACACGGCACCAGAGAGCTCTCCCAGCACTATAGGTAATCCACCTCCAGGAAAGGAGTAGCTAACAGCACTGGGAGCCAGGAGTGTAGCTACAGGTGGGTCTGAGTGGGCCACAGTCCACATACTTAGCATCTAGAACCACACAAATTAGGGCCAGAGGTGGGGCCCCCCCAAATGCACAAGCTGGGACTTCCAGCTCTGGCATGGTGTCCATCAGCCCAGGTGTGCCCTCCTCCTGCTGGTGCTATATGCTACTGCCTCACTCGTCATTCAGCCCCAGTGCTAGCTCTGCATGGGGTATGCTTTATGGGAGCACATCTGGGTAGGGCTAGTGCTTGGCCAAAACAGGACAGGGCCAAACTGGGGTCAAGAGGAGAAGGCAGAGCTTAAGCCTTGATGGGGACCCCTCCACTCAATGGATGCACCCCACATTCTGTGTGCCCCTGGTGCCTTCTGAGTAGTAAAAAGGTTGAGGGAGGCTGGTCCCCATGTTCCTGAGCACCAGATTCCTCCTGCATTCCTGATTCTTCCTGCCCATCCTCCCCAGGGCCCTCCATCCTTCCCATGCCCTCCCCATATCATTGCTTGCTCATCTGAAAGCAGGGGACTACTCACTTTTCCTGTCCTAGCTACACCAGTGCTGGAAGCCTTTTTACACTGGCACTTTACAGCGCCGTAACTTGCTATGCTCGGGGGTGTCTGTGTGTATTTTCACAGCCCTGAGCAAGAAACTTACAGTGCAGTAAAGTGGCAGTGTAGACAAGTGCTTTTATGATAAGAACAAATTCACTCGAGAGACAGAGCTGAGACAACCACATTTATTAAACTTATTAAATCACTGACTGCAAACGCAGCCCAGTTTATTGCTTACATATTGCTTATCTAAAAGTATATCTTCATGAAATTACACCAAACTGCTTAATGCAAATGTAAACAGTGATTCACACACAATATAGCTTATAAACAGAACTTTCCAGTTGGTACATTTTATAACATAACTGTGCATTAGTATCTGCTCAAGGGTGATACTTCAGTAAATATTACAAGTGTTAACAAAATTAAATATTTTTAGCACCCATGAATGAAACAAATAGAGAAACATGACTGAAAAATAGGCAGCTCTAAGAACAGGAGAAACTATTAACACAACGAGCTAACTTTTATTTTTCTCAAGGGATGCTCCATTCCTGCTCTGCCTGTAGCCCCACCCCTGTTCCCCTAAGACCCCAAGCTTGCTTTGCCTCTTTCTACCCCTATCTGCCCCCAAAGGCCCCCACTCATCCACGACTCACTGCTCTCCACCCTCCCACATGAGCCCTCCCTTGCTGCCAAACAGTTCTTCAGCACTGCCTCCAAAAAGTGGTGGCTAGTGGGTGCTGAACACCCACTACTTTTTCCTTAGGTGCTTGAGTCCCTGAAAACTCAGAGTCAACACCTATGCTATGATCAACAGCTTGTATTTTAGAAAGTAATGAAAAAATCTCCGGAACAGTGTACCAGCTTTGAGCTTTCCTATGTTGTGTGCAGTTCAGATCCACTACCCTTCAATAATTATTTCCTAAATTCTGCCTGAAAAATAAAGCATCATATTCCCCTTACAGCATATTAAGAGAGTTAAACTAAAACAACAAAACTCCAAATGCAATGAGTTCTTAGTCTCTCCATAGCTAAAATTGAAGCTGGCTTTCTACAGGTTGAAGCTCCCTGGTTTGGCACCCTTGGGACCTGACTGGTTCTGAAGGAAGGATTTTGCCGGATGAGGGGAGGTCATTTCTGGCTCTTCCTGCCACCAGCCCAGCTGGGCTTGCAGCCACAGCAGGGCTGCCAACTCTCCTGCCACCAGCATCCCTGCCAGCTTCCTTGCCCCACAGGGCCCACTGAGCTCCCCCACAGTGAGTTCCCCACGGCTCCTGGCAGCTGTGGTGAGTTTCCCACCATGAGCTTGGGAGTCACAGGGAGCTCACTGCAGGGGTTGGGAGCCTCAACTCCCAGTATTCACAAATTTCACCATTCGCAGTGGATGAGAGAACACATCCGCCGTGAATGGCGAGGGTTTTTTGCAGTCAAAACGTTGATGATATAAAGGAAAATTAAGTTGTGAGCAAGAGGCAGACCCTGCTCACAGAAGCTGGCAAGAACAGGGTGAATACTGCAGAAATATGCATTCCTAAGTGCTTCTAGGCAGACAAATATATACATAAGTATATAAACCCCACAGATGGTATCAGAGCACTTCGATATCAAATGCATTCCCCAATGATGACAGGAAAACACTGATGCACCTTAAGGAAATGGTCAGGGTGACAATATGATGGATAGAGATGTTTTGATCAAACACGTACAAGTAATGAGTGGTGCTCTAGTACATCAGAGGGTGGCATCCTAATACATCAGAGGCAATACATAATTTGTTTGTATTAATGTATAAAGATGTTTCTCAGAGGGAGTACCTTTGGCAAGTCTAGGGGGTAGTAGACAATCCTGCCACTGACTGAGCTGAATCCACTGTCATGAGCATACATGTCTTAGTATCTTCGCAGAGTCTGCCAGGTGCTATAACTTTGCTTCATCAACAATAAACCTGGCCTTTGTCCCTTAAAGGCTCTTGAGGTCATTGGGCGATTTGCTCAAGGTCTGTCATGCTAGCTACGTTGCACAGGGCTAGTGCAGCACACAGAGGGAACACACAAGCAGCCAAACATTTGTCAATATCTCACCACATGGGATACACTATGTTAAACTGAATTCAGTAACCTGCGGTTGGCCTCTTCCTCTAATATTTGGAACTTTCGTATGTGTATCCCTTTCCTAATTTAAATTTGATATTGAGACCATATCAGATGTAGCTACTGGTTACAGCAAAAGGGGAAACTCTCTTTGCACCAGTCCAGGACAGTGGGAGCTGTGTGGAAGTGCTGTTTACTTTGCTACAATCCACTCTCTCAGCTATAATTTCCCACTTTTTCGTGTATACTTTTCTTGGTGCTTAAGATCAAATATTAACTAGGATTAAGACACTGATACATAAAAACTTAATCACTTCCTACTTCCATCATTCCATGTATCAAAGGATTAAATCTGTGTTTTGAGAAATGAAGGAAATATAATGACAATCATGCCTTCCACAATTTCTCATGTGAGAATTCTAAAGACTTTGCCCTATGGTTCTGCAGTATCAATACCACTTTGTGAGCCTATTAGTCCTGCCTTCAGCTGTCTACTAACTGAAACAACGTTAATTAAAGCAGATGAGTCATAGTGAATGGTTAATCTCAGGCTGAGCTCTGAAGCAGTTGACTTTTGTGTCGATATTGCATTAAACAGTCTGAAAGATCTGTAAGTGCTGAGAGCTACTTACTGATTTATCTCCAATTGTTAACTGGATTAGAAGAACGCACATGAATCAACATTCTTGAAATAATTTCTTAGGAAAGGTATAGACAGAACAATTATGAAGAAGTATAAAATAAAGAATGAAATATTGATTTACTAAAAATAAATTCTCTACCTCATAAACTGACTGGGAAGGGATTATTTCAATTTATTTTGATCAATTTTTATTAAAAATACATGAAATTCATATGCAGCTATAGATACATTCTAAAATTTGATTCAGAAGAGGTCCACTATTTGTACTAGAGAAAAGGCTTGAAGGGTGTTTTGGGATAACATTTCGATTAGTAAGAGGATGTTCATACTGATGGCAGTACATAAATGAGGGAGCCAATATTAGGCAATACACAAAAGAAAAACATTGGAAAAAATATGAAACTGGCAGACACAAATGGAGGGAAAGATAGATGTGAGGGACAAGAGGAAGAGCAGTGTGGGAAAGAAGGAAAAGATTTTCAGAAGAAGTCACATGTCCATCCCAGGAAAAGTGAAATAAAAAGAAGCCTGTATCACCTGAAGTGAAATGAGCAAACTCCATGCTATCTTTCTTATTGATTAGATGCTTCCTGAAAATGCATCTGGAGCTGGAGAACAGACTAGCTCTCCTTAGTGGATGGGTCTCCCACCTTAAAACCACAATTGTAAGTAGTAACAGTCATTGGCAATGAGGATTCTGAGAGAGGAATCTGATGATCACAGACCTCAAGGAATGGGATAGACTCCACAGAGCCAGAGAAACAGTCAAAATGCATTTGATACCCTGAAGTAGGATAGTCTTCTGAAAGAACCTGGTGTTCCCCAGCAACCAAATAAGAACAGACCTCTGATTAATTGGTGTATTCCCCAAATTATTTTTATTAACTGTTGGAAGCTGGGCACTTTTAGCAATTCCTCTACTACGAATGGAAATGAGGGCAGGCATCCAAATCACTCACACTCTAGACTGGACAGCCATGAACAAACTCTTTGACATTGGTTAGGAAAAGTCATCTCTACCCTCAGAGAGTATTCCAAGGGCATGGAGCCTAGTCCAGGTATGCTCCCCTTAGGAGGAGCAAGATCAATATTATTCCTGTGCCAAAACAATTATTAATAATAGTGATGAGAAAGTACCAGTACATAACTAGAGCCAAATGTTATAAGAGGTGCAGGGTTTTCACCTACAAGAACAACAACAACAACAACAAAAGGACAACTCCAAATAAAATCCAATCTCACATGATAAAATTTGTGCTGCTCTGCACAGTTGCCCAGAAGAGTCTCTATGCGGATTAATATCTATGCAGTGTAGGAGTAATTTAGCCATATAGTTTACAGTGTGGTAGTGGGTCTCTAGACAAAAATGAAGTTTAAAAATGGGAGTGTTTTTCTAAAATGTGAAATACTTCTACTTCCGCATTTCTACCGATCGTTCTCCCAAAAGGAGAAGTTCTGTACTTGGAGAGGGATGATAGACAAGAGAGATATGTTCTGTGGATGTATAGAACAAAAGCCAAAACTGTACACCACAATTCGGGGGGGAGGGGTGAATCCTTTTTCTGTAAAGCATACTGCATATTTTATTGAAAATTTCTGCCCACATTACTTCATGGAAAAAGATCAGCAAACTCATAACACTGCTTTTGTTGCAGCCCATAACAATGGATTGTAGATGTTGCAAATACAGAAATACAAGAAACACATCTCACTAATGTAGCAAAATACAGGTAATCTAATAAAATTTAATAACCTGCTTATGGGAAATAAGTGATTTGTCTGTGTTATAAAACAGGAACTCAATCACTTCATAGAAACTAACTCATGATCAGCAACATTAGCATTTAAGGTTCACCCCTGGGTATATTGTGTTTCTACCACAACATCAGAACATAACATAAGACCAGCCATACTGGGTCAGACCAAAGGTCCATCTAGCCCAGTATCCTGTCTTCCAACAGCGGCCGATGCTGGGTGCCCCAAAAGGAACAAACAAAAGGGATAATCATCAAGTGATCCCCTCTTTCACCCATTCCCATGACAACTTACTTTACTTAAGAGCATTTGTTGAGGGACTTTGTCAAAGGCTTTTTGGAAATCTAAGTATATTATACCACTGGATCCCCTTTGTTCACATGATTGTTGACCCCTTCAAAGAAGACTAGTAGATTAATGGAAGATTATCCAAATAATTATAGTTTGTTTCTATTTCTTCCAATAAATGGATAAAGAATTATTTATTAATGCAGTTGATTTCAAGTGTGCTGGTTTTCTTAGTCTCTAAGGGTATGTCTACACTACAAAGTTAATTTGAACTAACAGCCGTTAGTTCGAATTAACTTTCATAGCGTCTATACATACAAACCGCTAGTTCGAACTTAATTCGAACTAGCAGAATGCTTAATTCGAACTCAGTAAACCTCATTCTACGAGGACTAACACCTAGTTCGAATTAAGTCGTTCGAATTAAGGGCTCTGTAGCCACTTAATTCAAACTAGTTGGAGGCTAGCCCTTCCCAGCTTGCCCTGGTGGCCACTCTGGGCCAAACCAGGGAAACTTTTCTGCCCCCCTCCTGGCCCTGGAGCCCTTAAAGGGGCACGATCTGGCTACAGTGCTTGTGCCAGTTGCAAGCCTGCCAGCACCCAGCCAGCAGACCCTGCACCTGGCACGCAATGAGCCAGCCACCCGCTGCCACCCAGCCCTCCGCCTCTTCCCAGGACAAGGCTGGCAGCTCCTAGGAGCCTGACCGGGGCTGCAAGAGGCGGGCGCCCGCTTGGTCGAGTGCGGAGATCGTGGACCTCATCGAGGTTTGGGGGTGGACTCCAATGTCCATGATCTCCGCACTAGGCACAGGAATGTGGCCATCGAGGGCACGATAGCTGCCAGCCTGGCCACATGCAAACCCAGGAGCAGGTTTGCAGGAAAATCAACTTGGTCCAGTGAGACCCCTGACCCTGAGCTTAGAACATAAGAAAGGCCGTACTGGGTCAGACCAAAGGTCCATCTAACCGAGTAGCCTGTCCGCTGAGAGCGGCCAGCACGAGGTACCCTGGAGGGGATGGATCGGAGACAATGACCAAGCAATTTGTCTCATGCCATCTATCTCCAGCCTTCCACAAACAGAGGCCAGGGACACCGTTCCTACCCCCTGGCTAATAGCACTCCATGGACCCAACCTCCATGAATTTATCTAACTTCTCTTAAAACTCTGTTATGGTTCTAGCCTTCACAGCCTCCCATGGCAAGGAGTTCCACAGGTTGACTTTGTGCTATGTGAAGAAGAACTTTCGCTTATTAGCTTTAAACCTGCTGTCCATTCATTTCATGTGGTGTCCTCTAGTCCTTCTATTATGGGAACTAATGAACTTTTCTTTATTCACCCTCTCCACGCCACTCATGATTTTATAGACCTCTATCATATCCCCCCTCAGTCTCCTCTTTTCTAAGCTGAAAATCCCAGTCTCTTTAGCCTCTCTTCATATGGGACCTGTTCCAAACCCTTAATCATTGTAGTTCTTTTCTCAACCCTTTCCAAGGCCAAAATATCATTTTTGAGGTGAGGAGACCACATATGTACACGGTAATGAAGATATGGTGTACCATAGTTTTATACTTTCCCTCCTCCTTCTTTCCCTGGCTTCCCCCTTCCAGCTCCCTCCTCTCAGGTTTCCACCTCCCCTCTCCCACCCTCTCTTTTCTCCCTCCCACCTCCTTTTCCCAGTCTCTCCAGAGGTTAATCCTCCCCCCCTCAGTTTTGTTAAATAAAGAGAGTTTCTATTTTTGAACACGTGTCCTTTATTTTTTACATCAGAAAGGGGGGGTAGGGAAGGGTAAGTGGAAGGAGGTGAGGGAGGAATGGGGCACAAGTCCTCGATGGGGAGGACTGGGGTGACTCTGCGGGTTCCTCGGGGTGGAAGCTCTCCTTCAGGGCCTCCTGGATCCTAACAGCCCCCCGATTGACACCCCCGGATGGCAGCCTGCGGCAAGTGCAGCCGGGCTGATGGCAGAGTGCTGTGATGTGCCGAGTGTGGGCACTTAGGCACTCCAAGACAGGACTGCTTTGCTGTCCCCTCATCGAGGTAGACAAGCAAGCAGGGAACCGTGAGAACTGTCTGTCTGGGGTGGGGGTCAGGTCCCTTTAAGTACAGCCCTTGGCAAGCCTGAGGCAGCAGCTCCACACTCTAAGTCCTAATCTGAAGCCCTGCCAGCACTGGTTCCGGCCAGCCTTGACTTCGGTTCAGGGTCCACTCAATGTGGACATGCTAGTTCGAATTAACAACGCTAATTCGAATTAGTTTTTAGGTCTAGATGCACTAATTCGAATTAGCTTAGTTCGAATTAACTAATTCAAACTAAGTTAGTTCGAATTAGTGCTGTAGTGTAGACATACCCAAAGGGTGCATCTACACAGCACAGTTATTTTAAAATAACAGATGTTATTTCAGAATAACCATGCAAGTATCTACCCAGCAATTCATTATTTTGAAATAACTGATGGCTTATTCTGACTTCTGTAAACCTCGTTCCATGAGGAATAATGCCTTTTCGGAATAGCAGTACTGTGGATGCTCCACTGCAGCTATTTTGAAATAACTCCTCCTCAGAGCCATTCAAAGTAATTACTCCCCAGTGCCTCCTGGGGCTCTACACGTCCACATTAGGGAAGCCTGCCTCAGACTAATTTTGAGGCTCCCCTGTAATGTAGACGTGGTATTTCAAAATAAGCTATTTCAGAGTATTTCTTCCGGAATAGCTTATTTCGAAAGAAGCGTGCAGTGTAGACGTACCCTAAAACACAAAATTCAGTTTTTCAAAAACACATCTCATAATCGTCAGTGGAAAGTAGTGAGGTTTACTCTGCTTCTACTGGATTTTATTGAATTGGTGTTGACTGACAACTCCTATACTCCCAAAACACTTGACACTCAGTGGGTAAGTCTAGACTGGCAAGATTTTGCGCAAAAACTTGCCAGCTGTCTACACTGGCCGTTTGAATTTGCGCAAGAGCACTGACGTTCTAATGTAAGAATTCGGTACTTCTTGCGCAAATACTTTGACGCTCCTGCTCAGGGATAAGCCCTCTTGCGCAAGAATACTTGCGCAAGAGGGCCAATGTAGACAGGCACCTTAATTTTTTGCGCAAGACAGCCCGATGGTTAAAACGGCCATTGGAGCTTTCTTGCGCAAAAGCGCGTCTATACTGGGAATGGATGCTTTTGCGCAAAAGCATCCGTGCCAATCTAGACACTCTTTTGCAGAAATACTTTTAATGGAAAGTCTAGACACAGCCAATATGTTTTCTAGAGCAATGACTAGCACTTTGTTTTTCAGTCCTGGTTCATAAGTATTCCAAAACACTAAAAAAGGAAATTAATTCTGCTTTAAAATCCATAACTAAGACTGATGTCCTCAATAATGACCTCAGATGCATGATGGAGGTCAAACACCAAATAATCAGATTCTGAGGAAAGGTCAGTACAACATCTGCCTTTCCTATTTTCTGCTTGCCTACATGATTAAGTATAATTTTCTGCCCTTCCAGAATCCCTGAAGCATACACGGTAATTAATGGAGTTCCAGTGCATTCAGCTTAACTGGTCATTTGAAAATGAACCTTTAGCTCATTTTCATTCTCGGAGGATGGACTCAATAGCAGAAGGGACCCTAGGACTTATTTGTGGTTGCTCCTCACTTCAGCTGCTGTAGTTACAGGATATTATGGAGTCACAGGTTTCAGCTGTGTGGAAACGTGTCATATTGTAGTAGCAGCTCATGTACCCATGCTGCATGAAGGCAGCATAGCATGCTATGAGAAACAAAAGGTAAGCACACAGAGGAGGGCCATGTTTTTAAAACTTTTAAATACAGCCCATTATTATTCTATGACACTATAACAGAAAAAATTTCCACATGGAGAGTGCTTCCAGTTAAATATAAAATCTGGAGATGGTTGATTTTTGTGACAAAAAACAGCTTTTTGACAAAATGATTCCATTATAATTTCTTGAGCTTTTATTTTAAAAAATGGAAGTGTTCTGGTTTTCAATGAACAAAACCAAACAAACCAATCCGCTAAACCCACACCCAAAAGATACTGTATAAAAATGAATGAAGATTTCATTTTCTTTGAAATTTTTCAGGGAAAATAAACCACATTTTTCAACCAGCTCTGCTAAAGCCTGCTCCCATGTGACTGCTCTCCTGAGAAGGAATGTTAATTAACATTTAAAAAGTTAATTGGTTCAATACTACATTTAACTAGTTAACCCTGAAGCAGTCCCCTGGCCACAGCGCAATGTGGCAGGCCCAGCTGGGCCAGAGCAGCCACCTGCCTGTGGCGCAACATGGGCGGGGAGCCCACTGTTCCGCAGGCTGTTCCGGCCACGCTGGGCCCACTGCACTGTGCCAGGGATGGGGGGGGGCTGCTCCAGCTGGGCTGGGCAGGACCCACCATGCTGCACCATGGGCAGGGGTTGCTCATGCTTACTGGGTGACTGGTTAACCGGTTTAGCCTTTACATATCATACTCCTGAGTTCACACCAGTTAAGACAACTCAAGATGAGGATGAGTTAGAACCCTAAAGGCTGTGAATATTGCTCCTTTTAAATGAAGTAGACTACTGATCCACAATGAAGACTGTAACTTCCCTTTAAGCAAGGGCTCCAGAAAAAGTTCATAGAAATTATATTAATCTACGGGAGAGTGAGAAGGAAATGTAAACCTATGTCCTTCTGTGAACCAAGTCATTCTGGATTTTATTACTATTCCTTTTATTTTATTACTATTCCCTCCAATTTTGTGGTTTTGGCAAACTTCATCACTTGACTGAATATGTTCTTTCCTAATTACATCAACATCTACTACAGTAAATTTTATTATGAAACTAAAATGATACAAAATCAATGTGGCACACATTAAATGGACTAAAAACTGTCTTCTAGGTCTCACTATGTAATTATAAATGGGAAATCATCATTAAGTGGATGTTTTTCTAGTGGGCCCCTTCAGAGCTCAACTATTGGCTCAAAGCTATTCAGTATTTTTATCAAATGATGAAGCATTAAAAGTCTAGGTCAAGAATACAAAGGTCCAGGATTTTAAACCCTGCTAACAAACCCTGTTGAGAGAAAAGGATGTTCCTTATTATATTATACCATACATTTCCCATTTTTAATGGTTTATTTCACAGTACTATCAATCCCCAAAATATCACGACATTAGTTTACATTAATGAGATTTTTTTAAACAATAATGAATTTTGAGTTCTTTTCATCGGTCTTCTGGCTATTTAAGCCTTGAGGATGCACTCCAGTCACATGTCCCATCTTTTCTCTGGCAGCAAACTGGCTCTTTTAAAAAGGGGATTCTCACATTATCTCACTATTTCAGGAGCTGGGCCTTTAAGAAAATCAACAAATATTGTGAGAGTTTGCAAGGGTGAATTCAAAGTGTGAAAACATCATCTGGAACAGGTTTTATAGTAAAAATCCACGTATCTCCATTAATTATGATATAATGTGTAATAAAACAAAGGAGTAGTACACTGTGGTCATTTGTTACACATTCTGATTGCAACAAATTACTGATATTTTGCTTGCTACTAGTTCTCGCCCTGTACAAGAAGCAGCTATAGGTACAATCTAGTAATTTAAAATTGGTGTAGTTAGTTACAAGAGCATAAAGGACTTAATTATTATGGGTAATATCTTAATTTGTACTTTTCAGAGACAATAATGAGAGCAGATATCTCAATAATAGAAGAACTATAATTTCTGGATAAGAAGAAAGCATTCAAAACATGCTATGCACTCTATTAGAATAAATAGCACTTTCCCAAATAGTTTACAATATGAAATAAATTAAAAATGTAATTTCCACAGGATCCCAAAAAAGGTCTATTAGGAATTAAGATGGATACAGAACTTAGTAAATTCCTTGAATCAAGAACTGTTTCCTGATTAAATAAATCAAGAACAAACCCTGGACATGTTTTCTGGACAAAGGGCTACTCCTGCTGACATGCATCAAAAAGGAAAATGTGGATTTTTTTTTTTACCATGTTATCCATCTGATTACATAACACTAAATCTCACATGAATTGTGAAATAAGTATTGGTTTTCTCAATATATTTGTGTGTTAATTTATAAAAGCTTATTTGTATAAGCAATAAAACAGTGTAAAAAATAAAACCCAAAACCAAATTTCCCATGAGTATCAGCTAGTTATCTACTAGACCTATTCATAAATTCAGCAGAAGTTGCATTATATTAGGAACTGTGATCTCAGCTGTTAATGAGTGCTAATCATGTTATCGCACTAAAATGAAAATGCCTCCAGGTACCTTCTCTATGGGAATGGTCTTATCTCTGGGATATTCTAGTTGTGGATAATTTGTATATTGTTCAAAGGACTATTTTATAGATTATTATGCTTTGAGCATAGAAAGGAAAGAAACAGGCTTTAATAATATATTTTAGATATAATCTAATGTCTAGTAAATGGAAAGTTATTTCTTAAAATATTCACACAGTTGTTTATCATATGTTCATATATCAAACAGGTTGTGGAGCAAGGGCCCCAAGAGGGTCAACTCCCACCTTTTGCTACAGCCCTCTTTCTCTGGCTGATCACGCTTAGAACACAGGTCTTTCTTGGTGGGCCCTTTCTTGGTTGGATGGGAGCCTGCTTTTGTTTTTTGGTCTAACAACAGGTGGCACCTGCCTCTCAGGAAAACCCACCAACCGATGGCTCTCTCTCAGTGAGTCTTCAGTGACTCAGGCCTCCAGCTAAATCACATGCATTGGCATCCTGTTCCAGAGTACACACAGCCAGAGCCCATCTAGGCTCAGTTCTGTCTTGTGAGCTCTCTGCAGTGAGCTGTCCCTAGTCTTACTGCTCATCTTGCCAAGGACCCAGTTCTCCCTCTTCAAGATCCACACAGCAACTGAAGGCTCTGCTGTAATGGCGACCCATATTTGGGTCCCAACCCATAGGCTGGGAAACTCTGCACCAGCCCTTTCCCTTCTGCCTGCAGCTTTAAGAGCTGCAGGGGAAGGGGAAGCTATAGAGTTGTGATGAGTGTGGACAGAGTGGCCAGCAGGGCATCTGTGGGATTTTGGGGAGGCCCCTTGTTTCAAAATAACTCAGCCATCCTGTCTACACACGCACTATTCCGAAATATCTAGTTCGGAATAGGCGTTATTCCTCTTAGAATGAGGTTTACAGAATCCGGAATAAGCAGCCCATTACCGTATTTTCCAGCGTATAAGACGGCTTTTTATGCTAAAAAACATCCCCCAAAAATCGGGGGTCGTCTTATACGCCGGGTATACAGGCAGTCCCCGACTTGCAGGTACGAACGGGGCTTTTCTCGCCCTGGAGGACACAGACCTCGCAGTCCCGCCGCCCGTGTACTCCGGGGGCAAGAAAAGCTGCTCCACGTCTCCCTGGTCTGTAGACCAGGAAGCCGCGGAGCAAAGCCGCTGCCGGCATCCTCAGAGGCTTTGCTCCCGGTGTCCCTGGTCTGCTGGAGACGGTCCCCAGCAGACCAGGGGCACGGGAGCAAAGCCGCAGCCGTGGCGGGGTCCCGCGCCTCTGAGGCTTTGCCAAAGCAAAGCCTCAGAGGCGCGGGACCCCTCCGCCTCCCCGGCTTTGCTCCCGGTGTCCCTGGTCTGCTGGAGACGGTCTGCTGGGGCGCTGCCGGTTGGCCTCTTAAGGGGGGGTAGTCTTATACGGCGAGTATAAGACGAAAACCTATCTTTTAACTAGAAAATTAGGGGGTCGTCTTATACGCCCAGTCGCCTTATACGCCGGAAAATATGGTATTTCAAAATTATTTCAAAATAATGGGCTTGTTGTGTAGACGCTCGCAAAGTTATTTCAGAATAATGTCCGTTATTCCAAAATAACGCTGCTGTGTAGACGTACCCAGTGTCCTAAAGACTAGAGTTGTATTATACACTAAGCTTCACCTCTAATACCTCTTATAATCTTAACGTTATCCTGAAAAGATCTTATTTTATAAAAGCCTACTCCTCCTCTTTGAATTCTGCCTGCAGATGGAAACATTCTTGATTCAAAGAGCAGAGAGAAATATGGGTATATGGAAAGAAGGGAACAGTGGAAAGACAGGGGAGGCAAGAAAAAATCTGAAGAGAAAAATCACAACCATTAGAAAAAGTGTACACCTTCTGTCTAGCATGTCCTCCTCAAATTAGAAAGGAAACTGAGAAACAAAGCTTTTACTTTGAGTTCTCTAGGCCATGGGGCATTTAAGGTCTCCCTAACACACTAGTCTGTTAAAAGTCTAACTGGATGAGCAGAAAAATTCATAGCTCCTTTACACCACATAGGTGTACTAACTTCACCTTCTCTTTCCCACTATATATTAATCATCTACAGTTCTATTCAACAGCTATTACATTTTCACGCCTGCGAGGCAAAAGGAGATTCCATTGTTCCTACACCCACATGCACCTAATCCTAGCACTGGGGGGAGGAGGTCGAGAATCTTGTTTCTTCACTCAGGCTTGTCTCAAAATTTTCACTCTGTGCTCAATTTAGATGAAGTCTTTTTACTCACCTTTTCCCAGTGGCGACATATGGAAATTTGCCACCTGCTATATGTAATAGGCTATCTTTGAGCTCATGCTACGTTCACCCAGAAGCTACGTAGCCACAGAGATTTCCAAAGAAGGAATGGCAAATCTCATTAATGATCAATGACTACAGAAGGAAACATTTAAAAAAAATTATTGTGTTTTTGACAACTTGGACTAGGCTCCAGAGCTGTGTTAGGAAAGGTCAAAGCAAAACTTCTTTCCCAAATCAAAAAAATCTTTCTGTGGCTCAACAAGCCCATTTTTGGCATTGTTGAATCAGTAGGAGAGTGTGCAGCAGTTTGAGAAAATAGTTGAAATGAGCTTCACTCTCAATTGGCTTTTTGCAAGAAGCTCTCACAAATCTCATCCAAAATGGTTTGTGTCCTGCTCAATAGCTCATACTGGAATGCTCAAGCTGTGACTTGTGTGGTACAGTTTTTGCTGAACAGAGTCCTATATAACAACTTGTCATTTTGCAACCTGAGTTACTTTAACAATACCATAGATCGCCCATTTATACACCTATTATTCTGATCATAACTGCATCTCAAACAGATCCCGTATTCATACACTACGAAAAGAGAAAGGTAAAAAACCAAAATTTCAAAATTTCAAATTACTAGTATTATTATTATGATCTGTGAGTATGCTGTGCAAGGATTTATAAATCTTTAAAAAAGTGACAGTTTAAGAATAGGAGGAGGACCTACAGTGAGCAATTAAAAGCTACACAAACTTACAGAATAATCAAAAATAGTCTGCCAAAATTAAAGGCTTCATTGCTGTAATTTAGCACTGCAGTAACCATGTCATCATTGTAGGGTGAATCATTCAAGTATTTCCTAGTGTGTTAGGAAACATGATTCTCCCAGACCCCGAGACCTCACTTTTTAACCTTGTGCATAGTTATTACAAAGAAAATCCCATTCCCGATCCTTCATAACTAGGACTAGGGCATTTATGTTTAGTTGGCCTTTGGTGTTTCACAGAAAGCCAAGGCAGTAATGCACAGCTGAGAATCTTGCATAAAGCCAAACTCTGTTTAGGAGGATTTAGGAGGCCTCTGTTTAGGAGGCCTTTAATACTCTAGTACCTTAAGAGTCATCATCATTATTGAAAGACATTCTACATTAGTAGCACTCCGTGGGCATGAAATTAGTTTTCCTCCTTTTGGCATGTAACAGCCCAGAGTGTGCTCCTTGTCATATTGTCAGCCTGTGAATAATGTCACTAGCAATGGGGAATATAGGGAAATGAAAGATAGATGATTTGGGGGTTCCAAAAAGCACAAGCCCATTGTATTCAATCAAACCAAGCACACACTTTACACAGGATTGCTCTGCTCTGGCCCAAACCTGGGGAGTCAGGAGTGGGGCTTTCCTCAGATTGAACCAAACAAAACACAGCTTCAGTTGGAGAAAAATAAAACCGTACTTGCAGTGTGTTGTTTCTGAGTAGTCCTCTGTCAGCAAGATGGTCAGTTTCCCAGTTTTTCCTTTTTTCCTTGTCTGGCTCTGACAATTTCCTGACCCCGTTTACTGTGTTTCCTCATTTCTCTTAGTATCACTTATTAAGATCTCTTAGATTACCTTCCCTATGTTAGTGTGGTGTATTGTTACCTCATAACAAACTATGCGATGAATCTTTATAATTGTGTTGTAATATAATTTTAATGAGGCACTTAAAATAATAATGAGTGTCAACCACAGCATTAGCACTAACATTACACTTTTCATCTACAGATCTCTTCAGAAAAGAGAGGAAGTTTAATGATAGCATGGTTTCATATTACCGTATATTCCGGCGTACAAGACGACCTCTGAAGTTAAAAAACATCCCCCAAAAATCGGGGGTCGTCTTGTACGCCGGATGCCCCGCCGCCGGAGCCCCTCCCCGGCTTTGAAAGCCTCGGGGGAAGCCGGCGGGGGGGCATCCCAGGCGCGCATGGGCTGCCCGCCCGCCGGAGCCCCTCCGCGGCTTTGAAAGCCTCGGGGGAAGCCGGCGGCGGGGCATCCCAGGCGCGCATGGGCTGCCCGCCCGCCGGAACCCCTCCGCGGCTTTGAAAGCCTCGGGGGAAGCCGGCGGCGGGGCATCCCAGGCGCGCATGGGCTGCCCGCCCGCCGGAGCCCCTCCGCGGCTTTGAAAGCCTCGGGGGAAGCCGGCGGCGGGGCATCCCAGGTGCGCATGGGCTGCCCCCCCTCCGGAGCCCCTCCGCGGGGGGCTCCGGAGGGGGGGCAGCCCATGCGCGCCTGGGATGCCCCGCCGCCGGCTTCCCCCGAGGCTTTCAAAGCCGCGGAGGGGCTCCGGCGGGCGGGCAGCCCATGCGCGCCTGGGATGCCCCCCCGCCGGCTTCCCCCGAGGCTTTCAAAGCCGCGGAGGGGCTCCGGCGGGGGGGAGCCCAGGCGCTCCTGGCGGCTTTGCTCCCGGTGCCTCTGGTCTGCTGGGGACCATCTCCAGCAGACCAGGGACACCGGGAGCAAAGGAGGCGGAAGGGCGCTGGGGTATAAGATGAAACCCTATCTTTTAATTAAAAAGATAGGGGGTCGTCTTATACGCCCAGTCGCCCTATACGCCGGAAAATACGGTAGTGATTGCCAATACAGACAATCTGTAAATTTCTATCAGTAGTGCCAAAACTGATTCTTAACTTGAAACAAATGTTTCATACAAGTCCTGGTTGTTTCCCAGAGAAAGGATACCAACTCTATGAAACTGTGTTCATCTCTGTAGTTTGGGAGAAAATGTATAAAGAACTCAGACAACGCCAAACTTATTTTCACATGTGCCCAAATGCAGCATTCAGACTTATTTCCAGCAGTGAAATGCAAGTACTGCCAAATTCCAAACTGCCTATTTTTAAAAGAATGTTTTAAATAGATCCCAATATAACCGCTCTAATTTCACCATCCAGAAACAAATCCATTTATCTTTGATGATCTGAGTCCAGGATTAGAGCTTCTTCTGAATAAGGCACGTTATTGGGTTAGGAAATCATCATCAAATATTAAAAACTTGGTAGAGGTTGTTAGAAATCCAATACTTGTTATTTATTAAAAAGATATCAGATAAATACAGCACCTCATATCATGTTCCGGATTTTTGAAAGCTTGATTTAGCAGGTGAATTGAATACATGAAATTCAATCTTTTTTAAAGGAAAAAAAAGATTTCATGAATACATTAGACACTAACCTACCTTAACACACTACTCTATTTTAATTTTGTGAGCCTTCCAATTCAAATTTACATGGTGCCTTTATTTTGTATTCTGTATATTTAAAAAATGAGTATAAATTTATAACTCAAAAGTAATCTAATCTAACTAGTCAGAGTGAACTTAAGTCTGACTCTTAACTGGACAGGATTCCAAATAGCAAATCATTAACTGCTCTTTGCAGATATTATTAAAAAGAGTTTCAGTAGAAAATTGCCCAGAATAATGAGGCATGTTGACCATGCAAAACCAACTGTGAGAAGATTAATCTACCTTATCCCAGCAAAGTGAGGAAAAGATAAGAAGCTTTCTTCCAAGGGAGGACAAATACGAGTTCTACCCAAAGGCTATGTCTACACTGGCGGGTTATTGCGCAAGAACGGCGGTTCTTCTGGAAAGCATCCACACTGCCCACCCGCTCTTGCGTAAGATGATTTACAGTAGTGCTTAGTAAGAGACAGCTTCTTGTGCAAGAGCTATGCTCTTTTTTAACAGGTGTAAGCCCTCTTGCGCAGGAGCTCTTGCGTAAGAGGGCAGTACGGATGCTCAGCAGGGGTATCTTGCGCAAGAAAGCCCTATGGCTGAAATGGCCATCGGAGCTTTCTTGCACAAGAGAGCGTCCACACTGCATGGGCATTCTGGCACAAAAGCACATCTCACACATGGCAATGTGGGTGTATTCTTGCGCAAGACTTCTTGCACAAGAATCCTTGCGCAAGATGTTCTTGCACAAGAAGTCCCCAGTGTAGACATAGCCAAACAGTATAAGAGTTGCCTATCCTG
Organism: Pelodiscus sinensis; assembly: GCF_049634645.1. Classification (NCBI taxonomy): domain Eukaryota; kingdom Metazoa; phylum Chordata; order Testudines; family Trionychidae; genus Pelodiscus; species Pelodiscus sinensis. The sequence goes on along the minus strand of NC_134717.1, from coordinate 46,264,227 downwards.
AAAGAAGGACAGCCAAATCATTCTTAACTTCTTGATGCTGACGTGGATCAAGTGTTCATCCTGAGACCAGAAGCCCTGTGTCTGCATGTCTCCCAGGTGGGCACCCCAACCCAGCACTGACACATCTGTTACCTGGAACTGGAAAGCCTAGGACCTGTGGAAGGGGACCCATTTGCATACCTCCTGCTGATTGAATCATCCGTCAAAGGTGTGGAGGAGCGGGAGGGTCAGCACCGAATCCAGGCTACCGTGTTCTAGGAAAAAGCCTAACTCAAGCCATACTTGTAGAGGTCTGAGTTGCATCCTGGCAAAAATAAGCCCTTTCAAGTAGGAATAAGGGATCTTGCGGAAAAGGGCTTATTTTCCGCAAGATCCCGTCTAGACTGGCGCTTTTCTCCGGCAAAACCCCGAGCCGGAAAAAAGCGGCAGCCATGTTCATGCAAATGCCGCGGGGGATATTTAAATCCCCCGCGGAATTTGCAATTCCGACTGGTCTCATTAGCATCCCTTTTCCGGAAAGGGGTGCCAATGTAGACACAGCCCTAGTGTTTGTGGTTGAGGATCAATCTGAGGAACTGTATGTGGACAGGACGTATAGATATGTAAAAAGTACACATTCTTGAGACTGAAGGCAGTGTGCCAACCTCCTGGATCGAGAGACGGAATAACTGAGTTTAAGGAGACAATGTAGAACTTCCAACTTTTTCATTCATCTGTTGAGGCTTTTCAGATTGAGGATGGGTCTCAGACCACAGTTCCCTGTAAGCTGTGCCCTTGTGAAGCTGCAGAAATTCAGATGCCAGCCGAGTAACAGAGTGCCCACAGATAGCTTTTTGTTTCTACTGGTGGTGCACATTCACACATGCTTCAGTGCACATGTGCACAAAAAAATTGTTGCACACACATGCAAAAAATTCACACACGAATGGAAAAAGTTAGAGGAAACATTGTCTGAGACCCTCTCTGGGGCTTAGAAAATAATGGAAGTAGAATCCCTCAACTCTTAGCTTCTGATGTTCAGGAGAAGGGTCCCTGAAGAGGGACAGGATGGGGATCAGAGGAAGGGGAGGAGCAGAATGAAAGAGAACAGCCCACTTCTACCACGCTAAGAATCCAACAGTCTGATGTTATTTGGGACCATGCACAGTAGTTAAGGATCCAGTACACAGTTGGGCACATCACTCCCAGGCGCACCTTCAAAAAGCTCACTTAAAGCCCAAATAAGTGCACCCGTGGCCCTGATTGGAAGGGGGCTGGGAAGACTTGCACCAACCATTCCTGCCACACTTCCTAGAGAAGTCCTTTCTAGGGCTTTGTGGGTAGGGGCACTGAGAGAGCAACACTGAAATGCTTACTCTGCATAGCAGTGGTGTGTACCTGCAGCAGTTTCAGTGTGTCCCTCAAGTCCTTGAAGCTATGCAGCCTGGTGTTGGTTTGCTCAGTGAACAGGCCTGCCTCATTAACTGGCAGGTTCTGCAGGGTATGCTGGACTTCTGCTGGAAGGCCCGACGCCTGCAGCCATGAGCTATTCCAGAGAACAAGGTGTGAGAATTTGCAGTGTCCAGTGAAGCCTGAAAAGAGGTCCATGCCACTGCTTTGCCCTGTTCCATGATAATGCCAAACTATTCCCTGGACTCTGCTAGTACCAGCTCCTTAAATTTTAGCATCAAGATCCAAGAACTGAAGCAATATGTATTCAGGATTTCTTGCTGATTTGTGAACCTGAGTTGCAAAACACTGAACAGACGTAGGCACTTGGAATCCTTTGATTTGGGTGTGGCACCTTGCTGCCCTGGCCTTTCCCATCCATTCACCACAGCCACCACATAGGATCATAGAGTTGAAAGAGACCTCACGAGGTCATTGAGTCCAATCCCCTACTAAAAAAGCAGGACCAATCCCAACTAAATCATTCCAGCCAGGGCTTCGTCAAGCAGGGACTTAAAAACCTCTAGGCCTGGAGATTCCACCACCTCCCTAGATAACCCATTCCAGTGCTTCGCCACCCTCCTAGAGAAATAGTTTTTTCTAATATCCAAACCAGACCTCCCCCACTGCAACCTCAGACCATTGCTCCTCCTTCTGTCATCACTGAGAACAGCTCCATCCTATTTGGAACCCCTTTTGTGAAGATATCACATGCTATTGAATAAGGATTTTTCTGCAATCTCTGCCCTCTTTGCAACTTGCAGATCCCCCAGCTGTGGGCTGGATGCGTCATCAGCCACAAGCCACGTTATTTGCTTTCATGAATAGTGACATAGCATAATGCATGAAAAAAGAGAGACACTTACGCTGCGTGTAGACTGGCAAGATTTTGAGCAAAAGCAATTGCTTTTGCGCAAAATCTTGCCACCTGTCTAGACTGGCCGCGAGTATTTGCGCAACACCAACTTTATACTGTACAAAATCAGTGGTTCTTGTGCAAATACTCTGACGCGCCCACTCAGAGATAAGCCCTCTTGAGCAAGTATTCTTATGCAAGAGGGCCAGTGTAGACAGACAAGTTAATTTCTTGCACAAGAAAGCCCAATGGCTAAAACGGCCATCGGAGCTTTCTTACGTAAGAGAGCGTCTACACTGGGCACAGATGTTTCTGTGCAAAAACAAATCTTTTGCATAAAGGCATATGCCAGTATAGATGCTCTCTTGCGCAAATACTTTTAATGGAAAAACTTTTCTGTTAAAAGTATTTGCACAAAATTCTGCCAGTCTAGACGCAGCCTAACTGACAATTCTACCTCAAATGTTATGCAAAATAGCATCAATCAAGAACAAGTTAAAAGACAAACTCTTTTACCCAAACCCCAATTATTCAAAATTTTGGGTTATCCAAAACAGGATCATGTCTACTAACAACACTAACATTTCCCTCAGTTATATTAAACTATGGTTACCCAAGTTCATTCAGTGTCTCCTGTACTATTCAGAGAATTGCAGTTGTACTGTATAAAGGAAGAGAACTCTTTTTAAAAATCCACACAATATATTTGTCTTTCTCCTTAACAGTAAACTATAGCATTTTACCTATTGGAAGTAATATATAAAAACTTGACTACATCTTTGAGGTAATGCATAATGACCAAAAATTATTATGGTATGGTATGAGGAACAATGACGGCTTGATCTTGATATAATTCATTTTAAAGGGGAAAATGTCATTAACTTTAATAGTGCAGCTTCATATGCTGTTTTTTTAAACTGATAATAAGAAATACCTCAGGTATTTCCTATAATATGGCATATTAACTGTTGCAAATTGTTGACTTTGGTTGACGGGGGGCAGAGGCAAATACTTCATGCACTCCCCCTGTTCCTAGGCCAACCAGAGTCTGTGAATGGTGAAGGACATGAAGCCTCCTGGCCCTTCCCCTCCTGCTCGATGCCCCGCCCCTTCTGGGGCAGCCCGCGACCACTTCTGATATTTGTGAAGTGGCCTCCCTTCAAAAATTATTGCCCACTCCTTCTTTAAGGGCACTGAATGTACAAAAATACTTGGTGCAGGACAGATCACAGGCTTGGAGTCTTTGCCACTCCCAGCCCTTCTGTGTCTTTATCTGGACTGTTTAATTACCTGAACCCTGCTCTACTCACCTAGGGTATGTCTACACTACCCTCCTAGTTCGAACAAGGAGGGTAATGTAGGCATACCGCACTTGCAAATGAAGCCCGGGATTTGAATTTCCCGGGCTTCATTTGCATAAGCGGGGAGCCGCCATTTTTAAAACCCCACTGGTTCGAACTCCGTGCAGCGCGGCTACACGGGGCTCGAACTAGGTAGTTCGGACTAGGCTTCCTATTCCGAACTACCGGTACACCTCGTTCCACGAGGTGCCTAGGAAGCCTAGTCCGAACTACCTACTTCGAGCCCCGTGTAGCCGCGCTGCACGGGGTTCGAACCAGCGGGGTTTTAAAAATGGCGGCTCCCCACTTATGCAAATGAAGCCCGGGAAATTCAAATCCCGGGCTTCATTTGCAAGTGCGGTATGCCTACATTATCCCCGCTAGTTCGAACTAGCGGGGTAGTGTAGACATACCCTTACATTTGAATCAACTACAGGTTGGACCACCCTAATCCAGCACCTCAGGACCTGACTGGTCCCAAACGAGGGATTTTTCCAGACCAGGGGAAGTCATTTCTGGCCCCCTTGCCATCAGCCCCAGCTCCGCTCCTGACCCAATCCCTTCACCACCACCAGCCCAGCTGGGCCACAATCTCGCTTCTGGACTCCCAGCCCCCATAGAGCACCTGCCAGCAGCCCTCTACTGGGACTCTCTGGTCCAGGAACATCTATGGTCTTACTGGACTATGGATGTTGCCAGACCAGAGAGTCCCAGATTAGAGAGGTTCAACTTGTACTAAGGACACATGAAGCAATAGTGATTTGTTCTTATTTCAGTTCACTCCCATTCTAGGTGACATGGCAATGATAAATCTTTTAGTGCAAGGTTCTTGCTGAATGGCCTGTGTAGAACTCCTGCGTGGAATGAAAACTTTGTACACCCCCACTCACCGCTTTAATTAGAAATCTTTCTTTTTATATATTTTTCACTGTAAACTCCTACACACCTCTTCACTACATACAAGTAGGTTAAGGCACTTTTGCTACCAATCTCTTCACTGTTTGTTCCTCTTATAAAACTTAAAATAGAATAAAATTTATGAACATAGCCTCCTCAAACAGAAAAAAAGCATCATACCACAGAGTTCTTCCTTTTTATTTTAAATTAAACTCTGTCTTTTTACCAAATATAGGGTGCTTCTTACATTTATATGTAAGGGTATGCCTACACTAGCTCGTTAGTTCAAACTAGGTAGACAAATGAGGGCAACCGGAGTTGCAAATGAAGCCCGGGATTTAAATATTTTAACCTTCCTCACTAATCTCCTAGATTTGGGGCAATCTATCAGAGAGGAAAATGCCTGTTTCTGCTGGAGAAGAGAGAGAGGTTTGCAACTGCAAATAAAAGTTTAAACACATTTTTCAGATGTGCAATTTTAAACTACTAGAAGAAAGGCAGAAGTCATTTAATTGAGAAATACATGGCATCCAAAAAAATGTACTCAGAATGTTTTCTATGCATGTTATATACTCCATGTCCACACAGCAACCAGACATCCAAAGCTGACCTGCACTAACCAATTCAGGCTTGTGGGGCTCGGGCCGAGGGACTGTTTCATTGCTATGTAGACTTCTGGACTCAGCCTGAAGCCCAAGCTCTGGGATCCTCTCACCCCAAAGGACTAGAGCCTGGATGTCTGTTCAAGATCAGAAGCCTACACAACAATGAAACAGTCTCTCTGCCTTAGTCCCAGTTGACTGGCACTGACAGGGTTTTTCTTTGCCATGTAGACATACCATCTGGGCCGGATTATGCAAGTGTGTTCCCTCCACTCCCAATAGGAGTTGAGAATGCTGAGCAGCTTTCAGAATTAGATCTTAAACAATTAAACTTATAATAAATGTAATAGGATGTAGCAATAATAATTAGTTTTTAATTTGCAAAAGCCTATTCTGTGATTTTTAAATCTGATTCTATTAAGTGGATGCAACATATCCATTTTACATTGAAGTGCAGAACAATCAATATGAAGCAGTTGCAATCTGAGTTAGCTAGGAAGAGAAGTATGGCCCTCCTGCTACTTCTGAAATGTTGAGATAAAAAATTCTGTCCTTCTGCACCTTTATTCAGTACTAATAATATGTTGGATTTCTAAATCAAAGACCAAGTTCTGTACCTATGAAGTCAATACCCATTTCATCTGAAGAGGTGGGTTGTGCCCACAAAAGCTCATAATACCATCTACATGTTTTGTTAGCCTCTAAGGCGCTGAAAGACTATCTGTTTCAGTTAGGGTATGTCTACACTAGCCCCCTAGTTCAAACTAGGGTGGCTAATGTAGGCATTCGAACTTGCAAATGAAGCCCGGGATTTAAATACCCCGGACTTCATTTGCATGTTCCCAGGCAGGCGCCATTTTTAAATCCCCTTAGTTTTTAAATCCCCCTACAGGCCTTAAACAATAGCAGTTTTCCCTTCATGCTAGAGTTGGCATCATGATCACCATCCCTCAGAATTCTCCTCTCTGCAGGGTAGTATCCAGTACCTCGCATTGCAGCTACCACTGGCCCCTTGCACTGTCAGCCCATCTCTCAGCATTCCACTCTCCGCTATTCAAGTGGTACCTTGTCCTTCACACCTAGCCCCCAGGCTGCAGCTGCCAAAACGCTGCACCTCCTCACCTGCAACCTCATGAGTCTGATCCCATCCAACTCCTTGTCCTGAATTGTGGTGATGATGGAGCCCTCTTCTAGCTGGATGCTGACCTGCATAACGCAGTGCCTTGAGAACTCGATAGATCCTTTCCCTCCTGCCCAGCAGAGGAAGAAGAAAGGTACCCAGCAACAAGCCAGCAGGTGCATTACAGAACGCTGGAGAGCAGTACTCTGAAGTTGTATTGAAACAAGGGATTCCAAAAACAAGGGTGCATGACGACTAGACATTTCAGGGATTATTTCTTTGTGAATGGCAAAACCATCTGTGATGGGGTATACAAACCTCACAGCGGGCAACAAGGGGTTAATGAATTATTTTGGGCTCAGCCACCACACCTGCAGAAAATGCTCCATCTGCTGGGTGAAATTAAAAGACAGCTCATTTGGGAGTAGGAAGTGAGAAGACCTCCCATTGTTCTCATAGCACAGAGGGAAGTCTCTAAAGGCTCAATCACAGCTGCCCAAATGGATTCTCACTGAAGGAAGGGAGAGTCTACCCCAGAGAGGGAAGAATCTATCCTAGAGAAGGAAGTATCCTATGGACCTTGGACACGGATAACCTCTTCTTAATATATTCCCATCAGGGGAAAGCCTTGGATTAAGCTAACCCCAGGGGATATGAGAGGAGAGGATGAGGTTCAGACGTGACAGCCTTAAGCAGCCTTAGTTGCCAGACTACTGGCAGCCCAAAGAGCCCTGTACTGGAGTCCAGTGGAGTGGGAGGGCCTGGTCTTCCCTCCTCACAATCCCCTTGGCAGTCAGGGAAGCCATGACCACTAGGCCATCTCCCCAACCAAACCCTAAGTGAGGACCTTTAATTACATCATTTTAGGAACCTTCTCCCACCGCAATGTTTTTATAACTCCACTTATACATTTTTTGAGAGGGGTTTTGTTTTTGATTTGTGAAACATCCTATACACGTCTCATCTCAGTGACTATATCGTATATAAGTGACTGTAATAAACTTTTTCTACGTGTTAGTTGTTAAGATACAGATGACGATGGTTCATAGACTGATTCTAATCTGCATCTGCCTGCGACAGCTCTCCACTGCTGTCCAGAAATGTTAGAGACACTGGACATCAGCCGTGCCTCATCCTCAACACTGTCCCAGCCAGCTCAATTCAGCACAGATGGGCATGGGGCAGAGTTTTAGATTGCCAAGAGAACCACAGATGGCCACTTAGCTTTTAGAATGTGACCCTATAACTATTTCTGATTGACCTTATATTACTGTATCTTACATCACCAGTCCACTAAAAGCAATGAAACAAAAAGGTTAAAAACAAAGTGTCATGGTTCCAGCGCAGTTATTTAATAGATTCTGTCAATGTAATCTGTCAAAAATGTTTTTCCTCGCATTATGCCACTAAAAGAAGAATACTAAAAGAATGACACACTGTATGAAGTGCTGTTAATCTAAGGTCCCATCCATCCACTATTGCTGGGGTTTTGGTAGCAGCTACTTCCCATGGCACTTTTTGAGAAAGAGGACAATACTGGTATCTTAGCCAATACTTTGTCTCACACATTAAAAAAAGTAGATTGTAATGTTCCAAACAGACCCTACAGTAGCAATTGCATTTGCCTGCCTTACCACTGCTCTGCCAGTTTCTAATTTACTGCTAAAGCTTAGGAAGGAAGCTATAGAAAAGCAAACATTTATACTAATTGAAGTCACCATATATGTTTGTGGTATCCATTGTTTAAACAGTATATTCCAAATGATAGTGGCCATCACTGGTAACTTGTTCTTTACCATGCTGTAAATTCATTCAAAGTACAGGAATGCCAGATACACCACAATAATTATGGCAATTTTCACATTTTCAGTGGTGTCTGCTGCACTTGGAGATGTGCAACATCAGAAAGAAAACTGCACCATGAAAAGTTCAGAAAGTTTGACAGCTCTTAAAGTAAGTGGCTGTCTTTGTTGCTTGTGTTTTTCTCACAGTACAAGGTCTCAAGGAAACCTCCAGAAGTCTGCAGTGTCTGGGTCGCTGTATATAAGAGAACCTCCTATGGGGGGGACCGGTGCTGGGCCACAAACCACCCGCTGCTGGGCCATGGCAGCTGCCGGAGCTGAGTCCAGCTGCTGTGCACTGGCTCATGGGGCCAGAGTATACCCCAGCCCTCAGAGCAGCCGTGAACAGCCCTCCCTGACACCTTGCCTTGTGGTGATTGTTGGCCCCGCTGGTTCTTAAGTGGGAGGTGCAGAAACTATTGCTGAAAGCTATTAAAGCTAACAATTTACGTAACTGACTGGTTTAAACCTAGAAACTACAGAGACACAAAGTTTAAAGACAAAGTTTTGAGACTAATGTCACAGAGGTGCTACCAAACTTTGGATAAGACAGAGATGTTCTAGAAATCTACTCAAGACTTCCTCACAAGTCTGTTTTTGTGCGTGTTGCTGGGAAGATGTGAAATACTGCATGCTCCCAAATCAGTCCCTCAACTAATCAAATGCTTGTGACCAAAGATGTTCACTACCATGAAAATATTTGGCAACCTGCCTTGCATGAGCACGTGCAAGTGCAGCACAGATGAGGGTCAGTGTGATGTGTGGAGATGACACTAATGATGACGTTGATGAACAAACGTGTTCAGTCCTATGTGTCAAGATTAATTTCCCTAGGATTACCAAAGGTCAATGTCTTTTTAATGTAAGTGTGACCAGGTGTACCAGCCCTGCACTGGGAAACCTGAGCCTAATCAGACCCACCTGGCTGAAGAAACCCTGCCCCCGCAACTCTGCTGGGCATGCTCAGACTGCAGTCCAGATATAAACACCTGAGAGGGAGGCTCAGTATGAGCTGGCAGGTGGAGGAGAAGGACCTCAGGCTCTATAGCCGCTGCAGCAGTAGCTGCCACTGCCTGAGATGAAAGCAGTGGAGGCCCCGACACCGGGTGGAATGTAATCACCACAGATCACCAAGGAAGCGTGGCCGCCGAGGAGTCAGAAGACCCAGCTAGCAAGTGGGAAGCCAGCCTGTTGGATCAGGTAGGAAGTGACCCTGGGAAGGTGCAGGAGCAGCCTCTCCCACCCAGAGATCCTCGGCGTGTTTCAGCTAGATTCCCCGTGGAGGGAGTGGTGGACCGTTCTGCCACTCACAGGGCCCTGTGCTGGGACCTGGTAGAATAGGGCGGGCTTGTGTCCCCTTACCGCAGCCCCTATCCCCATGCCTCTGACCATTGGGGCCATCCTGCCTTAAAGGGCTGGTGATTGACTTTCTTTTACTGCCTCTGGCTATCAGGCCATCCAACCCCGAGGGGAGGGACCAGACTACTGATGGTTTACGGTTACGTGCGGCATGCTGTGGACTCAGATAGCCCAGGGACATGGGACCCTATCCTACCCCCTCCCCCAGGGAGGGAGAATGAAGGACCACCCCGTAACAGCAAGCAACTAGAGGACTTACCCAGCATTGTCCAGGTCCTTGTGGGAGCTCAGGGCAGGAGGTGGGGCAAGGGGGCTGGAAGGTCTGGAGGGCTATGGGCACAGGGTGGGGATGTAGGAGTCAGTGAAGCAGGTGGGGAGTTCAGGACAAGGGGGGGGTCTGTAGGGGTACTCAGGGCAGGGGTGTGTTCATGATTCAGGGCAGGGAGAAACTCAGACCAGGGAACGCAGGGTATGGGGTTGGGAGCTGAAGCCAGCTGCTGTGCGGCAGCTCTGGGGATTGGAGTACACATTTTGGCAGACTAGTAACATTTTATTTGCATGTATGCATATTATTTATTTGCATAATGAATATGCTAATAAACTGTTATCAATCCGCCAAAAGTTTGTGAATGGGTTCGCTGGTCCATGGTCTAAAAAAGGTTGGGAGCCACTGTTCTATGGTGCAGACAGGAATATGAAACCCGCACTGTCCTGGGTTTTCACTGCTTCAAGCAAAATAGTCTGTGATTAGAAACAGCCTTACAGTCCAAAATGCCTTTGAAGCCTTTACACACACAATGTAATTGCATTGGAAGATGGATTAAAGTGCTACCATGACAAATTATGGTTACTGAGATGCTGTTCCTGACACAGCTGGCTTCTTTTTCAGTAACTCAGTATGAGGACAAAAACACTGGAAACACATGGATTATGGCACTCATAAGCAGTGAGCAACATTTTGCTCCAGAGAAAGTAAACCTGTATGTCTTTGTCTCTCTTGGATGATGTAATGCTGGCTTCAGGTAGAAGGGAAGAGAAAAATCTAAGCAACAAAAAGGATTACTGAGCAACCATTACAGGAGATTAAAACTACAAAATTCACAAGTGTGGGAGAGAAGACGACTGTGAGAGGAAGATGAGCTATTGGTTACTTTCACATTATCTCCTAAATTTGATTCCTCCACAAACGATGACCAACACAGGGCCATCTTCTAAATTGGGGATGGGGGAACTTTTTTTGAGTCAGGGGCCACACACAAGTGAGAAGAATTTTAAAAAAATCCTCGCTGACCTAGTTCCATTAGAAGCCAGAGTGACTCCATCCCCAGGCCAGCTGGAATAGCCCCAAGTGTGCCAGCTGGCCAGTGCAGCCACAGCCAGAGCTGGCAGACCAATCCCAGCCTCAGCCATGCCGGCCGAACAACCAGCAAGAACAGAAACAGCCCCAATGCACCAGCCAGCTGGAGCAAGCCCAGGATCAGCTATGTGACCCCAGCTATGCCAGCTGGCAGGAGCTGGCTGGTGGGAGCAACCTCAGCCCCAGGACAGCAAGTAAGAGCCACAACTGCCGACCTGCAGCAACAAACCCAGCCACGCTGGCTGAGCAACCCCAAACCCAGCCACACTGGCCAGAATGCCCCTAGTCCCAATGGATAACCTGTTAAACGAGACCATTTGAATCATTTAAACGGTAAACTTCTAAAAACAGTATTTCTATCCCTACTTAAAACGTCTGTCACTGGTCCTCAAAGATAGCACTCACTCTCCCTGCTTCCTCCTGGCTGGCAGCTGCCGTTTCCATTCAGAACATCTCCTTGCCACTGTAGAGCTAAAAGTAAGAACAGCAAAACGGGAACAGAAGAGATATTCAGCCAGCTTGAACTGAACTCTTTCATGCAGTTGTTACTATTTTTAATAACTATGTTCAGAGGGGCCTAGTCAGGAACCTAGTATCTCATTGCACCAGATACTGTACATACACAGAACAAAAGACACTCGCTGCCCCAAAGAATTTATAATCTAAGAATAACAGATGGATACAGCATGACCCATGCAGGAGTACAAGCAAATTATACAAACACTGGTCAGTATAATAGGCAGTCACCAGCAGCTTAATTGTTTTCAACAGGATTTGAAGGACAATATTGAGGAAGCTTTGAGGAGATTTATGGGGAGCTTGTCCCAAGCATAAGGGACAACATGGAGAAAGCATTGAAATGCTTGTTTGAAAATTTTAACAAATGGGTGATGAAGGCTGGCATCATGGACCAATGAGAGAGAAGATTCGACCTCCTGACAGTAACTGAGGGATGGTAGGTGGGAAGGACTAGTCATGAAGGGCCTTGAAAAAGGAAGACAAGTAGCTTAGTCCATGACAAAGAAAAGAGAGCAAATGGAGGCATGCAGTGAGAGGGGAGATATAATGAGAGAGGTGAGCAGAAAAGCAAATTTTGCAGCAGCATTCTGAATGGAGACAAGTGGGACAAGACTGCTTGTTGTATCAAGGCCAAACAAAAGAATGTTGTTGGTAATTGGGACAAAAGATAACAGCCTGGATGAGAACATCTAACTCCTTCCTATCCGACTCAACATAGCTGAATTATTCACTCAGCATTTCCCTTAAGGTTCATCTCAAGAGTGTTAATTATTACTACATACAAAACAACATCAACATGATATTAAATGTATCTCTACCTCAGTAACAGCTAACATATGAGAAATTATTAAAATGTAAACTCACTAAATTCACAATAACATTTTCAAAAGAGAAAAACTGAAGCTGAAAACAAAAGTATTACTTACAAGGTACAGAATTTTCTCTACAAAACAGTATTTATTGTATTACATCTTAACAATGGGAGAATATTGAGCCATTAAACCCTCTTACAACTGTGGTTTGGCCACAACAAAGGCAGCTATTTATATATCTATAAACATGTAAATATATAAAAAAAATATTTTAAGTTACTCCATTTTCTCCAAGTGGTTGACATTTAAAGAAAGAAAAGACTTCAAAATACACCCCTCCTCTACCCAGAAAAGCATTTTTAAACCTACAGATTTTTTTCTTAAAAAAAAAAAAAAAAGTATGTACTTTAGGTTTCATATATTTTGATAGGGAAGGGGGAATCGGATGACAGAAATTACAGAGATAAGGGAAATTATCAGAAGGATTCCTAAATTTGAAACTTTTTTTCCCCGTGCACTCCCACATAAAAACTCCCCTCTACTACCATGCTATTTATTAAATTAGTATTAATAATTTTCTATTGCAATTGAGTCGGCATTTCTCAAATATTTCAGCTTTGGTTCAGAGGACAGGTAGTGGTAACTCCAGGAGAATCAGAGACATTCACCTCTAGGTTGCAGGTTCAAACACAAACCAGGTCATTACTGACCAAAACCAATTAATATCAGATACTAGTTGGTGCTCCCTAATATACAAAATAAGTTTGGAGGTCTCGGTGTCATTCCCAGAGCACAAGCATGCATATCATAAAGCCCACACAACAGTCTGTAAGCTGCCTTGTATGACAATCCCGACAGAGAAGGCAAAGTTGGAGTGTGCATGGGGCTTACATTACCCTCACCAAAGATAGGACAGAATTGTGTTTGTAAGACATGTGGCTAGAGGCTCACAGTATCACTGCTATCTTAAACTATCTATTTACCCTGAAGTCTTCTGGCCTTGGGCTTAGTTCTCAGTAAGTGAGGAACAGCACTTTCCATCCTCCAGTGAATAATTGTACAATACTTATTTATCCTGTCACAACCAGATTTCTGAAAAGGATTCTCATCTCCCTTCCACCAGTGAATGAGCACCTCAGTGGAACCACAGTTTCATTCTATCACTCACTAAACTGCTCCGTGAGCCTCAAGCCACATGTTCTGTGGCTCATCTCTCTGTAAACATGGCCTTTCTAATAGCTGTAACATCAGCCAGTAGAGTCAGGGTTTTGGGGTCACTCATGACAGACTCACGGTCTGTAAAGAATAGGTTTCATTACACTCCTAATCCCAAATTCATCCCTAAAGTAATTTTCAAGTTTTCTGGGAGTCAGGTCATCCCCTCATCAGGGTTTTTTCCCTAAACCTCATGTCTCAAGGGAGTCAGGCTATACTGATACCAAAACTGATAAGGAAGTGAGAGGCCAAACAGTTTAAACTCTCTGCATAAAGATAAAAGGGGTACAAAAAAGGGATGATATCATAGTAGTGACCTGCTACAAAGCACCAAGTCAGGAAGTGGAGATGGATGAAACTTTTCTAAAATGAATAACAGATTTCCAAAAAACAAGATCTAGTAGCAATCAGACATCTGTAGGAAAAGTTATCAAGCAAAACATAAAATGGTTAAGTTCTTGGAATGTATAGGGGGACAGCTTTTTGTTTCACAAAGAGTAGAAAGTAATCATAAGAACAGCCATTTTAGATTTGATTCTGACCAACAGAGAGGAATTAGCAGTGAATCTGAAGGCGGAAGGCAATTTGGGTGAAAGTGACCGTGAAATTATAGGTTTTATGATTTAAAGGAAAGTAAGGCGTGAGAGCAACAGAATAAGGAAAATGAACCTCAAAAAAGCAAACTCACATAACTGTTAGATAAGGTCCCACGGGAAGAAAATCTAAAAGACAACAGAGTTTACCAGAACTGGCAGCTTCTCAACAAGATAATATTAAAAATGCAACTGAAAACTATCACCAAAGGAAAAAGACAGAAATAATAGTAAAACGCCAATATGGTTCCTTTGGGAACTCATGAGGGATGGGTGAGGACTCAGGCCTAGGAATGTTAAGCAGCGATTAATTTGCTAGTTGAGTAGTCGATGGAATTTCCACCGACTACTTGACTAGTCGATAAGCACTTTGTGTTCCCAGTGGCTCTTACTACATTTAAAATGCAGAGCTGCAGCACGGGTAGCTCCCACAGCCAGCACGAACTGGAGCTACCCCCACTGTGGCTCTGTATAGCAGTCCTTATCAACTAGTCATGTAGTCGATACAAATTGTATCAACTACACAATTAGTTAGATAACCACAATTTAACAACCTTACACAGAAGACAACAAAAAATAATAATCCATTCAAGCTCATCTCATCTGAAGAAGTGCGTTTTGCCCATGAAAGCTTATGATAATCTGTGTGTGTGGGGGGGGGTGGGGGGTTGGTTCGTCTCTAAGGCTCCACAGGACTACTAGTTGTTTTTAAAAGTTACAGACTTAACACAGCTACCCCTCTGAGACTTTTAATAATTCATTCAGAAAATCTCTTGGGAAATGAGGTTCTCTAGAGATACTGCAAAACTTTTATAAACAATAAACTAAGCTGTCCATGAGTTTGTGTAATTGGCCTATGTTATTTGCATAAATATTTGGACTTCACCAAAATATGAGATAATGCAGATTTCAGTGTATACTATAATGAGACTACTTCACTTCCCATTCTAATAGATAAATGAAAGTGACACATATTCCTCTCTCAGATCACTTAATATTAAAACACTCTAAAAGGAAAAATAGATATAGTCCTAAAAATATTACCACACACACAAAAAAAAGTCTGATTGATTGGTTCCCCCCAAAAAAATCTGATTGATTGGTTCCTCATTGGAAGAAGCTTTGAATCTTTATTATACCTGATACTGAGATACTTGAGAAGTTTTGTGGTTGTGCAAAGCTCAAACAAATGGCAAACATGACCTGTGCTGCATACAGAGGACTCCCATGAGGCAGTTTAGATTAACAAGACAAGAGGCCTAAATACAGTCCAAAATGGCCAACTACACCAGTTTTAAAAACACTGAGCGATCACTAAGCACCAAAAAGAAGCATCAGTGGTTTAAGAACCTGTATGGTAGCTTCCCTACTGCTACCCTCCTGCTGCCCTAGGTAGAGTAGCCAGGTGAAAAAGAACACAGCCAGCACTTCCTTACACCCTGGAAGAGATCACCAGCTGACACACTGACTCCTTGTGGACATAGGCATTAAATAGCCTTCAGTGTACTTTATGTTACCCCAAGAAATAGACCAATGCACACCTGTCCAGGAGCATGGGAGCACAAAGGCCACCTTTATACGCATTGCTCAGCTGCAGATAACAGTCTGCCATAGTCAGATGAGTATTACCTTTCTGTGATGAACACAAACATTTAGGCACTAATGCCCATTTGCACACAAGAGTGTTAGCATTCACATGCACAAAACTTATCACCTGCACTTGCAGAAATGTCAATCTTATCAACATGGTCCACAAGGTTGGTATTCAAAAAGTATGTGCAAAATGGTGCATGCATGAACAGGCCAAATTGAGGGGGGCATTTTTTGAAATGTTGCTGTTTAAAGTCAAAGGATTTCCTTATCTAACTGTGAAGCCTGGAAAAAAAGTTGCCTATTAGGGCTTATCTACACAGGCATATTATACCAATATAAACGAAAGCTGAATTTAAACCACTGGAGTTACATTGGTATAATTCCTATTCTCGTATAAGACAGCCTTTGTATTTGATTGTTTCTTTAATTTATATTATATGGGAAGAGATTTAAGTTAAGCTGAAAAAGCACCACTCTTATAATGAGAATAAGAATGTCCTAATGAAGGTTAATGCTTGTATAATCATATCTGTTTAAATATACTGGTAAAAGTTCCCTGGATTAACAATCCTTTATTTTAGGGTTGGGCAACATACAGCCTGTGAGCTGCCTCCAGCCTTTCAGACCTTTTTAATCCAGTTCCAGAGGTCCTGCTGAGGAGCAGTGTTAAGGGCTTCCTCAGCTCTTGCGCATACTGTGGCTCCACGTGGCTCCCAGAAGCAGTGGCATTTTCCTCCTCCAGCTCTTATGCGTAGGTTGGGCCAGGTAGTTCCACATGTTGTTTCTACCCCCAAACACTTGTTCTGAAGCTCCCATTGCCCAGGACCTGTGGCCAATGGGAGCTGTGGAGGCAGCACCTGCTTCTGCAGATGGGGAAACACACAGAGTCAGCTGATCATAACTCCATGCTGGAGAAGGGACAGACTGCGGCTTCTAGTAGCTACTTGAGGTAAGTGCCACCTGAAGCCTGCACTCCTGACCCGCTTCACCCCCAAACCTCTGCCCCAGCCCTGATCCCCCTACCCTTTGAACCCCTTGGTTCCAGCCCAGAGCACTCTCCTGTACTCCAAACCCCTCATTCTTGGCCCCATCTCAGAGCCCAAACGTCCAGTCAGAGCTCTCAACCCCTCCCATATCCCAACCTCCTGCCCTAGCCCAGAGCCCCCTCCCACATCCTGAACTCATTTATAGCCTCACTCCAGAGCCTGCCCCTCCCATTCAGTGCCCTCCTCCCTCTCACCATCAAACTCAGAAAACCTATGCTTGTGGTAGATCCAGTATCAATAAAGAGCATTCCAATATTTGTTAAGCTAGCTAGAACATTAGCTAAAATATAAGCCAAAATATTTCTGGTGAGGCCACATCTAGAGTATTGTGTCCAGTTCTGGGCTCCCCACTACAGAAAGGATGTGGACGCATTGGAGAAAGTTCAGCGGAGGGCAACAAAAATGATTAGGGGGCTGGAGCACATGACCTACGAGGAGAGGCTGAGGGAATTAGGCTTATTTAGTCTGCAGAAGAGAAGAGGGAGGAAGGATTTGATAGCAGCCTTCAACTTCCCAAAGGGAGGTTCCAAAGAGGATGGAGAAAGGCTGTTCTCTGATGGCAGATCAAGGAGCAATGGTCTCAAATTACAGTGGGAGAGGTCTAGATTGGATATTAGGAAAAACTATTTCACTAGCAGGGTGGTGAAGCACTGGAATGAGTTACCTAGGGAGGTGGTAGAATCTCCATGCCTAGAGGTTTTTTAAGTCCTGGCTTGACAAAGCCCTGGCTGGGATGATTTAGTTAGCGTTGGTCTTGCTTTGGGCAGGGGGCTGGGCTCCAGGACCTCCTGAGGTCTCTTCCAGCCCTCCTTGATTTCCTGACTCATTGTCCAAGTATGATTCTATTTTTGAATGGAAATGTATAATATTCACAGTAATAACTTTAAAAATATAATTGTTTTATGATATACTTTGCCATTTTACAAAGCAATTAAGAATCTGAAATTTTCCTGTAAACAATCTAATCTTCCAACAGAAAAATCAGTCTGTATATACACAGATATTATTTAAAAGGTCTTACTATTGCATAAACATTTAGAATATTTTAATATCATATTAAGGGCACTCATATACCCCATACAAATCTCAACACAAAACAACAGATTAAGGCAGGCTGCATCACTGCAAGATTCTGATATTGCATTAATCAAAACAATTAAATTAACTAGATTTTGCAATCATATGATTGCACATTCTGTCCTTGCTTCCCCTCCTATTACAAATAAACCTATTTTTGTTATTATTTACTATTATCCTTGAAGATAATTAGTAGAGATTATGACAAAACTAATGGGAAATGGGAAAGATCATAAGCAAGTGGTGCAGTGACTAACAGGATGATAGACAGTGGAAAAAAATCTGAAGACTAAGCAAAAATATTTTACAAATTATTACAAGAGATTTCCCACAGGATATACAGCTGCGGTGGGCAATTTAGGCTAGTGGGTGGGCCGCAAGAGTGGCCCTCATCTCAGTGGGATGCAAGATTATCATAACCAAGATGGTCTCCTGGAATATAAGATAGTTTTGCAAACTGCATTTGCATGCCTAGAATTTGCAAGATGTGCCAAAGAAACCACAGCAGCACTTTGATGGGATGCAGAGGGACCACATGGCTCTTACAGTCAATGTTGTGTGCAATCAGCACGTACCTCATATCACATGCCCTTGCTTTACATGCGTGTCACATTAGCAATACCGGTAGGAAAAATACTATGTGGATAGAAACCAGTGGCATCTGGAAACCCTATGATTGGGCAACAGTAAATAAAGCATCTTGTGGGCCACACACAGAACCCCAATGGGCCTCATGTGCCCTGTAGACCATAGGTTGCCCACTGCTGATACACACCCTATCAGGCTTCAGTTTCAGCACTCTGGTTACCATAGTTTAATAATCATATGAATACAAATTCTGCAGGAATTCCAGCTACTTCTGTAGTCCATCTCCCCCACATTCCACATGAGTCTCTCAAAATCAATCATCTAAATATGTTTTGCAACCCTGCTTTTCCCTTGGTTCTAACAATGTTTTTCTGCACATTACCATATGCTTATCAAATGCTGGAAAAGATCCTAACCAAAATGTAATCAAGGAAGGACACTATTTGCTGCATTTAATAACAGCATCAACATACTATAAAATATGTAAGACCTTTTATTGCTTGGAATAAAAATAGTTGGCAGCTGACAATTAGTGTGCCAGTGCCATTATAGGAAAAAGTATCTAATCATTTAATTATATATGAATAACAATTTGCATGAAGCTCAAGTTTAATACACAGCACAGATTTCCCCAGTTTGCCAGTGTTTAGTCACTTTCATTTACATAAACTGTTCCAAATTTAGAGATGGGGTGTGTGTTGGGGAAGGCAGAGAGACAATGACAATGAAAATGACTGATTCACAAGGGCCTGCAGCACCATGGAGAAGTACCACTTTCTGTTGATTAAGTCTGAGACATGGAGTTCGGGGGCCAGGATGGGGATGAGAGTGCAGTTGGGGAAGTCCTAGCAGCAAAGCTGGCCACAATGCTGTCCACGTTTCCCAGAGTGATGGCCCTTTGTAGCAGAAGATGATTGATGGCCTTCACTACTTGTATGAGCACAGCCCCGACTCTGGATTTCCCCGTGACAAACTGGTTCCCAATGGAGCATAACTATCCACTGTGGTGAGCTTCCAGAAGGTGATGGCATTGTGCTTCTGCATGGGGATGGTGAGTTGCATGTGGGTGTCCTGTCGCCTAAGGGCAGGGGCGAGCCACTCGCAGAGCTCGAGGAAGGTGCTGCAGAAGTTCTGCAGCCAGTGCTGATCATCCCATGCCTGCAGGATGATGCAGTCCCACCAGTCTGAGCTTGATCCCCACCGCCAGAAGTGGCATTCCGTGATGTCCAGGAGATTGAGGGGCATGCGCAGCAGCAGGAGCGCCAGGTCTGGATGAGCAGGGCCTGCAGGTCCACACAGGGGTTCATCCTGCTGGTCCTCATCCTGCTGGAGCAACATGTGGGCAGTTTGGAAGTACTGTGCCATGAGGCCCAGCATGAGGCCCGTGAGCCAGGCACTACTTTGCTACAGCTCTGGCTCCATGGTATGAATGCTGTGGCATCCATAAGGGCAACCAGAGCACAGGAAGACACGTGCCCACTGCATCCCTTTTGTGTCCTGCCAGGGGGAGGCAGTGGAGGAGCGGCTTGTGAGACGCAGCCGTAGCGAGGAGCCCCTGAAGATACGTGTTGTAGCTTGCCTGACCAAGCAGCCACAGGAAGTATCTGTCTTCCTGGTGCCCTCTCCAGAGTGCTTCCAGGGGCTCTAAGTCTGAGTCATGCGCCAATCAATGCAGATGCGCTATTTCAGACTAATTCTAACTAATTTTGATGCTGCCCCATAGTGGGGAAACACTATTTCAATTCTGATAAATTGGGAGTTAAGTCGATTTTAGGAATTTTTCATTTCCTAGTGTACACATCCCCTTAGTGAAGGAAAATAAAGCCCGGAATCTCCTAAAGAAATAGACAAGATAATTTGGGTAGGTGTGTCGGGGAGTCTGCATAACTGTAAATCAACTCTTCAAGACAAGAAGGAGAAATTTTGGTGTATATCACGATACTCAAATACCCTGTAATTAATGCCAACATAAGAACCTGGACAAACAAACAAAACTTATTGTCGTCATGTGATGGTGGGATGTCACATTTGGGATGCTCCAAAGCCTAATGTAAATCAAAGTATGCATGAATGGTAAGAGGTGGACTACACTCGTCTGCCAACAATGCCTATGGGTGAATAAGTGAAGCTGCCATCTAGTGAATGATTCAGAGAGAATGACAGATTACTGTTGCTGTAGCTCAAATGGGAGAAGCCTGTGATTTTTTCAAGCTCAAGAACCAGGATTCTAGAACCAACTACGTGTGGGTGTGAGACTTTTCTTAGAATTGTGACTTCAGCAGATGGACACATTATAAGCAGACTGTTCTTCATCTGGCATAGCAGGGATCAATAGTTTTATATTTTAATGGGTTAGGAGAGATGTCAATGTAACTGATTATACTGAACTATGGTAAACTTCACAGTTACAAACACCTCAGGACTAGAGGTTGTTCATAAGTTATGAAAGAAAACATTATGGTTGTTCTTTCAAAAGTTTACAGCTGAACATTGACTTTGAATCTTTACAATGCAGAAGAAAAATATAGCTTTCAACCATCTTAATTTAAAAGAAACAAGCATTGAAACGGTTTCCTACCTTGTCAAATTTTTACTTTTGTTCCCCCTTCTTTTGTCTTGGTCTCTGTTGCTGCCTGATTACATACTCCTGCTTCCAAATGAGTTGTGCAGCTGACTGGTTAGTACATACTCTGGTATTGTAACTCCGAGGTTCTACTGTACATGATTGGAGGAAACAACTTTATGGAAGATAACAAAAATGACACAAACCTGATTGAAGGCACTTGCAAGGGAGGGACAAGCAATCAAGAAAAACTAGAAAAAGTGGTGGGTAACAACAGATGTTCTCTGTTAAGAATACACGAAGAGACTGAGGCTGTGTCCAGACTCAAGGGTTTTTTCGAAAAAAGTAGCCTTTTTTTGAAAAAATTTCACCTGCGTCTAGACTACAGCCGCGTTCTTTTGAAATTAAATCGAAAGAATGCGGCTTTTCTTTCGACAGCGGTAAACCTCATTTCACGAGGAAGAACGCCTTTTTCGATGGAGATCCGTTGAAAATAAGTGAGTGTGGACGCGGGGAGGCCATTTTTTCGAAAATAATGGCCTCCAGGAAGAAGCCCTGGTGGACAATCTGGGGCATGCCTTGCATGTCTTTGGTTCCTGTCTGCAGCCATTTCTTAAACGGACAGGCACCCTCACAGCCACTTGTGGTAGCAAAGCAGCCAGAGCACACGGCTGGTTAAGTGCAGCATGTCCCAGCCCCAAGACCCTCCTGGCCATTCTAGAGACCCTTCTGGGGACCCAACCAGGGGCTCCAAATGCCAGGCACTATCATGGTTTGGGCCAGAGCTCAAGACCCTTCTCGAGCTCTGGGGAGAGGAGGAGGCCTTACAAGCCCTGAAAAGCAGGCGGCGAAATGCGGCCATTTATGGCCACATGGCAGAGTCCCTGGCCCAGAAAGGACACTACCCCCGCACCCAGGACCAGGTGCGCTCCAAAGTTAAGGAGCTGCGCCAAGGATATGTGAAGGCCAGGGAGGATAGCTCCCGTTCTGGGGCAGCCTCCCACTCCTGCCCCTATTATACTGAGCTGGACCAGATCCTAGGTGGTGGTGAAGCATGCACACCACAGCGTCTCGTGCAGTCAGGCTTGGCGGACCCTGTGGTGGACACACCAGAGCAGGACCCAGAGCAGTCAGGAGATGGGGACATGGTGCCAGAGGAGGACAGTGAGGAGACGGTGACCCTCACCCTGGAGCCAGTCACACAGACCCCAGAGGCCTCCCAGGTGTCATCTGACATCGGAGATGAAGCAGCAGGTGAGTGCAATGAGGTTGTGTAACACCCGGGGGAGGGGAGGGGTAGGTGGGTGCACAGTGGGTGATGCACAAGGGAAACCTGTAATGCTCAGGCTGATGCCCAGGTCTCACACGGTGTTACCTTCAGAATGTCAGATTCCCCAGTCTCAAGGAGAGGGCATGCCCTTTTGGACAGCTGTTGCACACATGACTGATTGTGACAGAAATGTAGCCGTGTTACTCTGATCGGAGGAAGTGGGTCTGGGCCACGAAAGTTCATCCCCTAATAAACCATCCTGTTAGTATTTTAAGTGCTACATAGTCCAGTTTTTTATGACTGATTGTGTCTTCCTCTTTTCCTCCACAGCCGGACCAGCCGTGCAAGAGGGCCGCAGCACCCCAGCCCCACCTCCATCTCGGGGACATGGGAGCCGCAGACACAGGCGTGTATATGCGGACATCCTGAGGCAGCATGTGGAGGCCGTGCAGGAGCTGAACACCATCCTGCGAGAGAGGGCGGAGGCAGAGGATCGGTGGCATGACCGGCTGATGGAGGAGCTGGTCCAGCAGCACACGTCCCTGTGTGCCAGTCTCAGGGAGGTCTGCGGCTTGCCTGGTCCTGCTCCTCCAGCACCCCATGACCCCACCCCACCAAACCCCCCTTCCACAGCAGCATCCCTTTTCCCCCTTGGACCTCCCTCTCCCCCAGCCCCCCCAGTTCCCCAGCCCCTCTCTCCCCCTGGCCCTCCTCTCCCCCAGGCCTCCCAGTCCCAAGAGCACCTACCCGCTGTTATCCAGCCAACCGACAGGTGCACCACCCGATCCCGTGGCCATGGTGGACCCCGAACACGAGGGCCAAGCAGGAGACTGAGATCAGGCAAACACCGTGCAACCTGATCCCCTTCCCCCCTCCAGGTTTCAAGCACCCCCATCACCCCAGTTAAATGACAAGGAATGTGTTAAACAAAATGTTTATTGTACATAGTTTGGCATGAAAGTATATTTTCTACATCAAAAATGAACAAAAGCTTTTTTATGTTTGCAACAGCTATACTATTTTCCAGTGAGTGACATTTAAAAAAAATAAAACAGAACTTATTCTTTTGAGACAAACCCTGGTGTTTATTATTTCTCCAACCAGGGTCAGGAGATGGGTTGTGAAGGGAAGCTTCTATTGGGCCAGGGCCCAGTCCCCAGGCAGAAGCCCCTCAGTAGAGTCGGTGGCCTCCAACTGAGAATTGCTCCCGTAGGGCCTCCCGTATGCAAACAGCAGACCAGTGAGCCTGGCGGATGGCAGCTGTCCGGGGCTGGGCAAAGTGCCTCTCCTGACCATCAGCACCTCTACCCCACCCTGGTAGGAAGGCCTCCCCTTTCCTCTCCACCAGGTTAAGGAGAACGCAACACGCGGCCACCACCTCAGGAATGTTGCTCTCCCCCATGTCGAGGCGTGTGAGCAAGCACCGGAATCTCCCTTTTAAATGTCCGAACGCACATTCCACCTGGTTGCGAGCCCGGTTAAGGTGAGCATTAAACTGCTCCTTGCTCGCATTCAGGTGGCCAGCGTAGGGCTTCATCAGCCATGGCATCAGGGGGTAGGCAGCATCAGCCACATCCCCAACTGCAAAGTCGTGATGCGGGAAAAATGTCCCTGCCTGAAGCCTCCGGTAGAGGTACGAGTTCCTGAAGATGCGGGCATCATGTGCCCGCCCTGACCACCCAACACAAATGTCAGAAAACTGGCCACGATGGTCAACCAGGGCCTGGAGGACCATAGAGAAGTAGCCCTTTCTGTTAATGAATTGGGCTGCTCGATGGGGCGGTGCACGGATTGCAATGTGTGTCCCATCGAGCGCTCCTCCACAATTTGAGAAGCCAAGGGCAGCAAAGCCAGCCATGACGCTGTCCAGATCTGGTAGACAGACGAGCCTGTTCAGCAGCTCCGAATTGATGGCCCTCACCACCTGCAGAAAGAGACAGACAACAAAATGTTAGAAGGGGTGCCTTATCTCTTAGGAGGAGAACCCACCACCCACCTTCCCTCTCAAACACCCCGGGAATCCCCTCCTCAGAACTCCCCCCCCCCAACAATTCAGGGTGAGTGGAGGAGCTCCCTCCCACTCACACTCCACTTTGCCCTTCCTGACAGTCTCCCTTCCCCCCACCCCAAACTGTGACTGTCCCCAGACAATGACTTACCTCCATCAGGATGGATCCAACAGTAGACCTGCCCACTCCAAATTGGTGTCCCATGGAGCGGTAGCTGTCGGGGATTGCCAGCTTCCAGAGGGCAATGGCGACCCTCTTTTCCACGGGGATAGCGGGCCACAGGTGAGTGTCTTGTCGTTGCAGAGCAGGGGCAAGCCAGGTACACAGCTCCTGGAAAGTGGTCTTTCGCATCCGGGAGTTGCGTAGCCACTCTTGGTCGCCCCAGAGCTCCATAACGAGCCGGTCCCACCAGTCAGAGCTGGTGTCAAGCCTCCAAAAACACCTGTCCACAAAGAAGTTTGGAGGCAAGGGCACTGGGGCTGCATGACGGACGATCCCTTCGTACCTCTGGTCTGGGTCCAGATGGGGAAGTAGCCTCATGACTGCATCATGCAGATGCAGCAACACTTGCAGTATGATGGTGTGGGGCCATCTCCTGCCCAGGGGCAGCTCTGGCTCCACGCCAAAAAAACGGATCTAAAACAGAAAAACCTCCAAACAAAAAACCTGCTGGGGTGTCCCAGGAAACTGAGCACTCCAAACCAGCACTGCAATGCCTTGCTTACCTCCTAGAAGGACAGCAAAGGCAGCTGCAGAAGCAGAGCAACGGGTGTTCAGGGGCGTCCCTTTAACCACGCGTCTCTGCAAAGGGCAGGCAGCAGCACCTGAAAGGAAATGCTGCCCCCATGCCCTGGCAGAAGTGGTTCCGGGTGGCTTTTAATTTTGAAAGAGCATCCAGCAGTCAGGACGCTCTTTTTCGAAAAAGCGGATCAATTTTCCGATCCGTGTATTGTAGTCTAGACGCGCTTTTTCGAAAGAGGCTTTTTCAAAAGATACTTTCGAAAAAGCCTCTTTCGAAAGAGGCTTGCAGTCTAGACATAGCCTGAGACAGCAACATGTGAGTGCCAGAATAAACACATTGCTCATCAAGTACATAGGTAGATACACAAAAACACATTCCCTTACATCAGGGGTGGGGAACCTCAGGCCTGGGGGCCGGATGTGGCCCCTGGCTTGCCTGGATCCTGACTGCTTGGCTCAGGATCCCGCCTGCATTGAGGAACGGGTACTGGTACTCCAGCCTGCCCAGAACTCCACCCTGGGGCTGGAGCACACAAAATCTACTAGGATGAGGCCCCCAAAGCTCTGGTGTGCAAGGGGAATATGGGGAGAGTCTTTATCCTTCTCAGTCGGGGCGCTATGTCAGTGAGGGGTTTTATTTGAATTTATTTGCTTCTCACTTGTACGTGACTCCTGGCTGATTTTTTCTGTGGGTCAGTAGCCCCCAACCCAAAAAAGGTTCCTCACCCCTACCCTAAATCAATAACCCAGCACCTCTCGAGAGCAGCCTTGCAGTTAGAAGGCACTGTGTGCATGCAACAAATTAAAAACTCTTTATTATAAGGACAAGTGTCAGGACTCCAAGAGATTTGTTTACCTGTAATCTTAAAAAGTAAGCGAGGAGAAAAGTATGTAGACCTGAAGCATGCAGACAGTATAACAAATAACCAAAGTAAACAAAGATCAAGATTGTGTTTGGTTGTAGCAGTGCACTTCTGCCCTCAGATACATGATGTTAAAGTGAATTTTGTGACACAAAGCAACGCATTTTTTTCTTTCAAGAACTAAATTTTTCACAGCTGAGTAAATTAAGATGACAAAGAAAGAAGTACTCATTTTCTTTCAAACTCTCCTTCTTTCTTTCCCCCCTTTTGATTTCTTTTCTTGCTTCCTTTGTCTTAGTGACTTGTGCTATTTTGTTTTCCTTGCTTCCTAAACTATTCCCTTTGCTCTCATCTCTTTTAATGTTTGCTTTCTTTTACATTAATTTCTCCACATTGCTTAGTCTTTCTCTAGCGCTTTCCCCTCCACTCTGTTCTTTTCCTTCTGATTTCCTTTTTTATGCTCCCTTCCTTATTTACTTTTCTAGGTCTCTTTGTCCCCTTGCTTATTCACATTTTCTTGCCAGTTTTTGAGCTCTTCATCATATTCCAGCAGACAACAGAGCTCCAGCACAGTAAAAATGGATCACAAGCAACAAAATTATTTGTATCCTCTGCTGCTTGGAGAATGGAGCTTGTAATTTCAGATATAAAGCTCCAATTGGTTTTTTGGTCATCCCTCAGGTATTTGATGGGAATATTATGTTGCTAGGGCAACACTCTAATCGTCCTGAGATGTTGGGCAAGCAAAATATTTTCCTGCTCTATGTGAAGGTCACGAGAGGGCTGTGACAGTTAAGTATGGGTTAACAAAGCAGCAAGCAAGGTAATCAAAAAAGCATCAGGCAGACCGTAGCTCAATAACATTTTCATCACCAGTAAGTGTTCTACACTACAAATACGACAAAGATAAGGAATCCAGCTGCAGCACTATTGTCCTCTGAGTGGATAACGCTGCTTCCAAAACCTGCTGAATCCATTCTCAAAGCACCAGTGAAAATTCTGTTTACATTGCAATGAACCAGGAAAACAACGCACAAGGAGTTCAGGGAGGCATCTGAGGAGAAAGATGTGATGTACGCTGTTGGTGACACTCTGAAGCCCAAGAACTAACACTACACCCCAAGACTTTTCAAGCCCTTCCTTCACGCCATAGTTTTATTCCTTAAATGTCAAATATAAAATCAAAGCAGCTCTTCCATCCACCATAGGCTACAGTTACCAAAGATTTTTCCTCTTGCCTTTCTCAGTGCTTAAAGTCACATCCTGTCCTTTAATCCTCTTGTTTCAGGCCCATGGGAGGAGACCACCATCTTCCTCCTGCAGCTCTTGTCAATAGCTCCTCCCTTAGCCCTTTATAGGGATCATCTGATCCCCTTTGTCACTTGATCTGATGAGCAAAGAGATATGCCATGTATCAATCAGACAAACCTCCCTTAGATTTCAGAACTGGACAGAATCTTCAAAACAAGCACAGAGAGTTTTTTAAATTCATCAGGATGTGCCCAGCCATTTTATCATTTTCACTTAAAAAACCAACTTGTGTATGCACTGCATGTCCCGTTCTGAGCCTGATCCACAGAGGATGTGGATATGCCACAGCTCCCACTTCAAGAGACTGGCTCCTTAGCTTAAGCTATATAGCCTCATGAGTTTAGCTCCAGAGTTCCCTGATTGACACCAAAGCTCTCAGGCATCACACAGGCTGGGTCTACACTACAGAGCTTTTTTTGGAAAAACAGCCATTTTTCTGAAAAAAAACTTCACTTACGTTCACACTGCAATTGTGTTCTTTCGAAAAAAATCGAATCCCCACTGAGAGGCACTTTTCTATGGAAGGAAGGTGGGGTCTGGAACGGAGGTTGGGTGCAGAAGGGAGCCTGGGATAGGGAACTGGGGTGCAGAAGAGGGTGGGGTCTCTGAAAGGGAGTTTGATCTGGGACAGGGGCTGGAGGTGCAGGGTCCAGGAGGGGGTATGGCTACAGGAGAGGATTCTGGCCTGGGGAAGGTTTAGGAGGGAGTGCAAGGTCTGGGAGGGATTTGGGGGGAAAAAGGGGCTGGGATGCCAGAGACAGGCTCCGACTAGGAAGTGCTTTCCTAAGCCACTCCCAGCCAGCTGCACACTCAGGTAGGCTTCCTCTCCAGCAGCCCTAGACTGCTAGCTGGCTCTGCATGTGCCGCTCTGTGCTGTGGGGAGGAAGTAGGGAGGGAGAGGCTTTCTGCGCTACCCCCACCCCAAGTAAAATCTCTCAGCTCCCAATGGCTGGTTTCTGGCCAATAGGAGTTGAGAGATTTTTCTGAGGTGGGAGGAGTGTATTGAAACCTCTTCCTCCCTTTTTCCTCTCCTCAGCACAGTGAGCTACAGGAAGCAGATAGCGGATACTTTGAGCAGTGCTTCTCCCTACCTCAGGGTGAGCAAGATCCGGCTTGATGGGCCAGATCCGGCTTGATGGCTGCATCTTCCCCACCCTGATGTATTTTCTGTTCATTGATCAGAACCACTGTTATGAATGGCCACCAAGTCCATGTACCCACAGATCCAGTAAAATTGCTTAAAAGCACACCCTCATATGAAGCTTCATTATTCTCATTTCAAAGCATTTAAAGACATGGGTGGGTGCATTTAGAGAATTAGAAACATGTAGATTGAGTCTGTGGTTTTGATACTTTGAGAAGATTAAACATCCCATCCTGACACTTGGCAACTACTAGAAAAGGTCTTTTCTTCACATGCTTCATAGTACTGAAAAGTGTAGACTCTTCCTTTTATTTTTCTTTTATTGATATTAATATACCAGGTCAGAAAAGAAAATGTCATATTATCTGCACTGTTACAAATCCTGTAAGCAATTTTTCCCTTTAAAATTAATAAATGTTTGCATGCACGTGTCAATTTACACATTTTAAGTCATAAGAAAACTATCAACATGATAAATAAAGCACCATGTACCCACATAAAAAAGCCTACATTGTTGAGTTACTTCTTATCCTATCTTAGCTTCTCCCAAAACTTACTCATGCCATAACAGATTTCTGTACAGAACTATTTTCTGTTTTTATTTTACTGGGAGAGAGAAGACAGGAAGTTATATTAACTCTCCAGATCTTAGGAATAGCCAAAATACTTTTTCAAAGCCAGCTAACCTGTCCTAGTGGGACAATCACATATGATGCTTTCTTTCCTAAATCTTAAATTCTTTCACAGAGGGATGGTTCTTGTTTTACAAAAATCTGAGAACAATTCTTACAAATGGTAGTGATTTTAAAGAGATCTAGGTCAGTGGTTCCCTGGGGATTCAGTTTAATTTGGACACATGCCATGAGGTCCAGTTGAAGTTTCTGAGTAGATTTTCAAGGAGTCCAAAATAACCTTTAGTGTTCCCAGAAAAAGCAATTCTTTCCGAGTACCGTCTTTTGGATTTGCAACTAATTCTAGCTGTCCAAAAAAAGTTACTTCAGACCTTTAAAAAAAAGAAGACAAATACTCTAACAAAGATGCTTGAGCAATAAGATAATCAGAAGAGGCCTTATCATGGAATTAATTGACTATCAGAGTGCTCATCATCCTGAGGCAATGCCAGTGGCACTTAACATACCAGCAAGGTCAGGGTTACCTTGGCAATGATAACTCTGTGGCTTTCATTGCTCACACAGTGACACACATCGATCTATTCTTTTTTTCAGTTCCAGAACAACACTTTTTAAAATAGATAATTTAAAGAGATATGCAAGTACCTTAGCCAATTCTTATCTTAGCCTCCAGGACAAACACCATAAAGTAGTAGTCACCATATTTCTCCGTTATCAATTACGTGGTGAGTGCACTGCCTAGTTGTTTTTCTCTGGATCAGTTTTAGCTTTTGCAGACTGAGGATGTAGACAAAGTGTTTGGAGGAGTGCGATCGACCATGTGTTCATTCGACCGCTGCCCTTCGTGGCGAATTAAATCAAGCCCAGAAGGGATGACTGGTTGGGTTCAGGGGATTATTAATGCTTCTTTTAGATCTGGGACAGTTCATGCCGCTTTGAAAGCGGTGGTGATAAAACAGTTCCTTAAGAAGCCTTCCCCAGACCCACGCAATTTGAATAACTATCGCCCAGTTACTAATATTCCTTTCCTGGAGAAGGTTCTCAAGCGGGCAGTGGCATTTCAACTCCAACCTTTCTTAGAAGAAACGGATTATCTAGATCCATTTCAGTGTGGCTTCAGGCCTGGTTTTGGAACAGAAACTGCCTTTGGTTTTGCCCTGGTAGATGACCTACGCTATAAGATAGATAGGGGGAACGCATCCCTACTGATTCTCTTGGACTTCTCAGTGGCTTTCAATACCATCAACCATGGTATCCTTCTGGAGCGCCTGGTGGAGTTGGCTATTGGAGCATTGTTCTGCGGTGGTTCCAGTCTTACCTGTTGGGATGCTTTCAGAAGGTGGAGTTAGGGGGCTGCTGCTTGATCCTGTGGTAATTGTGCTACGGGGTCCTGCAAGGTTCCATCTTGTCCCGTGCTGTTTAACATCTACATGAAACTGCCAGGAGAGTTCGTAAGGAGATCTGGAGGATAGTGCCATCAATATGCAGACAACATACATCGGATCCAGGTGTGGTGGTGACCAATCTGAACCAGTGTCTGGAGGTGGTGATGGACTGGATGAGGTCAAATATGAATAAGCAGATAAGACCGAGGTCCTATGGATCAGGAAGCCATCTGTCCAGGAATATTCTGTGTTACCTATTCTGGATGGGGTCATACTTCCCCAGAAAGAATAGGTTGCGTAGCTTGGACCCCTTTCTAGTATTTAAGAATCAGATTTCCTCAGTGGCCAGGAGTGCTTTGGGGCAGCTTCGGCTGATCCGCCAGCTGCAACCCTTATTGAATAAGAATGACTTGGCCACAGTGATTCATGCTCTTGTCAGATCCCAGTTGGACTACTGCAATGTGCTGTATGTGGGGCTACCTTCAAAGTGTCTTCAGAAGCTTCAACTGGTCCAGAATGCAGTTGCTCAAGTTCTAACTAACATCAGTGCTGGCACTGTTTGGGTGTGTGTGTGTGAGAGAGTGGGTGGGGATGGGAGGTGTGGGTGTGTCCCTCCTCCTGAGGTATCTTAGCAGGTTTTGTGTGTCCCTTTGCAGCAGCCCCCTAACTCCACCCTTTGGGGTCTTGTATTTTATTCTTTTATAAATGTTATAAGCCGCCTAGCATATTTTAAATAGAGGGGTGGGGTAAAAATATTTTAAATAAATAAATTATAATAAATTTCCTAATTTTTATATAATGAAGAGCACTGAACCGCAGCCCCTTAAGTGAAAATTGCAATGGGATGGAGAAAGGGAAACAAAAGGCAATATAAAAAAGGATGTAATGCATTAATTTTCAGAGAAACCATTTGATTAGCTAAAGAGTTGAAACATGTCCCAGCAGCACCACAGTGCAGGGAAAGCTATTTATGTCTTTGGATGCCTGTGGGTCTTTTAAATTAATTTTAAAAAGCATTATTGGCTTTGACTTTTAACCTGCAAATAGGCAAGGACTCTTACATATTAATTCTGCAATTTACAGCATCAGATAAATTGTTCGTTACCTCACCAGAGCTCTATAAGGACTGAGTGCTGTGAATTGCAGGATTGGGACCCTATGTCCTCACAAAGTCTCACTACATTCAGTGGGACATATTTCTGGCCTCGGGTCCACATGAGCATGAAAAACCTTTAAAGAAATTATGAAAAACTATACTATAATAAAGACGACAAATGTTTACTCAGATAATTACAGATGACAGCTTATTTCCCCAAAAAAACAAGGCAGGAGGAAGAAAGACAAAAAGACCTTTACATACTGCTCATAGGCCTACAATGCTTCCTCATATCTGAGCTGCTGACCGTTAGGTTATGGATACAGACGATACTGAACTAGTCTTGTAAGGAAGGGTCATCAGTTTTGGATAAATAAATAAATAAATAAATAAATAAATATAAAATAATTTTGTTTATTTATATATATATATATATATATATATATATAAAAACAAACACACACACACTCAACCATTTCTCTTTATGTACCCAGATTTACCTCTTTCTATGCAAGCTCATAGTTATCCTTAATTTTTACCATAATCTGTTTACATCAGAAATGGAAACCACAAAAACGTTGTATTTTAGAAAATGCTATTAATGCTACTTAAATTGGTCCTACAATATTTTAAACTTCCTACACTGTTTTTCTTGTGCTATAATTTGGGATGGTCTACATACACTAACGCTGTAAGCTGATCTAAGTTATACTAGTTCACATACATAAGTTACGCAACTGAAGTCAATGTCACTTCAATTGACTTACAGAGATTTCTACACCATGCTTTGTCGATGGGAGACACTCCTCCACCTACTTATATCCTTCCCAGACCTACTAAATCCACACTACTGCATCAATCGCAGTGGTGTCAAGGTCCTATGTACTTGACACCCAACATAAGAATCTGCAGCACAATGAAGATTTTCCAGCCCACATAGAATTGTCCTATTTAATATGGATTGGGTATAGTCAAAAGCAGCATAGCCCCACTGAGAGGCACAGTTTAGTAGTATGAGGATAAAGCTGGAAGCCACTAGAATCTATGAAACCATATTTTCCTAAACTCTAACCTTAATTTCCACTAACACTCTCAGTTGTCATGGGCAAGTTATTTAACACATCTCAAGTAGGGTTGCCAGGTGTCCGGTTTTGAACCAGACAGTCCAATATTTGAGCTTTCTGTTCAGGAAACAAATTGAGAAAATATAAATGTCCGGTATTTTGTTAATAAGATGTAATCTAGATTGTTATATCAAGTGTGTCTGGCATTTTTGTTGAAACCATCTGGCAACCCTAGGTTTCCCTATATCAGTGGTCCCCAACGTGGCATCCGCTGGGGCATTCGTGTGTGCCCGCCGACAACCTGGGCCGGGCCGGCCCCACCCCCAGCGCACGGAAGGCGCCGGCCCCAGGCGCGCGACATGCACCGGCGCTGGGTGCGCGGCGCTCAGGCGGCCCCAGCCCCGTGACACATGTGTGCGCTCGGGCGCGCAGTGCTCGAGCGGCGCCAGTGCCAGCCCCAGGCGCGTGGCTCAGGCGGCAGCGCCGGCCCCAGGCCCACGGCACAAGGCGCTCGGGCGGCCCCAGCCCCGGCCCTAGGGCACACGCCGGCGCCGGGTGGAAGGTCATCCCAGTCCCCTGGCGTGCCCCCAGACGCACGGCCCCACCTCCCGGGTGCCTCTAAAGGTTGGGGACCACTGCTCTATATTATATACATATGTACACACACACACACACACACACACACACACACACACACACACACACACACACACACACACACACACTTTGCATGAGCATTGTAATGAATATTTGGAAGACATTTTGAATATAAAATGCTACATTCAAGTGCCAATTAGTATTAATGAGATAATTTTCTGACATTATAATCGGTGTCTGATGAAGTGACTTTTACCCACAAAAGCTTCTGGCCAAAGCTTTTGCCCAAATAAATCTGTCTTTAAGGTGCCACAGGACTCTGTTATTAACGAGAATGTATCTGATCCGGTACAATTTCCGATTCAATTTCCAAAGATGGTCAGGACAATATTTGCAAATAATGTTTTCATACCTTCTGCACCTTTATTTAAAAAGTTTCACATTACTAGAGGCCCAGACCAAAAATGCTCAAACATGGCTGCCTAAGGTTAGGCACTTAAGCCACGGCGGCTTGATTTTGTGCTCTGAGCACCCACAACTTAAATGGACTGTAAGCATTCAGCATTTTTTTTTTAAATCAGGTCATTTTGATTTAGGTCCCTAACTTTAGATAGCCATGTTTGCAAATGGTAGCCCATTAATTATCCATTTTTGTGACTTTGACCCATCAAAAGGGTAAAGATCAGATCAAAAGACTAATTACACTAATTACACTGGCCCAGCTTATGCAGTTAATACTAGAGCTAGCAATGTCTCAAAACCTTCTTTCAACTTTGTTTGGATAAGAAAAAACTTCATAATAGACATTACAGTTCTTGCAGTCATCTCTGCAATGCAGGAACAATGTCATTCATCTGAATGATAGAAAGAGTACAAATTGGAAATATTTGATATTATTCAAGTCTATTCATTTTGTGTCTAATAGCATGAATGTTCAATTTTAAAAATTTAAGTTCAACAATAAAATGGGCATTTTTCCATATTAAATTGTAGATATTATTTTACCAAAGCTAACATTAGCTGTTATTAGTATATATTAATGTACAAATATTCTAAAAAAGTCATAGCACCACCCCTGGGGTTTCTCTTAATCTCATTTAACCCTGTGAATACAATAATATTACCTACTGTATATTTTCTAGTGTTTTGCCCAATGCAGTTTGAAATGTTGCAAGCACTAAAGATCTTCCACCACTCCTTCTGGAGGATTAATTCACAATTCAACACATTTCACAATTAGGAAGCTATCCCTGATATTTAGTGGGAAATTTTATTTTCTTAAATTTTAAAAAAATAAATATTTTTCTTTTATGGATAAAGAAAAAGAGGACAAATTCTAGGATCAAGATATAGTGTAAATTATCAAACAATTATGAATGTTAGAATAAATCAGATCATCATATGATCAATTTCATTAAAAATCTACCAACAGTAAATTCAGATATAAATGTTTTAGTATTCTATCATAAATGCACTAGAAGAAAATCTATGCTATATTTACCATTACTATAAATAAGCAATTTAATTTACATCATCTTCTTTAAGAGGGCAAAATTATTCTGGAAGATAATAGTTAAACATAAATCTAGTCAATTCAATTATTAATATCCCAGTTTCTCAAGATGAAAAAAATATAGTATATACCTACATTTCTACTAGGACTTATTCTCATCTCATAGTTCACTTGAAAAAAGGGTATTTGTTACAGGAAGTATATAATTACTCCCTGGAGACAGTATGCCAGACACATACTTCCAGGATATACAATATCTATTCATATTGTATAGGGTGTGTGTGTGTGTGTGTGCGCGCGCGCGCGCACGCACGCCTCCTACATACAACTTCACTTCACATATTAACCATGATTATAATATTAAAGATTTTGGACCAGAGACGGAGAAACACATTGAATTTCATATATTCTGATGAAACATGGTTCACTAAGAACTGCAGCTTCCTTAGATTACTGAATTTGTTATACTGTACAGAGCAGCCCTCATTCTATGACCTTTTTGCTCTCACTAACAGTGCTGAAACACTTGTATTCCATGCAGTAAGATTTTATATTCAGTATATTGTGATGTTAAGATCTACAGGTAGATCTACAGTTAATACGCTAGGCAAGACAAAGAAAGCATGTTTTGTCGTGTAAATGCTAGACCTTAGTTATTCAGAATGTTGGAATATCTCTTAAGAATATAGCTTGGCTTTCGCTTGTTGCTCTTCAGCTTTTCTGAACTGTTTCAACTAGGGAAAGTTCCAAGAGACACAATGAGGGATGTGGAAAGAGTGCCAGGGTGAGGAAAGTGAAACTGAAAAAGGGTAACTTGTGCCACGTTAGTTTGGTACATGACAAATTCAGTAGAGAGAGAAAGTTCCTGTATTTACCTTCACAAACTAGCAGGAACTAATACCAAAAATAAATGTTCAAATGTGCAGGGATAGGTAAGTGTCAGATTTCATGTACAACCCAACATACCTAAACTCTGCCCTGACCTGACCACTTCTAATTTGGAGTAAGGATGATTACCCCCTCCCACCCCCCCACCCCCCGCTTGTTGCCTCTATCATATAGAGGCAGCAAAACAGGGAGAAGAGAGGGCATTTCAAAGTGGCAGTGCCACACAGCTGATCCAGGGCTCTGTATAGCAATGCCCCTTTGAAGCGCCGCACAAAGCTGACCCCGGGTCTCATGCGGCACTACTCCTTTGAAACACTGTGATGGCATTTCAAAAGGGCAGTGCCGCATGGAGTCCAGGGTCAGCTGGGGACTCTCTAGCTCACTCTGGGATCCCTGCAGCATTTCCCCAGCTGATCCCAGAAGCTGAGCTGGGAGCCCCCAGCTGATCCCGGGCTCCGCTTGGCATTTCAAAGAGGCAGTGACACACGGAGCATGGGATCAGCTGGGAACTCCCCAACTGACTCCAGGTTCCACGGAAATGCCACAGGGAGTCCAGGGTCAGCTAGGGAGTCCCCAGCTGTCCCCGGACTCCATGTGGCATTTCAAAGTGGCAGCGCAGCATGGAGCCCAGAATCAGTGGGGGACTCCGAGTCCCCCACTGACTCCAGGCTCCAAGAGGGTGCTTCTGCTTTGCAATGCACAAGAGCCCCCACTGGGGACTCACACATTTCAAAGCTGGCACGCCATGTGCAGCCTGGGGCTAGCAGGAAGTCCCACTGACTCCGGGCTCCCTTGGGGGCTCTTGTGCATTTCAAAGAATAAATGCCCTCATAGAACCCGGAGTCAGCAGGACTTCCCACTAGCCTGGCTGCAGGCAGAGTTCAGCAGAGACTCTTGTACATTTAAAAGGAGGAATGTGGACATGCCTATTGACTAGTCGAGCAGTCGACAGAAATTCCATCAACTACTTGACTAGTAAATTACTCGTTAGTTAACATCCTTAATTTGGAGAGGTTAATTCAATCTCTATTCAAGCCTATCCTTGGCTGAAAGTTCCAGCAAGAATGACAGTTCATGTCAACTGTCATTGTTGTTTATATTTAGATAACTGTCAGATAGCAAAATGACTGAGCCGGAGCAGTTTCCATTCATGGCTGGCCCAGGCTTGCTGCAGACAGAAGCTGCTCCATGGGACGCCAGAGGAGCCTCTGACTGCAGGGTTCCAGGAGGCTCTCCAGGAGTGGGGCCAGGAGCATGCTAGCTGCCGGCCCCACTCCCAGGGGGAGCATTTTAGTAACTGTGTAATCACTAAAATTGTTGCAGGTACACACTTATTAAAATAAATTAAATCTAACATCCCTACCAGGTACCCCTCTATGGAGCCAAAAGTCTTATTTACAGTAAAAGATTTTTGTCCTTAGGAAACTAAACAGTGTGTCAGGGGCAGAGAACAGAAGAGCCCAACTTGCTGTCAATGTTTCAGATGCTTGCATTGGTAAGGAACTGATTAGAGGAGAGATCCCCAAATGGTCCCAGCAAGCAAACCACACCCTGTGCTAAACAGAAAAGTGAAAACATT
The DNA here is from genome assembly GCF_049634645.1 of Pelodiscus sinensis. Taxonomy (NCBI): domain Eukaryota; kingdom Metazoa; phylum Chordata; order Testudines; family Trionychidae; genus Pelodiscus; species Pelodiscus sinensis. The sequence continues at coordinate 46,227,329 of NC_134717.1, read as the reverse complement.
CCCATGGGTTCCCACCACTCTGACGTGGGGGAAAATTCCTTCCAGGACCCAAATCTTCCAATTAGCAAAGCACACAAGCCAGGTACCCAGAAAAGATTCAGCATACCATGATAGAGCACTGGTCCACCCTGTCTGGTGTGCCATCTTCAGCTGAGGCTAATCTCAGATGCTTCAAAGAACAGAAAAAAAATACAAATCTATTAAACTACAAAAAAAAAAAAGCTATCCAATAATTGTGTATGGGGAAAAATTCTTTCTTGCCCCTCCGCAGGTGACCAGCTGAAGCTCTAATGCATGAGAATTTATAATAGTGGTTACCTTAATGCAGAGCAGTAAGAGGTAAAATACCATCCATATGCCCTTTTCTCTCCAGCATTTAGGCTCTTCAGGCACTTTTTTTGCAATAATATGCACATATGAATATCCTATGCTGTGTACTAAAGTTTATCCCAATTTAAACACTACTGTTTGTAAGATTTACCACATCACAGGATACAATACCTTTACCCTAAAGTGTTTTAGCTCTTTAGTGAACCAACTGCTATTGCCTTCTGTACCCTGATCAAATGCCTACAATCCTCCTTCTAGCACAAACAGAATTAATAAGAGAGAAAAGCCACTAGACTTTTTCTGTATGTCTGACATTTGAATCTACTTACCACAGATTATTTGGACCTTTGTCACTCTTGCTAAATATGTGAAATGGGAATCTAAAGTGTACACTGCTTAAAAGATTACAGAAAAATTAAAAGCCACATCTAATATAGAACTAACTCAGAGGATATTTCAAAAGCCACTTCTAATATAGAACTAACTCAGAGGATATTTCAGAAGGAAGTATGTGGGAAATATGGAAACATATTTATACAGCATTAAACAAAAAAGAAACTGTATTTGGTTTGCTGCCAACATATTAAGAAAGGAACCCCTTTGTTGGCAATAAACAAACAGTAGCATTTTAGTCAGGAAAAAATAAATTGAAGAACTACGCCTCAATAGAACTGGTATTTATTGAGAGCACAAACTATACTATTGTGACTATTAACATAGCACCAGACACAGGTTGAACCTCTTTAGTCCAGCATCCTCAGGACCTGACCAGTGCTGAACCAGAGAATTTGCTGCTTCACTGGGGGTCAATATTGTCTAGCAGCATTACCAACACTTCCCCTGCTTACTGGGCTCTTAAAAAACATTTAGGGGTAAATTATAGCTAAACAACAGCACAGAACACTGAGAACCAGGACTAGGGGCTGTAAACACACTTTATGGGACTGCAGGAAACTTGGCCACACCCATGATAAGTGGACCTCCAGCTAACTAATATCATGCTGAACCATGGATGTTGCTGGACCAGAGAGCGGTGGACTAGAGAGGTTCTATCTGTCCTACATTACAGAATCATTGCATTAGAAAAACTAGTACATAAAACAATTTTCAGGTGTCAAATTTTCCTCAAAATACTTTACCCTTTACACATAATATGCAAGATCCATCTTAATTCTATCATCCTTTTAGGGTTCATCTTTTAAATCCAAAAAACAAAAGATATGCAAACAGAACTAGTTGATAAATATCTACACATGGAGTCTGCAAAATACAAAGTCAAAAACTGCAGACTGACTGCATTAAGACTGGCTATTTCTAGCTGATAAACCTAGGGATCACTCACACCTCCATGTTCTTTATTTTTTATGACACCACACAATAGCATTAGCTGCAACTTAGAAAATCAATACTTGTTCAATGTGTGGGAACCTCATGCAATCTATGTAATTTTTGCAGCAATTTTTTTAAAAATAGAAATACATCATAGCTGTTAGCCTGAACACTTTTCAGAGTTCCCAATATGAACACTACATTTTTAGGTGACAATGAAATGTGCTTAAAATTTCAAATACCTCTAACAGAGTGTAGGAGCCCTTTAAAACTTCCATACAAAGCACTGGAGTGAGCCCTACCCTGCTCTGGGATTTTCAGTAAGGAATATACCAGTGAGACAGTGAATATGGTTGCTTATTGTGAGGAAGGAGCCTGAGAATTGCAGCTGGGAGGTGAGGAAGAAACCCTGTCTCTGTTCTGGACTCAAGAACACAATCCAAAAGTGCAGGAAGGGCTAGAACCACTGTTAGGGTTACTAGGTAGTCTAAAAAAAAAAAATACTGGAGCGGGGCTGACCGGGAGGAAGGGGGGGGATGGGAAGGAGAGCTGAGGGAAGGGGAGGTCTAGCCGGAAGAGATTGGGGGAGGGGCAGCCGGTGGGAAGCAGAGCTGGTCGGGGGGGGGGGGGGCCAGGACAGCGGGGCTGGCGGGGAAGATCGGGGGAGGGGCAGTCGGCGGGAATGGGGCTGGCCGGGGTGGGAGGGGAAGGTGAGGAGTGGCCAGCAGGAAGCAGAGCTGAAGGGGGGAGGGGAGGGTCAGGCAAAGCGGGGCTGGCCAGGGAGGGGTGGGGAGCGAATCAGCTGGCAGGGAGCAGGACTTACCCAGACACATGCAGATTCCAGGGCGCTACCTGTCCCGCGCACGGTCCCAGCGAAGCAAGTCTGGCTGTGGCTCCCCCATGCACTTGACCAGCACTCAGGAACAGAGACAGGGCTTCCCCTCCTTCTCATATGTAACCAGAGGCTCCTAGCGCCAATTGCGTCCCGCCTCCCAGCCACTCACCCCGCCCCTGCCAGGCTTCCATCTGGCATCCCACTGGAAAACCAGAAAATACTGGACATTGCACATGTCCGGTATTTTCTAATTTTTTTTAACCGGACATAGGGCTCAGAAACCAGACTGCACCTGGCAACCCTAAACTGTCAGTCTGAGCAAAGGGCTGGGAACTATTGATCAGGACCTGACAAGACATCCCAAAAGGGGGAGGTGTATTTAAGGAGTTTCCATTGCTCGGATGGTGCTGTGTGATTAAGTAAGAATCTCAGCTTTTTTTTAAAGTTCTAACCCTCATGGGTTACAGAGAAAGTCCTGAAAACAGGGCCCAACTATATTTGGAAAAGGCAAATAAAAGGAATCCCAATGTTATTGTTTTTATAAAATTGCATTATTTTAAAGCCAAATCTCATAGTTTATTGAGGACTGAGTCATAGTTTTTGAACACTTGAGATTGGCGGTAGTGAACAGGCCCTTCTAGAGTGTCAGCTGAAGAATTTGGGCTGGGAAGAGCCCAGATAAGGGAGATTAGTTTCTTGTTTTGAAGGGACCTTCCCTTATTTATTTGCCCCATCAACCTAACAACAAGAGCTGTCTGTTGGTTTTGAACAGACTCCAAAGTCATGGCTATTTGTATTCTTTTGCCTGTTACATCACCCATCTTAGATTTTATACTGTGCCCAATTTGTGTCTGAGGCCCAGATCCACAAAGACACTTAGGTGTAAGGCTGCCAGATAGTTTCAACAAAAATTCCAGACATACTTGACATTACATCAGAATCTTCATTATATCTTATTTAGAAAATACCGGACATTTATATTTTCTCATTTATATTTTATCAATTTGTTATCCGAACAGAAAGCTCAAATACTGGTTTGTCTGGTTCAAAACCAAACACCTGACAACCCTAGTTAGGTGCCTATATCCAAGTTGCAGGTTCCACTGCTACTCACAACATTTCCACTTGGCTGCTGCCTAACTCTATAGCCACCTAATCTCACTTGGTGCCTAAGTTTTTTCAATAAAGATTCCTAGCTGTGTTTCTACCTCCAGCCATGCACACTGCAGCCCTGCTCTATGAACTCAGGTACCTAAGTCCCTGAACAACCCAGGAAATGCAGGTCAATACATGCTTTGTCTGCCTATCTTGCCTGCTGAGCCCATTCCCTAGGTATGCTTAGGAGGCCACCTACCACATCAGGTTCCATTCAAAATCTGGCCAAAGGAGGATAACGAAAAAGAGGGGGTTTCTAACTTTTGGCCCGGAAGAGTGCTCACCAGGACACAGGAGATCAAATGATATTATAAGAGTGGTAATAATTAATTTCAATATACCTAATATTAAGGTAAAAACAACAAGAGAAGCCATTACAACAATCTCAGTTAAGATGTAGGAGGACTGAATAACTTGCAACATATAATTTAATCACTGAGTTCTCTACAAAGACCAGGATTTTCTTGAATTTGTTATTCAAATCCCTTTTCAAGACTCACCTTTTCCAGGAGGTCCACAAACACTAACCCAGGACAGCAAGACTAAGAACACTCCATTTCTGGGGGGGGGTTTCTAAGCATCTTCTACATTTCCTACTGCATTTTTGTGTTGTTGGTCTCTGATCCAGCCACAGCCACATTCCTATGCAAAGCTCAAAAAGAGTCAATTGTTCTTTGCTAGGGAGTTCAAGGGTTCTCCCACATAAAGACAATTGCAAGAGCAGGGCTTTAAACCGAAAAGAAGAAGATCACTGTAATGCTGGGAATCGGGATTGTGACTGGATCTTGAAGAGACTCCAGCCTCAGAACCATTAAATATTATCCCTTTTACACAGCTTAGCTAAATGCTAACTGTGCATTTCAGTACCAAATTTAGGATACATTTTTATACAGGTACTTTAATACAGGAAAGATGCTTAGAGGCCAACAGGTTACCCAAATAGGCAGGATAACAAAATAAACAAAGACAAAAATACCTTAAAATAAAGGCTGCTACTGTCAGAAACAAAAGTTTAAAAAAAATGTAAAGGGAAGGAATCTGAAATGAAATGTCCCAGTCCACGCCACTCTCAGCTTCCATTGGCGGGGAATGGCAATCCATGGCCAACGGGAACTGAAAGCACCCACACCTGCAGAAGCACTGGTACACAGAGTGGCAGCGACCCACCACAGGATAACCCCCTGGCAAACTGCTGCGGTCTTATTGCCCATCTCTGGTTTAGATAGTAATGATCTAAAATGTATGAATACACCAGCTAAAAGAAGGCAAGGGGACACCTACATTTATCAAAGCTCCTCCTAGAAAGTTTAATTTTTCCCAAATAAATCATTAAGATTCAGTAATGCATCATTTATAAAGGCATAAAGCAATTATTCTGGAATACAGAACTGGAAATATAAAAATAACTAAAAATATGCAGGGGCAATATTAAAAATGCATTCTGTATTGTATCACACAACATTGTTGTATGAATAAGTAGCAACCAAATTTTTTTTGTTTTTGGTAAGGCTGATCAAAATTTTACAAAATTTAAAAATTTTATTAAAAAATATTTTAATGAAAATTTTTCACCATTGTTCTTCCAGAGCTGATTTTATGCTATTGTTTTAAAAGAATGAGAGCTGAAAGTTTTTCTCTCCACCCATCTGTTAGCATTAGACTTTGGAATAAGCAAGTCCTGCCCAAGAGAAGGAACATAAGAGTGTATTACACAGGTGTTGTGAAAATGATCAGAGAACCTGAGAAATACGCACCTCATGTGTGTGTAATCATGTTTTATTGCATAGAACTCAGGATGTGTCTAGACTACACCTCTGTTGACAGAGAGATGTAGATTAGGCATGTCGAAATTGCTAATGAAGCTGGGATTTAAATATTCCACACCTCATTAGCATAAAAATGGCCACCGCTTTTTTCCGAAATGGAGTTTACGAAAAAACGGCAGTCTAGATGCAGATCTGTCAAAAATAAAGCCTTTTGGACAGATCCTGTAAAACTCATTTTTTGAGGAATAAAGGATGTGTTGAAAAAGGGTTTATTTTCGACAGATCCCCGTCTAGACTACTGGGTGTTTTTTTTTTAAACTCCATTTAAAAAAAAGCGGCAGCCATGTTTATGCTAATGAGGCATGGGATATTTAAATCCCGGCTTCATTAGCAATTTCAATGTGTTTGATTTGCATCCCTCTGTCGACATAGAGATGCAGTCTACACGTAGCCTCAGTGATAACAGACTTCGAAAGCCAAAACCATAACTATGTATGTAAAGGACCTGTTACTGCAGTATGTGAAAAATATATGTACACAAAGCCCAAAAGAAATGGAGAAGTCTCTCCTCTGCGGAACTAGTACATGTATTAACTCTAGATGATTAGGTCACCTAAAGACCTGTAGGTGACACTAATGGTAAACACTTCTGAGGGTTTTCACAACCATTTTTGAAGATGGGTGCTTCATCAGCATGTAACAAGAGAAAGTCAGGGAAGTGCACTACTTTTATAGCTCAGACACAAGGGTACCTTGAGTAGTAAATGATCACTTTAATTTAAACAAAATACTACATAACTCTGCTACATATTAGTAGTGCAATATGCTTATGAGGACTAAGTCAGTAATTTTGGAAATATGCGATGTAACCTTGTTTGCTAATGAACTATTGATATGCTGGGATGCAACTTTTGAATGTTTCAGTGATTCAATAAATTACCATACGTGTTTCTAATTTATTCAAAACATTGGTGCACTTATCAATCACTTCATAATCTATAACACTATTTAAATAATCCCATTCAGTTGGGAAAGTGCATACAAAAGTACTTCTGAAGTGCTAAGTATTATTGTAGCCCTTCTGCCGGGTAGGCCTGGCAGGAACCAGGGCTGGGTTCAATATCTTGGGGTCAATCTCACAAAGAACCGGCTCGAGCCCCCACCCAGTGATCTGGGAAATTCACGCACCCCTGGGCGCCTCTGAGAGGCAATGCTTCCCCACTCGCAAGCACTGAGTCTGAGTGTAGGAACAGAACATTTAATGAAACAGAGGAAGAATTCATACGGCATTAGCTTGGGGAAAGCACCACAAACAGAGTTCATAACCCAAACATGAGCCCCCACCCCGGCCAAGATTCTCCAGCCCCTGCTTACATTATTATACTAGCACGTTTACCTGGGGTTGACCGAGCCATTAAGAAGGGGCTTAGAGCAGGGGACAGAGGGTGTGGGTGGTGCAGGAGTTAGGGTTAAGAGTAGGGATGTTAGCATGTAGTCGTTTACATAATTAACTGATAAGTTAATTGGTTAACCCTACATGCATCCCCCCTCTCTATCAGAGATAGCCATGCGGGGGACAGGTGGAAGCCAATATGCACAGAGAGCCAGCTTTAAGCCAGCTCTCTGAATGTGCTGGCTCACAGAGTTGCCTTCCCTCCCCTTGCTGCCTCTCACACCAGCACCACGGGGGGGACGGAGGGAGGAGGAGGGCAGGCAGGAGCCAATATGCACAGGAAGCCAGCTTTTAAGCCAGCTCTCTGCCAGCTCTAGCAGTGCTGCCTGACCCACCCCTTGCTGCCTCCCAAAGAGGCAGCAGTGCAGGGCAGGGAAGGGCAAGAGGGAGCTGGTGCTCAAGGAGAAATGGCTAAAAGCCAGCTCCCTGCAAGCACCAGCTCCTGCCTGCCTCCCTGTGTGCAGATGTGTAATGGCTGAAACATTCAGTCGTTACACATTTACAAAAAAGCAGATTTGCTAACATCCCTAGTTGCGAGATGAGGCAGAATTCTGGGAGTGTGAGGGGTGCAGAAGTCAGGATTGGGGGATGAGGAGAGGTTCAGGGTAGGGGGTTGAAAGGTGTGTTGAGACTCAGGGCAGGGGATTGGCCGATCCCTGGGAGCCATGCTCAGGGCTGGCCCGGGTGGTGGGTGCTGCACTGCCAGGCGACAGCTCCACTAGGGGGTGCAGTGCCTTAAAAAGATTAAATCGGTTTATAATTAGGTGAAATTCTCATCTCAATGAAGTCAATGCCAAAGCTTCCATTCACTTCAATGGTGCCAAGATTTGACCACTTACAACCAAAATTCATCTTAGAATAAGTGTTTATAACCACGCTTTTAAAAGGTTTTAAACAAAGACCAATTCTTCATGACACCATATTAATAAATTAGTCTGTGTGTCAGAAAAATATATCCAATGTTGAGAGGATAATGGACCATGCACTAAAATATAGGATGGTTTATTGAGAATGGATCTTGTTATATCAAAAAAGAAATCAAGTGGTCTAATCTACACAATTAGAGACACACACACTTCAAATCCCTCCTTAAAGGGTGTCTGTAAATTTGATTTTCCCTTATCTAATTTCCAGTTTAAAGTACCTTTAAACAATATCCATTATATTTTTAGTAACTCCTTATAAATGGTGTTGTGTTTTTCTGCTCTCCTATTAATGTTTATAAGGGTATTTTTAGCAAGAGAGAAAATTATACAGAAGAACAGTGAAATCAATTATACAAAAAATGCTGCCAAATGTACAAATACATTAAAAAGTGAAAAATAACCATTTTCCCACCAACATTTTTCAGTTATTATCATTTTAATTGTTAACTGTGAATATAATAGGCACAAAATATGTTATAATACTACTAATGGATTATTAGAAATTTAGTTGTTAACGTATTTGAATTTTAGTAAAGAATAGTAAAATTAATTCAATCTGGCTATAGTAGGAACATTGGATGAAGGATCATAAAAAGCAATGTAAAGCAGCAATATATCTATTTGGGAGGGAGTACAGCAGAGACATATGTCTGATCTTATTTAACATCTTTATTTACGATGATCTGAAGAAGAGTTAACAACATAGTAATGAACTTCAGAGGATATTAAATTGTGAAGAGTGGCAAACCCCCATACCACACATCTCAAAGGATGACAAAAAGTTTTATATAATGGGAAAAACCTGAAAAACAATTATGCTAGAAGAAATGTGCAGTGACAGTAGACAGCAGAGTGGATAAAAATCCATTTTAGAAAAAACTAAAAAAATATTTAATTTTTTAAAATAAAATGCTAAATTTCTCATTTTAAAATAATAGTTATAATTAAATCTCATCACAGACATGCTACATTTACACCTACAGTATCATAAAAATGAATTAATGGCTCTAGTGTGACAAGTCTGTCCAGCTTAAATACCAGCTCTTGTTTCTTGAAAGTTCTGGCTTCCAGTTTCTGTTTCACAGCAGACTCAAGTAACATGTGCAAAGAAAGACACAGGCTGGACAGGACTGTTTTTGCTCTATACTTGTGTAGTGGTATCTGGACCAAGCCTGGCAGAGGAAGTAGTTAAGACCATTGCCTTAAAACAAAAAGGCAATATATAGGAAAGGACAGAGGCAGCATAGAAAACAACAGTGGAGTAAACTGGAAATAAAAAGGGAAGACATTATTTAGCATACACAGATTCCAGCATTCCCCCCACAGAAAATCTGTCATGACTTCTGGGCATAAGAGAAACCCTATGTGGGAGTATTTTGAAGAAAATTTTTCCCTGGGGTAAAACGTGTCAAGTGTAAGCAGTAGGGATGTTAGATATTGATTAATTTAATAATCATGTAATCACATCAAAACTTAGCGATTCAATTATTCAATAGTCCCCATGGGTGGGGCCAGAAGCCAGTACATTCCTGGCCTCATTCCTGGGGAGCCCCCGTCACCCCATGCTGCTGCCTCAGTATCAGAGGCAGCAGCGTGGGGTGGAAGGCGGGAGCCAGTGCGCAAGGGGAGCCAGTCTAAAAACTGGTTCCTCGCATAGACTGGCTCACACCTGCCACCCCACGCTGCAGCAGCCCCTGTGTGCAGGGCAATGCCAGTTAACAAGTTTACTGGTTAATAGAGTGCCAGATAACAAAGCTTTCACTGTAAGATGTAAGTGCTATTGTGTTTGTGTGTGTGATTTAGTTCTTACCATTTCTAAAGCACTGATGCTAATTCTGTAGCTTGATACAGGTAATGAGTATTATGTATTATTTCCTAAATTAATAAAATTAAGTTATCTAAAAAAAAAATTACACAAAGTAAACCTCTTAGAAGTTGTAAATTGTTGTACTGAGTTGTAAATTACCATGTTTCAGTGATCAGATTGTCACCATTAAGAAATCTGTGAAGTAGTATCAGTAGGAAACCTGATTGAAATAAATGAGTTTTTTCTTGGTGATTTAAAAATTGCCTTGATTTAAATCAATCCCTCCTGGTAGACAGCAAGTAATGACTGAATATGCAATATGAGATAACAGAGTAAAGGCCATGGGAATTTTGAACTGCATAGTCACAGGCATCACATCACAGAGTAGAAGTATAACAGTCCCTCTGTAAACTTAATGCACACATTGAATAACACTCTTGAAGGGTGTAAATACCAAGCAGAGAAAGTAATTATTTAGAACAGTAAAGGAGCACTAACTAGGAGCAATAAGAAGAAATTAGAAAGGAATAAACAGGAAGGTTCCTTGTAATGATTTATATTATAAATGGTGGCAAAGCCTCAAGAGAAGCAGGCAGTATTCATATCTGGGACCTTTAAAACTGCAGTGAATAAAATTAGAAAAGGTACTGTAGGCTTCTGGAAAGGTTCAAGTGATTAACCATATCTAATACATCCTATCCTTCACCTAACTAACTGCCAGGTTCATGGAACATGAATATATAAAACTGAGGAAAATATAAAATCATGACAGAAATTGTGAACTTGAAAGCCATAGATTCTTCCTTCTATTGCAAGTACACAGTTAATAATATAAATAAATCTTTAAAATTGGCAGTGTATATTCTTTCTTTCCACAGGTGGATGGACAGCAACCATTATGCATATACAAGCTGTCTCCCTTGCATTCATTCTGACAACTGACAGGAATGACCGACCATTTTACAAATCTCAAAAGCACTTTTTGAATCACTGAAAGAGGAGTCAATTGGTAATAACTAACCTTGTATTATACAAATAGTTTTAAGCTGCAGCTATCACCATAAATTCAATTATAATACATACGTAGGCAGATTTATCAAAGTCTTATGAACGTTTCAAGGTTAGCCAGTTTGACTGATTCTAACACTAATCCTTTGATTAGATTTCAGTCTATCCTAGTAATGTTGAATTTACATTTAATGGGAAAATGTAACAAGCACAGTATTAATTGGAGGAGTACAACAGAAGTGACTTGGTCTCTTTTTCTTTAGAAGACTCATTTGTACAAGTTTTAGAGGTGGTCCTTGGTGTGGATTTCACCTCTAAAGTGTAATATGCAATTGTAACTGAACAAAGACATCTCCAAGAACTCATGGCTAAAAATGATTAATTACTTTGCATTATGTATCACTTATGCAAATGGCATACTATCCAAAGACTATGTGGTAAGGGAGTAGTGATTTTACATGAGGATTACATCAGCAACAGTAGCAGAGACAGAGAGAAGCTGCAATAGTAAACTGTCATTTGTGTCTCTACATTCCATGTAAAATGTAAACAACATTTTAACAAGTGAGCTTCATGCCATTTCCACATCTCTATGCCATTGCAAATCTGATGGTAGAAGCATTTCCACTGTGGCACAGGAATATTGAATCAAATAGCTATCCTTCCACAAACTGTCATTTGTGTCAGGCAACGTGCATAGCCAGACAGATCCAGTGTAGAACCTTAGACAGTTACAGAAATGCCACAGTTTTCAATCTGAGGACAGTCTGGTTTTGAACATGTTCTTTGCACCAAAGAAAGTGGTTGGCAGCTCATACCAATCAGCAGAATGTAAATGAATTCGGAAAGTTAGACTTCATTTAGCCAAAAGAAACAGAGATATGAAAAGAAGTGGGATTTCATGCTGGCACAACCATTACATTAAACATATAGAATCTGTGAAAATATGAAACCAGTCTTCTGACAGTGATGGTATTTTGGATCAGAATCATTGAGTGACTTCACCTGTTTCTGTGTTCCATATTGAGCCCTTGTTTTTATGGATTATAATATTGTAATTACTTTTGCAATATTTGTTTTAAAAAAAGTAAAAACAAGGATGTAGGCAACTTTTGAAAAAATGTGTATATAATAAAATATCAATTAGCAAAGAAAACACAGTCCCCATGTAAGCAAATCACAGTTACTTTCCTTAAGGATAGATATGTGATGCTGGTAAATCATACCTTGACCCTTACTATTGAGTCCTCACTTGGGATGTCACCAGTTAACTGGCAGTCCAGCCAGGATGAAGCAGCCCACTGCACAGCCGAAGCAGCTCCCACCCACAGCGGGCCTGGCCCGACCCGGCTAGAGCAGCCCCCTGCCTCTGGGATCTCGTGTAAGAGGTTAACTGCTTAAACAGGATTTTACATCCCTACTCCTCACCAATGTCAGCCACAGCTTTGTTTTCAATGACAGTCAGATTCCAATCAACTGTTTAACTTCCAAGCTCCATAGGTGCCTCTACCACACTGTCAGTCCCCACCTCCTCTGGCAGCTGCCCATCAGCACCTACTGTACAGAGACCATTTTGGAATTTGCTGATTGTACCTTCCTTTCTTGCATCTAGCAAATTTTTGTTCATTTCTATGCTCCCTATATCCATGGGTTTAGCTTCCTTGTTTCCCCAGTGCAACTAGACACCCTGTCAGTAATCTGTTAGCTAGAATCCTAGGGTAAGCAGCTTCCCACTTTTGCTAAGAGTTCTCCTCAGGTTTCAAAACTGAAGAGGCTTTTATTGTGCAGGTGAAAACCCAAACCTTAGCACAGCAACTAATAAGCAGGACACATTTCAATAATGGAATCCTGGTGTAGGGTCCAGCAAGAGGAATTCAAGGATCCCTCTGGGAAGAAGGTGTCTAGAAAATGTCATATTTACATGTTATATTTTAGCATTCCCATCTCTCCTACATCTAGGAGAGATGGGAATGCTAAAATAGTTTATCCCCTTTTCCATATACAAGGCACATTTCCCTAATTAGGGCAGGCTTAGTCTGTACAACAATAGAAACATTTTAACAAGTGAGCTTCATGTCATTTCCACACCCCTGTCCCAGGCAAATCTGATGGTGAAAGCGTTTCTACTGTGGCACAGGAATATAGAATCAGAGAGCTATCTTTTCACAAATAATCTACAAGATTAAAATGTTCTGGGGTGCTGAAAGCACAAACACTTAGGCTACGTCTAGACTGCAAACCTCTTTCGAAAGAGGCTTTTTCGAAAGTATCTTTCGAAAAAGAGCGTCTAGACTGCAAGCAGTACTTTCGAAAAAGCAAGCCGCTTTTTCGAAAGAAAGCAGCAAGTGAGTCTGGATGCTCTCTTTCTAAAAAGTCCTGTTGGCATTCAAGAACGCCTTTTTTCGAAAGAGCACTTTCGAAAAAAGGCGTTCTTCCTCGTGAAATGAGGTTTACCGCTGTCGAAAGAAAAGCCATGTTCGATTTAATTTCGAAAGAACGCGGCTGCAGTCTAGACGCAGGTGAAGTTTTTTCGAAAAAAGGCTACTTTTTTTGAAAAAAACCCTGAGTCTGGACACAGCCTTAGAAACCTTAAGCCATATATAACAGAATAACCTGAGAAAAATCTCCTACACACCCAAGAATTGAGGCTGAAGATAACCTGAGAAATGAAAGATGTAAACCTAGCAATCAATCTGAAGTGAGTTAGAAGTCCTCACTCCTCTGAAAATCTGAAGTTACTGAAGCAAATCACCACACTCCCAAAGTGGGTGTAGAACCCTCACTATACAAATACACCAAGATTAAGAAACTAGGAGAAAGTGAAGTATGGTAGTGAATGGTTAACCAGTTAATGGGTAAGCATCACCCCTACTGCTCCCCAGCGATGCTTACTGGTTACAGTTAACCAGTGGGGGCTGGAGCAGCCCCCACCTGTAGCAGGGTGGCCACTCCAGCCCAGCTGGCACAATTCTCCCTCCCACTCTCATTTAAGTGGTTAATATAACTTTTAATCAGTTAACTGATTACACAAGATTTTACATCTGTAAAGTGCATTAGGCATAGGGTACAATTAGCATTATGAATGTATTCTGCCTTCATCAGACATTAAGCACTGGCTGCAGTAAGGAAGTAGTAATAGAAATTAGCACTGCTGTGTCTACAGACAAACTCATGAAAAGGAGGGGCAAGGCTTCCTAAGTTTATGGACTATAACAACAGAACAGGAGTCGGTGATGTACTGCAAGATGATTTTTTGCAGCACGCACAGCATGACATAGGGCAGGGGTGAGGAACCTTAGGCCTGGGGGCCAGATGCAGCCTCCGGCCTGCCTGGATCTGGCCCTTGAGGATCAGGGTCCCCCCCCCCTGCATTGGGGAGCCTGTGATGGTGCTCCAGTCCCCCTGCTACCCCACACAACACAAAATCTACTAGGCTGAGGCCCCATAGGCTCTGGTGTGCAAGCAGAATGTGAGGAGACTGCTTCTCAGTCGTGTACCACGTCAGTGTGGGGGTTTTGTGTGTGGCCCTCAACTGATTTTTCTGTGGGTCAGTGGCCCCTGATGCAAAAAGGTTCCCCACCCCTGGCACAGGGGCTGAGCAGCCCAGCAAGTGGAAAGGGCAGCATGACCCTAGACTGGGCTCCACATCCCTGGGGCGTGCAGCGCCTGGGAGCTAAGGGGTTAACATCCTCTCCTTCTCCCCGCCTCCCCCAGGCTCTGCCTCTTGCTCCAGGAGGGGGTGGGACTAGGGCTGCTCCATAGATCAGGATGACACAGCCAGTCACATGCTGCCGCTGCCACCGCCCCCATGGAGCACCAGGGCCTGGGCTACGCTTCAGCTGTTCCCCATTGGCAGAGAAACCCTTCCCCAGCCCTTTGCTGTGCCTGATCAGGGGCTGTCTCCAGCCCCGGGCAGTCCTGAGCTCTGCATGCCCCAGCCCCAGAGCTGCAGCCTTCATGGGAGGGGAAAGCCCCAGACAAAGGGCTGGGCCAGGCAGGAAGTGACTCTGCCGCCCACCAGTCCCTCCTCGACCCAGCGCTACTCCCGGGGGGGGGGGGGCTGCGAGTGCCAGCGCAGGTTCCCTGCCAGTGTGTGTACTGGGGGCACAGGAATGTGGCAGCAGTAACGGGGGATGAAGGAGGATGTAGGGATAGGATGGGATGGGACAGGGCTTGCACTGAGGGGGTTAAATCTTGGCACATACTTCTGAAAGGTTGCGGACCCCTGCGATAGGATGTTTTTCCCTCAATACCACAGTGACATCCTGTTGGGCAGAAACTAAAGAATTGTAATTTCCTTTTTACTGAGGTTGGTTGGTGGGGAATATTCATTGTAATTAGGACCAATGGATTATTAAGTTTACTTTTACTGTACTTCTGGCATTTATTTTTAAAGGTTTCAGAAATGTTTTATTACACTTTGTTAGATACCAGTATCTAAAATTAAAATTTATTTCTAAAAGAACAGATGAGCAACGATTTGGCATGGTACAACAATTCCTGGGCTTACAGAAAATAAAAAGTTAAGCCAAGGTAAAATTAGAAGTCTAAAATAGTTGTATCAGAACTTTTGAGCAACAGAGGATTTGAGAATAGGAGTCAGTTCCAGGAGGTAAATGAGCACAAAAGGTCAAAGGAAAAATGAGGCAGCCAAAGTTTCAAAAAAGGGCAACAAAAATGATTAAGGGGTTGGAACGGATCCCATATGAAGAGAGATTAAAAAGACTTGGACTTTTCAGCTTAGAAAAGAGGAGACTAAGAGGGGATATGATAGAGGTCTATAAAATTATGACTAGTGTTGAAAAAGTGAATAAGGAAAAGTTATTTACTTGTTCCCATAATATAAGAACTAGGGGTCACCAAATGAAATTAATAGGCAGAAGGTTTAAAAACAAACAAAAGGAAGTTTTTCTTCACTCAGCACACAGTCAACTTCTAGAACTTCTTGCCAGAGGATGTTAGGACTTTAACAGGGTTCAAAAAAAGAGCAAGATAGATTCATGGAGGTTAGGTCCATCAATGGCTATTAGCCAGGATGGGTAGGAATGGTGTCTCTAGCCTCTGTTTGTCTGGAAATGGGTGACAGGAGAGGGATCACATAAGGATTACTCGTTGTGTTCCCTCCTTCTGGGGCATCTGATATTGGCTACTGTCGGCAGACAAGACACTGGTCTAGAGGGACCTTTGGTCTGACTCAGTATGGCCGTTCTTATGTTCAACACCAAAAAGAGTGAGGAGTGTGCCAAGGAAACTGAAAGAGAAAGGAAGCAGCAGGCTTGAAGAACTCCAGTAAAATTACAAATGGTGAAGACTAGGGATTCTAAATAGTGGTTAGTAGACTAATGGAGTAGTTGATGGAATTTCCATCGACTACTCTATTAGCCCAAAAGGGGGTTCGCTGTGGTCCTCCTTTTCAAATGTAGTAAAACCTGGTGACTCTCACTACTTTTAAAAAGCAGAGCTGCAGCAAACCTCCTTATCAACTAATCTAGTAGTTGATGGAATTTCCAGAGTTATGAACATTTCACCATTATGAACAATTCCTGAGGTGTTCATAATTGAGGTTCTACTGTACTTTTCAAACACAAGTACAGTAAAACTCTAATAGTCCAGCATCCAATAGTCCGGCACTCCTGATAGTCCAGCATCAAAATGGCAAGAGCCTAGTGGTGAGCTTTGGCAAAAAATGAGTCACAAGGTAACAGCGGCAGCAGCTGAACAGAGCGAAAAGAGTAAAAAAGGGTTAAAAAACTAAAACATTACAGTATACTGTATACAGTATGTACAATAAAAAGGGTTAAGAACACTTTATATACAGTATATACATAACCATCTTATAGTACCTCCTGATACTCCGGCATATCTGATAATCTGGCACCATCTAGGCCCCATAGGTTCCGGATTATCGGAAGTCTACTGTACTACAGTGTGCCCCAATTATGTAGCCACATAAGGATAACTCTTTTTTTAGATATGGATTCACCATGTATTTGTTTTGGAAAGGTATGCTGATTGCATATTTGTTTAGAATATATATTTAGATACTAAACTTCATACTTAATACTTACAAACATTTGAATTGATTTAAAGCATGAGAGAAGTAGCAAGTCTTCTGCTTGTGTCAACTTTTAATAAAGGAAAAGACAACTCCACTCATTAACTCTTCAAGTAACACTAAACTGGACGTCACTACTTTATCTTACTGAACTTCTGAAATATTACAGCTGTTTCAAATTATACTAAACACCTTTTGTTAACCTTTAAAAGTCAAGATCATGTTATTTATATAAAAAAATGTTTAATTCTGGTAGAGATGAATATAAAAATAAAGGCTAGTTACTATATATGAGAACTATTCCCATCCAACCAGGACTACATTATAAAGAAAATATATATTTGACAAGACTTTAATCTCTGAGCCAATTTAATCGTGCAAGTTGCTCATTTAGGGCATGTCTATACTAGGAAATTATTTTGAAATAACTCCCAAACTAACTATTTCGATTTTAGTTATTTCAAAATAAGCTTATTCCTTGAGGAAAGAAGTACAGATTTTGAAGTAACCAGCCCATTATTTCAAAATAATGGGCTTGGCAGCATAGACCCGGGCTCAGTGAACAGAAAATCTGTTAGTCATGCGGTAAAATAAACTAGTTCCATTAAAACTCAGCTATGGATATCTGGAGAGTAAAATTAACCAGTTTCTTGCACCTTACTTATATAATAAATAATTTGGAGTATATGCTAGTACCAAAAGAATAATATTCTATTTTTAAGAGCCTACTTCAACAAAACTTTTCTCTTTAGTCCTCCAGTAAGGTTCATGAATATTTCTGTAGCAATATTAACATATAGAAGTTATGCTGCAGTTTGTTGTTCGACCTTGGAAACCCAATTCACTTTGAGAAGCACAGCAAGGTCTTCTGTTTCATTTGTTATTAGTCCATAATCTCTGCATTGCTATTTTATTTCATATAAATATTAACCATGCAGACTTGCAGAATGTCAAAGTTATAAATAAAACTGAATAGGAGTCAGTGACAAAACCTAAGTCAGATGATCATGTTAAGCATTAGAACTTCTAAGGTGATGATGATTTCCAAAGCACTATTTTGCGTAATCTGAAAAAACTCAAGAAGCTTGTAAGGATTTTGCCTCACTCCTCACAGTGTATTTTTTTAAATTTTTGAAAACCACCTGAGGTTAAATGGAAAAGGTACTTACCAGTGTAGCAACTTCCTGAGTAAAATCTGATTTACAATTCTTATTGACAAAACACAGTTTATGAAGAAACATTTTAAATGGTTCTGCCTGGACAAAAAATCGTGACTTTTCTTCATGGAAAAAATAAATGTATCTATTAGCGGGGTTTCACTCCATTTCCACTAAGTCAGTTATATAATATCATGCCAGATGTTTAAGCTTCATCTAGAGGTTTATCCCAGCGATTGTTACACTATCAGATCACAACTTTTTAAAGCCTCCACATCCAGCTCCTTTTATTATCATTATATACAAGCATAGTACCTTTCTCCATTCCTAGCTTGCTGGCGACATACTGCATGCAATGAGACAACTTGCTGTATGCAGGAAACATATCTTGACTGCAATGCAAACCCTATTCACATCATCATCCTTTCCAGCATCAGCTGGAAATGTGTGTGTGTGCATGCACCCCACCAACAAAAACTGAGAAATTCAGGATTTAGCCATTCTGATGTATCTATTTCCCACCAGCCTGAAATAGATTTGTCCCTATGTACATAGATGCACCCCAACCAATGCCAGATGGAAAACATAGATATGCCCTTGGCTGTATATGGCCCTCTCTGAGTCAGGCATCAGTGTGAGCTGAGAAATTCAACCATCTGTGTGTGTGTGGACGTGCATACACATCCCAGCCTGGCCATGTAGCCATGGCCTGTCAGTGTGCACGCGCATGTCTGCCTGTCTGTCCCAGTCTGAGCCGGCAAATGCAGCCTGGGCCACGTTTCTGCGTCTGTCCCAGTATATGCTGGCAAAAAAAATGCATTCATAGCCCCCTCAGTCGTGTACATCATGCAATCAGGCGCCAATGCAGAACTTCAGAGGCTCAGTCACCTGGATCCCTGGTAGATTTTTCCTCAAGTCCAGGCAATGAAGCTCACCGACTCCTTTCTCCTTTTCCGGTAACATGCATCAGTTATTCCCCATCCAGCTGCAATTCCCGGCCAGCCTGACATCGAGAGGGGTGGGGGCGGGGGAGGAGGTCTGCTGCATCATCCCCTTACCTCAGACGTACTCGCCTGCTCCCCCCAAGCGATGCAGTCACCTGCCGTGCACCCCTCCCCCCGCCGCCAGCCCCACGCACCCAGCCCCTGGCCGAGGGGAGCCCCGGCGCGCGGTGCAAGCTCCGGCCCCCGCTGCCCATTGCGGGCACCCACCTGGTAGCGCGGCGAGCTGGAGACGCTGCAGCTGGGGGGCCGGCGCCGGGCTGGATGCGGATGGGTCCCCTAGCGCACGGGGAGGGCCGGGAGTGCGGAGTCCCCCCCTCCCTGGAGCTGCGTGCGGCGGAGGTCGGGGTGCGCTGCTGCAGCGGGCTCCTCCGCCCGGCCGTACTCGCCGACTGCTGCCTCCCTGCACAGGGCAGCGGAGAGACGGGCTGGGATCCGGCAAGACGCGGACGCCTGGAGCGCGGCGGCCACGGAGCGGGATTCAGAGCCAAGCCCTTCTCCCAGCCCAGCTGGGGTGAGGCCCGCCGATTGGGCGCGCCTGCCGCCGGGCCTGGCCGTCTGCAAGCGGCTGGTCAGCCTGTGACCCAGGCAGGCTCCCCTCCTGCCCTGAGGCATCTAGCAGCTAGGCCTCTGCTCAGGTTGTGCAGCACTACAGCTGTTCCTGGAGGGTGCTGTGAACCACAGTGGAGCCTCTAACTCCCCGTGGGTGCACTGACAGCTCTGCCAAGGTGTTATATACCAAGGCAGCCTGTTCCCCTTGCCTTCAGCCACAGCTAGACAACTGCAAAGCACCTCTGCACTTCACTAACTGCCTTCACACAGGTGTAGTGTATAGTATTGTGCAGAGTAGGCCTCATCCTAGCTAGCTCCACCACAGACCACACTGAGTACAGCCACAAAGTCCTTCAAGTGAATGACACTCAACACTGATACCAGGGTCAATCTTAGAGAGTCAGTTCCTGGACATGGCCTTCCATCTTTTTGCTGTCTCTGTTAGTATTCTGTGAACAGGTGTAAAACTCACATTTTCACTCTTGAGTGCCTTCTCACCTTTCATTTATTTTTAGTTGGGAAGGCCTTAGGCCCAGCTCTGCTCGCTGGTCCTCATAAGAGGATATGCATCTACTACTGCTGACAGCAATAGGAGTTACTCCTTTACATCAAATCACGAAAGATCTCAGTGCTAGGTCCTTGATTTATATCAAACTCCTGTCTCTTCTTGGTCAGCTATAAGGGGTGTGTCTACACTGCACCATAACTTAAGTTATGCAATTTGAGCTATGCAAATTGTGTATCTTATTTTGATGTATTTTGAAAAAGCTTATTTCATCATAAGCGCCAAATTTCAAAATAAAGCACTATTGCAAAAAGTCCCTTACTCCTCATAGAATGAGGTTTACAGGGCCATCGAAATAGCAAGTCCAAAATAACGGGCTTACTGTGAAAACACGGGATAGCTATTTCGGGATACTCCAATATTC
Organism: Pelodiscus sinensis; assembly: GCF_049634645.1. NCBI lineage: Eukaryota > Metazoa > Chordata > Testudines > Trionychidae > Pelodiscus > Pelodiscus sinensis. The sequence continues at coordinate 46,207,026 of NC_134717.1, read as the reverse complement.
CGAAGTAGCATTGCAGTGTAGACGTGCTCTTGTAGATCCACTTTTGAAAACATGAGATGAGAGTGATTCAGCTGGAAAAGACCTTGTTGACTCAGAAGTATCCTTAACACTTTCATCCCCCATTGTGGTCCATATGGTGATTTGTGTTGTCATGTAGAAGATAATGGATTGTATCCTCAAAGACTTATTTACTTAGCCCAGGTTCCCCAGTCCAACTCTTGTAGCCTGTTTCAGTGGGTCATAACCCTACCTCCAGGGCAACTGTTCTCCAGGTAGTCAAAGATCACCAACCTATACATCTGGGTTCCTCTACTCCTTATCTGTAAACTAGATCCTGGCTGCCCTATGTCCTGCCATCTGGCTCCATGGAACAATGCAGGCAGCATGGGCTATAACCTGACTCAGGGCCGGCTCGAGCCATTCCTGCGCCCTGGGCAGCGGGTGTGCGACGCATGCGCGGCTCCACCCCCGGGCGCACGGTGCATGTGCGGCCCCGCCCCCTGGTGCGCTGAGCACCTTACAGCTGCCATCAGGCACGCGGCGCCTGATGGCAGCTGTAAGGGGCGCTGACTGGCTGGGCATGTGGCGCCCCTTACAGCTGCCATCAGGCGCCCTGGCCAGCTGCCTGGCTAGCTCCCTCTCCCCTTAATCTGGCCCTGACCTGACTACCCTTGGGTATGTCTACACTACCCTCCTATTTCGAACTAGGAGGGTAATGTAGGCATACCGCACTTGCAAATGAAGCCCGGGATTTGAATTTCCCGGGCTTCATTTGCATAAGCGGGGAGCCGCCATTTTTAAAACCCCGCTGGTTCGAACCCCGTGCAGCGCGGCTACACGGGGCACGAACTAGGTAGTTCGAACTAGGCTTCCTATTCCAAACTACCGGTACACCTCGTGGAATGAGGAGTAATGGTAGTTCGAACTAGGAAGCCTAGTTCGAACTACCTAGTTCATGCCCCGTGTAGCCGCGCTGCATGGGGTTCGAACCAGCGGGGTTTTAAAAATGGCGGTTCCCCGCTTATGCAAATGAAGCCCGGGAAATTCAAATCCCGGGCTTCATTTGCAAGTGAGGTATGCCTACATTACCCCACTAGTTCGAACTAGCGGGGTAGTGTAGACATACCCCTTGTGAGGAAATCTAAAGAACAAGATGCAGCTCTAGACAAGTTCCAGCAAAACAGGGAGCAAGAATACAAAAAGTTAGAATTTGCCATTTTGCTATATGTCAACATTTTTTATTTATGCTGGGCATCTTAGAAAATTACCACATTCTGTAAGTGTGAACATAAAGTGTGAATGGTGGAGGCCACAGAACTGTTTGAGATGAATGGGGCAATTCACACCTCTTAAAACTCTTGTTTCCAGTCTGTCTGCAAACCCAGGTGGGCTGTATTACATTGGTTTACAGTCTGTTCACATTTGTTGTTATCTTCGCAACCGTAAGAGCAAAGGTCAGTGTGTCCAGGTACGCTGTACCAGTAAGAAAGTGGCCACCTGGGGGCGGGTCTCTGGCTGGTGGGTAGTGGTTTCTCAAGTACTTCGGGGCTAGGGAGCTAGAAGCAGGGGATTTGGAAGTGACCAGGGCTGTTTCTTCTCTAAGCCACTGACACGGGGATGATGGGCTGGCAGGTATGCACACTGGGCAGTAGTTGGAATTCAGGCTGGCTACTCCAGTGCTTGACTGGCCCTACGCTGCAGATGGGAGTGTGTGAACATACTCCCAACCAGGCTTCTGCCAGCAGTGTGGGGCTTCCAGCCTGTCCTGCTGGCCCCGTGCTGCACCTGGAAGTGTATGACCCTGGAGGGAAGAGAGCAGCAAAAGATCTTCATGCACAGCCTTGCCTGCAGGTGCCACCCCCAGAGCTCCCATTTGGCCAGGAATAGGAGCAGTGTAGGGCAGAGTCGTCCAGTGTGACCCACACACACACACACACACCCAACCCCGTGCCGCGAGGTGGTCCATTGCAGGGCTTTGTTTACTACACTGCAATATCAAATTTTAAAATAAGATTAATGGGAATTAAACTGTATTAATAAGAGAAAATCAGATTTACTGCTTTAATTACATGTATTTTACATTCACTAGGAACAAAATGTTTCCCTTCCGTTTTCATTTTTGACTTCTTGTAGGGGGGTTGTGATATGACATTGCCTGTAAGAAATTTAAGTTACTTTCACCCCTGCATAAAAGCCAGATATATGGGGGGGGGGTCGGTTGTTTTTTTTTTTTTTTTTTTTAATTAAAGCTCAGATTCTGGGATATGATGGTGCCACAAATGGTGAATTGCTCTGCAAATTCCATGGCTGTAGAATACACAGGATCTTGCCTATTTTCCATACCAGCAAGCCTTCAGCAGCCTCCTTCTCACAGTCCCTTCAGTGCTTCTCGGGCATGCATCTGAGGACCAGTTATTTAGTCCCACAGCTGAACCTGCAAGTCTCATAGTAAAGGCAAGTGAAGAAAGTCAGTGAAATAATTAACACAAATATTTTTGTTCTAATCTCTCCTTTCAATATTTGAGGTTGGAAGAATGTTAAGCAGGATTGTTGGTGTGGGAGGGAGGAAGAGAAGATAAGTTAATTAAAGAAGATAGAGGAATACTCAGCACTTTGATTACTCATAATTAGGAAAGTAACTTTGTCATGTAAAATCTAAGAAAAAACACAGACAAATCATGGTAAGGTAATGGAATTATTCATGTAGTTTTTCCCCCAGCAGGAATGTGTATGGAAGCAGGGCAATATGGGACAGCAGCACCACTTTCAACTCTCAACCTCCTCCCCACTGCCATTTCAAGTCCCCAAAAGGGAATTAGGGTACGAAGAAACTGAAGCAAATTGTATAGTAAATTAGCTGAATTTATAACCTTCCCTCTGAACATTGAATTCTCTAATGATCTTGAAATCAGTCTCATGGGAGCTGCTCTTCACACTTTTTTGTACTAATTTAACTATACCAAAATAAACAACATGCAGAAGGGCATTTTTATATAACAATCCATTTTCATAAAAATAACTATTAACATATTGTAATCTAGCAAATATATAAATTAAGGCACATACACCCATCTTTTTCAGACTCGGGGTACATCTACACTGCTATGTAAGCCCAAAATTCAAACTCTGGCTCAAGCCTAATCCCCTTTCCATCTGCACATAAGTTGCACTACCCCAGCATTCAGACCTCTAAGGCCAGATTTACACTAAACCTGGAAGGTCGGTTTAAGGTGCGCAACTCCAACTATGTAAAATACATGGCTGGAGTTGGCATACCTTAAGCTGAGCTTGATGGTGTCCACACAGCAGAAGGCCAATGGGAACAGATGCTACCCTCAGTGTTCGATTTATGGGTCTATACTAGACTCACTAAATTGAATGCCAGAACATCAATCTCTAGCGCAGCAAGTGAAGATGTGCCCTAAGGGTGTGAACCCTGTCAAGCCAGGGCCCGCAGTGCTTAATTGCTTTGCAAAGTAGATGTAGTCCATCTAGACTCAGGCTCTGGAACTCCATTAAAATTATTTCATCATCCCATAGGTTGACTTTCTTTGTCCTGTAAACAATAAAATTTGGTGCACAATTGAGTTTTTATGCACTGTTTCACCAAGGACTAGAGTGGCCAGATTTTAGGTGGTATTAGAAAGTCTGAGATAAGGGTAGTTGAACTTTGGCCCACAAAATGCAAAGCAGACACAGAACCCCCAAGTTGGGAACCAGGGTTCAACAATTCCTAACCTCAGGTTAAAAATAAGTGCAGACATGCAAGACCTAGGTTAACAAATGCAGGTTCTTCTAACTTAAATTCTACTAACCCTGAGCTTACATTGCAGTGTAGATAATACTCTTAAAGGACTTGGCTACACAAAATGTTTGTATTGATGGGATGAAGTTATTTAAATGTCAGTTTATGTATAGCTTAAATCAGAGAGTGATATAAATATTTTCTAACAGTATAACTGCATGCTCAATAGGAGGTTACATTACACCAATTTAACTATGTCAATTTAGAAATCATTAGAGTTTGGAAACTAATATAGTTAAATCAGCACATAACCTACATATAGGCCAGCCTTAAGCAACCTCATAAACTATTTGAAAATCTGTCTAGTGGTTACCTGATGTTATAAGGATGTATTTTACTGAGGCTTTCTGCTTATAATTCAAGATACTAGCTGCAAAAGTTTAAATATATAATCTATATTCTTATCTCAAGATTCTAACATCTGAACAAAGGAAAACTATATTCTATGTATGTCCATACAGGAATATGACTTGAGTCTGTAGTCGTTTTGAAATAAAAGCTCTGAAGGAAGTGTCACTTTCCTCTCAAGCTTATACAGGCAGTCCCCGGGTTACGTACAAGATAGGGACTGTAGGTTTGTTCTTAAGTTGAATTTGTATGTAAGTCGGAACTGGTACATATTGTAGGGGAAACTCTAGCCAAACATTTTTTTTAGTTTTGGATAGCATAGGGAAAGGTTAACTCCCCTCTAATGTTTGTTTTGCTGTCTGTTCCCCTGTTCAGAAGATTTCACATCTATTTCTGTCCCTGTGACAAACTCAGGACTAAAGGAGTAACTCATCAAATACCAAACAGCTCTGCACCATGCTTTGAGCTAATAGCTTTATTTCCTTTTTTTGCTAACACAATGAGGCCAGCACTTTGTTTGTTTTGGTGGAGTCTTTGTTTGCCCAGGGAGCCCAGCATGTATAGGGGGAGGAGGGGCGGAGAGGCTGCTTTTGTCTGCTGTTCGGCAGCCTCTTGCTCAGGGGAGGGGGCAGCCTGTTGCTGGCAGGGGGGGAGGGGGGAGGCGTGCAGGATGCGAGGCCGCGGGGGGGGGGGGCAGCGGGCGTGGGGAGGCACTTTTCCTCTGCCCGGCAGCTCTGCGGGACCCCAGTCGGAGCCGGCCCGAGGAGGAGGAGGATCCTAGGACCCAGGTGAGCGAGCCCCGGGAATGCTGCTGCGCATGTGCGGGAGTTGCCTCACCCCGTTCGTATCTAGGGATCCGACGTAAGTCGGATCCACGTAAGTCGGGGACTGCCTGTAATGAAAACTTAAATATCCGCATGCTACAGACAAAACATAAATAGGGATGTTTGAAGTACTTTATTCTGTAGTACTTTCTGATATGCTGCAAAATTATATATATTCCTAAAACTGAAATACTGGGTTGTTTACCTCTGCTGTTATCCACTGTATTTCCTTTTGGTTTATACCTTCCTTTGGTATTCATTGCCCCTTATGTGAAACAGAGTCAAGTCCCAAATTCTTAGAGACAATCTTTTACTGCAGGTTTTGCAGAGTACACCTTTTATAGCACCGAGTGACTAATTCAAGGTAAGCAACCTATAAAGTCACAGCAGTAGTAATGAATCTGAGATATTGAAAGGATGAATGAAAAACACAAAAACAAAGTATAAAATGGACAGCAGAGAGAGAATCCAGGAGGCTGCATTACAGCAAACCAACTGGAAGAACCTGATGAATCAGATTGTCTGCTTTATCCTGTATCTGCTGGATACAAGATGCAGAAGGATGGGTACAAAATAACCTGTTGTTGTTCTGTGCCAGCCTCCTGTTCTTTGGGGCAGCCTGGGATCTGCTCTAAAGAACATATACTGGCTCCAGCCTTAAAGAGGCCATCTGCCATCTTCCCCATCCTAGCTGGAAAGAACTAAAAAAAAAAAAAAACTTGTTTCCATTCCCTTTGGGACAGATCTTGAAAGACAGAAGGTGGTATTTCTGAAATTCCACAATACATTTCATTCTGACCTGAACTCTTGATGGAAATACATTGAACAAATTGTCCTAAAGATATTCGGAAACATACAAATGGTCTTTGTGTCAATAATATCTTTCCACAAACACTATCTGAAAACACTGGAGACCTTTACGTTCTCTATAAACTCATTCCAAGCCATTTCCTTAAGTGGTCTAAAGCTCTTCTTGGGCCCCCAACACTAGGGCTTTATTTTGAAACAACCCCCCTAAAATCAAATTTATAAGCGGAGCGCCCACACTACCAAGCCTGTTATTTCAAAATAACAAGCTGCTTATTTTGAAATCTGTACTCCTGCTTTTCTCAAGGAATAATGATAAATTTGAAATAGTTATTTCGGACTAGTAGTATTGTGGATGTGCTGGTGCTGCTATTTCAAACTAACTGGCCTCCAGAGGTTTCTCACAGCTGCAGCTCTGACTGGGAGCAGGAGAAGGGCTTCTCGCACATGGCCAGCTTTAAAAGCCCTGTGCAAGAGACCATGACCTAAGGCAGAGATGAGCGACGCCAATGCTCCCTCAGATTGTCTGATGGCTGCCAGCACTTCTGCTGCTCCCACAGCGGTTACGGCCCAGGGTTGCAGGAGAGCTCCAGCCTGGACTGGTGCAGACAGTGCTTTTTTTGTTAAAAAAAAAAAAAAAAAAAAAAGAGAGAGAAATACGTGCCGGTACTCCAGGGGAAAAGTTGTTGAGCAAAAAGAAAAAAATGTACCCAATTGTCCGGAATGCTCCGTTCTTTCCAGGTAAGCTCTGACTGGAGGTGCTGGGAAGTACCGTCACAAAAAAAGCACAGGGTGCAGAGGTCCTGGATCTCATTAGGGTATGGGGGGAAGAGACCAACCTCCAGGATCTCTGCACCAGGGAAAGGAACACTGACATCTATGGCTGGATTGCTGCCAACCTAGCCTATAAGGGCATACCAGGACCCTGGACCAGTGCCGCATGAAGATCAATGAGCTGCAGGAGGCCTACCACAAGGCCAGGGAGCAGAGCAGATGCTCTCGGGCAGCACTACACACCTGCCACTATTATGACCAGCTCAATGCCATGATGGGAGGGGGGCTGGTCATCTCCCCAACTGTCAACATCGAGTCTAGTCAGGATACTCCTGGCATCAGTCTGCAGGAGGGTGGGATGTCGGAGGATGACGACAACAACAAGGAGAAGGAGGCAGCCAGCCATGTGACCATGCGCACCAGCCAGGAGCTATTCCTCACTCTGGAGCCAGTCTTCCCTTCCCAGGATGTCTCCCAGGCTTTGGCGGAACCCGGGGAGGGCACTTCAGGTGTGTTATATATCTTTCCCTACCTACACAAGGGGCAGGCGATGGGCTGCAAGGACCTGCATATTTCTCTCACAGCCCACTTAGCCTGTGGGTCACACAACAGCCTGTTCATGTGGGTGCACATGGAGAGCCAGTTCAGAGAACACAGTTCCATGGTACTCTCACATAGGAACCCCTTGGTCCTTCTTGCAAGGTTTTTGGAGAGGCCTGTCTTATTCTGGCCTCCATGTTGGGGCACTTTCCCATGACAAGCCACCACTAAGGAGGCTGGGTCATAGAAACACATGGCACAGGCTCATGCCCACACTCAGTATCTACTCCCAGACAAGTGTGGTGATGCAGAGAAGACTTATCTCATACATGGGAATCTGCAGGAGGGCGGACGGAGGAAGAGGAGAGGAACCCATTAGCACTCACACGGGCAAGCAGTGTCTGCTGCTCACACACAGCTACCCCACCCCACCCCACCCCACTTCCATCCTCCTCCCAGCAAGCAGGGACAGAAGTTCTCTCTCCGTGGGATGTCGCCAGTGCCAAACTTGGGTGGTGGGACCTCTAGAACAGCCAAAGCTTCCAAACAACCCGGAGGCAGGTGCCACTCCCATGCATATCCTTAAGTCTCCCTCCCCCCATTCCTGGTTCTTTACCCAATCCCTCCCCAAATTGTATGTCCCCTGAATAAAGAGTCCTGTTTTTAAAAAAAAAGATATCTTGTTTGCTCTCCAGGGGAGGTGGTGAAAGTGGGAAGGAAGGGCAGGGGAAGGGGGGGATGGAGAATGAAAGGCACACACAGGGAATGCAGGGGCCCCTTGTAGAGAGGCATGGGGGATGAGTCTCACAACTGGCCTTACATGAAACCATCCTTCAGGGCCTCTTTGATGAGTACAGCACCTTGATGTGCTCTCTGTATGGCATTGGTGTCTGGCTGCTCAAATTCCCAGGCCAGACATTCAGCCTCAGCCCCCACAACATGGCAGAAAAGTCTCTCCCTTGCTGTTACAAAGTTTGTGAAGCACACAGCAGACCGCCACCCTGAAGGGGATGTTGCATTTGCTGAGGTCCAGGTGAGTGAGAAGACTTCTGAACGTTCCCTTTAAACAGTCAAATGCACATTCAATGACCATGCAGCACCTGCTCAGCCTGGTGTTGAACTGCTCTTTGCTGGGGTCCAGGCCCATGTAGAGCTTCATGAGCCAGGGGAGTAAGTGGCCGGCTGCCTTGCCCAGGATTATGAGGAGCATGTCCACCTCCCCGACTCTGATAGTGCAGTCAGGGAAAAAAGTGCTGGTGTGCATCTTTCAGAAAAGGCAGAAGTTCTGGAAGATGCGAGCATTGTGTGCCTTTCCCAATCATTTGATGATGTCAGTGAATCAGCCCTTGTGATCCACAAGGGCCTGCAGCATCACGGAGAAGTACCCCATCTGGTTATAGATAAAGTCTGAGGTCTGGTGGTTGGGGCCAGGATGGGGATGTGTGTACCGTCAATGTATGGTACACAGTTGGGGATCCCAAGGCAACAAAGCCATTGACAATGGTGTCCACATTGTCCAGAGTGATGGCTCTCCATAGCAGCAGGTGTTTCATGAACAGAGTTTAAAGAGAAGTTAGATAAATTCATGGAGGTTGGGTCCATGGAGTGGTATTAGCCAGGGGATAGAAATGGTGTCCCTGGCCTCTGTTTGTGGAAGGCTGGAGATGGATGGCATGAGACAAATGGCTTGGTCATTGTCTTCGGTCCATCCCCTCCAGGGTCCCTAGTGTTGGCCACTGTCGGCAGACAGGCTACTGGGCTAGATGGACCTTTGGTCTGACCCAGTACGGCCATTCTAAGCTCAGGGTCGGGGGTCTCACTGGACCACCCTGATTTTCATGCAAACCTGCTCCTGGGTGGCCAGGCTGGCAGCTATCCTGCCCTAGACGGCACTTTCCTGTGCCTAGTGCGGAGGTCGTGGATGAGGTCCACGATCTCCGCACTAGACCAGGTGGGCGCCCGCCTCTTGCGGACCTGGGCAGGCTCCCGGGAGCTGCCAGCCTGGTCCCGGGAAGAGGCGGAGGGCTGGGTGGCAGCGGGTGGCTGATTCGTGCCGTGCCAGGTGCAGGGTCTGCTGGCTGGGTGCTGGCAGGCTTGCCCCTGGCACGGGCACCATAGCCAGACCATGCCCCTTTAAGGGCTCCGGGGCTGGGAGGGGGGCAGAAGAGTTTCCCTGGTGGTGCCCAGAGTGGCCACCAGGGAAAGCTGGGGAGGGCTAGCCTCCCACTAGTTCGAATTAAGTGGCTACACAGCCCTTAATTCGAACTACTTAATTCAAACTAGGCATTAGTCCTCGTAGAATGAGGTTTACCTAGTTCAAATTAAGCGCTCTGCTAGTTCGAATTAAGTTCGAACTAGCGGTTTGCCTGTGTAGCACCTATCAAAGTTAATTCGAACTAACTTCTGTTAGTTCGAATTAACTTTGTAGTGTAGACATACCCCCTCTGTTGAATGTTTATGTACTATTTCAGACTAATTCTAACTTATTTGAGGCTTCCCCATAGTGGGGATACACTATTCCAATTTTGTTAAATCGGGAGTTAAGTCAATTTTAGTAATTTTGGAATAATTTCCTAGTGTAGACATGCCCCAAGACAGCAGCAGATTTCCTAGAGTCAAATAAGAACTATGAACCCCAGGACTCTGCTTTTTCTTTGTGTAGTTTGTAGAAGCTTCAAGAAGGATCTGCAGTAGAAAAATTAAATTTAACAAATGACAAATACATCCTGCCCTAATAATACTTGATGAAAAAGTCTTAACTTTAACATTAAATTCATTTAATCTCATATTCCATAGCTGCTCCACTTGAAAATACAATCAAAGCATTTGTAAAAAGATTAGCATTAGATCATTCACAGTTCCAAAAATACCTTCCTTTTAATCTGTCTTCTCCCTCCCGCCCCCACCCCAGCCCCCATTTTTGACTGTGTCCATTATTCCTGATGAGAATTTTCAGCTGGTTAAGTTTGTCTCTGAGCTCATGCATGTGTAAATTTATTCATGTTTTCACATAGCTATTTCCACCCACTGCCATGAAAATGTAATGCCATGTCTGTAACCTAAGCATTTCTTGTACCCTCTGTTGAATATTTCAAGGATATTAAAAGGAAACCACTCGAATACTGTTTCAGATATTAGCAAGAATGCACAGACAAGGATTCCTAAATTCTGTCATAGATTGGTCCACATCTCAGAAGAGCAATTGCCTCATGGACCATTTCATTTCTCATTCACTAGTACATGGATCACCTTCCATCCCAACCATGATAGGGTAACATCCCCATAGCAGCCATAATTGATTCTGCATAAAATTAAATGAGTAAAGTATTTATTGTATTTTTTTCTTTCAATGTGATTTAGTAGTAGAAACTAGCTAGAAAGGTAGCCCTGTGGGAATAGCCAACTGTTATAGTTCATGGATCTAAACTTGAAAAATTCTGATTCAGGTGGTCTCAGAAAGGTGACTGATTTAGCAGTACACTATGCCCAACATCGAATAACTATTATTTACACATATCAGCTGCAAATGCTAAGTATTATTTTACTTTTTTTCTCCCGAGGTTAACAGATTCTTTGAACTGCGAGAATGATGCATATACTAGTCTTAACAGACTAGATGAACATAAAACTCTTGCAGATCCATTGTGGCCAGGTATTATTGAGATTTTTTTTTTAAGTGGGTTCAGGCCACCAGAATTTCAAGAAAATATGAACCAATATTCAATTTTTCTTGTATTCTGGCAAAATATATAGTCACAAATAGCACTATTTCTCATACACTACCTTCATTTTATGACATTCATGTTCCATTTGGTTTAATTAAATAGGTTCCAATTTATCTACTATTTTGTTATGTAGAGCTCTAATTTAATTCAGATATATCAGTTTTTGATAATCCATTTTAATTTCCATAGAAAAAAGAGCTATGTAACACACCTTTAATAATGGCAGCATTTTTATACTTGTAACCAACTTTGCTAGTTACCTGAAATGTTCATAAACTCATCCATTTTGTTAAATGTTGACAATATCCTTTTGTTTATCAGCAACGATATTTACATTTTAGGCAGCTTCTCACTGACTTGTATGTTTATTTCAATTGTTTATGGCAATCACCAAAGGTAACATTCATAGAGCAAATATTGGGACATTGGTAACACTATTGAGATGAAAACCTGCATGGTATATTTAAAATAATCTTCTGTGTTATTAAATGTAATTGGTTTCATATCTTCTACTCTTTTGGATTAAATTTACTACTCCAACTTCCACATTTGTTGGGATATGAGCATGAAAAATTCTCTCTAGTTCATTCACACTATAGTTTATTAAGTGGACAACTGTTTTCCAGGTCATCTCTTTCTCTATATAAAAAAAATTTTTCTTTAGAATGACAGAGTGAAATCATCATGTCATCTGCATTGCCCCTCCCCCCAGCCTCAGCAAAGGCAGAAGTGGAAGTGGCATACATGATTCAGGGCAGGATGGGAACCCTTCACCATTGGGGCTGGGGCAATTTCCCCCTTCTCCCCCAGGAGTGAAACTGGGACTGGGCAGGGAGGCAGAGCCACAGGGGCTCCAGCAGGCAGGGGTCCCAGCCCAGCCCAGCCATTCTCATAGCACCTCCTTGGGGGGCACCCAGGGCTCCCCACTGGCCCATGGCTCCCCTGCAGGAGGATTGGGGGCAGCAGTGGCTCCTTGCTGCACCCTGGAGCCCGAGCAAGAAGTGGCTCCAGCTCCCCGCTCCACCGCCTGCTGCTGAGCTCCAACTTTCTGATGATCCAGGGTCACCCTCACAGTGGTGGGGACCTGGGGGTAGAAAAGGGGCCTTCCTCCAGGGAGGGACTGCCCCCTATGGGGAGTCTAGCTGGAGGGGTGCCTTTTACTGTGGAGGGTGGAGGAGCAGGGTGGTGGTAATTTCCCATTGGCCAAGGGGGGGGGAGATGGGTTGGTGCACGTAGCAGCCATGGGGTGGGGGGAGGGATAGCGAGCAGGGGATGCAGCTCCCTAGTCTATTTTAATATAAAATCCATTTTTTAATACAATATATGGTTCAAGTCAGTAGTTTCACCATATACAAAATAAACATACATATACTGAAACATAATTTTCCTGCACTCATTAATGGAATTTATAATGCACCAAGGCCAGAATGGCTGTCTCCCCTCCACATTCAGCTGCTTTGCAGTGTGATACTGCTTCCCTTTAAACCATTTATAACTGCGGTTAAATACTAGGCTGACCTGACTTTTATGTGCATATAATTCTCTACAATTAAGTCAGCTGATCTCCAATTTCCTTTTATTTTGTCTTCCACTACATTAGTGATCAGAATTCAGACATTTGGAATTATTTTAAAAGTATTTTGATGTCAAACTGATTTCCACAAGACCTGATTATAGTTTGTAATCTGAGCTACTCCTGATGCATTTGTCCCAGACAGAATTAGAGATTGTGGGCATGACATCTGATCCATCTGTACTGTAAGTTGTCCCAATGTACTAAATACAACCCAGGATGGGGGATGGGGTTAGGGTTCACTGTGGAAGGAACAAAATCTTTACAAAGAGCTGAGGAGCAAGGTTTTAACTAAGCCTAACATGAACAACACCCTAGTTCACATATACTATAGCATCCACAAAAGGTGATGCCATCATTTTAATTATACACATATGAAAAGCACTGTACAAGATGAGGTTACTCACCTGTTCACTGACTGATGTTCTTCGAGATGAGTGTCCCCATTGATGCTCCACATTAAGTCAGTGCACCACTGCCAAGCCTTCAATCAGTCTTCAGAGCAGTGTCCCTGGGGCTGCACATGTGCATCTGCAGCCACACACTCTTAATTTGCAGGCATTGCGCATGCATGAGCCCCCCCACAACCTTTGGTTCCTTCTCTACCCTGGAATGAAACCCCTTAAGGAGGCCAGAATTCCGAAGGAGAAAGAAGGAAGGGAGGGTAGTGGAGCACCCACAGGGACACTCATCTCAAAGAATGTCAGTTACTGCACAGTTGAGTAACCTCCTCTTTGAGAGAGAGAGATCACCACGGGCACTCCACATTAGCTGACTACAAAGCTATATCCGCTTAAGGAGGTAGGGACTTCAGATCTGGCATGAATGCAGTAGACAGGACTGCCTTGGAGAATTTTACGTTGGATAAGGGTCCTTAAGTAAGTGCATAGTGCTTTGTAAAAGTGTGGTCTGATGACCATGTAGCAGCTGAGCAAATATCCATTATGGGAACTTTACAGATGAATGCAATTGAGGTGGACATGGCTCTAGTGGAATGTACTCGTACGTTGTTAGGAATATTCTCCGACAGGGAATAACAAAGTCTAATACAGTCCGAAATCCAATGGGAGAGACTTTGAGATGAAATGGGTTGACACTTACTGTGATTTGCTATAGATACAAACATTCTCAGAGAGGACCTAAATAGTCTAGTGCAGGGGTCTCCAAACTTTTCAGCCCGAGGGCCGCATTAACTATCAAACAGCAGTTCGGGGGCCGACTACACACTTGAGGTCCAAATAAAAAACAATCAAAACATGGATGTTGTTTTTAATTATTTATTTAATATTATTTTATTCAGTTATTATTTAATAACACATTCATACACTACACATGAACACCTGTATTAGTGTGAATGGTGAAATTGTTTCCTGGATGCCAAAATAGCAGACATTTCTGGCTTTAGATTTGTTGTCCCTAACATCAACAGTGACCTGAGATTATCATCAGACAAGTTTGTTCTCAAATTGTTCTTCATGTATTTCATTCTTGAAAATGTTTGTTCACACAGGTATGTTGTTCCAAAGATTGAAAGGTACCTTGATGCAAAAGTTTTGACATTAGGAAAGTCTTCCTTGGGCAAAAACTGGTAAAAACCCACCAGTCCTATTTTGAACTTGTCCCTAAGGAGGTCATTTGCTTGCAACTCAATGACTTCCAGCTGCAGTTCATCTGGGCAACTGGCCACATCTGCTTCAAATGGGTTTTGAAACAATCTCACTTCTTCTGCCTTTGAATCCAAAAAGGTCTCCACGGGCCGGATGAGAGGGCCTCGTGGGCCGCATCCGGCCCCCGGGCCGTAGTTTGGAGATCCCTGGTCTAGTGCATTGTAGATAAAAGGAAAGTGCTCTGCGTAAGTCAAGCATGTGCATCTGAGATTTGAATGAATTCAAATGGGGCTTGGGAAAGAAGGTAGGAAGATGTATGGTCTGATTGAGGTGGAAGAGTGACCTTAGGAAGGAACTTGGGGTGGGTATGTAAGGTGACCTTATCTTAGAAAAAGGTGGTATACAGCAGGAAGAGGGTCTGCCATCAAAGCTGCAGTTTCTCTCACCTGTTTAGCCGACATAATGGCTATGAGAAAAGCAATTTTCACAGATAAATGCAAAAGAGAAATAGTATCCATTGATTCAAATGGAGGTCGAGTAGGAGCATTCAAAATGAGGGGCAAGTCCCAAGGGTCCATTGGTGAATTCACCTCTGGGTAAAGTGCTTGTAGTCCTTTCAGGAACTTCTTAGTGAGCGGATATGCAAATATCAATGAGTCATCTATCTTGAGGTCAAAGTTTGCTATAGCAGCAAGGTGAACCTTGATGGAACTTATGGCAAGGCCCACTTGTTTAAGGATGAAGGGTAAGGAAGATGTGGAGGAGCTGACCTGATGGTCTGAGCACCATCTCAAGAATCTGTTCCATTTTTAATGGTAAGTCTTACGAGTACTCTGCACCCTACTGTATAACAGAACTCTTTACACCTGTTGTGAACACTTGTGCAGAAAACCATACAGGAGACAAGCTTTCAAGTGCAGCACGTGGAGGTTGGGATGATAGGTCTGGATTCCATGCTGGAAAAGATCTGGAGTGTATGGAAGAGAGATTGGTGGTGTGTGGGACATCCTGATCAGAAAGGGAAACCAAGGTTGTTGCGGCCACGATGGCGCTGAGGATTAGGTGTGCTTTGTCTCTCCTTGCCTTGTGTACAAGCTTGTTTAAAAGAGGTATGGGGGAGAAAGCACAAAGGAGATGGGATGATCAATTGATTAGAAAGCATCTCCCATGGAACCCTTCCCCATGCCAGCTCTTGGACAGAATTGGTGACACTTTTTGTTGGATTGGGTGGTGAATATAGGTCTATGGCAGGGTGACCTCATTGATGAAAAATCTATGACAGGATGTCTGGGTTCAATTGACACTCATTTTTGGTGGGAAAGGCCCTTCTGAGGGTGTCAGCAGTCATACTGAGGTTCCCTGGAAGGTGTAGGGCAGTGATATTCATGCCGTATTTTAGGTACCAGTTCCAAAGGGTGATTGATTCTGTGCAGAGGGCATGAGATTGGGCTCCACCTTGGCAATTTATATAAAACACTGCTGCGACATTGTCTATATAGAGTCTTACATGATGAATGGAAGAAATGTCTCGCATAGATATCTTAATGCATGAAGTTCGAGGACAATTATGTGAAGGTTCTTGTCTTTGCTGGACCACAACCCCTGAGCCAGGTGATGTCACAGATGTACACCTCATCCTGCAAGGGAGTCCATCTGTCATCACAGAAATGGACAGCTCTGACACAAAGGATGGTACTCTGGAGCAAAGGTTCTGTGGTATTGTCCACCATTGAAGGGACTTATTTACTGGTAGTGGAATCGAGAGGGGTTTGATTAATGAATGTATGTTGGGCTTGTAGACTCTCCTGAGCCAGCACTGTAGACACCTCATATGGAGATGAGTGTTGTTGACAGTGAAGTTGCACACTGCCATGTGGTCCAAGAGCTCGAGGGAATTGTGTGCTGTTGCTCTGTGAGTGGACTGTACTGCTTTTCCCAAGGTCACTATTTTGTTGAAACAGTCTATGGGAAATGAAGCAATGGCACGTGTGGAATTGAGGCAGGCCCTTATGAATTGAATCTTTCGAGAAGGAATGAAGGTTGATTTGGTTTAGTTTATTTGCAGGCCTACATGTTGGAATACATGCCTTGTGACTGACAATGAGAGAAAGAGTCGGTTTCTGAGCATGCGTTGAGAAGGCAGTCGTCCAGGTAAGGAAATATGATGACACTTTGTTTTTGCAGGTATGCTGTGACAAGTGAAAGAACCTTTGAAAAGACTCTTGGAGCCACAGAAAGGCCAAATGGTAGGACTGATAGTGCTATGTACCCAAAACGAATTGGCAAAAACGTCTATGAGCTGGATGGATGGAAATATTAAAATATGCATCTTGCAAATCGAGAGATGAAAATCAGTTACCCTGTTCCAATGCCAGTAGAATGGTAGCAAAGCGTCACCATCTTGAACTTCTGTTTTTTAATTAATTTGTTTCGTGCTCACAAATCTAAGATAGGTCACCATCCTCCTGACTTCTTCTCCATGAGGAAATAAGGTGAATGAAAACCTTTCCCCCTAAATTGTGGCGGGACTATTTCAATTGCCCTTAGGTGAAGGAGATGTTTCACTTCCTGCTGGAGAAGATTTTCATGAGAGTAGTTCCTGAAGAGGGACTGGAAAGGGGGTTGTGAATGGGATATAGACATAAAGAGAATAGTATAACCTTGTTCAATTATCTGGAGCACTCATCTATCAGAGGTTATACATCACCAGTTGTTAAAAAATGGAAGTAGATGGTGCTGAAAAATCTTAAATGGAGAGGTTGGCATTGGAATAGGTGAGAGACTTTCTTGACCTTCAACAAGCTGTTCAAATTTGCTTGCTGGTTTGTTGACACTGTTGCAAATTACTAGGGAGCAGGAGGCAGCATTGATTTCTGTCTCTACCACAGTTTTGCTGATGTTGGTCTTGTCTAGTGTATTGTAGAATGTACTGTGGATATCATGGCCTAAGGTAAGGCTGATACAAGTATTGTCTCCTTCTAGGTGCTGGATTATGAATGCCAAGAGACTGGAGTATTGCCCTGGAATCTTTCATTGAGTGGAGGACATTGGATATACATAAAGGGAACATACAGAAACCTGTTGGAGGACACTTCAATCTACCTAATCACTTTTTAAAAAATCTCCAGGTGGCTGTCTTGTCACAAACCAATTCTACAAACCAAATCCATAGAGAGGAGTTGGAATTACAATTCATCCACAAATTCAATTCTCACACTGATAACCTCCTCAATCGAGATAACAGATGACTGGGACATTATCAACCTAATATTCAGTGAAGGTGCCAACAGCTCTTTGTCTGTGTAGATTCTTGTATTAGTACCCTTCCTATCTAATTGCTATCCTATGATCCTTATCTGCTTCTTTTAACTATCCAGTCTTTAGGTGCTCATAGGTTACCAGTTCTGCCTACTTGTTTTTCCCTTTGATATTTTCATACCCTGTGCTCGTTTCCTGCCCCCTTCCTTTTTTTTCCCTTCCAACCTCTCCCTTTCTTCCCTATTTACTTTGGGTCTCCACATCCTAAACTCAAAACTCTGGTCATCTAAAGAAGTGGGCTGTGCCCACCAAAGCTCATGATACCATTTACATGTTTTGTTAGTCTATTGGCCATGAAAAGCTTCTGTCCATCAAATGGGAGATCTTCAATGGTGGATTGAAGTTCCCTGCAGAAAGAAGCATAGTTGAACCAGGAGGCTCTCCTCATTACCACCACAGTCACTGTAGACCATGCTACTGTGTCGGCTGCATCTAGGGCGGCTTGTACTGCTGTCCTGGGGATTGTATGGCCCTTTGTGTTTACAGCCCTGTATTATTGTTTGTTTGCCTCAGGAATACATCAAAAAAAGTAATTACATTTGATATAATTCCTGTAGCTGTGTTTACTTTAATAGAGCAGTGTAGTTCACCACTTGGAATTGTAATGTTGAGGACATACATATTTTGTGTTTGAACAAATCGAACTGCTTGTTGTCATGATCTGATGGTGTGGATCTGAAATGCTGACACTTGTTCTTTTGATGTGTAGCTTCTACCCCAATGAATTGGGTACAGAGTGAGTAAAAAGAAACTCAGAGCCCTTGCATGGAATATAATATTTTTTGTCAGCTCTCTTGCAAGTAGGCGTTGCTGTTACCAGAGTTTGCCAAATTGTCTTTGACAGTTCCATAATTCCTGGATTGATAGGCAGTGCTTCATTAGAAGATGTCACAAAATGGAGAACGTCTGTCAACTTGTATTGGTTTTTAGTGACCTTTTGGAGGGGAATGCTCAATTCTGTAGACACTCATTTTAAGAGAACTTTGAAACGTGCAAAATAATCTGCAGTAGTCAGAGGCGGGGGTATAACTGTTTTGTCCGGTCATGACAATTCATTTGGGTCCAGTGAAGTGTCAGGTGATGAATCGGAGTGGTCACCTTCTAGGGCTTGCTGTCACACAGCAGATGGGGATTACGGTGGCAGGGAACGTTGTGGTACACGGTGGTGTTTCTGAGTGTAGTGGTGTCTGTGTCAAGATTGCCTGGGGCTCCAGTATTGCCATTGTGGGTGTGGCATGGGGGGCAGCATCCATTACCGTGCCAGGGTGGCATGCTTCTATGCCTGGAATGTGGAACAGTGCTTAAAAGCATGGTAAGATTGGCATGGCGCCAGCTATCTGAGCGAAGGGAAGGGGTTAATTGGGAGAAAAAACTTTTTTTTTAACCCCTATAAACTGAACTGCTAAGCAGCTAACTGGGGAATAAAAACAGGTTCAATGGGAAATTACCTCGTTCCGCATTTTAGATAAGGAACACTGCTGAGCTCCGTCTCTGGCTGAAGGAGGTAGAGAAAGAATGAAGAGAGAGGAGAGCTTACACATGCAGGATGCCTGCAAACTAGCAGCGCATGGCTGCATATGTGCGCATGCGCGGCCCCAGGGACACTGCTCTAAAGACTCCGATTGCAGGCTTGGCAATCCCACCATGGGGACATCTCTCAAAAAAGAAATCATAAGTTTAAGGCAGTTCCTCTCATAGTTGCAGACTCAAAAATGAAAAAGGAAAAGAGAGAATGGACAAGATGTTAATGAATAGAGCATGGATTTACTGAAAACTCCGAGTCATAAACCTGGTGGTTTGCCAGAGGCAGGGCCCAAATTATTTTTCTATACTATACATAAATACAGACCAGGAGAACTTAATTCCAAAAGAACATGTCTCTGTCATTTTCTTTACCCTAGGCCAGGTGACTTGTTCCTTCCCTACCACTCCAGCATTTCCCAATATCTGAACTGACTCTTTTTGAGGAAGCTTCTCATGTCACTGACCGGTAAAAGGCACTGATGAGATTGTGCCAGACAAGCAGGTAAATAACTGACACATACATGAAATGGGTTTAAATGAAAGGCCGCAATTTTATTAATTATTCCTTGGGGTATAATCACCTGTCCCAGCTCTCACAAAACAGGCAGGACATTTATTGTGAACCAGAGTAACTTGGGGTAGACCCTCTTCTTATCCCACGTAAGGGGAGGCAGACAGTCAGAGGCCACGAAGCTGGGGACTGGGTGCAGAATTTCAATCCATGAAGACTTCAAGCTCCTCTGCTTCCCACCCATTAAGTGTACTAGATCTAGCTACACAATCCCAGTCTCACCTCTTGGAGCTGTCCCTTTTAGCATTTCTCCTTCTGGACAACCACTGCAAGTAGCAAGTTAGCTATCATATCAGCATTATGGGAGCCTCAATTCCTATTGCTTCCAACCCTTCTGTGCTACCAGGAAGCTGCAAGAAAAGCGACCTCCCGCCCCACCAGGTTACATGCCAATGTGGCTGAATGAGAACATTTTCTAAACAGAAGACTGAGTAGACCTACAGCAACATGAATGGTACAGCTCATGATCTACAAGTAACAGGAGGAAAGGTGAGGCAAGCTAACTGGAGATTAAATGGGTATATCCACACTGGAAAAAGCAAAACAAAACATAGCTGCGAGTTTCAGAGCCTGGGTCAACTGACACCGTCTTTTGGGAGTAAAAATAGCAATGCAGATATTCAAGGCTTGGGCTAGAGCCTGAGCTATGAGACCTTCTCCCTCACAGGGTTATAGAACCTGGGCCTGAATGTCAACATCCTCAATTTTTAATCTCATAGCCTGCATCCCACAAGTACAAGTCAATTGACCGGGACGTTGAGACTTGGTTCTACAGGCATCTTTAGGACATCTACACTGGCATTAAAAAAACCCAACAAAACAGATGCAGCTGGTCTGGGTCAACTGACACAAGCTTGCAGGACTACAAAATTGCACTATAGATATTCAGGCTTGCAGTGCAGCTTGGACTCAGACTCCATAAGAAGCGATCTCAAAGCCTAGCCTCCAGCACAAGCTTGCCTATTTACACCAAGCCCAAGCCAGCGAAGTCAGGCTCTTAGACTCAGCACTGTGGATTTTTATTACAACGTAGACATAACCAAAAGAGGTTTATGGAAAGCCATGCCTTAGGCACTGGGGCTGGCGAGTGAGGGAATTCACACAG
This sequence comes from Pelodiscus sinensis, assembly GCF_049634645.1. Taxonomy (NCBI): domain Eukaryota; kingdom Metazoa; phylum Chordata; order Testudines; family Trionychidae; genus Pelodiscus; species Pelodiscus sinensis. The sequence goes on along the minus strand of NC_134717.1, from coordinate 46,186,505 downwards.
CAGCCAATCAGATAACTCCATTTCCCTTTACCTAGCCAATGCCTAAGCAGAGAACCTTTTGGAGAACAAAGGCTGCAGCTACAGCTTCCTACTGCATGTACAATTGGACTTCTCTGATGCCTTTTTTGTCTAGTCAAAGGTCTTCTCCCACTAAAGGCAATGAGAGTGCACTGTCTCCATTTTTTTCTACCTCTTTTATACCACTCTTTGGTTTTCACTTCTAATTCCTCTCTCATTTCTTTCTCTCCCTTGCTCAATATGATCCTCTTCTACCTAATTTAAACTTTTGTCCCCCTCATACCTTTCCTGCTCATTATCTCATTCTAGTCCTTTTACAGTGCTAGCTAGTCTACTGAAATAACTGTCAAGAAATATAATAGCGTACTTTTTTATATGTGTGTCATAACAAGGTCTCATTCCAGACAGAAGCAGAATTATTTTCTAAAAGTAATTTACTCAAATTATTCCATTATTTTAAGAGACGCCATCCTGTACAACATTCAAAGAATTTCAGAAACTGAAAAACCCTACTTAAGTGTTACCATTTGTGGAAATTTTCACAAATCAAATAACTAATCTGTTACCAGAGATATTCTTCAGAAATGAGTCAGTCAACTAAGTTAATTTGTTTATACAGTTGATCTTAACATTCATTAGCAAAGATAAATGCATTCCTATTTCAAGTGAAATAAAAGATACTACAAAATGAATGGCAATGATGCTTTTAAAAGTTTTAAAAGCTACAAGTAATTTTTAATCAATGTAAAGTAATGCAGCAACATTTGTTTTTCAAAACCACATAATCTATTGTCAAAACAATAGTGGACCGCATGAGTCTGCCAGAAGGTCTCTTGATTTAAAGAGATTAAATGATATTATGTAGTCTGTTCCCTGTAGAAACTGTTCTGGATTTTTAAACACGACTAATATTGTGCACATAGTGGGTACCAGTGACCTCTGCTGGAGTTACGAGGGAGCTCCTTACAATAATATTAAAGCGAACATTCTACTTAAACCCCTCTTTTCATTCCTTCGCAACTAACCAAAAAGATTGTCTTTATGAAAATTTTTTGGATTCAACTATGAATATTTCTGGAAAATGTGAACAGAATTGTTAAGATTTTTTGTAAGGTTATGCAAATAGCAAGTTTAGAAAATAACTGAAAATATGCGGTTTATTGTTTTCTATAACAATTTAAATAAATACATTTAATCAAATGTTAGCTGGTCAAATACGCACCACATTATGCATGTACGCAGCTGTCCACTTCAGGACTTTCCATGAGCATTTTCTTATTTGAGAAATTATTTAATAAGAGCTCAATTCTGCACCCGACATAGAGAGATTTTGCAGTTTACTTCAACGGAAGCAGAAATAGGCCTATTATTTAAACAGAATTATTTTTTTTCAGAAAGTGTGTTTCTGGTATATGTTAAAGGGCACATATGCCCTTTAGCATCTTCTGTTAGCTACAGGTTGCCCTGCAGCATCCTGCCTCATTTTCCCCTCTATTTGGGAACTGAGATAGTTGCAGATACTCAAAACATTCTTCTTTTGGGGTCCAATTTATTAAGCCCAGCATAGAGTCTTTTAAAACAGAAATCAAATCTGCTATCTTCACTCAGTCTCAAGCTGGGCACAGTCCCTCCTCCCTTGAAGTCTGTTTGCCTGCAGACTCAGCACTTTGTAGCTGCAATTAGGTCTTCATTGCAAGTCTCCTACTCCACTGAGATGTTCACTTCTCTTCCCTCAACTCAGTACTTTGAAAGAGCCTTCTACTTTTTGCAATGTCTACAGTCACTGACCAACACCCAGCAACTGCTGTCTTCCCTTTATGGGCAGGTATTTGAGCCTCATCAATCACAAGTATCCTAGACCCAGCTCCCTCTTAAAGGGTCCAGTCATGCTGTGACAGTCTTGTTGTAGCTTTGTCTCTCTTTAAAAATCTATTCACTTTATAAATGCTGGGGTTTCTTCCCCCCACGTTCCTAATCTCTTACACTTCATCTGAAAGAGAATTAATACAATCTATATACAATGCAATGAACTGTTGACTTGTGTACATGTAAACTATGCTCTAATCTAATGCTTTATGACAACAAAAAAGTACTGTTTTAATTAATGATGTTTCCTCAGAATAGAGCCATGTCAGGTTCCAAGATATAAGATCTATTTAGCAAGTGCAAAGTTAATTTATTATATCTTAAAAGTATGGATAGTTTATGCCTCCCATGGAAAATCATAATAGGATAATTTTTTAAAAATATGTAAATATTTTAGTAATAATCAATATTAAAAGTCTGCAGTTTCATTGAAGAAGTGAGCAAATGAAACATTAAAATAGATTAAAATGTTATTGCCTCATAAAATTACACTCCATAGCTTATTGGACAGATGTGACTTTTAAGACCTTTTTATTATACCCTGTTTATTTTTTATTAGTATTGTCAGAAAAAAGGAATAGGTTTTCCAATAAATGCATAATGAAAGAAATAAACCCAAGAGTAATTTTACAAACAAATACACTCCTTGCGGTGATATCATAATGACTGCTAAAAGAACTATTATCTAGTGTTTAAAACATATCCAAGGCATCCACCTCTTGTGTAACTTACAAATGCCTTACTTCCTCATATTAATACAATGTATGCATTAAAATGCAATTATGAATAAGGCAGAAATCCTATTGTGACATCACTAAATGTAATAAAAACAGTGCACAAGTGAACTTAACGAAAGGAAAAGTTTATTACACAAATATGAAAATGAATTTGTTGGTGACCTTCCAAACATATTTATATAGGGCACTTTGTACAATTAAGCCTTCCTTCTGCCATATCGTGGATTTCTCTTAAATCCTTCTAAAGGAGTTTGAAGTTCTGTATTAAACATCCCAAGGTATAAAATATCAATCCTATGTACACGGGGAGAAATTTTACTTTGATTTTATGTTAAATTATACATTTTGGGAAAATACTCTTGTTCAAATATGTTGAAATAACTTGTTCCTTTAAGTGTAGAGCTATTAAACAGCAAGACTGTCGATTACATATTCAGCATTCATTAGATTCACTGATTTTCTAAGTGAAAAAATTCAGCAATAGATGTTCCTTCAATCTTCATGGATTTCTGCAGCCTTCTCAGAGACACCAAACTCAGTGTTTGAGAAAACACTATGTTCAACTAGCATTTTAATATTTTGAAATGGTTCTTTTTTATACAACAATTTGCCATCACCTAGCCTGCCCTCAAGATTTTATTTACATAAGACTAAGATATGGAAGCACTGAAATATACATAAGAATTCTATACAGAGAATTCTTTGTATTCCAAATGGGATGTCACAGAAAGGAGAATTGTGGAATATGTGGTTTCCATCAGGTAAAATCCATCCTGTTTTTTCAAAACGGAAGAGTATTCTGCCTGTCAAGCATATGTGGCTCAATTTAATAAAATTATGCTTTCTATTTAATATAGTTAATATAATGTATAGAATTAAGTACTTCCTGATTTTCAAAAGAAGCTGAACCCTTTATGCCCTTTAGACAGACAATTGGGGCTACTCCAGACCTCTGAGAATCAGGCACTTTATATGCAAACATAGTACATTTTAGTAACTAGCAATAAAGGTTGTACCTCTTGGCTACGTCTACACTGGCCCCTTTTCCGAAAGGGGCATGCTAATTTTCAACTTCAGAATAGGGAAATCCGCGGGGGATTTAAATATCCCCCGTGGGATTTAAATAAAGATGTCCGCCGCTTTTTTCCAGCTTGGGGAAAAGCCGGAAAAAAGCATCTAGACTGGCCCGATCCTCCGGAATAAAGCCCTATTCCGGAGGATCTCTTATTCCTACTTTGAAGTAGGAATAAGGAATAAAAGATCCTCCGGAATAGGGCTTTATTCCGGAGGATCGGGCCAGTCTAGACGCTTTTTTCCGGCTTTTCCCCAAGCCGGAAAAAAGCAGCGGACATCTTTATTTAAATCCCCCGCGGATTTCCCTGTTCTGAAGTTGAAAATTAGCATGCCCCTTTCGGAAAAGGGGCCAGTGTAGACATAGCCCTCTAGTCTGGCAATATCCATGGTCTGGCATGATTTTAGTTAGCTGGATTTCCACTCATCATGGATGTGGCCAAGTTTGTTTACAGCCACCAGTCCTGGCTCTCAGTGTTCTGTGCTGATATATAGCTCCAATTAACCCCTAAGAGCACCTCTAAACTACGTTTTTTTTCCCAAAAGAGGATATGCAAATTCCACAGGAATTTGCATATCTTCCGATCTCACTTTCGAAAGAGGATCTTTCTAAAGTGAACGTAGTCTGGACGTAGTTTTTTGGGAAAAACCCCTTTTTCGGGAAAAAAACACCCACATAAGCCTTTTTAAAGGAAGAGCATTTTTCTCAAAAAAGATCTTCTTTCAAAAGTGAGATTGGAAGAAGATATGCAAATTCCCGCAGAATTTGCATATCCTCTTTCGAAAATTCTTCATAGTCTAAACATAGGCATAATGTCTTCTAAGAGCCCAGTAAGCAGTGGAAGTGTTGGTAATTCTGCTAGACAATATTGACTTCCCGCGGTTCGGCAGCAGTCAGGTCCTGAGGGCGCTTGACTAGAGGTTCAACCTATAATGCACTATGATTGAGAATTGCGGCATGCAAAACTTAGGAAATTCAGAAATATAAACTCTCTCAATGTTAAATCTACCTCATTGCACATCCTATCTATTTTATGATGTGCATCAACAAACTTCCTGCACTTAATTTTTGTTTGCTAGACAAAGATAAAAAAAGAAAAATCTAAAGGTTTTGGTCTGAAGAATCTGCCAATTTTGATTGTAGACAAATACAATATCAAAAGTAGACAATACAATATCAAACCACACAGCTACTTCAGATCCAGGATCCCAACATTCTTACATTGACTCTCATGTGAAGAGTATCACACCTTATTTCAATTTAGGCAGGCAGAATGTAGTTCCAAATGAGATCTGGATGGACTTTCACCTTTAAATATTCCAATAGATGTCAAGAGATCTTAATGAGTTCATCATTACCTTGGTTTTATTTCTCATCTGAAAGATAGTATGCTGACTGAAAAGGAAGAATGCCACTTGCTTAAACATCATTTCCTGAAGCACAAGGCTTGAAAACATGGAGTTAAATGTTTCTTCCTTAATTTTTTCCTGGATATTTGCTGGGTTGGTGAGAAAACGTGCTAGTGCTGCCCTCTAATATCTGATACTCCTTGTGTACCCCCCCCCCCCACAAAAAAAATTCTAGCAGGAAGAGCTTTTGCTAGCAGGAGGGGTGCACACCATGGTAATGCTCCTCCCCTCTCTGGAAATTAGGCTTGCTTTCTAACTTGATTTCTGTTCTTTAGCTCAGAACATGTCTGTATTACTCATAGCTAAAGGGAAGGATACTACAGTTCAGTTAATGCAACTGGGATATTTTCTTCAAGTAGTACTGCTCGCCTGTAATTCTGGCATCCATCGGATCTCTGAAGCTTTGTGTACACTTTAAACTACTGAATAGTATTTGAAACAGACCGGGCAGTGGCCTGAGCTCCCACTGAGACACTCATTATTAAAAATTAATCACAATCCTCATTTTGCTTAGTCTTATTTTACCCAAAGTAATGTCATTTCATAGATTTCATCTCAAGTTAATGCTCATTTGTGCTGTTCAGGTCATATATGAGTTTGTAACATCAGAATAGCACAAGTAGCTTGATTCATTTGATCATAAATGAGCAAAGGATTTAGGAATTGCATCAATCATTTTTCTTTATTCACTAATATGAAGATACTGTGAAAGTTAAAATACCTATATTTATATAAAATACTGATTACAATAAGGGTATTTCTTACAACAGCTCGCCAACCCACACATAAAGCCTATTTTTCCTCTCTCCCAGCTTTCATTGCTGCAATATTAACATTTAAACAAAAATACTAAGTAGATATCCATTCCCAATTTCTTACAATAAGTAATTGTGCATATATACTATATTATGGGCAGGTCTGGCAACCAGACTTTTTCAAATTGCCCAATACGCTACCCATTATGTGACCCTGTTTTCAACTTTCTATAACTCTGCATAGCTTAAACCATTTAGGTTTAAATTTTGTGTGTCAGGTATCTGCATGACACTCATCAGCTCCTCTCCCCTGCGACCTCCCCTTTCCCAGGGAAAACTTCAGCCAAAATGGTTCAGCTGTTTTCAAGAAAAAGGTTAGGGAAAAATACATTGTTTTGCCCATGTTGGAAAATTCTAGTGTGTTTTTTCTTTGAAATGCTTTAGACTAGAGCCACTATGCTTTGAATAGGGACTTGAAATTTAGCTAATTTACTCTCCTCATGAAATACACCCAAATTTCACCAAATTATAAACCTCCGAAATATCTGTTTGCCCATGCTTAATAGAGACTTCTGATTTTAGCAGTTAAAATCTCCAGTGCATCCAGCCATCATGCAGCATGTTGCATCCCCTCCAAACTCATATGTATAACCAGCCTGCATATACGTCAGTGGTGGGAAACCTGCAGCCTGAATGCGGCCCATCGGGGTTCTTCTTGTGGCCTGTGAGACATTTTCTTTACAGTTGTCCATGTGCAGGGTTGCCAGATTCCGCTGGTTTCCATGTATGTAGTTATTTTTGAACTATCAATTACTAGATGAGTACCCAGGCTTCTAAGCAAAAATGTTTAAGTTAACTAAATGAAAACAAGAAAATAACAACAGTGCTTGAGCCTGACTTAGTGCATTTAGGGGCTGCTAAAACTTCTTTACAAAAAGGTGAGCTAATGCACCCTTATCCAAATCTGGAAATCTCCCAGGCTATGTCAACACTACAGGCTTCTTGCACAAGAAGCTTTCTGCAGAAGAGATCTTCCGCAAAAGCTTCTTGCACAAGAGAGAGTCCACACTGCAAAAGCATATCGAAAAAGCGATGTGCTTTTGCGCAAAAAAGCATCCAGAGTGCATGGATGCTCTCTTGAAAGAAAGCGCTGATAGCTATTCATAGAATGGCCACCAGGTCACCTGTGATTTTTTCGATAGGGGTTTTTTGCATAAAAAGAGGCAGTTCCCTGTCCACACGCACCTTTTTGCGCAAGAGCTCTTGCGCAAAAAGGAGTTATCCCTCGTAGAAAGAGGAATAACTCTTGTGCAAAAACCCTTCCATTGTGTCAATTTACTTGCACAAAAATGTGCTTGAGGTGTGGACGTGCCGCAAGTTTTTGCCCAAAATCTCTGCAGTCTAGATGTAGCCCCACTGAATTTAGGACAGTGTTACTCTACATGCACACATAGGGAAACAGCAACAGTTTCTTTTATGTGACCCAAAATCTGAATTGCTCTAGAGGGAAGACACCAGTGTATAAACTCAGAGAATCTCGCCTTAACTTTTTTGTTCACATGGGTACTTTAACAAATATTAACATTGGAAGTTCGAATCATCACATTTAGATACATATGCAAATGCTCATTTGAGAAATCTTTACTCAATCTTTCAGCAACAGCACCAACTGGAAAGTAAAATGCTTAATAAACCATTATAATTCCTTGAAAAATGAGAGACTACAGTTGTTCAAGATGGTATGTTTCATAGTTAAATAATGTGTTTAAAAAACCCCACATGATCGTTAATGATCACAGCTACCAGAAACTAAAATGGGTAGTGGTTAAGTTTCAATAATGCACCTCTGACTTCCAGTCCAGTGCCCTGCATACTAGCCAATGAAAAATAAGCATTTCATACTTTTAGCCCTAGCAAAAGGAAAGTAGGCAAGACAGTGCTGAAGTTCCCTCCTGGAAGAATACTTTCCTGAATCTGAGGCTCTCTGGACCATGTACAATCTTGGCAGAAACTGGTAGCAATCTTTGAAATAATCTGTACTGTTTTTTGGGGTTTTTTTTTACTTTTTTATGTTTAGTTCTCATCCTAATTTGACTGTGTTAATGTCTGCACTATATAATTCAGAAGGATAGGGACATAATTCAAAATGACCTTAGCAAGTTAGAGAAATGGTCAGAGGTAAACAGGATGAGGTTTAATAAAGAGAAATGCAAAGTGCTCCACTTAGGAAGGAACAATCAGTTCCATACGTACAAGATGGGAAGCGACTGTCTAGGAAGGAGCATGGCAGAAAGGGATCTAGGGATCATAGTGGACCACAAGTTGAATATGAGTCAACAGTGTGATGCTGTTGCAAAAAAAAGCAAATATGATTCTAGATCAACAGGTGTGTTGTAAGCAAAACTCGTGAAGTCATTCTGCCGCTCTACTCTGCACTAGTTAGGCCTCAGCTGGAGTACTGTGTCCAGTTCTGGGCGCCACATTTCAAGAAAGATGTGGAGAAATTGGAAAGGGTACAGAGAAGAGCGACAAGAATGATTAAAGGTTTAGAGAACATGATCTATGAAGCCAGGCTTTATGAACTGGGCTTGTTTAGTTTGGAAAAAAGAAGATTAAGGGGGGACATGATAGCGGTTTTCAAATATCTAAAAGGGTCACAAGGAGGAAGGAAAAATTTTGTTCCTCTTGGTTACTGAGGACAGGACAAGAAGTAATGGGCTTAAAGTGCAGCAGGGGAGGTTTAGATTGGACATTAGGAAAAAATTCCTAACTGTCAGGGTGGTCAAATATTGGAATAAATTGCCAAGGGAGGTGGTGGAATCTCCCTCTCTGGAGATATTTAAGAACAGGTTAGATAGACATCTGTCAGGGATGGTGTAGACGGAGCTTGGTCCTGCCTTGAGGGCGGGGGGCTGGACTCGATGACCTCTCGAGGTCCCTTCCAGTCCTATGATTCTATGATAATGAAGAGTAATTGAATGTGAGTCATCATCTAGTAAGCAAACCACTAATGTTGCCTCATTTATTTTTTCTCCATCTTTAAAATGTTCATGTTAGAGGCATGATTTAAACAAAGAATTTTATTTTGCTAATACAGAATGACAGACTGCTAGAACAACTATCAGTTTATAATTTAAACATTGTCGAATTGTGGATTTAAACTACATACTGTATTCTGGGAGGTTTTAAAAATAAAGAGGTTTTTACACAAACTTCAGCTACCAGTACAAAGAGCTGTCACTGTCCACAGGAACTGTCTCTAGTCAGGTTTTCAGTCAGTCAGCTGAGGGTCATGTCATTATTTAGTGTCTGCTCTGTAGAAAGAACACAAGTATGAAGATAATGTCAAAGTTAAAATACCTATATTTATATAAAAATCCATATTATAAGAGTATTTCTTACAAATAGCACTCCAACTCACACATAAAGCCTGTCTATAATTAAAATATTTAGAGAAACTAATACTCTATGTCCGTATGATTTCCTGGTTCTCAAGCATTACTTCTGAAATATATTGTGTATTAAATTATGTTTTAGCTCTTTATTAATGTGCCTCTCTTATTTTGGAACATATTTCATTGCTTATACTGTAAACACTCTGAATATTCATATAGAAAAGAATCATATAAATCAGGGGTGTGCAATAATTCTTAATGAGGGACCACGCCAGGATTTTAGAAAGTGGGTTGGGTATAGAAAGGAGCTGGGGATAGAGGACTGGGCTGCAGGAGGGAGTGTGGGGTCTGAGGGGGAGTTATGATCTGGGGCAGATGCTTGGGGGGCAGGGTCCAGGAGGGGGGTATGGGTGTAGAAGATGATTCTGGCCTGGAGGATGGGTTTGGGGTGTGTGTGTGTGTAGGGTCTGGTCGGGAGTTGTGACCTAGAGGAGGTGAGGAGAGGGGATACAGAGGGTTTGGGTGGTGAGTCAGGGCAGAGGAATGGAGTGCAGAGTCAGGGAGGGATATGGGTGCATGAGAGGATTCTGGACTAAGGGAGGGAAGTAGGAGGTAGTGCAGTGTCTGGGAGGGAGTTGTGACCTAGAGGAGGTGGGCAGAAGGGGTACAGGAGGATTTGGGTGGTGACCTGGGGCTGGACAGGATTGTAGCCTGGGGCAGCAAGTTGGGGGGAAAAAGGAGGAGGGGGGTTCCCAGAGGCAGGTTCTAGCTGGGAGGTGCTTACCTAGGTGGCACCCAGCCTGCAGCCCTGCAGGAATCTGATGCAGGCTCCATGCCTGTCTGCTGGGCTGGCTGCTTGATGTAGCTCTGCTCTAGCACGGGTAGGAGGAGTGAGGAGGGCCTGCCTCTAGGAAAATTTCTCAGCTCCTACCCACCAGAAACTGGCCAATGGGATTTGGCGGATTTTGCTAGAGGGCGGGGACAGGGCACAAAGCCTTCCTGCCCCTCCCCAGTGTGCTGAGTAAATAGCAGCTGCTGTTTAAAGCATGAGCTGCTATAAGGGTGCTGGCAAAAGTGGCTGCAGGCCGTGTTCAGCAGATACATCCCACTAGCTGCCTCTGGCCCACCCCAATATAAATACATGCATATTACTGATCTTTTCTCTTTTCCACAGATTTTTTTTTAACTTAAAAGCAAACAAAACCTACTTATTTACAATGTCACCTGAAAGTGAACACAGGCATTTGCACAGCACAGTTGTAGCTGGCACTGCAAAGTATTTGTGCGCCAGATATGCTAAACATTCATATGCCCCTCATATTTTGGCTTGTAGATACTAAAATGTTACATTGTTTTGAGTGCATGTATAAATTTTAAAAAAAATTTTTTTTACATTTGTAAACTGCACTTTCACAATGAAGAGATTGCACTATAGTACTTGTATGAGGTGAAATGAGCTAGGGACCACAATACATTGAACTATTTCAATTTTAGCTAATTCAGTTATGAGAAATTGTATAAATCCCCACTTAAAAAAAAATCAGATGTGATACCTAATGGAAACAATCTCAAAAGAACCAAAAAATAAAACTTTTAAGGGCCATCCTCACTTTAAGTCCAGGGTATGTTCCAAAAAAATTAGACTTGTAGCAAAACTGCTTAAAGCAGGGAATTTTTCCCCCACAGCTAACTTCTATTTGTGCAAATTGGGAGGGGTGGGGAGGTTGCGTGACTTAAGAGCAGGGAATGGGAGGACTGGGAATGAGAGGACACATCAATTCCTATAAGCATCAACGACTTCAGTGCGGACCAGGTGTATACCAGTGCGACTTATAGCAGATACTTCATTTTGATAAAGGGTCAAAGATTATAAAGTAAGTTCCACAGTTAATCCTCCTCTAATTTTTACACTAGTTAAGAGGACAAAACATCTTCACTATCCCACATTACAATATAACTCCAGGCAGAGGCAAGACTAATTGATTTTAGTCTTATGGCGATAAATACATTGTGGCTAAAATGGACTGTTCTGATCATGGAAACTGACCTATTGCATAATACAGAACACAGAAATTCATGAAGTAAGGCCTATATGAAGCCCATAACTTCTGGTTGAGTAATAATATATCTTTTAGAATACTGGAAACCAGCCAATGGGATTGTGCTAGGAGTGGGGGCAGCACATGAAGCCTCTCCCCTCCTACCCAGGGCTCTCAGCTGTTCAAACAGAGTCCCCACAATGGTCACTTTTCTTAGGCTCCCTGCTGCATCTGTGGGCTGGATCTGGTGGTTTGGTGGGCTGGATCCACCCATGGAGGGTATTTTGCCCAGGTCTGAGTTAGACCCTGAGCACATGAGCAAGAATCAGCCAGCCAAGTACCTCACAGAGAATGCTTGGTGCCAACTTAGAACCCTGGCTCTTTTGGTCCAAAGACTCATCTCCACCTGTGGCCATCCCTGATGCTTCAGAGGAAGAAGATAAACAAAAACCAAAAACCATAACCCACTGTGGGGAAGAAAGAGGAGAAAATCATTGCCTGCCAAGTGGGCAGCTGAAACACTGAAGAATGAGCTTTTAGGAATGTAAGACAAACTGTAAATCACCTCCCAGGACTCCTAAGCCCTGCTACTTCCTAGTACCTTCCAATCAGATTACTAAATTTGTCCAAACTCCCATAACTCCTACTGGGAGGCTCATATTCAGCCCTCTGATGGTTACCAACCTTATTTCCAGTCTGAATTTATTCGTGGGCAATTTATATTCACTTGTTTTTGTGATGACATTGTCCTTTAACTTAAATAGTTATCTGTAAATACCGGGGAGGGTGAAAAACTATCATATCCTCTCTTGGCCTTCTTTGTGCTAAGATAAACAAGCCAAGCTCTTCAGTCTCCTTTTAGAAAATAAGTGCTCCATTCCCCTGATCTTGCTTGTAACTCTTCTATACACCCATGTCTATGTACGATTCATCTTTCTTCAACATAGGTGACAAGGTATCATAACTGTACACCATATTTTTGTAAGATTCATTGTACAAGTGTCTTTGTACAATACTTCTCTCTCTCCAGAAATGTCTGGCCTGATAATATTATGGGATTATATTTGCCTTTGTCACAGCCATATCACATTGGTGGGTCAGTCATCTTGGTCTCTTTCCTCTCTGTCACTTCCAATTGACAAGCCTCCAGGAGAAAGTCTTACTGTTAAATTATTAAGTATATGACTTTGCACTTCATACTACTGAATTTCATCCTATTTCTGTACTCCAGTCTTCAAGATCATCCAGATCTTCCTGTAACATGCTGATCCTCTTCTGCATTTATGATGCCTCTCAACTTTGTATCTTCAACAGATTTCATTAGCACACTTCTACTTTGTTCCAAAACTGATCTTTGAGGAACTCCACTCAACTCCTTTCAGTCCAATAACTCACCTTTCAGCACAACCTCACCTTTAGCCAGTTATCCATCCAGTTTACAATTCGTGTACTGAACCCCCTCTTCCCTAATTTTCCATATGGTACCATGTGAAATGTTTTACTGAAGTCCAAGTACGCTAATCTATGACACTTCCTTTCCCTGAAAAATTGTTATTTTCTCAAAAAATGAAATCAGGTTAGTATGGCATGATATACTTTTGGTATTCAAATGCTGCCTTACATCTCCCTTACCATCTACCTCAATGAATTTAATTCTTCTTTCCTTTACTACTTGTTCTAAAGGCTTGCATGCTGCTAAGATCTAACTAACAAACCTGCAATTGCCCTGATCATTTCCCTACTTCCTTAAATAGAGGTATGAAGTTAGCTATTCCTCAGTCATATGGTTCTACCCCAAATAGACAGATTTAATTTCCTTTCTACTGGAATAGCAGTCTCACGAGCCAGTTCTTCCAGTATTTTGGGGTGGAAATTATCCAGTTTCCCTGACTGGAGTGCATTAAATACTACGTTTTTCTTCCATTTCAGATGTAATTTCTGTCAGCTGTACTCCTTCAGGCACAAGTCCCAGAGGTTATCCTTATTAAAATCAGAGGTAAAATATTAATTTAGTTTTGGGGACATTCCTGTATTACCTGTCATTTCCTTTCCATCCACAGTGCAGAACAGCTCAATCTCATGTTTCCTTATTCTTATTTATATTTAGAAAACGATTTTAATTTTCTTGGCAAGAGGTAATTCAGTTTGACTTTTAGCAATTCTCGCATCACTCCTACATTTTCTAACCTTCACAGTGTAGTTGTTTTTGACTGATAAACTCCTTTTTTCATTCTCTGTAGGCTCTCTGCTTACTCCTTTTTGAGGTGGTTATTCATCCAGGTAAGTCTGATGCCTTTCCACACAAGATTTTTCCTTTGCTTAGGATGCAAATTTCATATAGGTTTTGTACAGTCGATTTGAAGAAATTCCATGAGTCTTCCACTTGAGTTCTTAAGACCAATTGACCTCTTTAACTAACTCTCTTAAATTTCCCAAACTCTGACCTTTTAAAATAAATTATAATTGATTACCAGATTTTTATTATCCTTCCATTTAAACAGAATCATTTTGTAACCACTCAATCCAGGGTTATTTCCTACAACCAGCTCTTCCATGATGTCCTTGCTATTTATTAAAATCGAGTCTAAAATTGTATCACCTCTTTTTGGTTTAGTGACAATTTAATGAAGAAAACTCATCTATCACATCTAGGAATAATTAAGTCCTCACAATAAAAGTAGTATTTATTCTCCAACCTATATCCATGAAATTAAAGTCTCCCATCATCGTAATTCCCAAAACAATTTCTCTTCTCTACTACTGAAGAGATTTCTAATCACATCTGAATCTGACCTCCAACACAAACCCAATAAAATTCTTCCCTAAAGTGATTTTGACCCAAACAGGCTTTGTTTTGTCCGTACCATCACTACACATTTCTTTAGTGTACTGCTTCTTTGCTGCATGCTATCCCACCTCTTTTACCTTTATTCCAATCTCTCCTAAACAGTACATACCATTCAATAGCTATACTCTAGTCATGACTGCTATTCTACCAGGTTTCTGTTATCTCTATATCTGTTGTAATTCTCCTGCTCAGTTGCCCTATGGAAAAATAGTTCAAGGGACTCCTGTTTATTTCTGTGTGCAAAATTATGCGAATGTTAGTTCCAAACTTTCCCTACAAAGGTCAATTGTTTATTATTACACCCAATGTAAATAATTGTTACCTGTGTGGGGGGGGGGGGGGGAAGGAACAGCTGTGTACATCTCTCTTTTGTTGATAAGGAGGGGAATTTTATGAGCTTACTCTGTGTAAAACTTTTATACAAAGACAGGCAGATTTATCTAGGGTTTTAATCCCATTGGGGCTGTGCACCAGAGAACTATGTCAAATCCCTGTAACTGAGCCTTCCCAGAGCTGAGCTGAGCTGTTCTCAGTTTCTATGTTGCTTTATTGTGGGCTGTAATCTTAGTTTTGTGCTTTTGCTGGGGGAGACCAGAGGTTCTGGTTCAACAGGACTGGGCGATGCGGTGTCCCAGAGGACAGATAAGAGGGCTCATTGGTATGCTCAGCACATCAAATGACAATCTCAAGGGGATCTCTGTGACTCAACCTGTCACAATATCAATAACAACAAGCCATCATCTTAACTTCATGCCACAAAGTAAAACAAAGAAACATATTTGTATTTTAAAGCACTTAATGAAAATATATTCCCCAATGCCACTTAGGAACGAACGGGCCTTTTATTTCAAGGCCTAAAAAGTTTCATACGTTCTCTGAAGAAAATCTACATTTCATAAACCATGTGTAATTGGGTGCATAGTGATAAGGAGAGTATTGAGCCTTGGGTCTAGGCTTTCTAACAAGGTTCTTCCATTTCAAACAATAAAATTAAAATCTCTTCTCAACTACCAAGGAATTTGATAAATATTCATGCTTATCAAAGATGGCCAGTCATGTTAACGTAAACCGTACAGTACAGTAGAAAGTCTTCTAATATAGCATGAAAAATATGCAAGATAAGGAAAAACTACTTTCTGAAGCCTGGCTGCAGTTAATGTTAATAGGCCCATGCAAAACTTACAAATTTTTATTTGACTCTGGAATATATTTTTGCCTCTCAAATGTGATTTTAGTAAGTGACTAAAAATAGGATTATGGAATTCCATGATTCTTTGCTGATTCCATGTCCAAGATGGCTGAGTTTATAAATAAAAAGATATTTTGTTCAAACTTGTATCCCAGCAAACTCATCCAGGAGATCTGAGCCATTTCTTATGCATGTGAAATACTACAAACAAAGATGGAATTGCAGGAGAAATGGAGGAAAGAAGAATATTACAGGAAGCGGGGAGTGCCTTCATAACCTTTATCTTATTTATGTATCACACCAAATGATAGTGGACCACACTCAATTTTGGTCTTCACATATGGAGAAATTCCTTACCAACAGAAACAAACACAACCTAATGGGTAGGATTTTCAAAAAAATGCCCAAATAACTTTGAAGCACAAGTTGCATCAATTTTCAATATGGCACAAGTCCTAAGTCAATCAGGCACTTTTAAAGTCTTTCATTCTCCCTTTTCTGGGAAATATATGGAGTTCCCCTAAATAGCCCAAATCTACAAAACCTTAGGGTTTTCACTTGATTTCTTTCCTTCTAAGATCCACTTTATTTACATCTTTTTCTCCATTTCTTCTCTTTTCTCAGTCCTCAGATCTTTGTCCTTACCTACTACCATTGTGACAGATGATGTTCTTTAATGAAAGAACGATACAGAGACTGATCTCAATCATATCCTTTATTTTTCTATATTTTTCCCCTCTTAATGTCTTGCACTGGTACATTTTAAGTACATAAAGTGAATCATTTCATATGGTTGTCCAGACTGATATTGATCAACTGTGTTTTTTTTTTAAAGTTTTATTTAAAATATCTATTAAAAATTAAAAATATGCTTTTGGGCAAAGATCTTACATTCCAAATTTATCATGAAGCAAGTTTTTACACGTAAGTTATTAATTCCTTAATAACTGAGGTTATAACTGAAATGCTGCTCCCAAAGAATAACAGGGGACTTACTATTTAAACTACATGAAATTTAGTTTACATCCAGATGGAGTACTTACCCACCGAGTCAATAAGTTCTTTGACGTTTGTTAGATTCTTCTGCAGGTGAATCTGCCAACATTACTTTAAGCCTGACACCATTCACCGTCTTGCCATGTAATGCAGTTATGGCATCACTGGCACTTGTTCTGTCTGCAAACTTCGCATATCCCACGTTTTTTCCTGTTACCAGGTAAACTTCTATAAGATGTCCAAACCGACTTTAAAAAAAAAAAAAAAAAAGATAAGTTGCAAAATATTTACAACTTGTAAAGGCAGCTGAAGCACTGCAGCCTACCAATTCAGCATCTTCTGCAAGATAATTTGACATTGTCAATAAGTTTTATTCTTATACGTGTAATATCTGATTTTATGCTATCTTTCCCCCACATGTACTTTTCCTCCTTTGTAATATTCCTCACAGATGCTGAAAGAAGTTAAAAAAAAACTGTTAGGCCACACCCTCTAAGCACATCCACAATTACAAAAATAAATAAATAAATAAAGATCACACTATATGAATGCTTTACCCAACATTAAAATAACAAAACACCAATAAAAGGAAATCTGACCGACATCATGATCATTATATAGTGTGGAAGTGCCACTTAGTATATGGTAGTCTTGAGAAACTGATGTTCTATAAGAATTGGTTTGTCAGGACTACCATATATTAAATGCACGTCCACACCATATAGCGATCAAGATTTCCTTTCTTTGGTGCCTGTTCTCCTGTCACCTGAAGGCTCTAAGGCAGAGGTTCAGACATAAAGGCGGAAAAAAAAGATACATAAAATACATACAAGTGTGCCAACTTGTAACGTAGGATGCAAAATAGACAAAGAATAGCTCCCTTTTCCTTCAGCCTCTAAGGCAGTTCAGTAGCCCATGTAGGTATTTTTCAAATTCCACACAAATTGGAATTGAGCTTAGCAGTTTTAAAAGTGGTGTGACTTTTTAAAAGAGCTGTCCCTCAGTTACACCAATATAGCTGATAGATATCAGAATGGGGGAATGTTGACATGTCCCTCAATACGCACAAAATAATCCAACAAAGTTGATAGAATAATTCTAAAATAAATTTTTAAAAAGGTGAAATGGGCAAAAATTGTCTCTCAAGTCTTTGATACTAATATGTTGGTTACGGTCAAATTACTTTTGGAAGCAGGCCAGTAGCACACACAAGATTACATTACTTCATGTCAGATTTCAATTATACCAGAAGCAACTTCCTGAGCCTACAAGGTTATGAAGTTTTCTCAAATAAAAAGCAGTTAAATTACAAGCTGAAATAGATATGTGATACCATTAAGAACAAAGTACTCAAGCTTTCTGCAAATAAAGTGTATGAAACTGATAACTTGACTCCAGGGTTACCTACACATCAGGTTCAATAGCTGGTAACACAATACTGATATTTGGAAATGGACCATAATTTATTAAGCATAAAGTCCACAGTGGATCAGACCAATGGACTTAAATATCTTGAGTAATTTTGTATCATCTGGAAACTTTGCCACCTATCTTCCTACAGTAGCTAATGCCACATGCTTGAGGAATTAACAGAATAGGGCAATTATAAAAGTGAACAATCCCCTGTCATACAGTCCCAGCATCTGGCAATCAGAGGCTAGTAACTCTTAAAGGATGAGGTTTCACCCCGACCATCCTGGCTAATTGCTGTTGGTCATATTCTTCATTAACTTATCTAGTTCTTTATTGATTCCCCCCCCCCATTATAGTTTTGGTCTTCACAACCTTCCCTGGCAATGTGTGCTACAGGTTGACTGTGCTCTCTAAGAAGTTGTACTTCTTGTCTTTTAAACCTGCTGCTTATTAATTTCATTGGATGGCCCATGGTTCTTGTGTTATGTGAAGCAGTAAACACTTTTATTCACTTTCTCCACACCCTTCAAGAATTTAATAGGCCTCTATCATATCCCAAATGCTTATTAGATTGTTGACAGGTCACTCCCCCACTAACTTAGAGAATGCTAGTGGAAATGGGGTAGGTTTAGAAGTTAAAACAAAAGAACAAGTTAAAAATTACTTAGAAAAGTTAGAAGTCTGCAAGTCACTAGGGCCTGATGAAATGCATCCTAGAATACTCAAGAAGCTGATAGAAGAAGTATCTGAGCCTTTAGCTATTATCTTTGAAAAATCATGCAAGTGAGGAGAGATTCCAGAAGATTCCAAAAGGGCAAATACAGTGCTCATTTATAAAAAGGGAAATAAGAACAAGCCAGAGGAAGACAGTGGAGAAAGTAATTAAGGAATACACCTGCAAACATCTGAAAGACAATAAAGTGATAAGTATAAAGAATAAGTCATGTCAAACCAATCTGATAGCTTTCTTTGATAGGAACAGTAAACGTGGTATACCTAAACTTTAGTAAGGCATTTGACATGGTCTCGCATGACCTTATCAATAAAACAGGGAAATGCAACTTAGATGGGGCTACTATAAGGTGGGTGCATAACTGGCTGGACAACCATTCTCAGAGAGTACTTATTAATGGTTCACAATCATGCTTGAAGGGCATAACATGTGAGGTTCCGCAGGGGTTTGTTTTGGGACTGGTTCTATTCAATATATTCATCAATGATTTAGATGATGGCTTAGAGAGTATGATTATTAAGTTTGCACATGATACCAAGCTGGCAGGAGTTGCAACTGCTTTGGAGAATAGGGTCAAAATTCAAAATGATCTGGACAAATTAGAGAAAGGGTCTGAGGTAAACAGGATGCAGTTTAATAAGGACAAATGCAAAGAACTCCATTTAAGGAAGGAATAATCACTTTCACATATACAGAATGGGAAATGATTGTTTAGGAAGGAATACTCTTGAAAGCGTTTTAGGGGTCATGGACAACAAGATAAACATGAGTCAATAGTGTGACACTGTTGCAAAAAAAGCAAATATGATTCTGGGATGCATTAGCAGGAGAGTTGTGAGCAATACTCGAGAAGTCATTCTTCCACTCTACCCTGTGCTTATGAGGCCTCATCTGGAGTCTTGTGTCCAGTTCTGAGCAGATTTCAAGAAAGATATGGAGAAACTGGAGAAGGTACAGAGAAGAGCAACAAAAATGATTAAAGGTCTAGAAAACATGACCTATGAGAGAAGACTGAAAGAACTGGGCTTGTTTATTTTGGAAAGGAGAAGACTGAGAGGGGACATGATGGCAGTTTTCAAGAATCAAAGAGGGTGTTACAAAGAGGAGGGAGAAAAAAATGTTCTCCTTGGTCTCTGAGGATAAGAGGCTATGGGCTTAAATTGCATCAACGGAGGTTTGGGTTGGACATCAGGAAAAACTTCCTAATTGTCAGGGTGGTTAAATACTGGAATAAATTGCCTATGGGGATTGCAGAATCTCCATCACTGGAAATATTTTAAGAGCAGATTAGACAGACACTTGCTAAGGGTGATCTAGACCAGAGTTTCTGAAAGTGTACCATGGAAACACTTTCAGAAATACTTTAGCTGGCCAACCCGGTTTGTTTATGTACTGGTGCCGTGGCCACGGAGCCTCGCAGTGCCCATTGGCTCCTTTTCGTCCTTTGCAGCCAAGGGAAACCGCGGGAAGTGGTGGCCCGGCCCACGCCGCTTCCCGCGGCTCCCCTTGGCTGCAATGACGAAATGGAGCCAATGAGCGGCATGAGGCTCCGTGGCTGCGGCACCAGTACATAAATAAACTGGGGCAGGCCAGTTACAGTGTTTCTGAAAGTGTTTCCATGGTACATTTTCAGAAACACTGGTCTAAGCGACAGTGCTTAGTCCTGATGTGAGAGCAGGGGACTGGACTCGATGACCTCTTGAGGTCTCTTCCAGTTCTATGGTTCTGGGAAATTTTGTAACTGAATTCCTTCTGAATCTTTGGTTGAATACCATCTGCTCCAGATGACTTTTACTGTTTTATTGATCATGTCACTTGCTGTGGGCTTCAACTACTATTGAAGTTATTTTAATCACTAAATGATACTTACCAGAATACATCCTCCAACACATTTACAGGTAAGGGATGAGGATAAAACACTATGAAAAGCCTTTCTCTCACAGAAGTCTCGTGTGGAGCCTTTTTTTTGCGTGATGGAAGTACAGCATCTGTTTGGGGCTGAGATAACAGAATTAGAACTTTCACTGTAAGGCTGCTGGAACAAAAGTAAGATGTAATGAAAAAAGATAATAGATGAAAATAAAGTGGAAAAAAAAACATGATTTATGACCCTGTTACTGTTGTAAGACATGAAAGTCCTGGATTACATATGGGCTAACAGTCATATGATTAACTGATGTGTTTTTCTTGACTACCTCCCAGACAGTATTTTTCCCGGGCAATAAATCCAGTTAAGATCATTTCACCTATAAACAATACAGAAAAGCACAAGCCAATCCACCACACTTCAATCAAACAAAAAGCAGTCACAAAGGGTAAGAGAATCCTAAAGCACTCACAAGTTTTAGATAAAAGGTTGAACAAAGCTGTTTATTGCACATTGCAAGGCTTTGTAACAACTGTGAGGAAAAGTCAATGGTATACAGTGCAGTTACTTACAGATGATGTATATTGCTGACCAGCTAGATTATTATGTGACACTATTGATGACATCTGTGAAGTCACCAGTTGTGTTGCCATTTTTCTGATGTGGCTGCAAGCAGAAGTAATCATAATAGACTATGTCTTTACAGCAAAAAACAACATTAATATGATCTTAAGAAATTCATTTCAAATCAAAGTTTTCAGAGAAAGAACTGATCTGGAAAATAGCTAGTCAGTCTTCCTTGATCTATGCTGAGAACATCCAGTATTAACTAAATTGTTGCAAATTTAAGTCAATACTCTTCATAAATCCGGAATACATTGAGATACCGGTATCCCAATGTTCCATACTCTTTTCCTACAACACAGACTTTTGGTTATCACTATTCCTTTAACAAAAAGATAGAATATCTGAACCCAGCTCTAGGAGTTAAATTCAGCTTTTTAAATTCCTTGAGAGAAGTTAAAATTAGTTTGCTGGAAACATTATTTCTTCCCTATAATTCTCATCCATCTCGATACTGAACAGATAGGAGAATTACATTTGTTTCTTCAATTATCAAGTTTTTGTTTTTCAAAGCTGGAATGAGGGGTTTATTTTGTTGCTTCTTAAAATAAAAATTGTTTATGCATCATATGTTTTTTAACATGATAAATATCAGGAGTATTAAATCACTGCCTTCCCTTGATTTGCTGAAAGACTCCTAGAAGAATTTGAACAAATATAGCAATCCTATCACTTAACTGAGCAAAAAATGGTGTTAAGTATTTAGTAATTACTTTTCATACTTTGTCAGGCATTTTTGTGACATTGTTGTTTAATTTCAACTTCCTTCCCCGATCTCCTCAAGTTCTACTTCCTTGGTACTCATGCTACCAAAATCCTACTAACTCTACATTCACAGAGAGTCTTTCAGGACCTGTTTTAATATAAAACCCTTTACCTACTCCTCAGACCTTGTTTATACATATAAGCTAGTAAAAAAAAATTCAATCATCTTAAAATAAAAAGAATGTTTTATCTTTTCCCTCTTTCTCTTGAAAAGTGGCAGCAATGTCTGGTGTCTCAAAAGGCCTTCTCTGGGATTGTGCCCTCAGTAAGGTATTGAAACTCCACTGAACTAGAGAGGGGTAAATAGTCAACTAGTTACATACAAATACAACAGATCACCTAATTAGTTGCTTCCCACCCTCAGGGGCAAAACTGGAAGGCATCAGGTAATACTTTAAGGAACACTTGCCTCATAGAAGGAGAGAGAGTACAATCTGAAGGGAGGAATCACAGAGACTCTTCTAAAGAGGCCTAAGCCAAAGTCAGCAAGAGAAGACTCCTCAAAGAGATACTTACTTTACCTTCCTTGTCTGCCTCAAGGGGACAGTTTTGGCCTTGAGCACTGGCCCCTCAGAGAAGACTTCACAGTAAGAGACGGAACCCAGGAGAAGGGTAGAATAGTCAAGGATCTTTTGGGGCATTAGTTTGAGCTTTTGCTGTCCAAAAGGGATTAGACTTCTAAAGGGCTGAGTTGTGCACAAAGATGACGACTAGCAAGAGACATGAGAGACAAAGATTCCTGTAACTTTGCCCTCAATACCAAGAGGCACTACAGTGGTCAATGCACACCCTAGTACCCTGAAATACCTCACATTTCAGAATACATAAACATTCACTATATATATATATACATATATAAAGTTGTATAGTGGCAGGTTTGATTTTCTTGTTTTTTTCCTTTCCCCCTTACCTTTATACACAATTTTTCAAAGAAAAACATCGCTTTCCAGAACTCAGAGTTACAGCTTTTCACCTATGTACTTACTCTGATCCATCGCTTCCATCTTCAAGGAAATTTACACCTAGTCGATTTCCAGGAGGATATTCAAACCCATGTAGCTTGTATTTGGCATATATAGCCGATGCTGCAGTAGTATACTGAATTATAGCATGCCCTGTATGAAACATACAAAATAATGTAGAACATGAACAAATCTTTGCAGCTGAATCTGAAAATCATTTGAAATTACTTCCTTTATAGGATACGTATTAAAAAAAACCCCACATTTAACAGATGTTTGTTTCTTTAAAACTACAGATGTAAAATCATGTTTAACTGGTTAATCAGTTAAATGTGATTCTCGTCCAAAGTGGGGACTCAGGCAAAGGGGATCACTCTAGCCTGCTGTGGCTGGTGCAGTTCCCCCTGCCCGGCATGGCCAGACTGAAGCCCTACCTCAACCCGGGGCTGCTCCAGCCTGAGCAGAGCAGCCCCTGTCCACAGCAGGCCCCGCAGTGCTAGAACAACCCCTACCCAAAGGGAGGGCAAGGAGCTGCTCCAGCCTCCACTTGGTTAACCAGAAACTGTTAAGGGTGATGCTTACTGGTTAACCTTTCACATCTCTACCTCAAACTACTAACTGGTGCACAAATATTTGCCTTCTAAAGTGTAGCTATTCTCTGAAAGAAGTGATTAAAATGGCACTGTGGGGCTCCTGTTTTTCCTCTCAATTATTTCCATATGCTTAATTTGTCAGTTTAAAAGCAGAGAGGTAGTTTTTTGTAACTAGCAATTTAAGCCACTATGTTCTTTTGGCACATGAATCCCCAATACTAATAATTTTGGACCTACTGATTAAAAATAATCCAACTCACTCTCCTGAAGTTATACTGACTCTGCAGTGCTAGTTGACAGGCTTAACATTTTAAAACTTTATTTTAAGAAAGAATCCATACACTACAGGCAGTCCTCTACTTACGCGGATCCGACTTATGTCGGATCCGCACTTACGAACGGGGCTTTCTCGCCCCGGAGCTCTCAGGCAGCGGTCCCACCACCTCGACCTCTGGGGCGAGAAAAGCTGCTCCCGGTGCCCCTGGTCTGCTGGGGACTGTCCCCAGCAGACCAGGGGCACCGGGAGCAAAGCCGCAGCCGCGGCGGGGTCCCACGCTTCTGAGGCTTTGCTCTGGCAAAGCCTCAGAGGCACGGCACCCCGCTGCCGCTGCGGCTTTGCTCCCCGTGTCCCTGGTCTGCTGGGGGGGAGGAGGTGCAGCTAGTGTGCCCCCCCCCCCCCCAGCAGACCAGGCTTTTGTTGTGGACCCTGGGGCAGAGCAGCTGGGGCGCTGCCGGTTGGTCCCGCAGCGCCGCTCTGGGCACTACTGGACCAACCCGGCAGCACCCCAGCTGCTCTGCCCCAGGCGTCGTACGTAACCCGGGGACTGCCTGTACTCTGAAGGCATGATGAGACTTCAAAGCAAATCCATGTTTTTCCTTAACAGAAATTCTGCCCATCTTTGACACATCACATCTGATGTAGAGTCTATTAATAAACAGACAATTTGATTTATGATTTCTGAATGTCCAAAATTTAAGAAATGCTGTGGGCTGCCTCCATGCTTTGTAAATATTAGGACCCATAAAAGATCTAGTTAGGGAGAGGGTGTAAATGTTGCATCTGACAGGCCTGATCAGAGGGCTGAATTATTCCGAATTAAGAAGGAAGAGGAAGGAAACAGACAATATTTTAGAATCAAAGTTTCAGAGAGAATGAAGTTTGTTTTGTTATTTACCATGATTAGTATGAGGATCTTGCTGAACATCACAATATTCCAGTCCTGGGATTAGATCAAAGAGGAAGAACAGCTGCTCTTGTATGAAGGGAAGCCGTGATACCACTGACAGGCATTTGGAAACGGATTCTCGAACTCTCGTCTGACTCTTTTCAAAACTACGAAATTCTGGCTGGCCTTCTCAAGAATCAAAATAGGATAAATTAAAACACATTGCTAGTCACTATACTACTGTATCTTGATCATTTCAATATTTTTTTTTCTAAAACATTTTTAGGACCTAAGTCATATTATAATAAAAAAGGACATACTTATTTCAGACAACCAATGCAAAAGGTCAAATGTAAAACAAAAAACCAAACCCTGAACAACACAGAAATTAAGTGTTTCAGTTAGAACCAACAACCAAAAACCTGGACCTATTATTTTAAAGGTCTCCTCATTTTGCCTCTCTCTGAATATACTTCTATAACCATACCATTGGGTGATCTTATCCAGAATTACCAGTCGTTTTTAATGTAAAAAGTTATTACTTACCAAAGGGAAACACATTCCCTCTGGGTTCATGCCCCATTGGTTCCTGTCTCATACTAGTGCTGTTACTGTAAAATTCACGTTCAGAGGATTCAGATGGCTTGTTTTTAGGTTCAGCCAAAATGGCCCTGTAACCTGAAACAAGTAACCACATAATTTCAAATTTCATCATGTAGATGTAAGAAAAATATGACAGAAAATTTTCTAATAAGCATTGTATTGGAAAAAAAATGTTACACTGAAAATCAGTTGTTTCTTTTTTTATAAAAGACTAACACAATTAAAAGACTGAAAGCAACATTACCCATAATCTATCTCATTAAGAATTATAGTACCCAAAGATCATCTTGGAAATACTTGACAGAGAGGCAAGCAGTAGCTGGACATCTATACAGTCAACCTTTGCCTACCAAAATCTGTGCTGAATTAGGCACCATATCTGTATAAGCTGTTTGGTCTAGTGTCAGAACATCTACTAATTTCATTCTGGTAGAAGGTTTAAAGAAAAATATACAGGCTCATACACGTGCTGAAACAGCCTTAACTCTCAATAAATGTGATGGTTGGCATCTTCAATTTAGTTAGAAGACACATAAGACAGAATTATAAAAAACCAGGTGCTCACTTGGTATTTCTGATTAACTGGTCATTAAACAGTCCAAAACTATACAATGTATTTATTTCACTATATTAAAATATATACCAAATAATTGTTTTGGTCACATGTACCATCTTTATAAAATATTACAGAGCTTTTAGATACTGGTTTTATCTTTCAGAACTAAACTCTCCCACCAACTGGTTTAGAGAATTTGATCTCTGACTTTTTGAAGGCCCACAGAGGAAGATTTGAAGAACTTTCTCTGTTGAAACCAAATAAAGCATGTCAGCACGAGTGATTATCTAATATGTTCATACTGTAAAGCCTTTATATTTTATAAGTATTTCTCTCAGCTGTGAGTGTAAGAAAATAAAGCCTTACCTCACAGATCAGCTGAAGAGCATAAAGCTCTACAGAAAGGTGTATATTATTTCTATTTTACAGATGAAGAAATTAGGGCAAGAGAGGTTAAATTAACTGTCCCATGTCACAGGATTCTAGTTTTGTCAATCCTGTGCTCTAAGCACTAAAGAACAATTTTAACTGCAACAGATACTGTAAGCGTGCTATAGTCTGAAAATAGTGAAACAAGGCATTACCAGTACCAAGCACAATTTTTTTCAAATAAAATTTATCGTGTCTACAACCTATGTTGTGTTTATGCATTATTATAGATTTCTTTTACTTTGAGCACTCCTTTAGAACTTAAAATGGGATTTATCTATGTATCAAAAATACATGTGTGTATATGACTCATACACCCACTTTAGAGTCAGGTTATTTTGCTGTAGTTCGTTCCCAAACTTTCGCTCTTCTTACTTTAAATCTAAGATATTGATCTTGCAAGTGCCTTCACAGGTGACTAGTGTCACTGAACTTAGGGTATGTCTAGACTACATGCCTTTGTCGCCAGAGGCATGTAGATTAGGCTACCAGGCATAGGAAAATGAAGCGGCAATTTAAATAATCGCATCTTCATTTAAATTTACATGGCTGCCACGCTGAGCAGACAAACAGCTGATCACCTGTTTGTCGGCTCAGCACGATAGTCTGAATGCGCAGGTGGCGACATCAAAGGTATTTGTCGACCACCCAGGCATGCCTCCTGGGATGAGATTTACCTGGGTGGTCGACAAACACCTTTGATGTCGCCACCCGCGCATCCAGACTATCGCGCTGAGCCGACAAACAGCTGATCAGCTGTTTGTCGGCTCAGCGTGGCAGCCATGTAAATTTAAATGAAACGGCGATTATTTAAATCGCCACTTCATTTTCCTATGCCTGGTAGCCTAATCTACATGCCTCTGGTGACAGAGGCATGTAGTCTAGACGTACCCTGTATAGTGCTATCTGCATGTATGTATTGCTTAAAGTAGTACATTTTGCAACCTGTGGCTACCAATGCATTAATACCATAAATAATTTTGCTACTAATAAAACCGAAGCCAAAAACTAACATTAAAACTTACACTAATAAGTTCAGTTTCTAATAATAAATAAGTGAAGGGGGAAGAAACAAATCACATTCTTACTTCGATCACACTCTTCTATTGCCAGGGCAGCTTGGGATGGTTTTAAATATCTCACATAGCCCAAACCTTTACTTTCTCCTGTAGCCTTCTTCTTAATAATGCTACAATATTCAATGTCTCCGTACACCTAGGAGATTTAAAAAAATTTAAAACAATTTTATCCAACATTTCTGAAATTCACAAAAATTTTACATTTCAATCTATTGATTAAACTATTGGCCAACTAAAACTCAACCAATACCTTAAATTTACTCCTCAGATCTTCCTCTGTATAGGATTTCGGTATCATAACAAAGATTCGTGTAAGCTCTTCATCTTCAACATCTCGGTGACTTCCAGAAGCTCTGGACTGGGCAATGAACACCTAACAGAGTTAAATAGAAAGATAATTACTTTGAGAAACCAGCCCACATGCTTCCACATGAATTATTTATTCTTTAATTATTATAATGCATTATTATTATAATGCAGCCTGTCATGAGTTAGGCTTCTAGGAGCAATGTGACTGGCTGGTAAATGAGTTGCACCAGTGTTTCCTTGCTACTCTACCCTTCTCCATAAGATCTGGGAGGCAGGACATTTTGAAAGGGCACCTACGCTTGGCAGAGGGAGAAGAACAGGAATAGCTAGGCAGGTCTATCACTAGCAGCATTAATGCTGGCACAGTTGATGTACACTGCAGTAAAAGGATGGAGTACCTCCTAGCAGATCCAAAATTTTAGCCATTTTGTTTAAAGAAAACAAACATGGATCACTTGAGGATCGCCTCTTCTCTTTGTTCTCTCTGAAGCACTTGGCATTGACCACTGCCTAACCCTACATGGCCACACTTATGTTCAAAAGAAACAGAAAAATCTAACTAGTAGTTTACTAAGGCTCCAAAACTGCAGTGTGTATTAACTTAAATGGGAATGTGTGAAGCTAAGCATAAATCAAGACCTAACATTTCATAGCTATATTTATAATAATACTTTTAATGTATATTGCATCTCTCATCAGAGAATTACAAGACACACGAACTATCTGGAAAGTAACCTCATTTTTGAGAGGGAAAACTGAATCACAGCTGTTAAATGATTTGCCAAAAGCCCTACAGCCTGTGGCAGAATCCAGAAGAGTCCTAAACCTTTAACTCTGTCATGTATGTGTTATAAGACCATCCTTCTTCACTTGATGATACCCTGTCAGATAAGAAACTTACAACTTTTCTCATTATTTAGACTCCTTTACTTCACATACCTCATCATTAGATAACATTAAAACAATTTAAGAGGCTAAAAGTGATCATCAGCAGCAAGTCATCACTGATTCTCATAGGTAAAAATATTAAAATTACATTGAAAAAAACCTCTGCATATTGCATTAGCAGTGCTTTAAAATTCCCTCTTATAATTCAATTTGTTTGCATCAATCTCAGGAATCTTTACAAGTCTTTGAAATGTCACTGTAAAATCTAAAGGAACAAATGCTAGTAGAAAGGACAGTATCTTCCCATAAGCCTCCTGCTGTGGTTTTATAACATTTCCCCTTCTCTAAATATTTCTCTCTCCCTCCTGTCGCTGTGTGGAAAACTCACCCAAACAAGGGGAAAACTTGAAAAGCAAGGAATAGTCAAGCAGCACCTTAAAGACTAAAAGAACATGTAGAGCAGCTGCCCACCTATAAACGCGGCTGCACGAAGTGCTACCAAGTGCCCCTCTCGTTCTGGAAATTGGGGGGAGGGGGAAGCTGCGCAGAGAGAAAAGTCTCATCTCCTCTGCGACGTTTAACTAAAGTCTCTTGCTCTCCTCAGCAGAGACTATCCCTGAGCGCTCCAGGCTGGAGGTGGGGAAAGGAGACGCAGGGACATTAAGGACGAGGTGCGGCCAGGCCCCGCGCCGACCCAACCCGTAAGGATGAAGAATCCGCGTCCTCGCTACCCCACGCAGCCTGCACCTGGCAGCGGCCCGGCCCGAGCGGTCGCGGCGCCCAGTCGGGCGGGGGGGGGGGGGGGGGGGGCGGCAGGCAGCCGCTGGGCCGCGCGGGTCGGTACCTTGATGGGCTTGGTGTCGGGCGTCAGGCTCCGGCCGTGCATCTCCTCCATGGCCCGGCAGGCCTGCGAGCTGCGGGCGAACTTGACGAAGGCGATGCCGCGGGACTCGTGTGTGCGCTTGTCCCGCACCAGCCAGATGTCCTGGATCTCCCCGAACCGGGCGAAGCGCTCCCGGATCAGCGCCTCCCCCGCGTCCCTCCCCAGCACCAGGAACACGCGGCTGTTGGGGGGCTCATCCAGGCTCTCGGCTGACAGGCGGGACCCGCCACCCTCCTCCATGGCGCAACTGCCAGAGCCCGAGCCCTCAGCGCCAGGCCAGCAGCCGCGGCGCCTGGGTGTCATGGCACATGCGCGGTAGCGGCGACGGAAGCCGCCCGTTGCCCACACTGTGCCCTCCGAAGCCTGCCCCCTGCCGGCTGTCAGCGGGGGCGAAGCTTGAGCAGGGGCCAAACCGGTCCATAGGCTGGTATCGCCCTGCCAAGGGCGGAGCCCGAGCCGCCGTTACGCCGGGGACGGGGACTGCCCGACCGTAGCGCTCGAGGGCGGGTACCGCGGGATGAGAGTCACTACTAGGGCAGGGAGGGACCGAAACTGGATGGTCCAGCTCAGCACCCCTTTCCCTGCGCGTGCTGATAAAGGCAGGGCAGCCCAGTGAATGGATTTGACCTCTTTTCTGGAGCTGCTGCAATGCATTGCCCTGCCGAAGTGCTTTACACATCCACCCTCCTAAAAATTGTGCCCGGCCTTTGGTGATTAAAGAGTTGTGAGCTTTTATAGGTGTGAACTCTTTGTCCTGACTCTCAGAGTAGCTCCCAGATGTGTCCTACTTGCTGTTCTGCCTGCCTGAATGGTGCTTCATTTTCTGTAATCCACTGCACATATCATTTCACTATATTTATTTATTTTATTGTATTATTATTTAATCATGATGTTTTTATGGCTCATTCTTAGCCCACCATTATTTGCCTTGGTTAACAGAGTGCAGATGAATGTTGTATCATTTATTATTTAACATTAAACAGCTCTCTAATTGGTGCTTTTCAACAATAAATCTCAAACCACTTTTAGGAAGCCTCAGGACCCAGTTTGGTAGGTTAGCTGCACATGATGGGGGCAATCATCCATGCTGAGGATCCCACCAGTCTTTAGGCAGGAACTGGATCTCAGGACTGAAGTGGCTTTGTGTGTGTGCAGGCATCTACAGGGTTAGGAGGAAGCTTGGTGGGGGTTTTGAGGATCTCAGGTTTTTATTTAAAAAACTAAGGAAGCAAACAGGCACTTACATTTCTTTGTGAATGTCACTTTAACATTATTTCAGAATAAATTTTAAAAAACAAATAGTTTGGTTGCATGGTATCATGAGCTTTTGTGGGCACAGAAACACTTGAGCAGATTAGGTGCCTAAATCCCATTTAAATTAATGGGAGTTAGGTATCTTATCTTCTTAAGCAATTTTGAAAATTCTACTAGGTACCTGTCTGCCATTTTAGACACCAAAATACCTCTGAATGATCTTCCATATGGCTATATTAAACAATATTTTGTTTGAATGGGCCATGTCTACCAAACAATATAGATCCCTCTGTATGACTGCCCTGACATAATTTATCTCTCTTCCAATCTTTATATCATTTGCAAATATTATCAGCAGTGATAGATAAAAAAACTGCATAGCATCAAGTCTAGTATTGATGTCTGTGGAAACCCACTAGAAAATAACCCCAATAGACTATTAAGTCATATACTCATTCTGTATCTCTGTCTCTCTGCCTGAATGCATATTTATTTATTTATACACAGTGGAACAGTTTTAACAGGAAACATAAAGACACACGTCAGAATATCCCATAATCCAATAATTAGGGAACTCATCTGAGAGGCATGAAACTCATATTCAGATCCCTTCTCCTCCTTGCCAAACAGTGGGAATGGGCACAAGCTCACCAACAGGGAAGGACAAAAAGGGACAGTTGCCCTGGGCTCCTTTGAATTGCTGCTGGAGCACCATGTCACACACCTCATGTGGCACTGAGAGCTAGGGGGTGGAGTGCTGCATGCTTCCTGCAGTGCAGAGAGCTAGCTGCCCCCAGCTCTGCCCCTTCTGCCCAAGGGTCCTCCCCTTCTGCAAGTGCAGAACTGGTCCACACTCACTTGCCCAGGGCCCACGGAGACTGTAAACTGCCCTGAAAGGGCATCTTTCACATTTCAGGTGAATTCTATAACAACTGAGCTAAAAGATATCTCTTTCCATACTTTGTGTGGTGTTAGGCATGCACCACTATTGTTCTTTATTGTTCTTTCCAAAGATGTCTTAGGTACTTGACTTTATGACAGTTTTCCTATCTGCAAATCTGGAGAAGCAATAACACACTTAACTCCCTGAGGCTATGTCTATACTACAGAGTTTTTCTGGGATACCTCTGGTATCCCGAAAAAACTCTGCCATGTCCAGGGAACGCATCTGCTTTTTCAGATCAGTTTCCAAAAAAGTGAATAAAAGATCCAGAAATATAAATGTACATCTACACCTGCACTCAAATCTTAAGTTGATCTACGTTAGGTCAACTTAAAGCTACTACAGTAATTACTGCAGATGCTGTCGTCTACATTATCCTCTTCAATTGGTGGTACACATCCTCATCGGGAGCGTTTCCAAGTTCCACTGACGGAAGAGATACAATGTGGGAGGCTAAGAGTCTGGGTTCTCAGCTCTGTACAGCTCCCTTAGGGAACACCAGCTGCCACTGGGCTTCTCACCTTCCTGCTCCCAGCTGGAAGCACAGGGATGTACCTTGGAGGCTTCTTGCCTCTGATGGGGAAGAGACATGGCTGGAGTCTGGATGCCTTGCTCGTGGTGGAAAGCCAGGACTCTGTGGGGCAGAAGCTGAAGCTAGGAGCCTTGAGTGAAAGGCTGGCTTGAAGCAGAGAGCCAGCAGCAGATCAGCTGAGGAGAGCAGTGAAATTGACAAGAATGTCAGCCAAGAATATGTAGTGTCTACACAGATATTGTGTAGCCCTAACTGCACTGACTAAGCCTTACAACTCTGATGGAACTGGAGTTTTTCTGTTGGTGTAGTGAGGCACTTATGTCAGTGAGAGAGCAAAGCTGTAGTGTAAAAACTTCCATAGGTATGTTGATGTAAGCTGCCCATATGTAGATCTAATCCTTAGTGCAGACCAGTAACTCAAAAAGCATCAGGGTACCCCATAAATAAAAAAGGGTCGATCAGATCTTTAATACTTGAGTGCATACAGAAACAATTGCCAACCTTATGTAGTTTACAGCTGTGATAGAGCCAGAGCCATAGGACAGTTTGGGGAGGCCAACCTAGGTGCTGTGTGTTGGGGGGGGGGTGGCCCTGCGGCAGCTGCCTCAAACATCCTGTGGATGGGATCCATTGGATTACCTGGGGGCCTGGTGCATGATGGCTGCAGCAGTTCCCTGTGCCCGTGGTCTCACCGCAACAGTAGGAGTCAGAGCAGCTTGTTCCACTCTGTCCTGCTCCACTGCCCTCTCCTGGCCCACTGCACTCAACTTCTCTGCAGCAGCAGGAAGCAGAGTGCCCTGTCCCCAGAGCACTCCATTTCCTGCTGCCACAGAGAAACCATGTGCAGAAGTCTAGGAGAGGGTGGCAGGGTATAGCGGAGTAGGCTGCCAGGCAGCTCCAACTTCCATCATCTCGGTGAGTGCGAGGCAGGGAGGCGACCCCTGCTGCCTCCTCACCGGGGCAGGATTTGAGGTAAGGGGGCAGAGCAGGGGCAAGGTGAAAGTGGAGCAGAGGTCAGGCAGAGGTGGGAAGGGGTTGTTCCTGACTGCACTCCTGGGGGGGGGGGGGGGGGGTTGTCCAGTCCTGTGTCTCCCTAGGGACAGCCCTGGATAGACATAGGACTCAGTAAGATTGTGCACTTTAATGTCGATTAGTTTTCATAACGTATAAATGTATTGTCACATAATTTGTGGGCATCTCAGATTAAACATTGTCTAATTTTTGTCATGTTGCAAATATAAGAACATAAATATGAAATGTACTTTATATTTTAAATTAAATCAAATCTTTACAAGTATGTTTTTTGCAGTCAGATATTGTTTGTGGAACCATTCAATTAGATTGAAACCAGTAAAACAGGCAATTAGGTATGGCTAATTAAAGGATTTGGCCATTTTTCAATATCCATTTTCATCTAGAACAGGGGTCTCCAAACTTTTCTGCCCGAGGGCCGCATTAACTATCAAACAGCAGTTCGGGGCCGACTACACACTTGAAGTCCAAATAAAAAACAATCAAAACATGGATGTTGTTTTTAATTATTTATTTAATATTATTTTATTCAGTTATTATTTAATAACACATTGATACACTACACATGAACACCTGTATTAGTGTGAATGGTGAAATTGTTTCCTGGATGCCAAAATAGCAGACATTTCTGGCTTTAGAAATCACTGTTTGAAATTGGGGGTGGTGCTTGTCCTAGTCCTGCAGGAGGGGCTCCAGAACGGGGAAACTGCTGAGAACTCATTTCCACCTGCGCAATGTGATGAAAATTGTAAGCAACATAATCCTGGCAATATGTTCAGCCTAAGACACTCACACTTGAAGAGATGTGATCGCTCTCCTATCATGCAGGGAATGAGGTGACAATTTGTAACATAGCCCCATGGAACAAGGGGCATGCATTTTAATGGGAAAAGCTGGTTTGAAAGCAGACACGTTATCACTTGGTAAAGGAAGTTGGAAAGCAGTGCCCAACGCTCCCACAGACTGATACCCGGCAGGGCGGTGCTGCTCTGGGTTGTGGATGAGAGAGACCAGACGTGGAAGGGAGAGGGATGTTTCTTCAGGGCGCACTGCAGGGACCAGGGCAGCGCGCTAGGCACGGCACAGCGTCACCCAGAGGCTGTGCCACAGCAACCAGACCGCCTCCTGAAATGGGCACCAGCTCCTCAGCCCCGCCCCCGGAGAAGTAGCCCCTCGCTCGTAGCCCCCGAGAAACCACCGTCGGGTTTCCTCCCCTCCGTCCAGCCTCCCGCGATCCTCTGCCGCCGGGTCTGATCCGGAGCCCGCCTTCGAGACCCCCCTTTTTCGCCCGCCCGGCCAAGCGGCACGCGGAGCCGTCCCTGACCTGGGCTACCTGCTGTCCCGTGCGCGCGCTGGGGCCTCGCGCAGCCGCCTGCGAATCCGTTTCTCCCGCTGACACCAATGCTCGGACTCAAGCTCAGGGATAATCTCGCCGGCACGCGGAAGAAGGCGGGGCCAGACAAAAAGGTCTCCACGGGCCGGATGAGAGGGCCTCGCGGGCCGCATCCGGCCCGCGGGCCGTAGTTTGGAGACCCCTGATCTAGAACTATGTGAACTGCATTCCTCAGAATACTCCTGTTTTGTCACAGTGTAGTCCTGCTTTGTGGCTGTCTTAAACATATGTTTAGTCCCTGTACATCTATGTCTACCCTACCAAGTTTTGTTGACAAAATTTATTCTAATAGTAACACCCAAAAGCTGACAAAATAAAAATTGTCAAAGGCCGTTCACATTTGCTCCTTCTGTCCACAGATCATGGACACCACATCACACACAAGTGTATGTATCCCACAGTGCGGTGTTGTGGGAAGGCACGGCTAATCCCTGCAGATCTTGGGATTTCCTCTGAGTTCTTCCACAGCCTCCTCAGCTGCTGGGAGCATCATCATGAAGAGCTCTGTGAGCTCTCAATGCTGGGGAATGTTAAAGCAGCACAGCAGCTTGTCCCCCTCCTCCTGCAGCACTAGTCTGCCTGCTGCTGTGTTCCTAGTGAAAGGGAAAACAGGAGCAGTGCAACAATTTGCTCCTTTGTTTATTCCCCAAATGGAGTAGCACACTTAGCTGTCAGACCGAACCCAGAGTTTTGGAAGGAGAGGGATGCCTGCATAACTGCAGAGAAGGCATTCTGTGGACAAAACAAACAGTGTCTATGCTGGCTCTTTTTGGACAATAAAAGGAGGGGGAAAGGAAAAAGTATCTTCTAGGGGTGGACATTTTTGGATGCAGGGGCAGTGGTTATTGGAGGTGGTGTTTGTGGGGATTCTGTATGGTGGAGCTCTGGTTTTGCATGACAAGAGTAAATAGTGTTTTACCACATGTAGCAGCAATAGTGAGGGGTTTATTTGGTTATGTGTAATGAGGTACCTAATAAGGGTCCTAATGAGGTGGAGTTTTTTCAGCATAATGGGGAGTCTTTCGGGAGCACAGTACAGCTTGGTTGTTGGGGGGGGGGGGACGGTGAATGGGGAAGTACTTTTTAAAGTATGGTGCAACCTGGCAGCCCAAACTGGTGGTTTCTTGGGCCGTGTGGACTTGTGCAGCATTTGAAGATACAATACGTGGGGGTGGTGACAGCTTTTTTGAGAACCGTGTGGTGGGCAGACTGCAGGTGAGGGCGGGGCAGCAGTTTGGGGGCATGGTGGTGGAAAGCAGCAAGGGTGTTGGGAGCAGCCGTTCTGAAGAGATGGTGCTGGACACCGCCGGGCAGGGGGAGCAGTGTGTTGTGAGGGGCGGCACTGGGAGGGTGCCTAAAGGCTGGGCAGTATCCTGGGCACAACAAGCATGTCAGATGCGGGGGCTGGCAGCATCGCACAGAACCCAGGCGCCGGGAGGGGCTGCAAGAGCAGCACACAAGCCAGCGCCGCCGCAAGAACGTGCGAGCATCGGCGCGGGATGCTCAGGTGTCCTAGGCAGGTTCCCGCGGGGCCCGCGCGCGCTCTCTCGCGGCGCAGACAGGACAGAACCGCGAGGGGCGGAGTGGAGGGGGAGACAAAGGCTGCTTCGCGCTCAGTAGGAACCAATAGGATCGCTGCGTCTCCTGTAGGCAGTTGTACCCTCCTAACTTTCGCGGCGCCGTTAACGGCAGATGGTACGGTCCAATCTTTATCGAAAGATCAGGCTCGCCTCCGGGCCGTTGGCGCACCAATCAGCAGGGAGAGTGCGGGGTTGTGCGGCCCGCGATTGGATGAGACGGGTTGTGACGCGCACGGGCGGGCAGGGAGTGCGAAGTGGCTGCGGGGTTAGTTATGGGGAGTGATCCCGCCAAGACTAGCGGCCAGGGGCGGGCTCATCTCTGGGAGGGAGGTACCGGGGGGGCGGTTCGTGGACCCGGGCGGGGTGAGCCGCAAGGGGCGGCGCGCCATAGGCCCCGCGGGAAGGGCCGCCTGGGATGTGGGTAGCCTGGCCGCCCTGACAGTGGCCCTGCCGCCCCCGCGCTTGGTGTAGCAGGAAGCCGGGGGGGCTTCGGCAGGCGGCTCCCTGTGCTCTGTTGGCAAGGAGCGCCGGGCAGTGCAGGCCCGGCCTTCCCTGGGGTTTCTCTCTTGCTGGACTTTTCGAGGGGAGAAAGGGGTATTACCTACCTCAGGGGCTGGCTGGCGCACAGTGTTTTCACTGCCATGTGCTCGTGCCCCAGGGCTCCTCCCATGCAAGTGAAGACCCCTGTAACCGTTGCACAGCTTGATACATCTCAGGCCAGCAGGAAAATCTTCCTCTCGGGCGGCCAGAATTACACTCACTTCCATCCAGTAACCACTACTTCCCCCTCTTATAGTACCCGATATCCTCCAACCCCCTTTAGGCTTACACCTTTCTCATGCTTCCTTAGGTTGTGCACCTCTATCTTGTCCGCGTTTAAGCCAAATTATCATTTTTTAAAGAAAAACAAGTTTTCAGCATAAATTGTTCATATTTTAATGTGAATGTCAGTTGCAGAACATAAAGATCACAAAGTTCTATATAAATTCTTCAGCCCTAACAGTAAAAATCAGACATGCATTGCTTGTTTTTAAATTCATCTTACTTTTACCCTGTCATTATGATATAGTTCTACCTCTGAAGAGCTAATCAACTAAAGTTCAAGGAGTCCAGCTTTATTCTCTTTTAAAATATTAAGAATTTCAGAAAGTCTTTACTGATTTTATAGCTATAAAACAATTATAAATAGAATAGTGATAATTTACAAAGTATTAGAAGAAATATGATTGGGTGTCCATATATGCATGTTCTTTCCCTCTCATTGTGCTTTCAAAAAATTGTAAATTGCATCTTGTTTTCTGTAATTTTAAACTTTCTATCTAAGTATCAGCTAGAGATGGAGTGTAACCATTTAACCAATAAGCTGGTGCTTATTGGTTAATGGCATCGGTTACACTCAGCTCCCGGGGAGGAAGCTCACTGCAGCAGGGCAGTGAAGTCTTCTCCTCAGGAGCCAGATAGGTAAGAACTGGCAGTCTGACTCCTGGGCAGGCTTCGTTGAAGACTCTGCAGTATAAAGCTTGTGTAACCATTAAGATTTTAGCAGTTACATGGTTACCATATTACATGATTTTTACTATCCCAAGTATCAGCTTCATTTAAACTAAGATGGTATTTAAGACTGACTTGATATTTTATACTACTTTACGTACAGTTTTGGGACCCATTAAGATAACGTTTCTTATTCTGCTTTCAGCTGGGATGTAACCTTATCTGTTGGACTCACGTAATCAGTTTCTGGACTGAAGGTAAAGTCTGCCAATGACCTGCTGTTGCAGTTCACAGTTCTATCAAATTTCTTGAATTATTTCCAGTAGTGATGATTATTCAAATCTTTTTAAAATATAAAAAAATACTAAGTAGGAGAATTATGGTAGGGATTAATGACCCACAAAAGAGATCCATTACCTTCTAGAATATTTGAGCAATACTTGAGGTACCTTTCCTCTCCCTGCCATGTGTCACTTGCATATTCCTTTGAAACATTGGCACATCACATGTGAGTTACTGCTTTCCATTGCAGGCACCATGAGACTTAAATTGTGCTGGGTTAAAATGGAATGGAGTCAGAAGAATGAGTATAAACATATTGTGTGGTTAGAGTGGTTAAGTCAATTTTAAAATGGACTTTTTGTTTAAAAGTTGGATTTTAAGTTACAGTTTGTTTTAGAAAAATAAATGTGAATACAATTACATTTGAAATCGATAGCCTGTGTTAAGGTCTAGACTTGCTACAGTCTATTAAAAATATTAAGTAGTAGATATTGGGATGTGAATGGTTAACCAGTAAGCCTCACCCTTAATGAGTGAGGCTTACTGGCTCCAGGTAACTGGTGGGAACTGGAGCAGCTTCCCACCCAGTGTGGGCAGGGGGTTGCTACAGTCCCTCAGGTCCCGCTGGCCCAGGCATGCAGGACACGGGCTGTTCCAGACAGCTGGAGTACCCCGTCCGCAGCGTGTGGGTGCACCCCACTTGTTTCCCCTTTAAACACTATATTTAACTGGTTAACTAATTAAATGTGATTTTACATCCCTAAAATATATATTTGCTGCCAAATTTTAAAGAAAGTCAAACAACTGGTGGAAGACATCAGCTAAGCATCTGGAATCAGATCTTAAAGTGCTAAACCAGGTTTTAACAGCAATGGCTTCTTCTGCAGATGCAGAGACAATATCTTCTTCATTTAAGTAGTTCAGGTCAATGACTAGTTAATTCAGATTTAAGAAATCAAATGGGAGTTGGGGTGGGGGAAGCTGGAATATTTGGTTTTCCTCTTCCAATCCAATGGTAGGGATAATAAACAAGACGCTTGCCAGTATACTTACCAGTTAACTGGCTTTTTCCTGTCAGCACTGGCGGTGGCCAGTCGTACCAGGTCAAAACAGCCCTGACTGCACAGGGGATAGCAGGCAGGTGGTGGGATCTCATAGCTATGGCAGCCCAGGTGGCAGGCCCTAAGTTAAGTAGCTAACCAGATGAGTTAACTGTTTTAACATCCCTAATCTATGGGCCTGTTCAACAGTGTAGTGATCAATCCAGCAGGGGGCGATTTATCATGTCTCGTTTAGACACAATAAATGATCACCAATCACTGTCCCTTCCACTCCAGTACTTCGTCAGAACAAGAAGAGTAAGGGGAGTCAACAGGAAAGTTTTTGTTGATCCAGCATGGTGTGGACACTGTGACAAGTAGAGCTAAGCTACGTTGACTTACTAACTTAACTCAAATTGCATAGCTTAAATCGACTTGTCCTCGAAGTGTAGACCTGCCCTGTGAATAATCACTATGTGGGAAGATGACATCTTTTAGGTCTAAAAATTTTGTACAATCACTGAAGTTCGCTAATGAGAGAGATTTTCTTTGTTTAATAAATCAATTTTAAGTGCAAGATATATTTGTATCCAAGACAGTTAAGATAGTTGTATTTAATAAGAAAATTGTCATTTGTGACTATTTAACAGAATTTGCATTTCCATCCAAACAGGTCTTTATAGAAGAAAGTAAAAAAATTCTAACAATGTAAAAATTAAGAATCTGAATCCTTATAAGTTATACAATTGCTATGTGTGTATTTGTAGTACATTTTTCTGCTTAGCAAAACAAAACCCCCACCAAATTTAGTATAAAGGCTATATTTGATTGCAAATCAATATTCTTTATTCCCAATGAATGAGAATCAACTTCTCTTGAAAATAACAGAAGTACAAATAATAAATTAATCACTGTTTCCTGTTTGGCGAATTAAAGTCATAATTAAAATCAGTAATTTAAATGGTTTTGATTTAAAATCACTCCCATCCTGTGTCTGGTTCTGTATTCTTTCAAAATTAGTCCAATTTCAGATTTGTTCAGTTCACATTCCAATAAGTTATTTTTTCTAAACACCAACTCTGTAGACTATGGCTATGTCTAGACTGCAGCGCTTTTCCGGGATAATTATGGAAAAGAGGACGCGCTCTTTCACCATTCCTGTAAACCTCGTTCTATGACACAGAAGGTATGTGTCGAAACAGCAGGTTTTTCCGAAATTTGGCACCATGTAGATGCGCCAAATTTCATGAAAGCCTCTTTTGAAAGAACATTGGAAAAAGATACACAATTTGCGTACTGCAAATTGCCTATCTTTTTCTGATTTAACTCTGCAGTCTAGAAGTAGCCTTAGTGTGTGAGAAAACAGAGCACAAAAAAGAAGTTTGTTTTTAAAGCTTGTATATAAATCAGCACATAAATCATAAATTTCCACAGTTGAAATTTATCTGACAGTTTTCCTGATATGAGGAAATTGCTTATTTGTAATTACAGTAGCTTTGAAATGCATATTATAGTAAGTTTCCTTTTATTAATAAAGTAAAAGGAGTATGACTTAAAAGTAAGGAACAGATGCTTTGAATAAGGCCCATCTCTACATAATCACTTTGAGGTTTTCAGAAGCACTGACTATAGCCTAACTCTGCTTCCCCTGTTATCAGTGTCAAAAACTGATAACTTCAAGTGGGAGCAGGGCTAGGCCAGTGTTAGTGCTTTTGAAAAAAGTTCAAAACTTAACTCTAAATAGCATCTCTTGAATGTTCAAACTTCATTGTGTTTCTTAATTTATTTGGTCATGTTTGTGTTTCAAACTGGGAACACTCCTGTTATGGATGGGAAAAGGAAGGTTGGTAAGTAAAGACCAAAGTAAAGGGACAGATTGTGCCTTGATTATCCACAAATAACTTTGGACTTTTCTGCACATGGGTTTTCTCCTATTTATCAGGATTTTCTACCGTATCTTACCTTTGGATACACCGGAGAGCCCTTAGATGATTGTGGATCCACTTTAGGGGTAGAAAGCTGTTAGGCTAGCTCCCCATTCCAGGCTATACAGAATAATGCATCCTGAGCAGTTTGGGAGATCTGCACACAAACTAGTGTAGTTGTAAAAGCTGCCCTTCCTCCCTCAATGTAAAATGTGTTACCTGTATGTCGAACAGAATAAGGAAATGTCAAGGGTGTTTAAGGACATTTCCCAGAGAGATAATTTAATATCCCAACCAATCTGCTTGGGGATGGTATTTCAGGATGGGACCCTCTTTTCCGTATCTAATCACTGGTTAGAGTGTTTGTGGCGCGTTGAAATGAAAACTTGAGTCTGGGTTTTAAACTGATAACCACAAGACTATATTATGCAAAGTTAAATGTACAAGCAATACCTCCATTTAACATCGGGGGCAGTCCCCGTTTACACTACAAATAGACCAGAAGGGGAAGTCCCTTAAGGTCCCTATACCTACGACAGAGTCTTTCGACAATGGACGGTTGGAGCTGGCGACCTACTAGCCTCTGGTTGATTTAGAGCCTCGGGCGAGGAACAGCCAGGTGATCCCTCGTTGCTGGAGTTGGGTTCGACGACTGACGATTCGCCTTGCGCTGAATCTCTGCTCGTTGGCTTCCCTTCTTGTGCTTCGGTAGCGACTGGAACAGACGATGGACGACTCTGTGCCCTACCTATCCTTATTGCTATCCTAAAAATAAAACCCTACACTAATCTCAACGCGCCCGACGTACAGACTCGATGATGGCCGACATGCGTTGACCGACGCGACCTGACGTACAGACATGATGACGAGATCTACCTATCTAATACTACCTAACTAACTAAATAACCTAAGTAGGAGAACTGACCTTCCATCAGATCCCTAAAGGAAAAGGTAACTAGAGTACCATTTAGAAACTATACACAACCTCTTTCGCTCTCTTTCGCTCCAATCTAAGCCTATTCCTAAGACCCGATGGACAAGCGACACCCTGATCCCGGGTTAAGCCCGACGACCAGAACGAACCATCATTCGATCAGAACCTTTATAGCTTGATCTCATGCATATTCATCACCTTGGTAGTTCAAACTGATTGGATATTACAAGGATGCACTTTACACATGATTCAAAGTTATTGGCTGGTAGGAATGCTATTGAATATTCATGGATTATGCAAATGTCAACTGGCAGGTGAATGATGTTTTAAATCTCAACAGTCACCTGCGGACGTGACAGAACCTATGGCTGATATGGATGATATCAGAAGCTTCTAAATCCAAGATGGAGTTTCAGACTCCATCTTGAAATATGGCAAATGTTGGCATATTCTAAACATACAGACATTTATGATAAAAGTTCATATTGACAAATATATTATACAGTCCCTTTGCACTGTTTACATATTTTACAGGGTGATATACATCAGACCTTTGCATTTACATTCAAATAGATCTTCATTTTGACATTTCTGCCTTACAAATGTCAAAGAAAATTTCATGGAGGGAAACCTCATGAAGTCTTTTGGGTACTATACAGGTTCGAGATTTGGACTGACATTTTTAAGGGAGGCCCAACAAACATTCTATAGGGAAATTATGTACATCAGATTGCCACTCAGTGGCCTGTTTTCCAGTGTGAAATAAGTTGGAACTCTCCCAGTTCTCATATGTTGGCAGTATGAGGCACTTGCAGTTGGATAAGAATCTCTCCCCTTCCTCTCTCTACTTCCAGTCTGAATTTGTCTTGCTCCAACTTCCAGCCATTGGATCATGTTATACCTGTCTCTGCTTGACTGAGGAGCCCATTATTAAATATATTTCCTGTGTAGCAGGGTGGATTTGATTTAAATTAAATTGATTTAACTCATGCTTGAAATCACTAGTTAGGAAGACTTGATTTAATCATAGTTTTCTACAGAAAAGTGCATTCTTGGTTGTCATAATTAGAGATGTAAGCAACTAGTTGACTATCTGATAAGTACAACTGGTCTCCGACTTAAAACCACCTCCACTTACGACCAACTGTGGTTGTAAATGCGGTCCCCGAGTTACGAACGCGATTTGCACTTACAAACAGTGCGGTCGCCATTTAACTCAATGGGATCCAAGTTACGAACACTTTGAGTTACGGCCAAGTGTTTGGTCCATAACTCGGGGACTGGCTGTATAAGCTTATTGGATTAGTGACTTGACTAGTCGAGTAGTGACTATTGGAAAGAGGCAGCAAAGGGGGGAGCGGGAGCTGGCTTAAAAGACAGCTCCCCCATCACTATCTCTGGGGGAGAGGGGTCTGGGGTGCAGCAGGAAAATGGTGCGAGCAGGGACTGAAGCAGGGGCTCTTGTACATTTCAAAGGCAGAAGCGCTGCAGTGAAAACACATGGCCAGCGGGGACTGCTTCAGTCCCCGCTGGCCCTGTGCTCCCTGTGGTGACCCCCCCCCCGTTGCTGCTTATATGAGAGGCAGCAAAGGGGGGGGGCAAGAGGAACCGGTGCTGGGGGTAGCAGCTTAAAGCCAGTTCCCCCCAGCACCATCTCCGGAGTGCTGCTTGGTCTCCCCCTGCTGCCTCTATCAGAGGCAACGAAGGGATGGGGAGGCTGCTGCCAAGTAGCCCCTGTCCATGGCCAGCCTTGTCCACCGCAAACAGAGGCTGCTTCGACTCAGTGCAGGCTGGGACCAACCAGTCCTGGCTTGTGCTGATTACTGTGCCTCTGAATTTTAAATGTAGAAAGAGTCCCAGCTCAAGCCAGCTCCTGGAGCTACCTTGCTACCATTCTGCAAATTAGTCTACAAATTGTATCGACTATATGATTAGCCTGATAACAGCATTTTAACATCCTTAATCATAACCTTAATACATATTCTTCACAACTCAAAGATAGATGTAGGTTTCATTTTTAAAAGGTACACACTATACATTTTTAAACGGTGATTTATTTTGAAAATTTTTCAGATTCATTTTAAACTATATCAGAAAATGAATGATTGTTGGGTGTTATCTCTATATATTAAAGAACGTTCTTCCTGCAGTGCTACAGAGTGACATCATCACATCACACTACGTTGTCGTGCCTTCCAGCCTCAACAGAGTCCCTGAAGCAGTCCCCATTGGCCACGTGTTTCCACTGCA
Source organism: Pelodiscus sinensis (assembly GCF_049634645.1). NCBI lineage: Eukaryota > Metazoa > Chordata > Testudines > Trionychidae > Pelodiscus > Pelodiscus sinensis. The sequence goes on along the minus strand of NC_134717.1, from coordinate 46,142,655 downwards.
GTGCTTCAGCCTTTGAAATGTACAAGAGCCCCTGCTTCAGTCCCTGCTCACACCGTTTCCCTGCTGTGCCCTAGCTCCCCGCCCCAGGGATAGTGCAGGGGGGAGTCAGCTTTTAAGCCAGCTCCCGCTCCCCCCTTTGCTGCCTCTTTCCGATAGTCACTACTCGACTAGTCAAGTCAGTAAGGGGGCAGGAAGCGTCTAGTCAAGTCACTACTCGACGATCCAATTTTTGATTGCTCCAACCCCAAACCTTCCATCCCTCATTTGCCCTTTAGATAGTGCAGGAGGCTGCAGCTCCCTCCCCCATTTATATGGGAACATTTTTTACTGTTCCTCTTCCACAGGGAACTAGAGGAAAGTGCACAGTTTACTCCCTTCTTCAATCTGGCTCCGGAGAACAGGGAGCAGATGAATCTGGACCTGTCCCAGATGACGGACATACATTCCTCCCCAAACTGTGTCCACTGGAACTGCAGCAGCCATGGAGAGGCACTTTTCACCAGGCCCCAAACTGCTGTGGGGACAGGGGGCTGGTATAGTCCTCTCTCCGCAGGGCAGCTTGTATACTGAACCCCTCTGCCCCACACCAAAGCAATGATTTAAATGAAGAAAAACAAAAATTAATTGAGTTAAAGATAGGGGTGTTAAATTGCAGTTAATCAGCTAATCAAGTAGTTGATGGAATTTCCATCAACTACTTTATTAGTCAATGGGAGAGGGGCACTTGCTGCTCCTGCTGCAGCTCTGCATTTTAAATGTAGTAGGAGCTGGGCTGCTGTGTGCCCAGCTCCACTATATTTTAACTTCAGAGCTGCAGAAACCAACGGTGTTCTCAAAGGTACTAGCAATCGTTGCTGCTCAACTACGTAGGCAAGGAGTCTTCATATTCCCATATCTCGAGTGCTGCCTCATAAGAGCAACTACAAACTCGGATACACAGAAGGCAGTCTCCCTCACCAGAACCCTTTTTCACACTCTAGGATTACAGATAAACCTCACTAGATGCAAACTCCAGCCATCACAAATTATGGAATTAATCGGAGCCCACTTTAACTGTGTGAGGGCCATAGCGTCCTTACCCCTCAACAGATTGCACGCTATCAAGGACCTCTTAATGATATTACAGGACACTCCAAACATGACGGTGAGAACTTGTTTACAACTATTGGGTCACACGGCTGCAGCCACCTCAGTGGTGTTGCATGCCAGGTTGCACATGTGATCAATGCAACATTGGCTCCGGACAGTATACAATCCACGGTACAACTCAGACACCAAACAGGTGTCCGTCCCAACCAGGGTCAAGCGTCCCCTCCACTGGTGGACAGACCAAAGAAATGTGTGCGCTGATGTCCCTTTTTGCAAACGTACTCCATCCATTACAGTTACAACGGATGCATCTCCTTCAGTGGGGAGCTCATCTATCCCGCCTCACTACCCAAGGCCAATGGTTGAGCCAGGAATCCAGCCTACACATAAATGTTCTGGAGCTCAGAGCAATATTCTACGCATGTCAACACCTTCCTACAACAAATACAGAATTGTATGGTTCAGATTTTCACGGACAATCAAGCAACGACTTTTTACATCAACAGACAAAGGGGCGCCAGATCTTTCCTATTATGCAGAGAAGCTGCCCACCTTTGGACATGGTGCATAGCACACAACATATACGTAGAGACCCCCTGTCTCCCGGGCAAAGACAATCTAATGGCTAACAGCCTCCACAGGAACTTCAGATCTGACCACGAATGGGAAATAGATCCATCGATCATACATCAACTCTTCACACGCTGTGGGTTTCCTGACGTGGACCTGTTTGTAACCAATGCCAGCAAGAAGCATCCATGTTACTGTTTACGTTCTGGCACTGGCAAGCACTCCCTGGAGGACAAGTTTGCAATATGATGGAACGCAACGCTCTCATATGCTTATCCACCCATCCCCTTCATACATATTGAGTGGTCAACAAAATAAGACAGGAATTACCCACGGTGATCCTTATTGCCCCAGACTGGGTGAGACAGACTTGGTACACTTACCTTACTCAGATGTCCATGAAACAACCATGGTGTCTTCCATTTCTTCCTCATTTCCTAACCCAGGAGAAGGGGACCCTGCATCATCCCATCCTCCAGTCACTCCATCTTCATGCTTGGTTCCTCAATTGCTAACATCGCTAGAGACAACATGCTCAGAAAAAATAAAACAAATCTTACGCAACAGTTGCAGACCATCAACCAGAAAATCCTACCTTTACAAATGGCACAGGGTCGCGACATGGACGGAACACAGAAACTTGAAACCAGCCACAGTTCCTCTCAACCTTATTCTGCAATATATACTAGAGCTGAAAGACTCAGGGCTATTGCTCAGTTCTCTTAAGGTTCATCTCGCTGCCATATCAGCTCTTCACCAACCTATTAACAATAAATTAGTTTTTGCTCACCCTACGATCAAAAGATTTTTGAGAGGCATACAGAATACTTACCCGCCTCACAGGCCCCCCCACACTGGCCTGGGACCTGAACCTGGTTTTCCAGGCTTTCACTATGAAACCATTCGAACCTCTGACAACATGTTCCATGCTCTATCTCTCCATGAAAGTTGCCCTGCTCACGTCAGCCAGGAGAGTCAGTGAGATCTGCGCTTTCATGTCAGACCCTTCACTCACCACATTTCATAAAGACAAAGTAGTTCTCCATCCCCACCCGAAGTTCCTTCCAAAAGTTTCCTCACACTTCCACTGTAATGAGCCTATAAATTTACCTGTGTTTTTCCCAAAACCTCACACCAGTACCAGGGAGGCTGCATTACACACGCTTAATGCAAGATATGCAATTTCCTTCCACTTGGACAGAACTAAACAATTTCATAGACTGTTCGTCTCCACCACAGAGAGATCGCTCGGCATGCCAGTCTCCACTCAGAGGATATCTCGGTGGACAGTGGAGTGCATTTCTCTAGCTTACACTACCAAAGGACAGTCGCCCCCTTTCCAAATCAAGGCCCACTCAACTAGGCCCACTACCTCGACTACCATGGCCTACATGCATGGCATCCCCTTCATGAACATTTGTAGGGTGGCTACATGGTCCTCCACCCACACATTCACAAGGCATTAGTCCCTGGACAGTCACCCCTCTAGGGGTACTCATTTTGGTCATACTGTCCTCCATACAGTACAAAATACTGCCTAATTGAACCACCCACCTTCTTCACGGTACGGCTCATAGTCATCTAAAGTGGAGCACTCAGAGGGACACTCCTCGAAGAAGAAGAGAGGGTTACTCACCTTGTGCAGTAACTGAGGTTCTTCGAGATGGTTGTCTCTGTGGATGCTCCACCACCCTTCCTTCCTCTCCCCCCCTCCCACTTTGGTCTGCTAGAGTCTCCCTCTGGGGAAGAGAAGGAACTGAAGGGACTGTTGTTGCGCATGTGTGGTAGAGGCACCGCAAGTGCCATTAGCTTCACGTGCGCAGCACACCAGAGAGCACGGTTACCAAAAATCTCTGACTAGGTGCGCAGCAGTGCCCAAGACACCTAAAGTGGAGCATTCACAGGGACACTCCTCGAAGAAGACAGGGTTACTTACCTTGTGCAGTAACTGAGGTTCTTTGAGATGGTTCCTAAGGTGGAGCATCCACAGGAACAAACATCTTGAAGAACCTCAGTTACTGCACAAGGTGAGTAACCCTCTCTTATCTGGTAGTCAACTAGTTAAGGACCCAAGCTGCTCCAGGTAAACATTCTAGTATTGGTATAAAGAGGTTTCAGCTAGGGGGAAAGATTCTTGAGGAGGCAGGGTGGAGTTGGAAGGGCTGGATCAGCAGTGGTCCACACAGTATTGCAGATATTTTGGGTAAAACTTTTACACAAACCCTAGGTTGATTAAATTGTTCTGGGGGCTCTCCAGTCCCTAGAGCAGCCAGGGTTTAGGAGGGCACTAAGAGATGTCTTAGAGCCACCTTGAGCCATCACTTCTATGCTGCAAGTGTTGTGTTGAATCTGTAAGGGTACATCTACACTAAGGGCTAAAGTTGAATTAAATACACAACTTCATCTATGTTAAACGTGTTGTTGAAGTCAAAGTACCTTAACTCGGCTTTTAGTGCTGTCTACACAGCAGGAAGTCAAAGGAAGAACACTTCCTTCAACTTCCTTTACTTTTTGTGAAATGAAGGTTACCATGAGTTGGAGTAAGAAGCCCGTTATTTCAAAATTATTTTAAAATAATGGGCTCACTGTGTAGACGTGCACTCTGTTATTTTGAAATAAGGTGAGTTATTTTGAAATAAGCATGCAGTGTAGAAATAGCATTATGTTGCTAAGAGAGGCAGTACTCAGTCTCAACTGTAATGTTTTTATTTGGCTATATTAAAGTTTATTTAAGAACAAAAAACCCACCCCACCTCTGCTCACAGAATGGGCAAGTGGCAGAGGACTTTGAAAAACTAATCTTCCTCACACTTTCTGAGAACCTATTTTTTCTCTTTTACTTTCCCAGACAGAAGTAAAAATGGGGCAGCGATGGCAAAGGTAACACAAAGTAATCTTTTAAAAAATGTACAATTTCATTTTTCTCTTTTGCTTTGTCATAGGCCAAAATGGGTGATGCTGAAAAAGGCAAAAAGCTCTTTGTTCAGAAATGCTCTCAGTGCCACACAGTTGAAAAAGGGGGTCCGCACAAAACTGGCCCTAATCTTTGGGGTCTGCTTGGTCGTAAAACAGGACAAGCTGCAGGATTCTCTTACTCGGATTCAAACAAGAACAAAGGTAAAAAACAAAAGGGTGACATGGGGTAAGGTGCAGGACTGGAAGCATAAAGAAGCAAAATTAATTCAATGATTGCCATCTCAAAAATCCATACAGAACTACCCTTATAGCTGTTGAATGGCAGCATCTGCAGAAGCAAAATGTTTTTTAACTGACATTTTAGAAATCTCTTCCAGCACATCTTAGATTTTTGGTACCTGGCTATTCACTGCCTTCCCAGAATTTTGCATTGTCAGAGGGAAAATTTTAATGCCTATTTCTTGGAATGATGCTGGCCATTTAGTATGATATTGCTTCAGTTGGTCACTGTTCTTTACTGGCATTGCATTTGACAGTCTCTTTACTTAGTGGCACTTGACTAATTATAGCTCTAATATTATATGCTGATGTTGTGTCTCTATGCACTGTTTTAATGCAGATGATCCTGAAAGTAACAAGGTGTTTACAAGTATTTTTACATAATAAACTACAATTGAATTCATGTTAGATTTATTTGGCTCCAACTATTAATTGCAAATATGATTCTTAGTTTAAGATATTTAACATTTTTTTGAATTCTTTGACTCTTCAACTTTACTGGGATCCCAGGCAACTGAAGAGAATGTGTGTGGAATTCAATCTTATACTGCAATTTCATTTATAGAAAGATCCATTCCCACAAATAAATCATGTATTTCACTATTAATGTTGGTCAGAAAGTGGTTATGTGAGCTAATAGTGCAAGTGATTACTGCAAATAAGCCATCAACAGATACTTAACTGTACTTTAGATTAGGGCATAACACATAAACCATCTTAGGCAACTTATCTCCTGAACACAGAAATCAGACACACGGGGTGCTGCTATTACTAGTTTTTCAATAGTCTTCAGTACTGTTTGCCACAAAGATGGAAGCTGACACTAAAATGATTTAATCTTGCAACTAGTTCCATTCCCTGCCAATAAACTTTGGAGCTACAGGGGTTCACTTCCAACATCTCTGTTGATTGTATCGTTGAGCTTGCTTCAGTCTACAACAAGGCTAGGTAAAATATGGCCCATGGGTTGGATCCAGCTCACCACTCCATTGGCTCTGGCCTGCAGGTTAGTAGGGTGCCCCATCCCTGCATGCCATTCAGAAAAGCCAGCTGCAGGGCCCTTTGAACAGCTGGGAGCCCAGGAGAGGCTGTGAAAGAGGCTTAGCTGGGGTTGGGGGCATTGCTCAAAGTACCCCTCCCCCTGTCACTTGCAGCTATTCACATACGCACATGGCCCCGGCAGCTGGTGCGGGGGTGTGGAAGACAGGGAGCATGTTTGAACAATTTGCTATGTTCCTGGCTGGGAGTCGCCCAGGTAAGTCTCCCAGCCAGAACTTGCCTCTGGCACTTTGGCTCCTCCTTCTCCCCACCCCTGTGCCCCTCACACCCCACATAACCCAAAAGCTCCTGCATCCAGATCCTGCACCCTAATCACCTGCCCTAGGTAACAACCTCCTCCTGCCCAAGATCACGACCCAAGTCTACAACTTACCATCTCAACTACTTCAGACCTCGCTAAGGTAACAAAAGTCCAAAACAAGAGTCCATACCAACAACAGGTACTTCCAACCAGCTTAGGCTTCTAATCAGCCCACCTCTATGCTTATTTCCCAGTCCCTCTGATACCTTCCTTGGAGTCCTTTCATGGTCTCAGAGTCTTCCATAAGACTCCAGCTTACTCCATGTAGGTCCTCCTCCAGAAGTTTACTTAGCCCTTATGAGGTCCAGTTTTGGGCTGCCATCTGATTCCAGTTAATCTGCCTCTTCTGGTTAAACTGAAGATAATTATGGCACAGGATAACTGTCTGAAAAAGGCTGGCTGTCCCAGGCCTCCTAGCCTTTAAAGGGACGGGTGACGTTATACACCTGTCCCTATTAGAGAAATTCCAGAGAATCGTAGTGATACTGCTGTTTCTTTTGGAAAGTTTTCTATTGCCCCTAGCATGTTCAACATTTATGAACCACTAATTGGGGAAATATAGTGTGAGCTAGTGACAGTATGCAGATGGTCAACTATATTTTTAACAGAATTAGAAGGAGCTTTCCCTGTGCTCGCCCAATATCTAGGTCAAATAGGTAATATCAAAGCTAACTTTTAATGTATTATCTGGAGAAGGTGGAGGTGCTGCTGACTTGACAGAGAGAAGTGCTTTAAAGAGCTGGCAAAATTCATAACCACTGTGTGTAATTAACAATTTCTGTGAACAGTTTTGCCAGTAAATGGATAATCTCAAGATTGAAAAGAGAATTTGCTCAACCCTAACTAAAAATTACACTGATAAATTGAATCTGAATACATTACAGGAAAACATGGTCTCTACTGCACTTGAATATGAAGATATTTGTATAGATTAAAGTAGCAAACGTTATTCAAAAGTGTTCAGTTTAACTAAACTTGTTTTAAACATTAATTTTTCCAAGATGGTTGGTATAAATTGGAATATTAAAATGAGTCAAAACTAAACATAGTACCAGTTGTATGTGAAATATGAAATGTGTTCATGCAATAAAAAATGCTGGATTTAATGGATCATTCATTCTCATTCTTTTTTCCCTCCTTTGGAATTTAGAACATAAATTAAGTAGTTTACTTTCAGACCTTCATACCCTAGATTTTGATACTTAGAATATGCTTGACATATGTAGCTATATATAGAAACAAGTGGTAGGACATTAATACAATTTAAGCAATTCATTATTGTCTAAACTTTTCAGGTGTTGTTTGGAATGAAAATACACTGATGGAGTATTTGGAGAACCCTAAGAAATACATTCCTGGAACTAAAATGATTTTTGCTGGCATTAAAAAGAAGAATGAGAGAGCAGATGTTATTGCATACTTGAAAAAAGCAACCTCTTCGTGAAGTGTTTTTACAACTACCGTGTTGTCAGGAAATGTTTCAAAATTTGAATATCTCTTTTATCGGTATTCATGTTTCAGTAGTCTGTTAATATTTGTTTATTAGGTACTGGCCTTAGCATCTGAAAAAATCAGTCTTTATTTGATTTTTGCTAAGTCCATTGCCAAAACAAAATAAGGATGAGCACTATAAACTACTATTCTATGATGGTAAAAGTGACCCTGGATAGCCATTTCAAAAGAAAAATATTGTTCTTCTTTCCAAGAGCTTCCAACTGAAGGGTCTGGTCCTGCAGATATTAATATGTATCTGGAATTACACATACATATAACTACATTGAAATTGATGTGACTATTCAATTTAGTACAGTTATTTACATGTATAAGTGGTTGTAGCACTGAACCCTAATGCTTCTTTCTTGAAGATTTTACTTAGGCAAAACTCTCAATGAAATCAGCAGTGGCTCAGCATTTTGCAGAATTCAGCCCCAACTTAAAAGAGCAGGGAATAACAGACAATGGAACTGGACTGTTAATGGAACTGGACTGGAAATGGGGAAAAACACTTATAAGATATTTTTAGGAAGCCAATCAGCTTTGTTTCAAGATGTTAGTATAAAAGTGAAGCCGGAGGAATTGGAACAGCTACAGTTTGATCTTTGGATACTTTCAAAGTTTTAGGTTACTCCTTGAATTAGTTCTTTATGTGTTAAAAGACATAACTGTTCAGCAGTCTCTTTTCATTACAGTTATAGAGTTTTTTTCACTACATGTATTCACCTCATGAGTCAAATATATTAAGATGTTCATCCCCCTTACCATAAAGAAACAAACAAGGTCTGGAATAGCTCAAATGATGATACTAAAAGCAGGAATACTTTCACCTTTAGTTCATACTCACAAATGTTTTGGTATTTATAAATTGTAATGGTTTAGTCTGGGTTTGAGAAGATAAGACTATCAGCTGAGCTGATATCTTACCCGAATAGTTTAGCAAGTTCAAGGATTAAACATGCATCAAAACTGAACTACCTTTCTCACTTTATTAAGGCACTTTGAGCTTAGGTTCTGATGGATTCATTTATGCTGTACCGTATTTATACTATGGAAGAAAAGAATTTCAGTCTCTAGAGTTATAACTCATCTTTCAAATGGTAAACCTTGAAAATGAGGTTGGAATGGGGATTGAGGACATTTAAAAATGAAAGTGCTACTGTTAATAGTAGGACTGTCAATTAATGCGCGTTAACACCTGTGATTAATGCAGAGCACAATTAATGCATTAATTTTTTTACGCGTTAATTGCAGGCATTTCTACAGCACTGTTGCTTTGAAACGCCGCCAGGGTGCTTCAAAGGGGCAGTGCAGTAGGAGCCCCTGGCTGATCTCAGGCTCCGGGCAGCGCTGCCCCTTTGAAATGCCGCCAGAGCATTTCAAAGGGACAGTGCCTGTAGTCAGCTGTGCAGCAGTGGCAGCATTTCCAAGGGGCAGCGCTGCAGGGAGCCGGGGTCAGCTGGGGACTTCAGCTGATCCTGGGCTCCCGCAATGCTGCCTCTTGGAAACGCTGCCATGGTGTTTCAAAGGGGCAGCCCAACGCAGAGCCCGGGATCAGCTGGGAACTCCAGCTGATCTCAGGCTCCTGCAGCACTGCCGCTGCCCCTTTGAAACACGGCGGTGTAGGAATTTCCAAGGGGCAGTGCTGCCTGGAGCCAGGGTCAGTTGGAAACTCCACCTGATCTCAGGCTCTCACGGTGCTGCCCCTTTGTTGATGTACACAAAGCAAATGAGGTAAGATGTTTAGGGTACTTATGTGCCTTATTGATTAATGTTCAGTTCTATGTACAACACTGCCATGACAGGTAAATTAGTAAGTTACAGTTAAGGAGTATATTAAACAATATACCCATTTACAGTGCACCACAAAAACAGTAATGTAAGTGAATGTTTCCCTACACTATTGTGTATAGAAAACAAAAGAGTAAGGCACTTAATTATTTGTAATGATTTTGTCATTTGTCAGGTACATATCCTGAAATGGCATCAATAATGCAATGTTGAACTGTATAAAAAATCATACCAAAATACCACTCACTGGAGAAAAAAAACTTGATAGCAAATTAAATAGACTTTTTATGTAATACTGAAGCAAAAACCAATACTGTAAAATAAGCAATAAAAGGGATAAGTATATGAAGTGAAATTGCCCATTACAGGTCAACTTGCAGAAAACCTCTTAGACCACATACACACGCATTACTGTTGATGTTCAATGGGCAGTAACACATGAGTGCAGGCTAAATTTTAACAAATGATTTATAATTAATAATTTTCAAGCAACAAACAAACTAAATGATTAACTTTGTTTCAATTCATCAATGTCTGTGAACATACCTTGAGCTCCTCTCTCAGCTGGAGAGTAGGGGAGAACAGAGAGAGCATGGCTTACATTTCCACCAGGTGTTGTTTTGAACAGGGCTTACTGGAGCTAACAACTCCTGCATTCAGTATATACACATGGTATTAAATATTGTCATACAGCAATATAAATGGCTTTCTGAGACCACATCAAATAAATATTTGATGTTAAAAAAATCTATTCATTTTGGCAGACCAAAAAGTAAACTTGTCAGAATGAAAACCAAACTGAAATGTATCAAATTAGAATTTTTTGGTGCATTACACATGATTTTTTTTTCATTTTTGTGAATAATTCATATCTAGCTTCAGTAAAAATACAATAGAAGTATGCCTTTCAGAGGGATTTCATGTAAGACAGAGCAGCATCTTCAGTGAATATTTGAGAAATTCTGCATACAAGTGATGACATATATACAGTATATATAAAAAAAGAGGGCAAAATAGTACCTCACTGGAGGATCAAAGGAAAATGAAGAAAGAGTAAACTTGTGGTATGTAGGGGAAATTCAAACTGTAGAAATAAAAATAGACAATTACAAAAAAGTGCTATTCTATAAAACACTGGTACGTGATCAGCTGGGTGGGGGGCAATTAAGATGACTCAATTCAGGCAATCAAAAGAAGACAAATTTGTGAAATGCTATAAAGCTATGTTATTCCTATGAAAACTGACATGGAAATCTTTGAACTTTTGGAATGGTGTATGTGTGTAAGTAAAATATTATTATACTGAACCAAGTCTCCTGGAGTTCAGAGCCTCAAAAGGTATTCAGGTTACAAGGGTCTGGGCTCCAGGCATTGGTGTATGTCACAATTCAGGGCAACTGGACCTGTATTTCTTCTCAGCCAGTGATGAAAGTAACTTAAAATTCCTTACTGGTATGGTCCTAGTGCAACTGGGTCCCTGCCAGCTCTTTAAATAGTTCCCTGCTGACTTTTGCCGCAGCCCAGCCAGTTCATGCTGGAGCTGTGCACCAGGATGCACCCGCTTACTTTCCCCTCTGCTCTCAGTAGTCCAATCAGGAAGAAAGCCCTGAGCCTGTTTAAAACCAAGCTATTTATTCAAAAATCCTTTCTTTGTCTGTAGGACTCTGCAGAATCCAGTTTGAACTAGTATATGTGTGCCTCTCCTCAGAGGTGGCTTCAAAGGGCTGATAGCCAGAGGAATTACATTAGCAACCCCCTCCTCCTGGAGGCATTACACACAAAGCTTCTGCACATACACACGCATACACACACAACTGTATTTTAATGCAGTGGCCCCCAAAAGGTACCAAACCTAATTCAATAAGATTTAATTTAGTTCCACAAGGTTTGCTGAGAATCCCCCAGGGCATTGTCAAGTCTGTCACAGGCTGCACTGTGCCCTTAACAGGACAACCATGCGGAGAGAATGCTGTGCTAACATGGACTATCTTGAAAGAACACAAGCCCCTCTGCCACCCACACACCCTACTTTGGCAACCACTCCAGATGGCTCATTCCATTTCCAACTTCTTTTTCCCTCTTCCTGAGTTTCCTCTCCCCTGCCATTATCCAGCAGTTCATCTCCCCCTTGCGTCTGTCTCCAATGTCATCTGCCCCTCTCTTCACCTTTTTTACCTTCCTCTGGAAACAGTTTGGCTTCAACAAAACCTGCCCAGCCCACCTCCAGTTCGACCCAGAGTTCCGCCCCCTCTTCACCAAGGAGCAGTAAGGGTAGCGTGAGGACAATGGCTTCAGAAGATGGTCTGAGCACTGAGGGTGCCAGGACTACAGCAGCTAATCCTGACCAGCAACACTAACCCTGTCGCACCCCTTGCAGTGAGACCCAGCCAGACGCTTAGAGTCATGCGGGGAAACAGCAGCTCGGAGACGTGTATTTTACTCCCACTGCTCTATTTCGCGCCTGCGCACAGAAGATCCCCTCCCACTCTCTTTGCTCTCGATTGACAAGTTTCTGTAGCTCACGACGCGTGCTTTCTCAATGAAACGCAGGCATCTTACAGAATCAAGGCAGGCAGAATGAAACTTCACTGAGCGCAATACCCCCGAACAATAAACGACGCTGCTAAACTGATTTCACTCAGTGTGTGCGCTAAATGAAGGATAATCGAGGACAGATACCGGCTCAGAGATAGATAATCTAATTCCTTTGTTTCAATGCTTTCTCAGGACAGATGATAGATTTTCTCTGACAGTTTCAGCACCTGCATATTCTGGAGAGCCTGCTTTAACCTCCCTGATGTCTGCAGCAAAAGAGGGAGGAGGATAAATCAACTGTTACAGCACAGAAATCTCTCCTGCTCCCTCCTCCCCCATTTGCACGTGTCTTCATAATTGGCGTGCATCTTACCCTCACAATTTAAGTCCGGAGGGGAATGCTCAGTGAGGATTAGTTTTCTGACAGCGTTTGAAGTCGCTTTCTCTTTCATTTGATTAAGGATTTGACTGAGTGTTTTTCAAGTGAAACATCTCATTCATGAATTTTTGAAAACGCCTTCAATCAGGCCCGGGTTAGCGGATGAAAGCTGTATTCACGTGTTAGGATACATGACTATGTTTTCAATCACTTGTGCACAGGCATCGATTTAGCAAGGAAAATGTGCTTCCCCACGTGTCCGTAAAAATAACCCCCGTCCGTCTGTCTCCGTGGATGCTGGGCTTTCTGTCTCGCAGCTGAACATGCTGCAGGAGGCACAACGAGTCGCATGTGTTATTTGCTGCTCCTATATGCTCAGCCGCCTCAGAGGAACCTCACATTCCTATGGAAAGACGACCACGTGCGCCTCCTTGGGTCTCCCTCGGGGAGAAATGACCATGGCAAAGCGCTCCCGACAGATGCACTCACGTCCTCCCATTCTACAGTCGCTGGCTCTGTTTGCAGAAAGCCAATAAGAAAAATACCATCAACTGCACAATGCACTCGGGGCGTGGACAGTTCGTTTCATTAAGCCGCGCGTGCGAGTATAATTTTCAGGCACAATCAAGTGAAACACAGAAGGGAAATAATACACGCGCATTGATTTTAAACGAATATAAATAAAATCGTAACCATTTATATGACTAGAAAAGCAAGACTTATACATATTTATACCTATCTGTATTCCCACGCACAAACATTCACACCCACACATCTTTCTCGCACACAAACATGCCCACAAATTCCTCCTTCCGCACACAGTCTGCAGTTTTAATGAAAGGACTGAAACTCTCCTTTCTTTGAACTACTGACAATGCTCCCTTGCGTGTAGGTCCCCAAAGTACTGATGTTCGTGATTCATTAGGGAGGGCATGAGGGGCACAACACATAATCCAATCTCAGTCACTCGAGCGAGTATCCATGCTACTGCCTCCAGAAAAATAGGATGCTGCTGACTCTGTCCCTGCTATAGCCACTTGCTCTTCCTCTCCCCCCCCTCCCCCCCGCGTTCTTCCCTCCTTTCTCGCTCCCTCCCTCAGTGGTCTGCTGGCTGGGTTACGCAGGAGCAGCCGCTTGCAGCAGCAGTTCGCAGAAGGGTTTGCAAAAGCGCTTTCAATTCAGTGCATCCCCGGGCGGAGGAAGCCGCGGCAGCACCTGTCCTTGAGGAAGTGGCGGGAGCAGGAGTCGGAGGGCCTGGCCCGGAACCGAGCGGGTAGGGGCGGACAAGAAGAACCGGGGAGAGCAGGGGCCAGGTGGAGGAGGCGGCGGCGGCGACTGCTGAGATACAATTGGAGGCGGCGAACCAGCCTGGACAAGGAGCGAGAGCGGAAAGTCGGACAAACGCTGTGCCCTCGCTTCTAGGCAGCGTCTCCTCCCCACCCACGAGGAAACCCGGGGCCCCTGTTAGCCATGGATTATCGGGGAGACAACTAGTCGGAAGCCGTTTTGGCAGCGGCCCCAAGCTGGGAGCGCAGCCGGTGTTGGGAGGAGGCGGCGCTGGAGCCCGGGGACCATGTCGGCTGCTCCGGCTGCCAGCCTGGACTTCGCTGCGGTGGAAAGTTTCCTGGACCGGCACCCGGAGCTAGTGGAGAAGTGGCTGAAGAGGAGGAACTCGCTCGCCGCAGCGCCTCCCAGCGCCAGCCCCGGCAGCGCCGCTGGCGGCCCTGACGCGCGTCGAAGCAGCGGCAGCCCCAGCCTGGGCTCCGCCAGCAGCTGGGCCAGCAGTAGCCCCGGGGAGGCCAGCGCGGCGGGCGGGCTGCAGCGAAGGGCCTCGCAGAAGGAGCTGAGGCAGAGCTTCGCCAGGTCCAAGGGCATCCACGTCAACCTGACCTACGACGAGCACGTGCACGCCCGAGCCCAGGAGCCGCTCAGCAGCATGCGGAGAAGGGCCCTGCTGAGGAAGGCCAGCTCCTTACCCCCGACCACGGCTCACATCCTCAGCGCCCTGCTGGAGTCCCGGGTCAGCCTGCCCCAGTACCAGCCCACCGCCCTGGACTACAAGCGCTACCTCAGGGAGCACAACGAGCGCCAGTTCTTCTTGGAGCTGGTCAAGGACATCTCCAACGACCTGGACCTCACCAGCCTCAGCTACAAGATCCTCATCTTTGTCTGCCTCATGGTGGAGGCCGATCGGAGCTCGCTCTTTCTGGTGGAGGGAGCTGCAGCTGGCAAGAAGAGCCTGGTGTCCAAGTTCTTCGACGTGCATGCAGGCACCCCGCTCCTGCCCTGCTGCAGCACCGAGAACTCCAATGAGGTGCAGGTGCCCTGGGGCAAGGGCATCATCGGCTATGTGGCAGAGCATGGGGAGACAGTCAACATCCCAGACGCTTACCAGGTAGGCCCCGGACTAGCCTTAGGACTTATGAGTTTGAACACAGGAACTTTCATGCCGGCCAGTCCTTGGGACTCAAGGCCCAGCTACCTGCCTGCTATGGCCCTTGGTTTCCGGGGACTTGGGTGAAGCTTCCTGGCTTCTGGAGCATTGTGACATTCCACAAGGGCCATGTTGCTCCTATTACTGCTGCCCTAAAAATAGACCAAGTGTCCTCGGAGGAGGGAGTGAACCTAGAAATAAAGGTTTAAAAAATTAATAGGTGTAAGCCTAATCCTAGGTAGAATTCTGAGCTCTCAATCAAAATGATAGGTAGTGAGAGGTCAGGATTTCCAGGTGGCACCTCTGTCAGTTGCTAGGGCAAGCCACTTAACCATACTGAATCATAGTTTATCCACCTTGGAGGGTTTTTTCTTCAGTTGGAACAGACACCTTGCATTCTAACATTAACAGATCACCACAGTAGCATAATGTGAAATTGCATCAGTGTCATAATACAATGTTGTGCTGTGATGAAGATTTGTGGGCTCCTGAAGCTGATTTTGGGAACCATTAATCCCCCATCGGCATTGCTTGCAAAATAAAACTAGAATAGACCAACAAAATCCAGAATAGCTGGCAAGGACAGGATAACTAGCTATAAAATGAGTACTGTTATATTTCTATACTTCACATTACAGAGTGGTTTTATGGATTGATTCACTTTGTAGAGTACTTTGAAATCCTCTGATGAAAGATGCTATAAAAGTGCAAATTTTTATTATGCTTATTCTGTATCAGTGGCTGAGTTAATCTTTCCATCCTGGCAACTGCTAAACCAATCTAAAGATAAAATATTTCCAAGCAGCATATATTTTGGCCTTTGGATGTGTTCCTGCTCACTGACACAGATTTTTGCATCTCCCCTTTCTCAACTTCAGATTACTCACTTTGAATGTTGAGAGTGAAATCCAGGCCTCTCTGATGATGGCAAAACTCCCATGTCCCATTGACCTGGGCAGAGCCAGGATTACACCCTTGCTACGTCTACATTGGCATGATCTTGTGCAAATACTCTTTAACGCAAGAGTTCTTGCGTTAAAGTATTTGCACAAGAGAGCGTCTACACTGGCATTTGCCTTGCGCAAGAGATGTGCTTTTGTGCAAGAGCATCCGTGCCAGTGTAGATGCTTTCTTGCGTAAGAAGGCTCCGATGGTCATTTTAACCATTGGGCTTTCTTGTGCAAGAAATTCATGTTGCCTGTCTACACTGGCCTCTTGCGCAAGAACAGTTGCGCAAGAGGGCTTATTCCTGAGCGGGAGCATCATAGTTCTTGCGCAAGAAGCACTGATTTCACACATTAAAACATCAGTGTTCTTGCACAAGAACTCCCCGCCAGTGTAGACAGGCAGCATGTTTTTGCGCAAAAGCGGCCGTTTTGGCGCCAGATCGTGCCAATGTAGACAAAGCCTCCGAGTTTACTCATTTTAGAGTTCAACCTGTGCACGCGCACACACGCACACACACACGTACTTGCTTACTTACTTTTTAAAGCAAAGAAGCACACATCCCTTCAGGTTTCCTACTCTTTTTTTCTGGCTAGGAGATTCCCTCGGTAGTCTTAAGTGTCTATAATATCAGATTTTAAAGATACTGGAGTTTGTTAGTGCCAGGGTGTGGCCCGTCATTAATTCTCTCTGAGCATATGGAATCTCTGGACAGCTCCAAGTGCTTTCCTTGCAGGAGGTGAGGAGACCACTGGTGTGGCATGGTATTTTCTAAAGGGTGAGGTGTTGGAACAATTCAATCTTTCTTGCCTCTTTTCCTTGAGAGAGCTCAATTATTTCAATAGATGTATTTGTTTGTGGCAAAAAATGGAGAAAAATAGTCAGGGCACATTCCTTTAATTGAGCAATCTATTTATTTTATATTCTATTTCTTATGGTTGGCTTCTACTCATTGTAGTCAGACTAATTTTATAACTAATACACTTCTTCTCTATGTGCTTAAACTAACAAACATATACTAAACGGGGAAGGGAGCCTAGGGGTGGAATCTTTATCTCTGTTCTTCCCTTATGTCCATCAAATTTACATAGTTGCAACTTCATTGACTTCAGTTGAGTTCTGATTATCTTCAGTGACAAAAGTTTCATTCTCTGGTTTTGTTGAGGGTTTTGTCTAAGAACAGAATTGGGAATCTGGCTTCTCTTTTGATTAACCAATGTGATTCCCAGTTAATGCAGTTTATCTTCTTATACCTGGCAGGTTTGTGACCAATACATATTATTAAAGCTAAAGGAATCCTAATTTATTTAATACTGGCAAGAATAAAGATCCCCCTCCCCCAAAGAGGCTAAGGTACACGTGATTAGACAAGTGACAGATGTTCCCTTTCAGATTATTGCTAGTGTTTTCAGGTCATTGTTAGCATTCACAATACACTACTTTAAAATTTAATACAACTATGATATGATTAGTCAGTGTTAATGATGATCCAGGTGTTTGATCAGCTGAAGTGAAAAAACATGATCAGGTAGCTTTTGTCAGGCTAACAGATGGAGGAAAAGGGATGACAGAGTTCTTTTTTATATTTGAGAATGAGTGCAGTGAAGTCAAAGGGTCAGGTGTGGAGAATATTACATCTTTAATTTAATTTAAAGTGTGTGTTTCTGAACATAAACAAGTTAAAGAGAAAAAAATATTCCCCAAGTATCATTCAACTGGTTAGAGGTAAGTGCATTTAATTAATAAGAAATTAATAAGATTTAGGAGGTTTATCATTCAATGTTTCAACCATCACTTTTACTTCCTCAGGGCCTGATCAAACTCTCATTGAAATGGAAGTCTTTCCATTATCTTAGATGGAAATTGGATTGGGCTCTTGTTATAAATAAAGTGCCTTCAAGTTTTACTGAAGTCACAGGGAATTAAGAGTGTTCATTGTGTAACATTGGGCCCTAATACATTAGGTCCCAGTCCTACACGGTAATGTGTGCAGATAGGTTCCCTGAGCCAAACAGAGCTCCTTTGATTTAAATAGTGTGTAATGGCTTACATGGTGTTTTCAAAGAGGATTTATGTTTTGTTACAAAATGCCTTTTTCTGAAGTGGAACAATCATGAAATCAAATAACAATTTGAAGCCTTAACAGTGAATGTAGTGACTATTACTTGATTGGGCTGGATCTTGTTAATCCTTACTCATGTGAGCAGCCCCACTGAAGTCAATAGGACTACTTGCATATGTAAAGGTTTGCAAAATCAGGCCCAGAATTAATTTTAAATTTGAAGATTACTATTCAATCAATTTTGTATTATTTATTAATAGTAGATAAACTAATTGGCTCTATTTCTCCAAGATAATTTGATTTATGAAGTTTAAGAGTTATTAAACAAATATTTCTGAGGGCAGCAGAAAATAGCAAACATTCAGCATATGGAAGTAGGAAACTCTGGTAGATGAATGTCACATGCCTTATTCTAGGCATTATTTAGTCCTACTATTTGATTTTATTTCTTCATTACATTTTCTCATTAGATAACAGGCATTTTAATTACAGTGAAATATCACACATTTCTGCTTAAAGCAAGTCTTTACAACAGCAGAAAAACTGAAAACATTATAATTCTGTGCTGTCATGTTAGTAGAAAGGTTGTTCTAATGAAAATTTTAAACAGAGATTAAGTGCAGAACCTACTGGAAATACAGCCTTGTTTCAGTTTAAGAGTCCAGTTTTGCGACTGTTATTCATAAATAATCCAATTGATTTGCAAACAAGATTTTGTCAGAATTAGTTAAAAAATGCATGTACATTGGTCATTGACATATGAGACTGCTTCCTTCAATAAGATTCAGCAGGACTACTCTAGTAATAGCACTCACTCAATGGGAATTTCTTTGGGACTTAGTCCAACTGAAACAAAAAGTAGGTAATATAATTTTTTGGAACATTACTAGTTTTCAATGGAAAATCTTCATTCTAATATTTCAAGGTCTCTTAAAGAAGCAGATCAAAATTAATTATTAAGGAACTTAGAACCCAATCTTGTAGACTACTGAACTCCTGCAGTTGCTGTTTTCATTGAGAGTTGAGGGCACTCACCACTTCTCGTGACATGCTCCGAAACCCAGATATAATTGTGTCCACTGCAGGGTGAGAGGGAGTTGTACCACTTTAACTATATCAGTACATCTTGTGTATGTAGACAGGTCCTCAGACTCAGCATCTCTTTTCCCTTCAGCTGAGTATAGGGAAAGCTGCAGCTCATATTTCAGGTTATCCCGCTCTAGTTCCCTCAACTGAGTCCAGGAGCAACAATAGGAAAGTCCTGACCTGTATTTCTAATGTGAAAAACAAGCAGGAAAAATGCTGTGAGGCCATCATAATACGAGACGTGCCATATTTGTGCTCAGCTGCTAGAGTAATGAGTGCATTATAAATATATATGCAGCAGGCAAACAGAATTCAACTTTAATCATCTGTAAAAAAAATTCACTTAGCATAAAGTTATTGATTTTTTTCAAGACATTAATCTTTCTTGCTCAAAGTGTTTTACTGCTTTTGGTCCTGATTTATTATTTCCATTTTACCCCAACTTCTGTGCATCAGCAAGCAGAGCAGCATTTTAAATAATATTTTAGTCACTAGAAACATATAATTATATTTCAGATAATGTTGTTAGTTTAGTTATACAAAATGGCTAATGTGATGGCATCCCAAATCCTTTCCTAGATCACTGAAAATAGAGCTCACTCAGTAAGCATAGTCTCAGACTGGTAAAAATGACATTCTGCCAATTACCAATGGCAATTAAAATAAAGGGAAAGGATACTATTATCTTGTGTTAAAATAGTAATTTTGAAAAGCAGTTTAAGAGAAGGTAAAACATGAGGTTTTAATAAAGTAGAGAAAGAGAAAAAAGCTATTAGAAGAGAAAAACATCATTTCACCAGTAAGCTGGTGGTGTGCAAGTAAGCTGGTGGTGTGCAATAGAAATAAAAACAGGAATCAAATAGTTTTTCCTACAGAAGTAACACGTTATAGCAGCCTTGCTTTCTGTGTTGCAAAACCCCTGAAAACCTAACAAATCCAAACATCTTTAGAATGGGGGTTCAGCAAAGTTCTGAAAACCTGAATGTGAGAACTCTTCTCAATGCTACGTCTACACTGCAGCCTTTGTTGGAAGAGACAGTGCAAATGAAGCGCTCATTAGCATTTCTCACACTCATTTGCATAGTCTCTTCTGATCCTTTTTGCGGAAGAGGTTTTTGTGCAAAAAATTGCTGTGGAGATGGGGCAAAAAATCCTTTTGCGCAAGATCCTGTATACCTGCTTTTTTGAGAAATAAAGGTTCTTGCGCAAAAAGTTTTTTTTTTCCTCACAAAATAGCCCAGTCTACACTGTGGTTTTTTGCGCAAAAATCTCTTCTGCAAAACAGATCAGAAGAAACTATGCAAGTGAGAGCACGATAAATGCTAATGAGCACTTCATTTGCATTGTCTCAGCGACAAAGGCTGCAGTGTAGATGTAGCCTCGGTGGCTCCCCAGCAGCAATTCTTACAGACCTCCTTTGCACCTGTGCAAGGCAAGGGATAAGGAAGCCAGAGGAAATTCATGTTGCCTACTGGGAAAGTTCTATTGCTTTGAGCTCTGGCACACTTTTCTCTCTTTCTGGATAACACAGATTCTGAAAATATAGAGTATATGGGATTACAGTTTTTGGCAGGATTTTCTCTTATTATCAAACAGCAATATTACAAAGGCTTCCACTCATTTTTGTAAATATTTTAGGCTGGAAGTTCCTTTTGGGAAAGGCCTTTTAGATGAAAGAATGGGCATGAGCAGATATGAAATGCATTTTATTGTGCAAAATAGCCATGAGGTATAAATATTAATACTATATCTCTTTCAGTTTCACAGGACAGGACTTGGAAGGCGCAGTCCAATTTAAGGAAAACATTTGAATAATTGTTTTATTCAACTGCTCTTTAAAATCAGACATCAGTTGGTAGTGTTGTATTTATTCCAGTACTAGTCAATAATATTCCTCTCTCCAAAGGTAGTAGAAAAGGTATTTTTGAAGAGCCGAGGTCACAGAAACATGACAAATAAGATAGACATTGTAAGAAAAAACACCAATTGAACAAAATATAGCGGAAATGAATTCAGAATTTTTAAGACATTAAACATGAATGGATATGATAACAAAATGGAGAAGAGAATTAAAATAGTAAAGAAATATGTATTGCCTTAATGCTAGGACCTCAAACTCTTGGCCCACAGGCCAGTCCCAGCTGGAGCAATTATGCAATCTGGCCAGAGACTTCCAGTGTGTTGTGGGGTTCTCTCCGTTATAGGCACCCAAGCCTCGCCTTTTCCTGCCATGGCCCTATCCTCTCCCCCTGACTGCTGAGCATTAGGCAGGACTGGCGCTATCTGGCAACGGTGCCCAGCCCCCCCGCACTTCCCATGGCAGCAGGAGCCACGGGAGAAGTGGAGTGCTGAGCTCCACTGTGCTCCGCTTCCCCTGTGGTTCCTGCCCCCAGGGGGAGAGGAGGGAAACGTGACCACTATCACCATGCAGTGCCAGGCCTCCTCCCTCCGGTGTTCCTCCAAAGCTGCATGCTCTGAGATTGGGGTGCTCCTGCTGGGACTGGCCCACGAGTTGGGAGTTTGAGACCCCTGCTTTACTGTAATGTTAAGCTTATGAAGCAGTACTGGGACACAGTAATGAACACTGTATGAATGTCATAATTATCCCAACCCAAATATTAAAAGTCTAGGAAATTCAAAGTTAAGAACATGTTAAGATGTGGAAATGCACAGTTAAAACACCCAAACAACCTTTACTCTGCCTATAGTGATGACATGAAATAACCATGTAGTTCTGATTAAGGCATTTTGGTTTTTGTGGTCACAAATGAGATTAAACATCTTTTAAAAGATATACAGTATTAGGTTATTTCATATATTTGTTTGGGAGCCTTAACTGTGTATGTCCAGATCTGATTTTAGAGATCCTAAGCAGCAACTCCAGCTGCAACAAATGAAATTGGAAGTGCTTATCATCTTTGCACAAACAGGAATATTTCTAATGTTGTTCTTTATCTTCATTTTCTTTTGCCCTGTTATTATGCAGCAGAATGTTTTACTTCATTTCTTAGTGTATCTATTACATGTGTATATTATATATAAAATATACAGATGCATACACACAAACAAGTGTGAAAGAAAGATAAGGTGAGTAAAGAAGTAGCAGCCAAGAATTAAAATGAAAATTGAAACAATTTAGGGACATATAAATATTAAATTCCAATTCCTTTAACATAAATGAGCATAAAAGTCAAGAAAGAGAAACTCCAAGGAGAAGCCAGCACTGACAAGTTGACAACTGTACAGAAAAGATCTGGAAGAAGAAAAGTAATGTGGAGATACTTTGGGATAAAAATCTACAGTATGCTGAGCTCCTTCTTCAAGGTATTGGCTGCTATCAGCTCAATGAGCAGAGTTGAGATGCGTATATAACATTCACACATACTGTCAAATGAGGGCACTCAGAAGTTCACAGTAGGTGTTTAATACCTTTATAGGTGTAAATACATGAGTAGCTCATTTAGCTGAATGGCTTTTATCTGGAACTCCCCATTAGCTAGACATGTTTGAGGTCTCACACAAGCATTATTTGCAATGAATGTTCCTGCATTTGCCTACATAAATTCTTTAGTTTTCCATTCTGTTTAGATACATTGACATCTACTGTATATTTATTGCTTAGTTAAGGCTCTTTTATGTTATCCTTCATAACTTTATTAGTCTGTCCAGCAGAAAGATAGCCTTATAGATGAGGCTGAATATACATTATCACTTTCTTAGAAAAATAGGAACACTTTAAAAATTATAGCACACTCATAAAACCCCATAGAATAATGGGAATACCTTCTTAATTTAACCTTGTACTTAAATTATACATTTGGTTTAAGTATAGCAGTTACCTAATCTTACAGTTCTCATTCACTCAGAAATTCAATTTTTTTTTAAAAAGGACTACATAAAGATTGTAAGATGATTCTAGTATCACTTCAGGTTTATCTGTTCTTTCAAGTTTTATTTTCTTTCAGTTTCCAATAGCAAATGAGTAGTTCCTTTTATCTGTTCATAGTTGCATGCTATTGTATATTTTTTTCCCCTCAGGAAATCTTCAGTTTAGTGTAATTTGTTTACAAATACTCTGACAAGCAACATTTCCTCTAATTTTTTCCATCCATGTGTGGATTTTTCCATCCATGTGCAGAATAAATTTTGTTATGCACTAAGGACATACTGAGGATTTTACTGTGAATGTGCACCACCAGTAGAAACATAAACCTAGCTGTGGGCGCTCTGCTACTCAGCTAAGCAGCATTTTATTCTCTCCTGAATAGCCACACAAGTGCTCAGCTTACAGGGAACACGACTGACCAGTTTTATAAATGAAATCGTTATCAGTGTTATTATATAGCACTGTTGTCTTACAAACATTTATCTAGCAGTCAGATGTAGCTTCTTCTAGAATGGGAGCTATACCATGCTTTAACACACCACATTATTCAACTCATTCCTAGTTTAGCAATGTACTGTACAGTGAAACATACTGGGCAGTATCATTTCTTATCATTAGGAAATATTTTAAGAGACTTAACTCAAGGTGACAGAAGTCTAGAACCCACATCCTGCAAACATTTAACCCCTTGTATAATTTTAAGAAAGTAATTCCACATTTCTAAGTGTTTAGCACATTTGTAAGTGTTTGCAGGATCTGGGCTAAATCTGTAGGCAAATTAAATTGAAGATTTGTTATTTATCAGGAGATACAATAGGCCCAACGCTATCCAATAATTTGCTGTAGTTGGGTTGTGGTCGTACCTCTCCCCCTCGGTCAGAGGGAAGCCATACTGCCTCGCTGTGTGGTCAGCATTGCTGCCTTAGTTCTGGGAAAACAAGCAAAGAGATAGTATCCCAGTTGGCATAATACATCTAGCTCCATGGCTCTGAAACTATTGCACTGTCACCCCTCTTTTGATTACAACTATTGCTACATGACCCCAGGTGGGATGTGTGTGGAGCAGGAGTTGGGGCTGAAGCCTTTGGGCTTCAGCTTCAGTCTGGGATGGCAAGGCTTAGGTTTCAGCTTCAGTTTCATGCCCCAGCAAGTCTAATGCCAGCACTGGCAAATGTGACTAGGGATGTCAACTTGTAGACAACTACACGAGAAACTGATAAGCCTAGGGAGTATTGGTTAATCCTGTCAACTACATTCATTCCTTCCCCCCTCTCCACCCCCCAGCTGCCTCTGTAGCACAGGCATCAACAGTGGGAGATGGGAGCCGGTGCCAGTGGGGAACCAGCTTTTAAGCTGATTCTCCATAAGCACTGGATCCACCTGGCCCCCACCCCACGCTGCTGCCTCTGATAGAGAGGCAGCAGTGCAGAGGGTGAGGGGGGCAGGTTGGAGCTCTCTGCATGCGCTGGCTCTGTGGACTCGCCTATACCCCCCTTGTTGCCTGCTACTGAGGCAACAGCACAGAGGGGAAAGGGGACAATGCTGTGGAGCAGCCCCTATCTGCAGGGAGTTCAAGCTCCCCGTGGACAGAGAATGCTCCGCATACCACAGAGCAGCCTCTGTCCATGGCAAGCCTGGGCCTCTTTCAGAAAGAGGCTGCTCCATGGCAGCAGTTCCTGTCCGTGGGGGATTCGAGCTCCCAGTGGACAGAGGCTGCTCCATGTTGGGCCCCCTCGCAGACTGACTCTGCCTGCAACCCTGTGCTGTTGCCTCTGATACAGAGGCAGCAGCGCGGGGTGGCAGGGGCTCCCCAGGAGTGGAGCCAGGAGCGCCCTGGCTGCCAGCACTTCCCTGGGGACTGTTGAATAGTTGTGTAACTGCTAAAATTGTATGTGGTTACATGACTATTTAATTACATTCTATCTAACATCCCTAGTTGTGACCTAAGTTCCTCCTAAGCTGCACGACTTTGCAGCTTCCCATTAAGCTCCATGCAGAGGTTCAGGGCTGCAGCGGGGAGAGAGACCTCTCCCCAAGCCCCAAAGCTGCTGCCACTGGGAGAAAGGCGCCCCTCCCCGCTGCCCACAGGACTGCGCCCCAGGACAGGCAGGTACCAAGCAGTCTGCCTTAGCACATCTGACCAGGAGCCACCCAGGTAAGCCTGAGTCCCAATTGCCTCCCCCTCACTCTGTCCCCCCCCCAAACCAGAGCCATCTCCTGCATCCCAAATCTCTCTTCATTAACCCCACCTAAAAGCCCAAATCCCCAGCCCAGAGCCTATACCCCCTCGTGGACCCCAATCCTCCAGGCTTCAGCTCCTCCCCAACCTGGAGCATACTCCTGTATTCCAAACCCCTCATCCCCAGGCCCACCCCTGAGCCCTCATGCCCTTGCTGCTCCCCAACTCCCTGCCTCAACCCACAGCCCCCTTCTGTGTTATGAATCCCTTAGCTCCATCCTGTAGCCTCCTCCTGCATCCCAAAGCCTTCGTCCATAGCCCCACCTCAAAAGCCACACCCCCAGTCAGAGCTCTCATACCCCTACCCTCTGCTCCAAGCCTGAGCCTCTTCCCACACTTGGAACCTCTTGGCTCCACTTCCGCGACATGACTTTTGTTATGCGCACCAATATGAGGATGATGTGTTGCACACTGCCTCCACGTTGGTGCCCATAACAAAATTCATTCTGCTCAAGAGTGGGAAAAGTTAAAGGGGACACTGGTGGTGACTCACTTTGAGGTTCTCGCCCACAGTTTGAGAACTACTGATATAACTAACAATGTGCTACACAAAGTTTTTCCCGATCCTTGCTGTTGATTAGCTCAGGATCCTAGTATAAGATTTAATTATGCATGTTATTAGCTTAACATTCATGTCTATGACGTTTTTAAATGATTATGAAGCTATGCTCTCTGCTTTCAACTCAATAATATTTCACCATGAATTTCTTCCCAGTGAATTGTGTAGCTTATTTTGCTAAGTCATACATTATTATACAACACAAAAATGCACATAGCTAATGGATATACAACAAATTCCCAGCACATATACAAAATAACTCATGTATTGCATTGAAACAGTGTCACTTCTGGTAAAATATTAAGGCAGTATAGTGTATTAAAACCACATTTCATGCAGGATATGCTATTAACAGGAATGATATGGATGAGCTATAAACAGCCATTGTTCTTTTTCTGAAAACTTACAAAAAACCTATACAGGCAGTCCCCGAGTTACACGGATCCGACTTATGTCGGATCTGCAGTTACAAACGGGGCTTTTCTCGCCCCAGAGGACGGGACCGGAGGGATGCCCAGATGCACCGCGGTCTGCCGCCCCTGTCCTCCGGGGCGAGAAAAGCTGCTCCCCGTCTCCCTGGTCTGCAGGGAGACTGGGAGCAAAGCCTTGGAGCACGCTCGCAGCAGGACAGCCCGGGCGCGCTTGAGCTGTCCCCCTGTGGGCGTGCTCCGCGGCTTTGCTCCCCATCTCCTGACCAGCAGACCAGGGAGATGGGGAGCAAAGCTGCAGAGCACGTGGGCAGCGGGACAGCCCAAGCGCGCCGGGGCTGTCCTGCTGTGGGCGTGCTCCAAGGCTTTGCTCCCCGTCTCCCTGCAGACCAGGGAGACGGGGAGCAAAGCCGCGGAGCACTCCGGCAGGGGGACAGCCCAAGCGCGCCTGGGCTGTCCTGCTGCGGGCATGCTCCAAGGCTTTGCTCCCCGTCTCCCTGCAGACCAGGGAGATGTGGAGCAAAGCCGCGGAGCACGCCCGCAGCGGGACAGCCGCGGCGCGCCTGGACTGTCCCGCTGCCCGCGTGCTCTGTGGCTTTGCTCCGCGTCTCCCAGGTCAGCAGACCAGGGAGACGGAGCAAAGCCGTGGAGGACTTGGGCGGTCCCGCCACCCCCGTCTCCCTGGTCTGCTGGGGGGGGGGTGCAGCTAGTGCCCCCCCCGAGCAGACCAGGCTTTTCTTGCCTACCCCTGGGGTAGAGCAGCTGGGGGCTGCCGGGTTGGTCCTGCAGCGCCGCTCCGGACCAACCCGGCAGCACCCCAGCTGCTCTGCCCCAGGCGTCCTGATTCAGCCGCTGCTGGTCAGTTTCAGAGCCGCCGAGGAGCCGCGCTACTGGAGCAACCCAGCAGCACCCCAGCTGCTCTGCCCCAGGCGTCCCCAAGTCAGCCACTGCTGAAACTGACCAGCGGCTGACTACAGGAAGCCCGAGGCAGAGTTGCTCTGCCCCAGGCTTCCTGGAATCAGCCGCTGATCAGTTTCAGCAGCAGCTGACTTGGGGATGCCTGGGTTTCTTAAGTTGAATCTGTATGTAAGTCAGAACTGGCGTCCAGATTCAGCCGCGGTTGAAACTGATCAGTTTCAGCAGCGGCTGACGCCAGTTCCGAATTACATACAGATTCAACTTAAGAACAAACCTACAGTCCCTATCTTGTACGTAACCCGGGGACTGCCTGTACATCTGAAATTGAACCATTAGCCCCCCCGAGGGTTAAACTATTTCACTTATTTCAGAGTTTTTTTCTAGGTAGAGGAATAAAAGTATCCCAGAAAGCACAAGGGCATATGAAAAAGGTGGGGCA
The DNA here is from genome assembly GCF_049634645.1 of Pelodiscus sinensis. NCBI lineage: Eukaryota > Metazoa > Chordata > Testudines > Trionychidae > Pelodiscus > Pelodiscus sinensis. The sequence continues at coordinate 46,115,246 of NC_134717.1, read as the reverse complement.
CAGCATGGTAAGGTCAGTTGTTCATATGAACCTCAGTTTAATCAGAGCAATTGCCTTGAGGGCCACTTCTCCTACCTTTTCTGACTAGAGACTTCTTCCCCTTCCCCCACATTTTAATTTTGTAATTTCGCTGTGTTAGCCAGATAATCCAATTGTGATTTTTTAAAGATGCCTAAGAGAGTTCAGTGTGCACCTCCTTTTGTACTTCAAATAAGAGTGACTTAATTTCCCCTGAAATCTTTGCCTAGTTGAATACATAATGTTATGAAAATGTATGCTTTAGTTGTCTTTATTGTGATAAATGTTTTGGTCTATTTGGAAAACATTTGTCACTGCATCAGATTATGTGTGATGCCAGGACAGTTTTGTGCATGTCTCTCTAGGGGCAATGAAGCCAATGGATCCAGCCACTTAAAGATTCTCTTGATTTAGGGAAATCCTTGTGTGGTTTAGGTGAATGATCCCAGGAAGACACAGCTTGCAATCATGGGTGACTCACTAGATAATGAATAGTGGCTTAGGCTGCTTTGTCCACAGAGGAGGAGGAGGAAGACTTTTACTAGTTTAGTAAAGTTAGATTGAGATCCAGAAAGAAAACGTAGTTAAAAAAGAAATCTGCTGGTTCAGATTTGAAGTTAAAAAATAAGCACACAGTGGAAGTTGGTGATATTATTAAGATCAGTCTGGCCCAGGTCCTCTGGAAATTAGTAAATACCAATGTATACAAGCTGAATATCTGGTCCTAAGTTTGTAAAAGTCTAAGATGTGTACAAGATTCTATCCTTTAGTTTACAAGAAAAAATAGTTACAATGGTGTTTTCTGCTTCAGTAGTTTTGATTTTAGAAGAATAGAAGGAGGTCTTATTGTATGGATTAATATTCCATTTTATTTAAAATCCTTAATGATCTGGTAAATGAGCTTATGTGCACATTACCATTTGCAGACAATACTAAAATTGGAGGTGCTCCAAATAGTCGGGTAGATTGAAAACTATTAAGGAAGTTAGAGGATTTATACCATGTAACTAAGAGAAAAAAGTGGCCTCAGTAGATTAGAAATGTGAGGAAAATAATAAAAAAGAGAGAAGACAATATGCTGATATTTTATGTAACAACAGTTGATAGTAACTGAATATATGAACAGTAGTTGCACTGTCCTGTAACTAATAGTGACAATTTAGATAAAAGTCAACATTTTATGATAAGCAGAATGAAGTTATGTAATATTTGAAATCTGTGGTACTGGAGAATTGTGTGGATTAGACACTGCTTTGTCTATTGGTAAAATAGTTTTCAGAACAGTTCTGTCAATTGTTGGGTGGGCTTTATCTGTTTTTCTGTTTTTCATTTTGAAAAATATAGCTGTCTTTGGATTGAAGAAATTTTATGGTAAGTTAATTGAATGTGCATTTTTTCTTTGCGATTATGAAGTTTGAGGAACTGGATTTCTGGGTTGGCCAGTATCTGTCTTTTTTCCTTGTATTTGGGGCGGAAGAGCTGGTGGTTTTTGTTTTGGTTTGTTTTTTTGTGAATGGGAAGCAAGGTTGCAACATTCCTTATATAGGGAATTGCCAGAGATTGAGCCATTTTGGAGTGATTTGTATAATGCAGATTTGTTTTTTTGCTTTGACATTGTTTATCCATTTCTATTTGGGGAGATGTAATCAGTGTTTGTTTTTTGTTTCTTATTTATTCATAAATTGATTAGTTCAACACATGATGTTCCAGAGAAGATCTGTAGAACTGCTTTAATACTTTTAGTTAGTGTTACAGAAGAAACAAAAATGTATTTCATTTAATGTTTTATATTTTGAGCTTTTTCTGAAGAGATTACTGTCTTTTGGGTTGTTCTTTTTATTTCACATGGAGATGATCTTATTCAGTTTTTTAAGGAACATAAGTAGGTGATTTAATAGATCTTTTCTATCTTTAATTTCTATAAGTATCAAAACTATTTCAGCAAAGATTCCTTTACAGTTTTAATCAGATTCATCTTCCAATGATGTTTTGCAATGGCTTTAACAATGCCACCCTTTCATTAGCTTTCTGCTTGTTAACTTAGAAAAATATGCTATTGGGCTGTAACTATAAAATAGCATGCTGGAAGTAATTTTGCTTTGAAGCTTTACTCCACTAGCCTTACTACTCATGGTTATAGTTGTCCTTGTGGAGTATTTGAACCACTCTTCATGAGAAGAAGCCTGTTAATCTGGGGCATGTCTGTACTAGGAAATTATTTCAAAATATCTTATTCAAAATAATAAATCCTGAAATAAATATTTCAAAATGGCACCTCCACACTATAAGGCAGCATTGAAATAGCGCAGAATTATTATGAAATAGTGTGTTCACAATGATTGGAGCCTGCACTGGATTTAAAGCCCTAGAAGCACAATAGAAAGGGCACCAGGAGGGTGGACACTTCGGGCATGTCTAGACCACATCCCTCTGTCGAAAGAGGGATGTAAATGAGCCCGATCGAAAATGCAAATGAAAGCCTGTACATTAGCATTAAGACTTAGTAGCTGGGAATGTATTCAGGTGGTGGTAGGGTTAACAGGCTTCCGGGTTTTGTCCAGAACACCCAGTCAAATCAATGGAGCCATGTAAAATAGTTTATTCGACATAGTCAAAGAAGCAGGGATTTAAATAATCCACACTTCATTAAAATAAAAATGGCCACCGTGCTGTGCCGACGATCAGCTGATCCAGCACAGCGCAGCAGTGTAGACGCGGCATGGTCGACAAGGGAAGCCTTTGTCCACTGCTTTGGTATGCCTCGTTACCAGAGCAGTCGACAAAGACTTCCCTTGTCGACCGCGCCGCGTCTAGACTGCTGCGCTGTGCCGGATCAGCTGATCGTCGGCACAGCGTGGTGGCCATTTTTATTTTAATGAAGTGTGGATTATTAAAATTCCTGCTTCTTTGACTATGCCGAATAAACTAGTTTACATGGCTCCGTCGACAGAGCCATGTAGTCTAGATGTAGCCAGTGAGACCCTGGTGACTGTGGTCAGCATAACTGCCTAGGCTGGTAAAAATCCAGTCGTTACCACAGCGGGGCTAAAACAGGTTCCCTACGTGTCCTCTCTCCACATGGCTCCTGGAAATGGCCAGCACATTTGGCTTCTAGGTGCAGGGGTTGGTGGCTGTGGAGGCTCTGCATGCATCGCTGGCCCCCAGCATCAGCTCTACAATTCCCATTGTGGTAGCCTTTGATAAATGTTTTGGTCTCTCTGGAAAACATTTTTGTTACTGCATCAAATTCTGTCTGGTGCCAGAACAGCTTTGTGCAGATTTCTCTAGGGGTAATGAAGCCCCTAGAGCCAACCATTTGCAGATTCTCCTGATTTAGGGAAATTTTTGTGTGACCTAGGTGAATAATCACAGGAAAACAGCGCTTTCTATCCTAGGCAGCTCATTAGAAAATGAACAGTTGCTTTGGCTCCTTTGTCCACAAATCTGAGAAGAAGAAAGCCTTTTACTAGTTTAGTATAGTTAGTTTGAAATCCAGAATGAAAATTAGTTAAGGCTAGGAATGCTGGTGCAGATTTGGAGTTAAACAATAAACACACAATGGAAGTGTAAAAGCTCTAATGCTCTGGATGTGTCTTATGGACTGTAGTTTGCTCACCTTTACTAGAGGGTTATTTTAAAATAGATAACATATGAAGACATTAATTACAAACGTGTTCTTCCTTTGAATCAATGGAGACGAGAGAAGAGGATTGGATCCTAACTGATTAATTTTTGAATTTTCCACTAAAAATAAAACTGGTTAGTAAAAGTGTATGGAGTATGGTCATAGCTCTTGATAAGCATCATATTACTCAACTTTGCTAAATTCATCAGCTTTTTTTTTCTAGTTGTCACTTAAATTTTTCACCATTCCCATGATTGATTCTGCAAGCAGATTTTTATGTATGTAAGACTCTTCCCACTTGGGTCCACTTGCAAGATCCGAATTCTGTTTAGTCAAGCCCAGACTCTGGTTATTTGGGACCCTAGACACAGTAGGACACTGGGTCCACTTTGGAGTAGTGGGGTCAAGGCTCTTCCCTCCACTCCAGACAGGGTACTGGTAGGACCCTTTTTCCTATTAGGAGCATCTCCAAAAGATTGACTCCTACATGGCATCGTCCCAGTTAAGGATCTATCTGGATGGGTGGCTACATTATCGATGTTATTTTTACAACCATGAGGGCTGGACACTAAGCTTTCATTAAAAAAAAAAGTGAGATTCAGATACAATCACTTGATTCCAGGAGCAGGAGCCTTTGGCATAAGCATTAAGTGCCAGTGCCTTGATCTGTCTCTGTATATGGTAATAGCTGACTAGAACTCTTGTTATATTCTCAGTAAGTGTGACTAGATAGGCAGAGAGGATGCTGCCCACAGTGCAATTGCTCTAGCTGCTAAAATACTGACATTTAGATTGATGGATCAGGTCTGTTCAGGTATGTTTTTCCTTCCCTGGTTGACCATCACATTTTACAGGACAACATTTCCCCCACGAGGAATTTACAACCAATAAAACAATTTCAGGCAAGAGAAGGTTTGTCCTTCAGATTGACTGTTTCTGATATATGCATTATATTTCTGTTGGCAGTCCTGAAATTCCAACTGTTAAGTGTATTAATGAATGCATTTTGAATGGGTCTCCTGCATCTGAAATTCTTACTGCAAAATACCAAAAGGGATTGAAACAGTGACATCTTTTTGGCATAGTGTATGTTAGTAAATCAGTGACAGATCGCACTTCAGAAATCCTTGCATTAGTATTAAATGAAAATGCAGTAATACCATTTGTAAAGAAGAAAAATTTCATATCTGACTATTTCCTAATTTTTGACTGGGTTTTTGGTTAAAATTGACATCCCAAAGCAAATGTTTGAGATAATTATTCTTATATTCTTGTAGCATCTAAAGGCCCCAAGGCACTGTTCTAACACTTAGGAAGACAGTCCTTTTCCCAAGACCTTGCAGTCTAATTAGATGTGAAGCAGTAAGTGATGCAACTAACAGAGGGAAAGACGGGCACAGAAGGATGTGAATATAATTAAGGTCACATGGTAATTTCTCTCATGTGAATGTATTGTGTTTCCACAATATAAATACAGTACCAGCTGAAAAATCATTTTGTTTACTTGAATCGCTTTCCTCCTCTTTTCTCCCTAACAGCCCATTTAAGTTGCAGATGAACTGTTTCCACATCACCTTTAAACCCCCAATGGTCACGAGTAGTGTACGCCTGAGCATAGCGACTAAAGTGGTCAGTAACTACAAGGATATTCACGATGCCCCCTCGGGATGGTTCCAGGGTGAGAAAGTCAATACATACTAGCTCCAGGGGCCTACTGGTATTAGACAGGCCTGGGATTAACTCTATGCCTGGCCAATGGAGTGGCTCAGCTCCGTCTGTTGCTCTCCCTTGGCTATCACCCTGGGTTGTTATGGAGGACATATTGCATCCGGCATTCAGAACAGTAGCCACCTCCTCCAAGGGTAGCCATCGGCATTGGCATTGCTTCTCCTAGGCCGGTACTTTATGTCAAAGTTAAACTCTGCCAGCTTTGCCATCCAACTTTGACTAGTTGCATCCAACCTAGCAGAAGTAGTAACATAGGTCAGTGGATTGTTGTCAGTTAGTGCTATGAATTGGTGTCCTGGAAGATGGTCTCTAAATTTATCTGCAGCTACCCATTTTAATGCCAAAAACTCCAGGTTATGGGAAGGATAATTTTTTTCTGAGGCAGTTAAGCGCCTGCTGGCATAAGCTATGACTCTCTCCTTTCCTAACGGAACCTGTGCCAATACAGCTCCTAGCCCCTCCGTAGATGCATCTGTCTGAAGAATAAATAGTAAACTAGAGTCAGCATAACCTAATATTTGTGCATTGTCAGCTTTGTTTTTAGCTCTGTAAAAGCCTGGTCACATTCCTTTGTCCAAGCAAAACTTGGTATCTTAGTAGGACCCCTCTGATTTCTCCTTCTGGTCTGGGTGCCCCCTCCAGTTAGTCTGAATAATGGGGCTGTCAATTTGGAGTAGCCTTTGATGTATCGTCTGTAGTAGCCAGTGAATCCAAGAAACTGTAACACTTCCTTCCTGTTAGCAAGGATCCTCCCGTCTCTCACCTGCTGAATCTTATCTGGATCTGTCGCAATCCCTTGGGCAGATACTATGTGCCCAAGATATCGTACCTTTTCTCGTAGCAGATGACATTTCCTGGGCTTTAGCTTGAGCTTGTGTTGGTGGAGTCTGTCAAAAACCATCTCCAGGCACTGCAGATGCTCCTCAAAAGTACTGGAGAACAGTATGACATCATTGAGATAAATCAATACTGCTAAGAAGTTTAGATCCCCCAAAACACGTATCATCAACCTCTGGAGGATAGCTGGTGCGTTCTGTAGACCAAACACATCCGATTACATTCAAACAGCCCCATGGAGGTGATGAATGCAGTTTTGGGTTTATCTTCCTCTGCCATTTCTACCTGCCAATATCCTGAAGTAAGATCTAGTGTAGAGTAATATCTGGCTCCTCCTAAGGCATCCAGAGCTTCTTCCATACGGGGCAGAGGAAACACATCGGCTACGTCTACACTGGCCCCTCTTCCGGAAGGGGCATGTAAATTTCACTAGTCGTCGTAGGGAAATCCACGGGGGATTTAAATATCCCCCGCGGCATTTAAATAAAAATGTCCGCCGCTTTTTTCCGGCTTTTAAAAAAGCCGGAAAAGAGCGTCTAGACTGGCCCCGATCCTCCGGAAAAAGCACCCTTTTCCGGAGGCTCTTATAAGGCATGCAGACCCTATTACTCAAAGAAAGGAATTCTTGAGGTAAACAGAATATTCTTAATTTTTTGGCCTATTGATCTGTTTGTCTTGCAGCTTTCTATGTCTTTTCCTCGAATCTCCCCATATACATAAAAGCTCTCCCTGTTCTGGCCTATCAAGATACCAACCTGTTTTAATTCTTATCCTTCCTTACAGCTCATTTCTTTCATGATGCCCACAAGCAGTGCATGAATAATAATATTATTAGTAAAATAAAGATTCCCAGTCATTCTGGCATATCCTGTCTACTCTGTCTTGCTTTAGACTAAGATCCTTGGGGCAGGGACTCTATTTTGTCTCTTCAATAATGCAAAACATATTATTAGTATTTGAATTATAATAATTCAGATATAATAAAGAAATAGTTGTAGTGGCCTGATGGAATCATGTCTTTATAGTATTTCATTTTCTGAACTGGCAAAGACTACTCTGTGAAAATTGCACTGAGTTCCACTTTATTGCATGAGTTAATACAGAATATGATCCTGTTTATAGGAATAATCTTAGTGCAGAGTGCCTCTTACTAGCAAACTGAGGCTCTCAACTCCTATTGAAGTTATTGCAAGGAAACTGAGCAGTTTGCAGGATGCTTTCAGTACCATTCAGGACTGGGCACTTGGTGCCATTATTAAAAGCCATTTATCATCTTCTTCTTCTTTTTGGCTCTATTAAGGAAATGGTCAGACAAGGGACTCAAAAGAATCTCATTGCTTTATCAATTATTACAGTTTAGTAATCCACTCTTTCTAGAAACAAAGCACAGTTAGTACCCTCCGGAGGCATAAATACAGCCAAGGAAGAAGAACAATTCCTAATTAAGTTGCAGTATTGAAAAACAAACCAAATCAACCCAAAATCAACCTCCCCCCTCCGCTGCCGGCCTCCCTGCTGGCTCCCTGCTACTGACTGTGCTGTCCCTGCCAGGCTCCCGACTGCTGGTCCCCACTGGCCCTGATGGGCTCCAGTTGTCGTGCCAGCCCCACTGGAGCCCACTGCTACACTGGGCTCCTTGTCCTGCTGGAGCCCACTCCTGTGCTGTGAATGCACCCTTCCCCCCATGGTGCTCCACGAAAGCATGTCCCAGACAGCGGTATGTACAATCCTGTTCCCTCTAGGATTGTGCTACCAGGAGTAGTTACTGATTTGTAGGATCGTAAGGAATATAAGATATTGCTACCAGAAGTAGCACAATCCTACAGAAAGCAATTATATACCGTTCTTTGTATAGAACTGCAATTACTGATATGTAGAATTGTAAGAAAACTGCTATTACAAGACATTGCTACTGAATGTAGCAGAGTCCTACAGGTAGCAGTTACAAGTATAAAATGTCCAAAACTGCTATTGTAAAACACTAAAACCAGGATATAACAAATTCCCATAGACCCAGTGATTGTTCTCATGTTTCAGCCTTCTCTCACTGTGTTCCAGTTGAGGCTTAATCAGCACGGAGTAGAGCACAAGAATTACTTCTTGTGTCTTGCTTACAACACCAATGTTTGCTTTTTTTTGCAGGAGTTTTACATGGTTGACTCATATTTAACTTGTCCAAAGCACTTGAAAAGCCCTCCTAATGTGTTATCATTCACATCCCAAAGTGTTCACATCCACATCTGCACTCTGAGCAGAGGTGACTGGTAAGGGGGGACCTGGAGGGCTGGGCAAAGGCCAGGACAACCCCACCCCTGCTCCTCCTCTCTCCTGCTCTGCCCTTGCCCTGCCTCATCCCTGCATGTACCGGCAGCAGTGGGGAAACGCAACAACTCTCTTTGCTCCCCGGCTGCATCGCTCCACTCCCGCAATGCATTTTGGGGGATTGTGCCCTCTTGTACCCCTCCTTCTGACCCCTCAAAGCCATTATCGAAAGCATGAATGGAGATTTTCAATCGATATGTATCTAGAGCTGGTCCCAGCAGGACACCACTCATTATGCCCTTCTGACATGGGCAGACTACTGATAACTACACCCTGGGCACTATTTTCAAACCAGTTTTGCACCCACATTTTTGTAGCTCTATCTACATTAGTATACAAAACTTTACTAAAGTCAAGTTGTTAACCACTCCCTCCACACATACTCCCCTAGCTACAAGGCTTGTTACTTTGTCTGTCCTAGACACTCGTGATGAGGGACCAGGAATTGTGGGGGGACTAATAAGAGTTTTTTTAATACTCCAGATGTGTTACTCACTCCATCAAACCCTGCATGCCACATTTTTACAACATTCTGTCTCCTGTCCCTATACCAGTACAGATAGAGGGGCCGCGGGGGCCTAGCAGTGAGAGCCAATGAATTAGCACAGCTGTACCTTTAAGAACATAGCCAGGAAGCTACTCCTATATAGCGCCCACAGAGGGGTAATAAAAACCCCTCTCTGCCCCCCACCTCTGCCTTTGCACACTCAGCACCTGGCCATCTTTCTGGAGTGCCTCTTACCACCTCTGCCCCTCTCTGTGAGTGGGGCAAAACCCCTGCACAGGGACTGGCAGCATCTCCCCCTTGAGCTAGCCCCCAGCTCCTATCCCTGTTCCTGATTTTTCCCTCCACCCCTCTTCTTTCTCACCATAAAGTGGCTTGATCCCCCAGACCAGTAAATTTCTGCCCTCTGCTCAGACGCTGGTCACCTCCTTCCTCTGTTTTGCCCCCTTAAACCCCCTGTAAAATGTAGTCAGCAGAAACTAATACACAGGAAGGGCAGGGGCTTCAGCAGAGCTACTCAGGATGCTCTGTGTCTCTGAGCATGCTCAGTAATCCTAAATTCTCCTAAGTAGCACAGTCCTATAGGGAGCAGGTCTCATCCACAAGAGGAGCCAGTTTAAAAACCAGCTTCCCACGCAGACCTGCTGCCTGCCACCCCGCACTGCTGCCTCTGATGAGGGAGGGGCAGGGAGACAGTGCAGAGTTGCAGGACGCTCCCTGAAGTGGGGCCGGGAGTGTACTGGCTGCTGGTCCTGCCCCCAGGGACTATCGAATAGTTGTGTATGTGCTAAATTTTCATGCAGTTACATGACTATTCAATTACATAATATCTTAGGGTATGTCTACACTACAAAGTTAGTTCGAACTAACGGACGTTAGTTCGAACTAACTTTAATAGGTGCTACACTAGCGCTCCGCTAGTTCGAATTTGAATCGAACTAGCGGAGCGCTTAGTTCGAACTAGGTAAACCTCATTTTACGAGGACTAACGCCTAGTTCGAACTAGCTAGTTCGAACTAAGGGCTGTGTAGCCCTTTAGTTCGAACTAGTGGGAGGCTAGCCCTCCCCAGGTTTCCCTGGTGGCCACTCTGGCCAACACCAGGGAAACTCTATGCCCCCCTCCCGGCCCCGGACCCCTTAAAGGGGCACGGGCTGGCTACGGTGCCCGTGCCAGGTGCAAGCCTGCCAGCACCCAGCTAGCAGACCCTGCACCTGGCACGGCACAGAGCCACCCACCCGATGCCCCCCAGCCCACCCCCTCTTGCCGGGACCAGGCTGGCGGCTCCCGGGAGTTTGCCCTGGACCGCAAGAGGCGGGCACCTTCCTGGGCTAGTGCGGACATCGTGGACCTCGTCCACGATCTCTGCACTAGGCACAGGAAAGTGGCCGTCTAGGGCAGGAGAGCTGCCAGCCTGGCCACCCAGGACCAGGTGTGCATGAAAATCAAGGGGGTCCACTGAGACCCCCGACACTGAGCCCTGAGCTTACAATGGCCGTCCTGGGTCAGACCAAAGGTCCATCTAGCCCAGTAGCCTGTCTGCCGACAGCGGCCAACCCTAGGGACCCTGGAGGGGATGGACCGAAGACAATGACCAAGCCATTTGTCTCGTGCCATCCCTCTCCAGCCTTCCACAAACTTTGGGCAGGGACACCACTCCTACCCTCTGGCTAATAGGACTCCATGGACCCAACCTCCATCACTTTATCTCACTTCCCTTTAAACTCTGTCCCAGTTCTAGCCTTCACAGCCTCCTGCAGCAAGGAGTTCCACAGGTTAACTATTTGCTTTGTCAAGAAGAACAACTTTCTCTTACTAGTTTGAAGCCTGATACCCATTCCTTTCCTTTGGTGTTCTCTAGTCCTTCTTTATGGGAACTCAGGAAGAACTTTTCTGAATGCACCCTCTCCACCCAACCCCTTCTTTTAGAGACCTCTATCCTGTCCCCCCTCCGTCTCCTCTTTTCTAAGCTGAACAGTCCCAGTCTCTGTAGCCTCTCTTCATCTGGGACCTGTTCCCAACCCCTGATCATGTTAGTTGCCCTCCCCTCTCCCAGCCTTTCTCTTCCCCTCTCCCACCTCCTTTTCCCAGTCTCCCCCAGTTTTTTTTCAATAAAGACAGTCAATGTTGGAAGAAACGTTATCTTTATTTTGTACATCAATAAGAAGGGGGGCTAAGGAAGGGTAAGTGGAAGGAGGTGAGGGAGGAATGGGGTACGAGCCCCCGATGGGGAGGACTGGGCTGGCTCTGCGGGCTTCTGGGGGTGGAAGCTCTCCTGCAGCCCCCCAATTACTCCCTCTCCCCAGATGGCAGCCTGCGGCAAGTGCAGCTGGGCTGATGGCCGAGTGGTGTGATGTGCCCAGTGTGGGCACTCAGGGCACTCCAAGCCAGAACTTCTTTGCAAGCGGGGCACCCCTTAGAACTGTGTGTCCGGGGTGGGGGTCGGGACCCTTTAAGCGCAGCCCTCGGCTAGCCTGAGACAGCATCTCCATGCTCTAAGTCCTCCTTTTATGCCCTGCCGGCACTGCTTCCGGCCATCCTTAAGCCCTGTTCAGAGTCCACTCAATGTGGACTTGCTAGTTCGAACTAGCAAAACGCTAGTTCGAACTAGTTTTTAGTTCTAGATGCGTTAGTTCGAACTAGCTTAGTTCGAATTAACTAATTCGAACTAAGTTAGTTCGAACTAGCGCTGTAGTGTAGACGTACCCTCTCATCCCTAATCCAAAGCATCCCCCTCTCCCTGGCAGCAGCAATGCCTACTGGCAAGTAGGGATGTTAAAAATAGTGTAATAGGGTAATCACATAACTACTAAAAATCTTAACCATTACGTGGTTACACATGCTGCAGACTCTGCCGCATAAAACTTAATTTTATACTGCAAAGCCCACAGTGAAACTTCCTGCTGCCAGCCTCTGCTGGCCCAACTCCTAGGGAAGACGCTCCACTGTGGCAACAAAGCCTCTTCTCCGTCGGATAGCCCTTGGCCATCTGGGAACTGGCTGAGTGTAATTGATACCATTAATCAATAAGCATCAGCTTATTGGTTAATCGTCTATACTCTAACATCTCTAATGACAAGAGTTACGAAGGGCCTCCCTCTCCTTGAGCAGCAGTGCCACCAGGAAATCCAGGGAAGATAGGGGAACCTGGGCCCACCCTGCTTCCCAAGATTCTCACCCAACACTCTATGAAACCCATTACCCTAGTGCAGGATTTAGGTTTTCATGTCCTCAAAATGCATCCCCTGGATCGCTTCCTACCTTTAGGCCTGCCTTGGGCTTCTCCTCAACTTGGCTCAGTGTCTCCTTCAATCCCCATAGTCAACTGGTTCTGTGTGGTGTAGTGTAGTCAGGTTACTTGGTCTCTGTTGTCTGGAGTCATTGCAGCTCCTATGCAAGAGCCTGCAGTGCATGTCTAATCTTCTTCTCAGACAATCAAGCCTGAGCCGAGCTGCTTCCTTTTATATGCTCCCTTTACCAGGAGCATGCCCAGCAAGAAAGAGGGGGCGTGGCCTCTGGAGCCCAAAACAGTTTGTTAATTCCTGTATTGCCAGTACAGGATTGATATACCTGGTCACACGGTCTTCTGCATGTGGATGAATTTCCCCCATCTTGAATTTAGTTTTTTCATAAAGGAAAGGAATTTATACTACTCACTTTTAAGTGATGAGTATAGTTTAGCAGAGAGATACTCAACTTTAGAAGTTCTAGGGGCCACAATGATACTCACAGCATGTGCCAAAGGCTGCAACTTAAGTGTGGTTGCATGTTCATGCAAATATATATGCAAATACATGCAAATAGATTCTTTCACACTGACTGGCATGAATACAAAGATTAAGGCAAGACTACACAACGCACAAGCCCCATTTAAGTCAGTTCTGTGATATTAGTAAAATGCAATATTTAACCAATTTCCACCCATATGACAGCACTTTTAATGAGCAATGACAGTCCAGGAATTTAACTACTAAAACGCATATAAACAGAAGACCATTATATTGACTTGCCATTATACAGTGTGGAGGTCATGTTCAAAGAATACCACCTGTGAGCCACATGTTAAGCCCTGCGTAAACCCAATCTGCACCGGGCTGCAAACAGGCCACAAGCCACATGTTGAGTAGCCCTGATTTAGCATAATGTATTTTACATGGGTCCAGTTATCAGTGACTTAATCTTATCATATGAGATCAGAAATATTTTTAAATGTACTAGAGAATTCAGATCTATAGCTTTTAACATTACAGGCAGTCCCCGGGTTACATGGATCCGACTTACATCGGATCCCTATTTACAAACGGGGTGAGGCAACCCCGCACTAACTGCTTCCCTCCAGCAGACCAGGGAGACGCGAAGCTAGCGTCCTCCCCAGCAGACCAGGGAGACGCGGAGCGGCTTTTCTCAGCAGACACCTCAGCTTGAGAATAAAGGACTGAGGGAAGTGAGGTGTGGGAGAATAAAACTGAGCTCTGGAGAAATGTTTGGCTAGAGTTTCCCCTACAATATGTACCAGTTCCGACTTACATACAAATTCAACTTAAGAACAAACCTACAGTCCCTATCTTGTACGTAACCCGGGGACTGCCTGTATATAGAACCAAAAAGCACTCAGCCCATTATGGACAAATCAGAAATCAAGGTTCGGCTCTACTGTTTTTACAGTCTGAATATGCACAGTGAATCCCTAATGGAAAAGTCTAAAAATGTGTACATCTCTGATTTCCAGAAACAGTTGATGTTGTACTACAAAGATTTATAATCCCATTTTGAATATTAGCTCTCATGTAGTATGCCAAAACTTCCTTAATGTACCAGATTTAATGTGGAAAAAAAGAGAAAAGATGATTTGGGCAAAACCCCAGCAAATTCCATATTTGGGGAAGAAAAATATACACAGGCTATTTGTGAAGTACTCACAAGGTCCATTATGCATGTATCACCTAGCATCTGTAATTACATCTTTTATCTTCATCATATAACTCTTTCAGAAATAATGTTCTGTAGGGTAATTACATTATTTTCTAATAAAGATTAAAACTTTAGGAAGAGGATATTAAAGGTTTATAAACTAACTAATGATATTTGATTAACAATTCTTGTTACATTCCTGCAGTGAGGTACTATGGGTGTGCACTTTGTGTCTGTTAATTTATTTTATATGTCTGTTTGCATGCATGCATCACTGGAGAGTATCTGAATGCCTCTTGGAGATAAGTACTGTGTGTTCACTAGTCTGATCCTCCCACTGGAATGGGAACAAAACAAAAAAGTTTTTCTATAAAGGGAAAAAAAACCAACAACAAATCATTAGCTATAAAAGCAGTTCTAGTGTCTATTGAATTATTTGAAATTTCAATCTTGAAAGTTGATGTCTTCTTCCAGTGCTCTAAAGCAGCAAGCTTTATCAGAGATTTAGCTTTCATATAGATCCCTCTTTAGTGAGGATCATGCTTAGCTTAGGTAAAACATTAATAGTATAAAAGAACTTACAGATAGATGAAATTTTAGCATTTTGATTTTTGGTGTGTTTATTGTTTAGTATACTGCCTGTTGGTCAAATTCCTAGGATACTTGGATTTAAAAATAATTCCTACCTTGATTTCTAGCATCCTGTTTTGAGAGGTTCCTTATGTTCTTAATGTAGATTGAAGTAAGCCTTGAATACACCAAAGCAGGAACATATAACCCATACATATGATCCAGCCTGTTGCTTAATTTCATTTGGCCCGTAGCAAGTCTTGCCACCTCTCCCACAGGGCTCCCACCTCTCCCATGGGTGCCAGCTCATCTGCTGCAGGGAGACACTCTTAGCCTCCACACCCCTCAGCCTGGGAGGGTGAGTTCAACTTTTTTATTTTTTTTCTCATAAATACAAAATAAAATTACTTTTCACTTGTGTGTGGCCCTCACTTGATTTTTTTTCTGTGGGTTAGTGGCCTATGATACAGAGGCTCCACATCTGAAATATATTATCCAAATTTCTCAGCAAAAGTACACATTTTTTATGATTTCCTATGGGAATTTTAAATGAACTCTTATTTTTATTCAGTTTTTCATCTGGAAATATATAAAAGCATTTTATAACATAGAGGATAGATGAGTGTGGCTTAATACTGAAAATATAACTTTCACACCCATTTTAATATAAACAAACACCTGGTCTATATAAACATAAAACAGAATGCTTAGTGTGTATAAAGTAAAAATAAACAAAATGGCAAGAAATTAATTTTGAAAATTGCTTGAATAAATTACTACTTGCACGTAATGCTTAAGGGGGTATTTTCACTGTAAAGATTCAGTCACATTACTCCCATTAACATTAATGAGAGTTGTGCTGTGAAATCCCTGCACGCTACAATGAAAACATACTCCTTTGAAACTGTACAAATTTAAAGTGAAAAGGAAACCGGTTAATATATACTGTATTTTAAGAATCTTCAGGTGAACAAATCTTAGAGGGGTAGCTATGTTAGTCTGTATCTGCAAAAACAAGAAGTCCCGTGGCACTTTAAAGACTAACAGATTTAATTGCAAATCTGTTAGTCTTTATTTGTAAATAAAGCTGTTAGTCTTTAAGGTGTTATAGGACTCCTCTTTGTTTTTTGCAAGTGAACAGTACTTGTCCCTACATTTTCAGTGTGCTGCAGAAGAATTTGGTTGGGCATTAATTTTGACTAAAGCCTTGGGCACTACTTTGACATTATTCGCAGTTAAAAGTTGTTCGACAATGTAAGATTCTGTTCAGTTGGTGTCTATTTTTCATAACTCATAGTGCAGTTTCAATATGGCAGCGCACTGAAAATACAAGCTTAAAGGGTCACCTTAAAATAGTACTTCTGTCTGAAATTTTTTACATTATATGGTTACATAAATTATGATAAGTTTACTGTAAATCAGTGAGATTGAGAGAAACATATTCAGGGTCTGATCTCATGGAAGGCAGAGTGAATGAATCACATGAGTTTTCAATTCTTAAGTATGTTAGGGTATGTCTACACTACCCCGCTAGTTCGAACTAGCAGGGTAATGTAGGCATACCGCACTTGCAAATGAAGCCCAGGATTTGAATTTCCCGGGCTTCATTTGCATAAGCGGGGAGCCGCCATTTTTAAAACCCCGCTGGTTTGAACCCCGTGCAGCGCGGCTACACGGGGCTCGAACTAGGTAGTTCGGACTAGGCTTCCTATTCCGAACTACCGGTACACCTCATGGACGTACGAGGTGTACCGGTAGTTTGGAATAGGAAGCCTAGTCCGAACTACCTAGTTCGAGCCCCGTGTAGCCGTGCTGCACGGGGTTCGAACCAGCGGGGTTTTAAAAATGGCAGCTCCCCGCTTATGCAAATGAAGCCCGGGAAATTCAAATCCCGGGCTTCATTTGCAAGTGCGGTATGCCTACATTACCCTCCTAGTTCGAACTAGGAGGGTACTGTAGACATAGCCTCAGGGATCTCTGAAGAAAATGAACCCAGTTGTGTGGAAATTATTGGGGCAGAGGGAGAGAGTCAGGACACACTCTTCTTCAGAAGAGGTGCAGGAAGAAGACAACAGCTCCATTTTTGTACTGGGAAATGAGAGGTAATACATCCTGAAGCAAGAGTCAATAAGAAAGAGAAAAAGAGGGTCAGACTAGAAAGAAATGATGCTTCTGACTTCCTTCTCAAAGGCACATCTCTGCTCTATTGTTACAAGCTTTTCCCTTTATATTTTCTTCTCCTACTGTCTTTTGGGGGTCTTCTATTCAGTGCCTTAAGGATGAAGTCAACCCCTGCATCCTTTTTGAGGGCTTAAGTGATGTATAGGTCTTGTACTGACCTACTGCATAAGGCTGTATTAAACCTGGTACTATCTCTTGCATTATATTAACAATGGAAAACACAAATTAGGTATGCTATGATAAAAGGGAATAAGGTACCAATATAATGTCATCTGTTTAAAAAAAGACATTAAGTGAAGAAGCCATTCAATGAACTTCTCTCCTTGAAGAAAACTCAGAAATGTATGATGCACATGTTAATACTTCTCTTATTTCCTTGTGTAGGATCGTCGCTTTAATGATGAGATTGACAAACTGACTGGATACAAGACAAAGTCACTGTTATGCATGCCCATAAGAAACAGTGATGGAGAGATTATTGGTGTTGCCCAAGCGATAAATAAAATTCCTGGAGGTGCTCCTTTTACTGACGACGATGAAAAAGTAAGATTATATTTATTTTGTGTGTTCATTTGCCTGGTAGCTTGAGAAAAACTTCCCACTATTAAGGATCAAGTCTTCTATTTAGGGAGAGGAACCCACCTAATGAATGAATTTTTTCTTTATGGTATTACATTATCATAACGTGCTCTTCCCACATATCTTTTTTCTTGTGTATTTATTGTAAGTTTTGGGTCTATTCGTATTGTAAAATCAGTTTGTATCTTGCTTCAACAATATAAACAGGCTTTCTAATTGAGGATCTGTTCTCTCAGCTCTGCTTATACATCTGTGGAAGAGCTACTAACAAAGTACTGCTCTCCCATCCTTATGCTGAAGTGAATATAATTGTAACCCACAGCAGCAATGAGCTTGTTGCTTTCTATTAATGATGTGGTCGGGTCCCAGTGTCTCACTATTATCAGTTGGCATTTTTCAAGAAAACCAAAATTTGTGTATATGCTCTTTCATTTACTTCATAAAGACTTGAGGTAGGAATGAAAAAAAATCAAATGCTATATTTTTAAGATCTGATATCCTCACCACAGTTGATGGCCATGCTATAAACATGGTCTCATGTTATTTTGTGATTGCAGAAAATGATTATCCATAATTACAAATACAAATTTAACAACAAACATATTTCAAATCTTTAGGTGCCAACAAAAATGTGAATAACTTTTGAATAACACACATTTGCTTAGACTTTTTAAGCAGTCTAGTTGAATTAAATAGCCATATTAAATTGTAGGACATTTATTATTAATGATCTTTTAATTTTACTGTAAATTTGGTCTTTGACAAGATCCTATGGTTATATTCAGGTTAGACACTGTTTGCAAGATTTCCCAGTACTGTTATAATTGGTTCAGTTCTACTGATGGGAGCACTAGTGATCTAGGATTCTAAACGGTGTATTCTAGGTGGTGGACAGGATTGTAGGTAGCTAGTGTTTTAAGCATCTTAACCCCACCAAGCAAGTCTGCATGACATCGCTCAAAAAGCAGTGGCTATCCGGATTTTGTATACGCTAGAGTTGCCACCAGTGGAACTGCGTTAGTGACAGTACAGGTTGAACATCTCTAGGCTGGCACCCTCAGGACCTAAACAGTGCCAAACTAGAGAATTTTCCGAACCACGGGAGGTCACTATTATCTAGAAGCATTACCAACACTTCCACTGCTTACTGGTCTCTTATAATGATAGAAATGTAGCCGTGTTAGTCTGGTGTAGCTGAAACAAAAAACAGGACTAAGTAGCACTTTAAAGACTAACAAGATGGTTTATTAGGTGATGAGCTTTATTAGGTGATTACCTGCATCCTGCTTCAAAGGCCTTTTAAGACTACACTTGAAAGAGAATCCTCTGAACTGTCATTCATGCTTAAATTCGACACTTTACGCCTAAGTTTGAATAAAAACTTTAATTATCTTACCCATTACAAAGATAGCTTCCTCAATTATCACCTCTAATATCATTAGCTCACAGACATTTACCTCCCCCCCATCCCCCTTCTGTTCTGAAATTTGATTTGTCCTTTTCATATGTGTTCATTTTTTTAATTGTATCCTTTGGTATATATGGTTGTGACAATTTTCTTCCACTATTTGATCTGAGGAAGTGGGTCTGGCCCATGAAAGCTCATCACCTAATAAACTATCTTGTTAGTCTTTAAAGTGCTACACAGTCCTGTTTTTTGGTCTCTTATAAGACATTTATGGGAAAATTACAGCTAAATAACAGCATGGAACACTGAGAGTCAGGACTGATAGCTGTAAGCAAACTATATGGGATCACAGGAAACTTTGCCATACTCATGACATGTGGACATCCATGTTCTTAAAATCATGCTGGACCCCGGATGTTGCCAGATCAGAGAGTGCCAGACTAGCAAGGTTCAACTTGTAGTGGGTAATTTTAGGAACAATTTCCTAATGTAGACAAGTTAGAGAGGGAGTGAACTTTGCAGAGGTTAACAAAAAGGTTCCTGCTTGTTAGGCAAGATGTAGTTTTGTACTACTATAGACAGCAAATTTAAATACACAATATTTTAATGCTAAAGGAAGAAATTAATTGTGGATTCGGTAATATAGCTAAAGGCCAAAAATACTCCTTTGCACATCTAGTGATACATATTGATATTCCTTCATGCAGCTGTCTCCATAGATTTCCCTTTTTGGAACTGCATGGACTCAAGATCGTTTAAAATATAATAGTCTAGAAGATGCCTTTTTCTGTAATATGTGGATAAGGCAGCACCCAACAACTTTTCATTTTCATTAGTTTGTTTGTCTTTGTCAATGATTCCCATTTTGTCCGTGTTTTCAGCAGGACTGAAGCCATAAAATGCCTACACAACCTGTTCAGGAGAAATTGTAGGCTGCTTTTATAGCAAAGATGACCATTGTCTTCCATTTTTCCCATACTGAAGTAAGCCAAGCTTACATTGGGGAAGATGATACCCATTTGTGTGGTTTGGAGACAGAGAGGAACTCTATGAGGATCAGGTGAATTTGCAAGGACAGAGAGGGCAAGAAGGAGAAAATGTGTGCATGTGCAGGGGAATGTGGAGCATAGGAAGGAGTGCGAAGTCTTGAGACAGAATCAAGAGTTAAAAGACTGAGTGAAAAGGATGAGAAAATATGGCGGGAGGGTCCATGCAAATGAGGAATCTGAGGGAGAGCATGAAGGGAAGGTATAAATGAGTCAGAAAAGTGGGGTGGGACGTAGAAGATTAGGAGGCAGATAAATTAGTGGAAAGAGATGAAGTGGAATAAAATAGTAGCTAACAACACTGCTAACTGCATTTGAACAAAATTGAGCCCATCCCCCCACCTGAAGAGCTTATCTAGAAATACTGTGTGTGCTATGGTTGTGCCACTGGTAGTTGATATATTGACATTACTATGCACTGACAATAAGAGCAAGTACTGTATTTATGCAGGATAAATAATAAGGTCTGTTGTAAGAAATTCCTGTCTCCTTGGCATCTCAAATAGATGGTGATGGTTTTCAGAATGGGGAATGATAGGACATGACTGAAATGAATTAGGAAACTGAAACTAATGTAAGGTGCGTACAGTGTGAAACGCTGCATAAATAAAAAAAATATTTATAGTAATTGCATGTAATAGGTATAGTGCTGTATGTTTCCTTTTTAAAGTCAGTGGGTTTTTGTTATTTATAATATAAAATATATAACTCCACAGTACAGGACACAGCAATAAAAATTTTGCTGAAAAATGAGAGTTGACAATATGGATTTTAATATAAATAATGTCTGGCAGTAGCATTGGCATCTTTTTTACTTGGTGTGTAAGAGGTGTAATTAGAAACATATTGGCTTTTTAAGGTATCTTTATATGATGGAATCTTACGGCAATCCAGGCAGGAAAATACCATTTTAAACTAGTACAGTAAAACTCCAGTGGTCTGGCATCCAATGGTACGGCACTTCTGATGGTCCGGCACCATCTGGAACCCAGAAGTGCTCCGAGCAGCCGGACAATTGGAGCTGCTCTGCCCCAGGCTTCCCCGATTCAGCCACTGCTGAAACTGACCAGCAGCTGACTCGGGGAAGCCGGGGGCAGAGCAGCTGGGGGGCTGCCAGGTTGGTCCCATAGCGTTGCCCCTCGGCGCTGTGGGACCAACCCGGCAGTACCCCAGCTGCTCTTCCCCGGGCTTCCCGAAGTCAGCCGCTGGTCAGTTTCAGCAGCGGCTGACTTGGGGAAGACTGAGGCAGAGCAGCTGGGGTGCTGCCGGGTTGGTCCTGCAGCGCCGAGGGGCGCATCCCCCCCCACTCCACCCCTGACCCCTTCCTATAGTCCGGCATATTTGATAATCCTTCACCCCTAAAAGTGCCGGATTATTGGAAGTTTACTGTAATTGGCTGGGTATTAAAGATTAGAAAGGGAGGGATAGCTGTTATTTTTGCAGAAACATAGAAAAACAACCGTTTCTCTGTATTTGAGAGATTATTAGCCATGGTACCTCCTTGCCAGCAGATGGAGACAACCCAGTAGATATGTTTAGTGACATCAGATTTGTGAACCAGGAGTTTGTTTGCTCTCAATCTCATTTATTTTCCTCTCCAGTTATAAGTGTATCCATTTAGTTTACTTTGTTTTATTTTTTTAATCTCTTGGGGTATGTCCATTGTTCCACAGGGCCTCGCTAATCAGCCTGTCCATAGCAATGCTCAACCACATTCAGAGAAATATTCAGCTTCCACACAGATTACAGATTCCTACCTACACACACAGACATTATACACTCACATAAATAGTGTACACAGGATCAGCAAACAATAAGCTCCCATTCAATACCCCACATGGCCCCCTTTTATACCAATTTCTGGGGCCAACACCCCCACCTAGGGGTGCAGCAGTGATCTGGCTGCTTCCCTCCAATTTGGTAATGTGACAACATCTCAAATACCTACATCCACGGCAGTGAACATTTTTATGTGGTTTCCTTTATATAAAATTACTAATGTAACTAATGGGGATAAGGTGAGGTGCAGCCAATTGCAGATAATATTTGTATAGTAAAAATCAGATACACATCTCTAAATTATTTGGAACCTTCAATTTGTGCACATTGTTAGCTATATAACCATGCAATATTTTATGGTTAACCTTTATTCTTCACTCCTTCCATTGCTAGCTATTGTACTCCCTTATTGTGTCTGATATTAAATTAGAATATCTTTTGTCCGAATTCCAGTTTTTCAAGCGGTACAAAATAGAATGATCTGAAAGCCAGAAGTTTAACCCATGAGCTGTCAGTCATCTCAAATAGGCAAGGGTATGTCTACACTACAGCACTAATTCGAACTAACTTAATTCGAATTCTTTAATTCGAACTAAGCTAATTCGAACTAGTGCATCTAGACCTAAAAGCTAGTTCAAATTAGCATTTTGATAATTCGAACTAGCATGTCCACATTGAGTGGACCCTGAATCGAGGTTAAGGATGGCCGGAAGCAGTGCCGGCAGGGCATCAGATTAGGACTTAGAGCGTGGAGCTGCTGTCTCAGACTAGGTGAGGGCTGTGCTTAAAGGGACCCGACCCCACCCCAGACAGACAGTTCTCAGGGGTTCCCTGCTTGCTTGTCTATCTCGATTAGGGACAGCAAAACAGGTTCCAAATAATTTAGAGATGTGTATCTGATTTTTACTATACAAATATTATCTGCAATTGGCTGCACCTCACCTTATCCCCATTAGTTACATTAGTAATTTTATATAAAGGAAACCACATAAAAATGTTCACTGCCGTGGATGTAGGTATTTGAGATGTTGTCACCGGCTGCATACAAGAAGAGGCCAGGAAGGAGGTGTAAAGAGGCCATGTGAGAGATGCCATTTTGTTCTCAACTCAGAACTTCATCCCAGAGGCAGCATTGCAGGGATCGAAGAGCCAGAAAGACCTGTGAACCCATCCTGATTCTAGGATGTGCAACAAGGACTTTTAAGCCAGCAGCTGTAACATCTCTGCTAGAGCCTGCATCAAGAACTGGGAGATTCGGTGCATGTAACGTACTATTCTTTAACAACCTTACTCTTATGCTTTTCTTTCTTGTGATAATAAACCTTTAGTTGTTAGATGCTAAAGGATTGGCCCAGCATGATTTGTGGGTAAGGTCCAGAGGGTAAATTGACCAGGGATCTGTGGCTGGTTTTTTGGAACTGGACAGAACTTGTTCGGGATAGGTGGGATTGGGTGCTAGGACCCCCCACCTGTGTATGAGGCCCAGGGCCATCTGGGGCATGGATATTGCTGGGGTGGTGGAGGGGTTTTGCTCGTGAGGCTTCAGGCAGGCTGCTGGAACGCTCTGTGGGACTGGTTTGTGGCCTGTTTGGAGAGGTCACCAGTCTGGGGGCTGTAAGGAGCCCCGGATTTGAGCAATTTGCCCTGATCAGACGCCCTCAGCTGTGCCCAGACACAGCCTGGTCCGTCACAGATGTACTGCGGTTAGTTGCTTTCCTTGCAGTGTGTGGGAGTGACAGGGAAGAGAGCAGCATTTCTGTCTTCGTCAGCAGCACCAGCTATGGCAAGAAGGAGAAAACATTCTAACTCTGCATGGAAGGTAATTTTTCCTCATGTGGCAATCTTACAAACCCCGTTATAAAAAACATAGTGTGTCTGAGCAACTGACAATACGGTGATCTAATTCTTTAGGAAAGAATTTTCAGAAGTTACTTGTGATTTTTTGGGACCTTGCTTTTTGGATGTTCAGCTTGAGATATCTTAAAAGGACTTGATTTCAGAATGTAGGTACTCAGCCCTTTTTTTGAAAATAAAGCTCACTTATCGGTGTTACAAATTAGGCAGCCATCATTGGAGGCTATTCATTCTTGAAAATATTGGCCATATTTTATAAACTTAGTAAACATACATTATAAATCTGGCCCTATATGTTACAGCACTTAGCCACAAGTGAATTAAAGAAGCAATAACTGGTTGAAAAAGCAACTGCAAGGATTTTTTTCCTCCTTAAGACTGGCTAATCTATCTCCCTTTTTTTCACAACCATTTTTGTAAGAGCAAATTGTTCCTACATAGAAGGGTATTGCCCTTTTAACATATGGCGTATAATTTTTGATGTTACTTTTATCCAGGTATAACTGGCAAATATCAACTTTATGAATGTGAATTGTATATTGCAAGTAGATGGATGTAAATATTTAATATCAATTTCTTTGGTTCTACCATTACAGGCAGTCCCCGGGTTACGTACAAGATAGGGACTATAGGTTTGTTCTTAAGTTGAATTTGTATGTAAGTCGGAACTGGCTCCAGATTCAGCCACTGCTGAAACTGATCAGCGGCTGACTACAGGAAGCCCTAGGCAGAGTTGCTCTGCCCCCGGCTTCCTGGAATCAGCCGCTGATCAGTTTCAACAGCGGCTGAATCTGGATTCCTGGGACAGAACAGCTGGGGCGCTGCCGGGTAGCACAGCAGGGAGACCCGAGCAAAGCCGCACAGGCGGCGGGACCCCGCTGCCCGTGCGACTTTGCTCCTTTGCACAGCAGGGAGACAGGAGCAAAGCCGCAGAGGCGGGGGACCCCGCTGCCTGTGCGGCTTTGCTCCGGGGCATAGGAGCAAAGCTGCACGGGCAGCGGGGTCCCGCCGCCTGTGCGGCTTTGCTCGGGTCTCCCTGCTGTGCTGGGGAGTCCCCCCCAGCACACCAGGGAGACCCGGAGCAGCTTTTCTCGCCCCGGAGGACGCGGTGGCGGGACCGCTGCGCTCTGTGCGGTCCCGCCGCCCGTGAGCTCCGGGGCGAGAAAAGCCCCGTTCGTAAGTGCGGATCCGACATAAGTCGGATCCGCGTAAGTCGGGGACTGCCTGTACAGTAAAAAGAGCAAAAATGAAGGGGCCCCAAGCCAGCTGCAAAGTGAAAGCCACAGTTTATGCACCATTGCTTGAGATCATATGGGGACTATTTACTGTCATGTTTAGCAGTTTGTGGGAATAAACCTAGCTGTTGTAAATACATTACAAATGATTGTGGTAAGCTGAGCATGGTAAATCAATACCCTTTTCCTGAGAGGTGTTGTACAGAATTTAATAGCATTAAGTAAATTCGTCCACTAGGACAGTTGGGAACATTAACAGGGAAACAATTCTGCTTCCTTTTTTATTACTTGGCACCTCAGTATTGTTCATTTTATCAAAATTACCTTGACTGTGGATTCTCTTAATGTTTGTTGTAGTAAAATTCCAGAAGAGTTGTGTGAAAGATCAATTCACAAACCCATTAGGTTTTTAAAAAAAATGTAATCAAGTTTTCAGCTGCATTTAGGGCTACATCATACTAGTGAAGGGATCTGTGGGTGTCCAAGTCAGTTGGTTGGTGACAAATCATTCTACATTCCCCAGTGCCTGCTGTGCAGATTAGTGTGTTATGATTCTCTCTCGGAAGAGATTCCAGATCTGTATAGCTCAAACTCATGGTCAGTCTTGTGGCATTATTGATTCAGGACATCTCATTCTTGCAGGTAAGCTTGGAATGGGTTGCTTAGTTATTTTTCTGCCTGGATTTATTCAGCATATTTTCCCATCTGGAACTAAAGTTACTTCAAGCATATTTTTCTGTTTGAACTAGAAGACTAAGGTAATATTTAATCAGAAGATTCTTTTACATACAATTTTAGTGAATTTAGGAAAATTCAGAGAACTCCATTGCTTGACTTCCATGTAGCCATTTGTACTATCCTCAGGTATACAGAAGAGTAGAGGTCTCAGAAAAAGAATTAGAAGCCCTGAATTCTGATCCAAGCTGACACACCAGCAGGGGTCCTGAATAAGTCATTTAGCCTGTCTTAGATTTTCTATCTAGAAAATGAAGATAATGCCTGTCATTCATGGATATTGGAACAGTTGACTGAGTTAGTGTGTCTAGGTTCTTTTGAAGATGACAAATGCTAAGAAGAGGAAGCAGTAGAGAAAACAACAATTTGTGGTTTGCTTGTCAGTGAAGAGGAAGGCATGTCTGAAATCAGCTTTTCACCTATGCTGTACTAAGGCTCTTGGGCTTTGACTGTATGGTGAAATTGACCGGCATAGCTATTGCAGAATATACTGTTCTGGAATAGTGTCAGATGTGAATATTCTACTCCAGAATAAAAGTCACATTTATTTTGGAATAATTTATTATTTTATTCCTAATTGGTATGTTGTCAAGATCAGGAGTTCTTGGTAAATAAATACTTTGTCAGTAGCAGCATGCCAGCAGAACTTTCGTTGATAACATTTTTAGCACAGATAGTACCTCAGTCTTCCTCTGATTTGTGAGATTTATGTCAATGAAGAGGTATCAGAAGGATTAGTTGTCTGTAATAGGCTGAAACTGCTAAGGTCACAAAAGTATTCTGATCTCATGTAATGGGTGAGATTAATTTAGCACTTCAACTAGCCTTCATTTTTACCAGTAAAAAACAAGAAGCCCAAATCAACCAATATGATTTGGCTAAGCCACTCTTGTTTTTGGAGAAAAATATGTGTGCGCCAACAAAAGTAAGCATTGAAATCAATGCATAGTTATAGAAGCATATAAAAAAAATTGTTCTTGGCTATAGCTGAGGTAAGCCTTCTTAAACGATCAGCAGAAAAGATCTGCCTCATTGGTCCACTGGAATGATTTCGTCTTTTAGGGTATGTTTACACAGCTCTGTTATTTCAGAATAACTGATGTTATTTTGAAATAGCAAAATGCGCGTTTACACACAAGCAGTTATTTCAACATAATGTCCAGACAGAGGACTTCTTACTCTGACTCCTGTAACTCTAATTTTATGAGGATTAAGGGAAGTTGGAGGAAGATTCGAAATAAGCTATTTCGATGTAAGCTACACAATTAGTGTAATTCAAGTTGCATAGCTTATTTTGAGTTTAGCCCTGCTGTGTAGATGTACCCATAGTGAGGTACTTAGCTTACTCGGTTATCAATAGCTGATCTCCATAATAACTACAAAGGATTTTTTTTTTAGTAATAGCATTTCACCTCTCTAGTGAATTTTTCATTTTTCCTGGGACATAATGAAATGTTCCTACAATAGTTCTTGCCATCTAAGGATGTTAAGAGGTGGGTAATTGGCTAATTGTGCAGTTGGTCTAACTTGTATTGACTATACAATTAGTTGATAAGGAAAAGCAGTCAGTCCCTGCTTGTTCTGGGTCCAGGAGCTACCCCTGCCATGGCAGCCTTCCCTGTGCCTCCCCCCCATGCTACTGCCTCTGATTGAGTCAGCAGTGCGACAGGAGAGGGGGCCGGTGGCACTGTGGAGACAGTGCTGGGGGGATCGGCTTTTAAGCTGGTTCCCCTCAGCATCAGTTCCTGCTTCCCAACCCCCCTTGCTGCCTCTGATAAAGAGGTGGGGGCGGGAGAATGCGGGTAGTCAAGTAGAGAATCATAGAACACTAGAATTGGAAGGAACCCAAGAGGTCATCGAGTCCAGTCCCCTGCCTTTATGACAGGACAAAGAACTCTCTAGATCATCCCTGACAGGTGTCTGTCTAACCTGCTTTTAAATATCTCCAGTGATGGAGATTCCACAACCCCCTTAGGCAATTGATTCCAGTGTTTAGCTATCCTGACAGTTACAAAATTTTTCCTGATGTCCAACCTAAACCTCCCTTGCTGCAATTTAAGCCTATTGCTTCTCGTCCTGTCCTCAGAGGCCAAGGAGAACAATTTTCTTCCCTCCCTTTTCGATACTTGAAAACCACTATCATATCCACTCTCAGTCTTCTCTTTTCTAAACTAAACAACCCCAGTTCTTTCAGTCTTCCCTCATAGCTCCTGTTCTCTAGACCTTTAATCATTTTTGTTACTCTTCTCTGGATCTTCTCCAATTTCTCCACATCTTTCTTGAAATGTGGTGCCCAGAACTGAATACAATACTCCCATTGAGGCCAAATCAGCACAGAGTAGAACGGAAGAATGACTTCTCATGTCTTGCTCACAACACTCCTATTAATACATCCCAGAACCATGTTTGCTTTTT